>NC_140189.1:18062111-18662111 GCF_965226575.1 Pagrus pagrus
GGGCTAGGGTTAGGGTTAAGGGGCTGGGGTTTCGGACCACGGTCGTCTTTTGACCGATTGACTCGAAATTGATCACGCATGTCCTCCTCACCGGTGGAATGAGGCTCGCCAGTTTTGGTTGGATTCTGGTGGAATTTGTATTTTACATGAATATTTTAAAGGAAAAGCGGCCATTTTTCATCATAACCTCGGCCGATTTTTTCAATAGCTTCCAGGTCTTTGGACCGATTGACTCGAAATTTCCCCCAAGCGTGCTCCTGTACCGGCTGAACGAGACACAGCAGTCCCCGTTGGATTCGGGTGAAATTTGTATTTTTGGTGAATATTTTAGTCAGAGGGACAATCTTTCATGAGGCCTGGCTTAAGGCTGAGGCTAGGGTTAGGGTTAGGGTTAGGGTTAGTGATTGGCTGGACCGATTGACTCGAAATCGATCAGGCATGTCCTCCTCACTGGTGTAAGCAGGGTCGCCAGTTTTGGTTGGATTCCGGTGGAATTTGTATTTTACATGAATATTTTAAAGAAAAGACCATTTTTCACGAAAATATACCCCGCCCATTTATTTCAATAGCTTCCAGGTCTTTGGACCGATTGACTCGAAACTTCTCCCAAACGTGCTCCTATACTGGCTGAACGAGACACGGCAGTCCCCGTTGGATTCGGGTGGAATTTGTATTTTTGGTGAATATTTTAGTGAAAGGGGCCATTTTAAATGAGGCTGGCTTAAGGGCTGCTGTTAGGGCTAGGGTTAGGGTTAAGGGGCTGGGGTTTCGGACCACGGTCGTCTTTTGACCGATTGACTCGAAATTGATCACGCATGTCCTCCTCACCGGTGGAATGAGGCTCGCCAGTTTTGGTTGGATTCCGGTGGAATTTGTATTTTACATGAATATTTTAAAGGAAAAGCGGCCATTTTTCATCATAACCTCGGCCGATTTTTTCAATAGCTTCCAGGTCTTTGGACCGATTGACTCGAAATTTCCCCCAAGCGTGCTCCTGTACCGGCTGAACGAGACACAGCAGTCCCCGTTGGATTCGGGTGAAATTTGTATTTTTGGTGAATATTTTAGTCAGAGGGACAATCTTTCATGAGGCCTGGCTTAAGGCTGAGGTTAGGGTTAGGGTTAGGGTTAGTGATTGGCTGGACCGATTGACTCGAAATCGATCAGGCATGTCCTCCTCACTGGTGTAAGCAGGGTCGCCAGTTTTGGTTGGATTCCGGTGGAATTTGTATTTTACATGAATATTTTAAAGAAAAGACCATTTTTCACGAAAATGTACCCCGCCCATTTATTTCAATAGCTTCCAGGTCTTTGGACCGATTGACTCGAAACTTCTCCCAAACGTGCTCCTATACTGGCTGAACGAGACACGGCAGTCCCCGTTGGATTCGGGTGGAATTTGTATTTTTGGTGAATATTTTAGTGAAAGGGGCCATTTTAAATGAGGCTGGCTTAAGGGCTGCTGTTAGGGCTAGGGTTAGGGTTAAGGGGCTGGGGTTTCGGACCACGGTCGTCTTTTGACCGATTGACTCGAAATTGATCACGCATGTCCTCCTCACCGGTGGAATGAGGCTCGCCAGTTTTGGTTGGATTCTGGCGGAATTTGTATTTTACATGAATATTTTAAAGGAAAAGCGGCCATTTTTCATCATAACCTCGGCCGATTTTTTCAATAGCTTCCAGGTCTTTGGACCGATTGACTCGAAATTTCCCCCAAGCGTGCTCCTGTACCGGCTGAACGAGACACAGCAGTCCCCGTTGGATTCGGGTGAAATTTGTATTTTTGGTGAATATTTTAGTCAGAGGGACAATCTTTCATGAGGCCTGGCTTAAGGCTGAGGTTAGGGTTAGGGTTAGGGTTAGTGATTGGCTGGACCGATTGACTCGAAATCGATCAGGCATGTCCTCCTCACTGGTGTAAGCAGGGTCGCCAGTTTTGGTTGGATTCCGGTGGAATTTGTATTTTACATGAATATTTTAAAGAAAAGACCATTTTTCACGAAAATGTACCCCGCCCATTTATTTCAATAGCTTCCAGGTCTTTGGACCGATTGACTCGAAACTTCTCCCAAACGTGCTCCTATACTGGCTGAACGAGACACAGCAGTCCCCGTTGGATTCGGGTGGAATTTGTATTTTTGGTGAATATTTTAGTGAAAGGGGCCATTTTAAATGAGGCTGGCTTAAGGGCTGCTGTTAGGGCTAGGGTTAGGGTTAAGGGGCTGGGGTTTCGGACCACGGTCGTCTCTTGACCGATTGACTCGAAATTGATCACGCATGTCCTCCTCACCGGTGGAATGAGGCTCGCCAGTTTTGGTTGGATTCTGGTGGAATTTGTATTTTACATGAATATTTTAAAGGAAAAGCGGCCATTTTTCATCATAACCTCGGACGATTTTTTCAATAGCTTCCAGGTCTTTGGACCGATTGACTCGAAATTTCCCCCAAGCGTGCTCCTGTACCGGCTGAACGAGACACAACAGTCCCCGTTGGATTCGGGTGAAATTTGTATTTTTGGTGAATATTTTAGTCAGAGGGACAATCTTTCATGAGGCCTGGCTTAAGGCTGAGGCTAGGGTTAGGGTTAGGGTTAGGGTTAGTGATTGGCTGGACCGATTGACTCAAAATCGATCAGGCATGTCCTCCTCACTGGTGTAAGCAGGGTCGCCAGTTTTGGTTGGATTCCGGTGGAATTTGTATTTTACATGAATATTTTAAAGAAAAGACCATTTTTCACGAAAATGTACCCCGCCCATTTATTTCAATAGCTTCCAGGTCTTTGGACCGATTGACTCGAAACTTCTCCCAAACGTGCTCCTATACTGGCTGAACGAGACACAGCAGTCCCCGTTGGATTCGGGTGGAATTTGTATTTTTGGTGAATATTTTAGTGAAAGGGGCCATTTTAAATGAGGCTGGCTTAAGGGCTGCTGTTAGGGCTAGGGTTAGGGTTAAGGGGCTGGGGTTTCGGACCACGGTCGTCTTTTGACCGATTGACTCGAAATTGATCACGCATGTCCTCCTCACCGGTGGAATGAGGCTCGCCAGTTTTGGTTGGATTCTGGTGGAATTTGTATTTTACATGAATATTTTAAAGGAAAAGCGGCCATTTTTCATCATAACCTCGGCCGATTTTTTCAATAGCTTCCAGGTCTTTGGACCGATTGACTCGAAATTTCCCCCAAGCGTGCTCCTGTACCGGCTGAACGAGACACAGCAGTCCCCGTTGGATTCGGGTGAAATTTGTATTTTTGGTGAATATTTTAGTCAGAGGGACAATCTTTCATGAGGCCTGGCTTAAGGCTGAGGCTAGGGTTAGGGTTAGGGTTAGGGTTAGTGATTGGCTGGACCGATTGACTCGAAATCGATCAGGCATGTCCTCCTCACTGGTGTAAGCAGGGTCGCCAGTTTTGGTTGGATTCCGGTGGAATTTGTATTTTACATGAATATTTTAAAGAAAAGACCATTTTTCACGAAAATATACCCCGCCCATTTATTTCAATAGCTTCCAGGTCTTTGGACCGATTGACTCGAAACTTCTCCCAAACGTGCTCCTATACTGGCTGAACGAGACACGGCAGTCCCCGTTGGATTCGGGTGGAATTTGTATTTTTGGTGAATATTTTAGTGAAAGGGGCCATTTTAAATGAGGCTGGCTTAAGGGCTGCTGTTAGGGCTAGGGTTAGGGTTAAGGGGCTGGGGTTTCGGACCACGGTCGTCTTTTGACCGATTGACTCGAAATTGATCACGCATGTCCTCCTCACCGGTGGAATGAGGCTCGCCAGTTTTGGTCGGATTCTGGTGGAATTTGTATTTTACATGAATATTTTAAAGGAAAAGCGGCCATTTTTCATCATAACCTCGGCCGATTTTTTCAATAGCTTCCAGGTCTTTGGACCGATTGACTCGAAATTTCCCCCAAGCGTGCTCCTGTACCGGCTGAACGAGACACAGCAGTCCCCGTTGGATTCGGGTGAAATTTGTATTTTTGGTGAATATTTTAGTCAGAGGGACAATCTTTCATGAGGCCTGGCTTAAGGCTGAGGCTAGGGTTAGGGTTAGGGTTAGGGTTAGTGATTGGCTGGACCGATTGACTCGAAATCGATCAGGCATGTCCTCCTCACTGGTGTAAGCAGGGTCGCCAGTTTTGGTTGGATTCCGGTGGAATTTGTATTTTACATGAATATTTTAAAGAAAAGACCATTTTTCACGAAAATATACCCCGCCCATTTATTTCAATAGCTTCCAGGTCTTTGGACCGATTGACTCGAAACTTCTCCCAAACGTGCTCCTATACTGGCTGAACGAGACACAGCAGTCCCCGTTGGATTCGGGTGGAATTTGTATTTTTGGTGAATATTTTAGTCAGAGGGACAATCTTTCATGAGGCCTGGCTTAAGGCTGAGGCTAGGGTTAGGGTTAGGGTTAGGGTTAGTGATTGGCTGGACCGATTGACTCGAAATCGATCAGGCATGTCCTCCTCACTGGTGTAAGCAGGGTCGCCAGTTTTGGTTGGATTCCGGTGGAATTTGTATTTTACATGAATATTTTAAAGAAAAGACCATTTTTCACGAAAATGTACCCCGCCCATTTATTTCAATAGCTTCCAGGTCTTTGGACCGATTGACTCGAAACTTCTCCCAAACGTGCTCCTATACTGGCTGAACGAGACACAGCAGTCCCCGTTGGATTCGGGTGGAATTTGTATTTTTGGTGAATATTTTAGTGAAAGGGGCCATTTTAAATGAGGCTGGCTTAAGGGCTGCTGTTAGGGCTAGGGTTAGGGTTAAGGGGCTGGGGTTTCGGACCACGGTCGTCTTTTGACCGATTGACTCGAAATTGATCACGCATGTCCTCCTCACCGGTGGAATGAGGCTCGCCAGTTTTGGTTGGATTCTGGTGGAATTTGTATTTTACATGAATATTTTAAAGGAAAAGCGGCCATTTTTCATCATAACCTCGGCCGATTTTTTCAATAGCTTCCAGGTCTTTGGACCGATTGACTCGAAATTTCCCCCAAGCGTGCTCCTGTACCGGCTGAACGAGACACAGCAGTCCCCGTTGGATTCGGGTGAAATTTGTATTTTTGGTGAATATTTTAGTCAGAGGGACAATCTTTCATGAGGCCTGGCTTAAGGCTGAGGCTAGGGTTAGGGTTAGGGTTAGGGTTAGTGATTGGCTGGACCGATTGACTCGAAATCGATCAGGCATGTCCTCCTCACTGGTGTAAGCAGGGTCGCCAGTTTTGGTTGGATTCCGGTGGAATTTGTATTTTACATGAATATTTTAAAGAAAAGACCATTTTTCACGAAAATATACCCCGCCCATTTATTTCAATAGCTTCCAGGTCTTTGGACCGATTGACTCGAAACTTCTCCCAAACGTGCTCCTATACTGGCTGAACGAGACACGGCAGTCCCCGTTGGATTCGGGTGGAATTTGTATTTTTGGTGAATATTTTAGTGAAAGGGGCCATTTTAAATGAGGCTGGCTTAAGGGCTGCTGTTAGGGCTAGGGTTAGGGTTAAGGGGCTGGGGTTTCGGACCACGGTCGTCTTTTGACCGATTGACTCGAAATTGATCACGCATGTCCTCCTCACCGGTGGAATGAGGCTCGCCAGTTTTGGTCGGATTCTGGTGGAATTTGTATTTTACATGAATATTTTAAAGGAAAAGCGGCCATTTTTCATCATAACCTCGGCCGATTTTTTCAATAGCTTCCAGGTCTTTGGACCGATTGACTCGAAATTTCCCCCAAGCGTGCTCCTGTACCGGCTGAACGAGACACAGCAGTCCCCGTTGGATTCGGGTGAAATTTGTATTTTTGGTGAATATTTTAGTCAGAGGGACAATCTTTCATGAGGCCTGGCTTAAGGCTGAGGCTAGGGTTAGGGTTAGGGTTAGGGTTAGTGATTGGCTGGACCGATTGACTCGAAATCGATCAGGCATGTCCTCCTCACTGGTGTAAGCAGGGTCGCCAGTTTTGGTTGGATTCCGGTGGAATTTGTATTTTACATGAATATTTTAAAGAAAAGACCATTTTTCACGAAAATATACCCCGCCCATTTATTTCAATAGCTTCCAGGTCTTTGGACCGATTGACTCGAAACTTCTCCCAAACGTGCTCCTATACTGGCTGAACGAGACACAGCAGTCCCCGTTGGATTCGGGTGGAATTTGTATTTTTGGTGAATATTTTAGTCAGAGGGACAATCTTTCATGAGGCCTGGCTTAAGGCTGAGGCTAGGGTTAGGGTTAGGGTTAGGGTTAGTGATTGGCTGGACCGATTGACTCGAAATCGATCAGGCATGTCCTCCTCACTGGTGTAAGCAGGGTCGCCAGTTTTGGTTGGATTCCGGTGGAATTTGTATTTTACATGAATATTTTAAAGAAAAGACCATTTTTCACGAAAATATACCCCGCCCATTTATTTCAATAGCTTCCAGGTCTTTGGACCGATTGACTCGAAACTTCTCCCAAACGTGCTCCTATACTGGCTGAACGAGACACGGCAGTCCCCGTTGGATTCGGGTGGAACTTGTATTTTTGGTGAATATTTTAGTGAAAGGGGCCATTTTAAATGAGGCTGGCTTAAGGGCTGCTGTTAGGGCTAGGGTTAGGGTTAAGGGGCTGGGGTTTCGGACCACGGTCGTCTTTTGACCGATTGACTCGAAATTGATCACGCATGTCCTCCTCACCGGTGGAATGAGGCTCGCCAGTTTTGGTTGGATTCTGGTGGAATTTGTATTTTACATGAATATTTTAATGGAAAAGCGGCCATTTTTCATCATAACCTCGGCCGATTTTTTCAATAGCTTCCAGGTCTTTGGACCGATTGACTCGAAATTTCCCCCAAGCGTGCTCCTGTACCGGCTGAACGAGACACAGCAGTCCCCGTTGGATTCGGGTGAAATTTGTATTTTTGGTGAATATTTTAGTCAGAGGGACAATCTTTCATGAGGCCTGGCTTAAGGCTGAGGCTAGGGTTAGGGTTAGGGTTAGGGTTAGTGATTGGCTGGACCGATTGACTCGAAATCGATCAGGCATGTCCTCCTCACTGGTGTAAGCAGGGTCGCCAGTTTTGGTTGGATTCCGGTGGAATTTGTATTTTACATGAATATTTTAAAGAAAAGACCATTTTTCACGAAAATATACCCCGCCCATTTATTTCAATAGCTTCCAGGTCTTTGGGCCGATTGACTCGAAACTTCTCCCAAACGTGCTCCTATACTGGCTGAACGAGACACGGCAGTCCCCGTTGGATTCGGGTGGAATTTGTATTTTTGGTGAATATTTTAGTGAAAGGGGCCATTTTAAATGAGGCTGGCTTAAGGGCTGCTGTTAGGGCTAGGGTTAGGGTTAAGGGGCTGGGGTTTCGGACCACGGTCGTCTTTTGACCGATTGACTCGAAATTGATCACGCATGTCCTCCTCACCGGTGGAATGAGGCTCGCCAGTTTTGGTTGGATTCTGGTGGAATTTGTATTTTACATGAATATTTTAAAGGAAAAGCGGCCATTTTTCATCATAACCTCGGCCGATTTTTTCAATAGCTTCCAGGTCTTTGGACCGATTGACTCGAAATTTCCCCCCAGCGTGCTCCTGTACCGGCTGAACGAGACACAGCAGTCCCCGTTGGATTCGGGTGAAATTTGTATTTTTGGTGAATATTTTAGTCAGAGGGACAATCTTTCATGAGGCCTGGCTTAAGGCTGAGGCTAGGGTTAGGGTTAGGGTTAGGGTTAGTGATTGGCTGGACCGATTGACTCGAAATCGATCAGGCATGTCCTCCTCACTGGTGTAAGCAGGGTCGCCAGTTTTGGTTGGATTCCGGTGGAATTTGTATTTTACATGAATATTTTAAAGAAAAGACCATTTTTCACGAAAATATACCCCGCCCATTTATTTCAATAGCTTCCAGGTCTTTGGACCGATTGACTCGAAACTTCTCCCAAACGTGCTCCTATACTGGCTGAACGAGACACGGCAGTCCCCGTTGGATTCGGGTGGAATTTGTATTTTTGGTGAATATTTTAGTGAAAGGGGCCATTTTAAATGAGGCTGGCTTAAGGGCTGCTGTTAGGGCTAGGGTTAGGGTTAAGGGGCTGGGGTTTCGGACCACGGTCGTCTTTTGACCGATTGACTCGAAATTGATCACGCATGTCCTCCTCACCGGTGGAATGAGGCTCGCCAGTTTTGGTTGGATTCTGGTGGAATTTGTATTTTACATGAATATTTTAAAGGAAAAGCGGCCATTTTTCATCATAACCTCGGCCGATTTTTTCAATAGCTTCCAGGTCTTTGGACCGATTGACTCGAAATTTCCCCCAAGCGTGCTCCTGTACCGGCTGAACGAGACACAGCAGTCCCCGTTGGATTCGGGTGAAATTTGTATTTTTGGTGAATATTTTAGTCAGAGGGACAATCTTTCATGAGGCCTGGCTTAAGGCTGAGGCTAGGGTTAGGGTTAGGGTTAGGGTTAGTGATTGGCTGGACCGATTGACTCGAAATCGATCAGGCATGTCCTCCTCACTGGTGTAAGCAGGGTCGCCAGTTTTGGTTGGATTCCGGTGGAATTTGTATTTTACATGAATATTTTAAAGAAAAGACCATTTTTCACGAAAATATACCCCGCCCATTTATTTCAATAGCTTCCAGGTCTTTGGACCGATTGACTCGAAACTTCTCCCAAACGTGCTCCTATACTGGCTGAACGAGACACAGCAGTCCCCGTTGGATTCGGGTGGAATTTGTATTTTTGGTGAATATTTTAGTGAAAGGGGCCATTTTAAATGAGGCTGGCTTAAGGGCTGCTGTTAGGGCTAGGGTTAGGGTTAAGGGGCTGGGGTTTCGGACCACGGTCGTCTTTTGACCGATTGACTCGAAATTGATCACGCATGTCCTCCTCACCGGTGGAATGAGGCTCGCCAGTTTTGGTTGGATTCCGGTGGAATTTGTATTTTACATGAATATTTTAAAGGAAAAGCGGCCATTTTTCATCATAAACTCGGCCGATTTTTCCAATAGCTTCCAGGTCTTTGGACCGATTGACTCGAAATTTCCCCCAAGCGTGCTCCTGTACCGGCTGAACGAGACACAGCAGTCCCCGTTGGATTCGGGTGAAATTTGTATTTTTGGTGAATATTTTAGTCAGAGGGACAATCTTTCATGAGGCCTGGCTTAAGGCTGAGGCTAGGGTTAGGGTTAGGGTTAGGGTTAGTGATTGGCTGGACCGATTGACTCGAAATCGATCAGGCATGTCCTCCTCACTGGTGTAAGCAGGGTCGCCAGTTTTGGTTGGATTCCGGTGGAATTTGTATTTTACATGAATATTTTAAAGAAAAGACAATTTTTCACGAAAATATACCCCGCCCATTTATTTCAATAGCTTCCAGGTCTTTGGACCGATTGACTCGAAACTTCTCCCAAACGTGCTCCTATACTGGCTGAACGAGACACAGCAGTCCCCGTTGGATTCGGGTGGAATTTGTATTTTTGGTGAATATTTTAGTGAAAGGGGCCATTTTAAATGAGGCTGGCTTAAGGGCTGCTGTTAGGGCTAGGGTTAGGGTTAAGGGGCTGGGGTTTCGGACCACGGTCGTCTTTTGACCGATTGACTCGAAATTGATCACGCATGTCCTCCTCACCGGTGGAATGAGGCTCGCCAGTTTTGGTTGGATTCTGGTGGAATTTGTATTTTACATGAATATTTTAAAGGAAAAGCGGCCATTTTTCATCATAACCTCGGCCGATTTTTTCAATAGCTTCCAGGTCTTTGGACCGATTGACTCGAAATTTCCCCCAAGCGTGCTCCTGTACCGGCTGAACGAGACACAGCAGTCCCCGTTGGATTCGGGTGAAATTTGTATTTTTGGTGAATATTTTAGTCAGAGGGACAATCTTTCATGAGGCCTGGCTTAAGGCTGAGGCTAGGGTTAGGGTTAGGGTTAGGGTTAGTGATTGGCTGGACCGATTGACTCGAAATCGATCAGGCATGTCCTCCTCACTGGTGTAAGCAGGGTCGCCAGTTTTGGTTGGATTCCGGTGGAATTTGTATTTTACATGAATATTTTAAAGAAAAGACCATTTTTCACGAAAATATACCCCGCCCATTTATTTCAATAGCTTCCAGGTCTTTGGACCGATTGACTCGAAACTTCTCCCAAACGTGCTCCTATACTGGCTGAACGAGACACAGCAGTCCCCGTTGGATTCGGGTGGAATTTGTATTTTTGGTGAATATTTTAGTGAAAGGGGCCATTTTAAATGAGGCTGGCTTAAGGGCTGCTGTTAGGGCTAGGGTTAGGGTTAAGGGGCTGGGGTTTCGGACCACGGTCGTCTTTTGACCGATTGACTCGAAATTGATCACGCATGTCCTCCTCACCGGTGGAATGAGGCTCGCCAGTTTTGGTTGGATTCTGGTGGAATTTGTATTTTACATGAATATTTTAAAGGAAAAGCGGCCATTTTTCATCATTACCTCGGCCGATTTTTTCAATAGCTTCCAGGTCTTTGGACCGATTGACTCGAAATTTCCCCCAAGCGTGCTCCTGTACCGGCTGAACGAGACACAGCAGTCCCCGTTGGATTCGGGTGGAATTTGTATTTTTGGTGAATATTTTAGTCAGAGGGACAATCTTTCATGAGGCCTGGCTTAAGGCTGAGGCTAGGGTTAGGGTTAGGGTTAGGGTTAGCGATTGGCTGGACCGATTGACTCGAAATCGATCAGGCATGTCCTCCTCACTGGTGTAAGCAGGGTCGCCAGTTTTGGTTGGATTCCGGTGGAATTTGTATTTTACATGAATATTTTAAAGAAAAGACCATTTTTCACGAAAATATACCCCGCCCATTTATTTCAATAGCTTCCAGGTCTTTGGACCGATTGACTCGAAACTTCTCCCAAACGTGCTCCTATACTGGCTGAACGAGACACGGCAGTCCCCGTTGGATTCGGGTGGAATTTGTATTTTTGGTGAATATTTTAGTGAAAGGGGCCATTTTAAATGAGGCTGGCTTAAGGGCTGCTGTTAGGGCTAGGGTTAGGGTTAAGGGGCTGGGGTTTCGGACCACGGTCGTCTTTTGACCGATTGACTCGAAATTGATCACGCATGTCCTCCTCACCGGTGGAATGAGGCTCGCCAGTTTTGGTTGGATTCTGGTGGAATTTGTATTTTACATGAATATTTTAAAGGAAAAGCGGCCATTTTTCATCATTACCTCGGCCGATTTTTTCAATAGCTTCCAGGTCTTTGGACCGATTGACTCGAAATTTCCCCCAAGCGTGCTCCTGTACCGGCTGAACGAGACACAGCAGTCCCCGTTGGATTCGGGTGGAATTTGTATTTTTGGTGAATATTTTAGTCAGAGGGACAATCTTTCATGAGGCCTGGCTTAAGGCTGAGGCTAGGGTTAGGGTTAGGGTTAGGGTTAGCGATTGGCTGGACCGATTGACTCGAAATCGATCAGGCATGTCCTCCTCACTGGTGTAAGCAGGGTCGCCAGTTTTGGTTGGATTCCGGTGGAATTTGTATTTTACATGAATATTTTAAAGAAAAGACCATTTTTCACGAAAATATACCCCGCCCATTTATTTCAATAGCTTCCAGGTCTTTGGACCGATTGACTCGAAACTTCTCCCAAACGTGCTCCTATACTGGCTGAACGAGACACAGCAGTCCCCGTTGGATTCGGGTGGAATTTGTATTTTTGGTGAATATTTTAGTGAAAGGGGCCATTTTAAATGAGGCTGGCTTAAGGGCTGCTGTTAGGGCTAGGGTTAGGGTTAAGGGGCTGGGGTTTCGGACCACGGTCGTCTTTTGACCGATTGACTCGAAATTGATCACGCATGTCCTCCTCACCGGTGGAATGAGGCTCGCCAGTTTTGGTTGGATTCTGGTGGAATTTGTATTTTACATGAATATTTTAAAGGAAAAGCGGCCATTTTTCATCATAACCTCGGCCGATTTTTTCAATAGCTTCCAGGTCTTTGGACCGATTGACTCGAAATTTCCCCCAAGCGTGCTCCTGTACCGGCTGAACGAGACACAGCAGTCCCCGTTGGATTCGGGTGAAATTTGTATTTTTGGTGAATATTTTAGTCAGAGGGACAATCTTTCATGAGGCCTGGCTTAAGGCTGAGGCTAGGGTTAGGGTTAGGGTTAGGGTTAGCGATTGGCTGGACCGATTGACTCGAAATCGATCAGGCATGTCCTCCTCACTGGTGTAAGCAGGGTCGCCAGTTTTGGTTGGATTCCGGTGGAATTTGTATTTTACATGAATATTTTAAAGAAAAGACCATTTTTCACGAAAATATACCCCGCCCATTTATTTCAATCGCTTCCAGGTCTTTGGACCGATTGACTCGAAACTTCTCCCAAACGTGCTCCTATACTGGCTGAACGAGACACAGCAGTCCCCGTTGGATTCGGGTGGAATTTGTATTTTTGGTGAATATTTTAGTGAAAGGGGCCATTTTAAATGAGGCTGGCTTAAGGGCTGCTGTTAGGGCTAGGGTTAGGGTTAAGGGGCTGGGGTTTCGGACCACGGTCGTCTTTTGACCGATTGACTCGAAATTGATCACGCATGTCCTCCTCACCGGTGGAATGAGGCTCGCCAGTTTTGGTTGGATTCTGGTGGAATTTGTATTTTACATGAATATTTTAAAGGAAAAGCGGCCATTTTTCATCATAACCTCGGCCGATTTTTTCAATAGCTTCCAGGTCTTTGGACCGATTGACTCGAAATTTCCCCCAAGCGTGCTCCTGTACCGGCTGAACGAGACACAGCAGTCCCCGTTGGATTCGGGTGAAATTTGTATTTTTGGTGAATATTTTAGTCAGAGGGACAATCTTTCATGAGGCCTGGCTTAAGGCTGAGGCTAGGGTTAGGGTTAGGGTTAGGGTTAGCGATTGGCTGGACCGATTGACTCGAAATCGATCAGGCATGTCCTCCTCACTGGTGTAAGCAGGGTCGCCAGTTTTGGTTGGATTCCGGTGGAATTTGTATTTTACATGAATATTTTAAAGAAAAGACCATTTTTCACGAAAATATACCCCGCCCATTTATTTCAATCGCTTCCAGGTCTTTGGACCGATTGACTCGAAACTTCTCCCAAACGTGCTCCTATACTGGCTGAACGAGACACAGCAGTCCCCGTTGGATTCGGGTGGAATTTGTATTTTTGGTGAATATTTTAGTGAAAGGGGCCATTTTAAATGAGGCTGGCTTAAGGGCTGCTGTTAGGGCTAGGGTTAGGGTTAAGGGGCTGGGGTTTCGGACCACGGTCGTCTTTTGACCGATTGACTCGAAATTGATCACGCATGTCCTCCTCACCGGTGGAATGAGGCTCGCCAGTTTTGGTTGGATTCTGGTGGAATTTGTATTTTACATGAATATTTTAAAGGAAAAGCGGCCATTTTTCATCAAAACCTCGGCCGATTTTTTCAATAGCTTCCAGGTCTTTGGACCGATTGACTCGAAATTTCCCCCAAGCGTGCTCCTGTACCGGCTGAACGAGACACAGCAGTCCCCGTTGGATTCGGGTGGAATTTGTATTTTTGGTGAATATTTTAGTCAGAGGGACAATCTTTCATGAGGCCTGGCTTAAGGCTGAGGCTAGGGTTAGGGTTAGGGTTAGGGTTAGCGATTGGCTGGACCGATTGACTCGAAATCGATCAGGCATGTCCTCCTCACTGGTGTAAGCAGGGTCGCCAGTTTTGGTTGGATTCCGGTGGAATTTGTATTTTACATGAATATTTTAAAGAAAAGACCATTTTTCACGAAAATATACCCCGCCCATTTATTTCAATAGCTTCCAGGTCTTTGGACCGATTGACTCGAAACTTCTCCCAAACGTGCTCCTATACTGGCTGAACGAGACACAGCAGTCCCCGTTGGATTCGGGTGGAATTTGTATTTTTGGTGAATATTTTAGTGAAAGGGGCCATTTTAAATGAGGCTGGCTTAAGGGCTGCTGTTAGGGCTAGGGTTAGGGTTAAGGGGCTGGGGTTTCGGACCACGGTCGTCTTTTGACCGATTGACTCGAAATTGATCACGCATGTCCTCCTCACCGGTGGAATGAGGCTCGCCAGTTTTGGTTGGATTCTGGTGGAATTTGTATTTTACATGAATATTTTAAAGGAAAAGCGGCCATTTTTCATCATTACCTCGGCCGATTTTTTCAATAGCTTCCAGGTCTTTGGACCGATTGACTCGAAATTTCCCCCAAGCGTGCTCCTGTACCGGCTGAACGAGACACAGCAGTCCCCGTTGGATTCGGGTGGAATTTGTATTTTTGGTGAATATTTTAGTCAGAGGGACAATCTTTCATGAGGCCTGGCTTAAGGCTGAGGCTAGGGTTAGGGTTAGGGTTAGGGTTAGCGATTGGCTGGACCGATTGACTCGAAATCGATCAGGCATGTCCTCCTCACTGGTGTAAGCAGGGTCGCCAGTTTTGGTTGGATTCCGGTGGAATTTGTATTTTACATGAATATTTTAAAGAAAAGACCATTTTTCACGAAAATATACCCCGCCCATTTATTTCAATAGCTTCCAGGTCTTTGGACCGATTGACTCGAAACTTCTCCCAAACGTGCTCCTATACTGGCTGAACGAGACACAGCAGTCCCCGTTGGATTCGGGTGGAATTTGTATTTTTGGTGAATATTTTAGTGAAAGGGGCCATTTTAAATGAGGCTGGCTTAAGGGCTGCTGTTAGGGCTAGGGTTAGGGTTAAGGGGCTGGGGTTTCGGACCACGGTCGTCTTTTGACCGATTGACTCGAAATTGATCACGCATGTCCTCCTCACCGGTGGAATGAGGCTCGCCATTTTTGTTTGGATTCTGGTGGAATTTGTATTTTACATGAATATTTTAAAGGAAAAGCGGCCATTTTTCATCAAAACCTCGGCCGATTTTTTCAATAGCTTCCAGGTCTTTGGACCGATTGACTCGAAATTTCCCCCAAGCGTGCTCCTGTACCGGCTGAACGAGACACAGCAGTCCCCGTTGGATTCGGGTGGAATTTGTATTTTTGGTGAATATTTTAGTCAGAGGGACAATCTTTCATGAGGCCTGGCTTAAGGCTGAGGCTAGGGTTAGGGTTAGGGTTAGGGTTAGCGATTGGCTGGACCGATTGACTCGAAATCGATCAGGCATGTCCTCCTCACTGGTGTAAGCAGGGTCGCCAGTTTTGGTTGGATTCCGGTGGAATTTGTATTTTACATGAATATTTTAAAGAAAAGACCATTTTTCACGAAAATATACCCCGCCCATTTATTTCAATAGCTTCCAGGTCTTTGGACCGATTGACTCGAAACTTCTCCCAAACGTGCTCCTATACTGGCTGAACGAGACACAGCAGTCCCCGTTGGATTCGGGTGGAATTTGTATTTTTGGTGAATATTTTAGTGAAAGGGGCCATTTTAAATGAGGCTGGCTTAAGGGCTGCTGTTAGGGCTAGGGTTAGGGTTAAGGGGCTGGGGTTTCGGACCACGGTCGTCTTTTGACCGATTGACTCGAAATTGATCACGCATGTCCTCCTCACCGGTGGAATGAGGCTTGCCAGTTTTGGTTGGATTCTGGTGGAATTTGTATTTTACATGAATATTTTAAAGGAAAAGCGGCCATTTTTCATCATAACCTCGGCCGATTTTTTCAATAGCTTCCAGGTCTTTGGACCGATTGACTCGAAATTTCCCCCAAGCGTGCTCCTGTACCGGCTGAACGAGACACAGCAGTCCCCGTTGGATTCGGGTGAAATTTGTATTTTTGGTGAATATTTTAGTCAGAGGGACAATCTTTCATGAGGCCTGGCTTAAGGCTGAGGCTAGGGTTAGGGTTAGGGTTAGGGTTAGCGATTGGCTGGACCGATTGACTCGAAATCGATCAGGCATGTCCTCCTCACTGGTGTAAGCAGGGTCGCCAGTTTTGGTTGGATTCCGGTGGAATTTGTATTTTACATGAATATTTTAAAGAAAAGACCATTTTTCACGAAAATATACCCCGCCCATTTATTTCAATCGCTTCCAGGTCTTTGGACCGATTGACTCGAAACTTCTCCCAAACGTGCTCCTATACTGGCTGAACGAGACACAGCAGTCCCCGTTGGATTCGGGTGGAATTTGTATTTTTGGTGAATATTTTAGTGAAAGGGGCCATTTTAAATGAGGCTGGCTTAAGGGCTGCTGTTAGGGCTAGGGTTAGGGTTAAGGGGCTGGGGTTTCGGACCACGGTCGTCTTTTGACCGATTGACTCGAAATTGATCACGCATGTCCTCCTCACCGGTGGAATGAGGCTCGCCAGTTTTGGTTGGATTCTGGTGGAATTTGTATTTTACATGAATATTTTAAAGGAAAAGCGGCCATTTTTCATCATAACCTCGGCCGATTTTTTCAATAGCTTCCAGGTCTTTGGACCGATTGACTCGAAATTTCCCCCAAGCGTGCTCCTGTACCGGCTGAACGAGACACAGCAGTCCCCGTTGGATTCGGGTGAAATTTGTATTTTTGGTGAATATTTTAGTCAGAGGGACAATCTTTCATGAGGCCTGGCTTAAGGCTGAGGCTAGGGTTAGGGTTAGGGTTAGGGTTAGCGATTGGCTGGACCGATTGACTCGAAATCGATCAGGCATGTCCTCCTCACTGGTGTAAGCAGGGTCGCCAGTTTTGGTTGGATTCCGGTGGAATTTGTATTTTACATGAATATTTTAAAGAAAAGACCATTTTTCACGAAAATATACCCCGCCCATTTATTTCAATCGCTTCCAGGTCTTTGGACCGATTGACTCGAAACTTCTCCCAAACGTGCTCCTATACTGGCTGAACGAGACACAGCAGTCCCCGTTGGATTCGGGTGGAATTTGTATTTTTGGTGAATATTTTAGTGAAAGGGGCCATTTTAAATGAGGCTGGCTTAAGGGCTGCTGTTAGGGCTAGGGTTAGGGTTAAGGGGCTGGGGTTTCGGACCACGGTCGTCTTTTGACCGATTGACTCGAAATTGATCACGCATGTCCTCCTCACCGGTGGAATGAGGCTCGCCAGTTTTGGTTGGATTCTGGTGGAATTTGTATTTTACATGAATATTTTAAAGGAAAAGCGGCCATTTTTCATCATAACCTCGGCCGATTTTTTCAATAGCTTCCAGGTCTTTGGACCGATTGACTCGAAATTTCCCCCAAGCGTGCTCCTGTACCGGCTGAACGAGACACAGCAGTCCCCGTTGGATTCGGGTGGAATTTGTATTTTTGGTGAATATTTTAGTCAGAGGGACAATCTTTCATGAGGCCTGGCTTAAGGCTGAGGCTAGGGTTAGGGTTAGGGTTAGGGTTAGCGATTGGCTGGACCGATTGACTCGAAATCGATCAGGCATGTCCTCCTCACTGGTGTAAGCAGGGTCGCCAGTTTTGGTTGGATTCCGGTGGAATTTGTATTTTACATGAATATTTTAAAGAAAAGACCATTTTTCACGAAAATATACCCCGCCCATTTATTTCAATCGCTTCCAGGTCTTTGGACCGATTGACTCGAAACTTCTCCCAAACGTGCTCCTATACTGGCTGAACGAGACACAGCAGTCCCCGTTGGATTCGGGTGGAATTTGTATTTTTGGTGAATATTTTAGTGAAAGGGGCCATTTTAAATGAGGCTGGCTTAAGGGCTGCTGTTAGGGCTAGGGTTAGGGTTAAGGGGCTGGGGTTTCGGACCACGGTCGTCTTTTGACCGATTGACTCGAAATTGATCACGCATGTCCTCCTCACCGGTGGAATGAGGCTCGCCAGTTTTGGTTGGATTCTGGTGGAATTTGTATTTTACATGAATATTTTAAAGGAAAAGCGGCCATTTTTCATCATAACCTCGGCCGATTTTTTCAATAGCTTCCAGGTCTTTGGACCGATTGACTCGAAATTTCCCCCAAGCGTGCTCCTGTACCGGCTGAACGAGACACAGCAGTCCCCGTTGGATTCGGGTGGAATTTGTATTTTTGGTGAATATTTTAGTCAGAGGGACAATCTTTCATGAGGCCTGGCTTAAGGCTGAGGCTAGGGTTAGGGTTAGGGTTAGGGTTAGCGATTGGCTGGACCGATTGACTCGAAATCGATCAGGCATGTCCTCCTCACTGGTGTAAGCAGGGTCGCCAGTTTTGGTTGGATTCCGGTGGAATTTGTATTTTACATGAATATTTTAAAGAAAAGACAATTTTTCACGAAAATATACCCCGCCCATTTATTTCAATAGCTTCCAGGTCTTTGGACCGATTGACTCGAAACTTCTCCCAAACGTGCTCCTATACTGGCTGAACGAGACACAGCAGTCCCCGTTGGATTCGGGTGGAATTTGTATTTTTGGTGAATATTTTAGTGAAAGGGGCCATTTTAAATGAGGCTGGCTTAAGGGCTGCTGTTAGGGCTAGGGTTAGGGTTAAGGGGCTGGGGTTTCGGACCACGGTCGTCTTTTGACCGATTGACTCGAAATTGATCACGCATGTCCTCCTCACCGGTGGAATGAGGCTCGCCAGTTTTGGTTGGATTCTGGTGGAATTTGTATTTTACATGAATATTTTAAAGGAAAAGCGGCCATTTTTCATCATTACCTCGGCCGATTTTTTCAATAGCTTCCAGGTCTTTGGACCGATTGACTCGAAATTTCCCCCAAGCGTGCTCCTGTACCGGCTGAACGAGACACAGCAGTCCCCGTTGGATTCGGGTGGAATTTGTATTTTTGGTGAATATTTTAGTCAGAGGGACAATCTTTCATGAGGCCTGGCTTAAGGCTGAGGCTAGGGTTAGGGTTAGGGTTAGGGTTAGCGATTGGCTGGACCGATTGACTCGAAATCGATCAGGCATGTCCTCCTCACTGGTGTAAGCAGGGTCGCCAGTTTTGGTTGGATTCCGGTGGAATTTGTATTTTACATGAATATTTTAAAGAAAAGACCATTTTTCACGAAAATATACCCCGCCCATTTATTTCAATAGCTTCCAGGTCTTTGGACCGATTGACTCGAAACTTCTCCCAAACGTGCTCCTATACTGGCTGAACGAGACACAGCAGTCCCCGTTGGATTCGGGTGGAATTTGTATTTTTGGTGAATATTTTAGTGAAAGGGGCCATTTTAAATGAGGCTGGCTTAAGGGCTGCTGTTAGGGCTAGGGTTAGGGTTAAGGGGCTGGGGTTTCGGACCACGGTCGTCTTTTGACCGATTGACTCGAAATTGATCACGCATGTCCTCCTCACCGGTGGAATGAGGCTCGCCAGTTTTGGTTGGATTCTGGTGGAATTTGTATTTTACATGAATATTTTAAAGGAAAAGCGGCCATTTTTCATCAAAACCTCGGCCGATTTTTTCAATAGCTTCCAGGTCTTTGGACCGATTGACTCGAAATTTCCCCCAAGCGTGCTCCTGTACCGGCTGAACGAGACACAGCAGTCCCCGTTGGATTCGGGTGGAATTTGTATTTTTGGTGAATATTTTAGTCAGAGGGACAATCTTTCATGAGGCCTGGCTTAAGGCTGAGGCTAGGGTTAGGGTTAGGGTTAGGGTTAGCGATTGGCTGGACCGATTGACTCGAAATCGATCAGGCATGTCCTCCTCACTGGTGTAAGCAGGGTCGCCAGTTTTGGTTGGATTCCGGTGGAATTTGTATTTTACATGAATATTTTAAAGAAAAGACCATTTTTCACGAAAATATACCCCGCCCATTTATTTCAATAGCTTCCAGGTCTTTGGACCGATTGACTCGAAACTTCTCCCAAACGTGCTCCTATACTGGCTGAACGAGACACAGCAGTCCCCGTTGGATTCGGGTGGAATTTGTATTTTTGGTGAATATTTTAGTGAAAGGGGCCATTTTAAATGAGGCTGGCTTAAGGGCTGCTGTTAGGGCTAGGGTTAGGGTTAAGGGGCTGGGGTTTCGGACCACGGTCGTCTTTTGACCGATTGACTCGAAATTGATCACGCATGTCCTCCTCACCGGTGGAATGAGGCTCGCCAGTTTTGGTTGGATTCTGGTGGAATTTGTATTTTACATGAATATTTTAAAGGAAAAGCGGCCATTTTTCATCATAACCTCGGCCGATTTTTTCAATAGCTTCCAGGTCTTTGGACCGATTGACTCGAAATTTCCCCCAAGCGTGCTCCTGTACCGGCTGAACGAGACACAGCAGTCCCCGTTGGATTCGGGTGAAATTTGTATTTTTGGTGAATATTTTAGTCAGAGGGACAATCTTTCATGAGGCCTGGCTTAAGGCTGAGGCTAGGGTTAGGGTTAGGGTTAGGGTTAGCGATTGGCTGGACCGATTGACTCGAAATCGATCAGGCATGTCCTCCTCACTGGTGTAAGCAGGGTCGCCAGTTTTGGTTGGATTCCGGTGGAATTTGTATTTTACATGAATATTTTAAAGAAAAGACCATTTTTCACGAAAATATACCCCGCCCATTTATTTCAATCGCTTCCAGGTCTTTGGACCGATTGACTCGAAACTTCTCCCAAACGTGCTCCTATACTGGCTGAACGAGACACAGCAGTCCCCGTTGGATTCGGGTGGAATTTGTATTTTTGGTGAATATTTTAGTGAAAGGGGCCATTTTAAATGAGGCTGGCTTAAGGGCTGCTGTTAGGGCTAGGGTTAGGGTTAAGGGGCTGGGGTTTCGGACCACGGTCGTCTTTTGACCGATTGACTCGAAATTGATCACGCATGTCCTCCTCACCGGTGGAATGAGGCTCGCCAGTTTTGGTTGGATTCTGGTGGAATTTGTATTTTACATGAATATTTTAAAGGAAAAGCGGCCATTTTTCATCATAACCTCGGCCGATTTTTTCAATAGCTTCCAGGTCTTTGGACCGATTGACTCGAAATTTCCCCCAAGCGTGCTCCTGTACCGGCTGAACGAGACACAGCAGTCCCCGTTGGATTCGGGTGGAATTTGTATTTTTGGTGAATATTTTAGTCAGAGGGACAATCTTTCATGAGGCCTGGCTTAAGGCTGAGGCTAGGGTTAGGGTTAGGGTTAGGGTTAGCGATTGGCTGGACCGATTGACTCGAAATCGATCAGGCATGTCCTCCTCACTGGTGTAAGCAGGGTCGCCAGTTTTGGTTGGATTCCGGTGGAATTTGTATTTTACATGAATATTTTAAAGAAAAGACCATTTTTCACGAAAATATACCCCGCCCATTTATTTCAATCGCTTCCAGGTCTTTGGACCGATTGACTCGAAACTTCTCCCAAACGTGCTCCTATACTGGCTGAACGAGACACAGCAGTCCCCGTTGGATTCGGGTGGAATTTGTATTTTTGGTGAATATTTTAGTGAAAGGGGCCATTTTAAATGAGGCTGGCTTAAGGGCTGCTGTTAGGGCTAGGGTTAGGGTTAAGGGGCTGGGGTTTCGGACCACGGTCGTCTTTTGACCGATTGACTCGAAATTGATCACGCATGTCCTCCTCACCGGTGGAATGAGGCTCGCCAGTTTTGGTTGGATTCTGGTGGAATTTGTATTTTACATGAATATTTTAAAGGAAAAGCGGCCATTTTTCATCATAACCTCGGCCGATTTTTTCAATAGCTTCCAGGTCTTTGGACCGATTGACTCGAAATTTCCCCCAAGCGTGCTCCTGTACCGGCTGAACGAGACACAGCAGTCCCCGTTGGATTCGGGTGGAATTTGTATTTTTGGTGAATATTTTAGTCAGAGGGACAATCTTTCATGAGGCCTGGCTTAAGGCTGAGGCTAGGGTTAGGGTTAGGGTTAGGGTTAGCGATTGGCTGGACCGATTGACTCGAAATCGATCAGGCATGTCCTCCTCACTGGTGTAAGCAGGGTCGCCAGTTTTGGTTGGATTCCGGTGGAATTTGTATTTTACATGAATATTTTAAAGAAAAGACAATTTTTCACGAAAATATACCCCGCCCATTTATTTCAATAGCTTCCAGGTCTTTGGACCGATTGACTCGAAACTTCTCCCAAACGTGCTCCTATACTGGCTGAACGAGACACAGCAGTCCCCGTTGGATTCGGGTGGAATTTGTATTTTTGGTGAATATTTTAGTGAAAGGGGCCATTTTAAATGAGGCTGGCTTAAGGGCTGCTGTTAGGGCTAGGGTTAGGGTTAAGGGGCTGGGGTTTCGGACCACGGTCGTCTTTTGACCGATTGACTCGAAATTGATCACGCATGTCCTCCTCACCGGTGGAATGAGGCTCGCCAGTTTTGGTTGGATTCTGGTGGAATTTGTATTTTACATGAATATTTTAAAGGAAAAGCGGCCATTTTTCATCATTACCTCGGCCGATTTTTTCAATAGCTTCCAGGTCTTTGGACCGATTGACTCGAAATTTCCCCCAAGCGTGCTCCTGTACCGGCTGAACGAGACACAGCAGTCCCCGTTGGATTCGGGTGGAATTTGTATTTTTGGTGAATATTTTAGTCAGAGGGACAATCTTTCATGAGGCCTGGCTTAAGGCTGAGGCTAGGGTTAGGGTTAGGGTTAGGGTTAGCGATTGGCTGGACCGATTGACTCGAAATCGATCAGGCATGTCCTCCTCACTGGTGTAAGCAGGGTCGCCAGTTTTGGTTGGATTCCGGTGGAATTTGTATTTTACATGAATATTTTAAAGAAAAGACCATTTTTCACGAAAATATACCCCGCCCATTTATTTCAATAGCTTCCAGGTCTTTGGACCGATTGACTCGAAACTTCTCCCAAACGTGCTCCTATACTGGCTGAACGAGACACAGCAGTCCCCGTTGGATTCGGGTGGAATTTGTATTTTTGGTGAATATTTTAGTGAAAGGGGCCATTTTAAATGAGGCTGGCTTAAGGGCTGCTGTTAGGGCTAGGGTTAGGGTTAAGGGGCTGGGGTTTCGGACCACGGTCGTCTTTTGACCGATTGACTCGAAATTGATCACGCATGTCCTCCTCACCGGTGGAATGAGGCTCGCCAGTTTTGGTTGGATTCGGGTGGAATTTGTATTTTTGGTGAATATTTTAGTGAAAGGGGCCATTTTAAATGAGGCTGGCTTAAGGGCTGCTGTTAGGGCTAGGGTTAGGGTTAAGGGGCTGGGGTTTCGGACCACGGTCGTCTTTTGACCGATTGACTCGAAATTGATCACGCATGTCCTCCTCACCGGTGGAATGAGGCTCGCCAGTTTTGGTTGGATTCTGGTGGAATTTGTATTTTACATGAATATTTTAAAGGAAAAGCGGCCATTTTTCATCATTACCTCGGCCGATTTTTTCAATAGCTTCCAGGTCTTTGGACCGATTGACTCGAAATTTCCCCCAAGCGTGCTCCTGTACCGGCTGAACGAGACACAGCAGTCCCCGTTGGATTCGGGTGGAATTTGTATTTTTGGTGAATATTTTAGTCAGAGGGACAATCTTTCATGAGGCCTGGCTTAAGGCTGAGGCTAGGGTTAGGGTTAGGGTTAGGGTTAGCGATTGGCTGGACCGATTGACTCGAAATCGATCAGGCATGTCCTCCTCACTGGTGTAAGCAGGGTCGCCAGTTTTGGTTGGATTCCGGTGGAATTTGTATTTTACATGAATATTTTAAAGAAAAGACCATTTTTCACGAAAATATACCCCGCCCATTTATTTCAATCGCTTCCAGGTCTTTGGACCGATTGACTCGAAACTTCTCCCAAACGTGCTCCTATACTGGCTGAACGAGACACAGCAGTCCCCGTTGGATTCGGGTGGAATTTGTATTTTTGGTGAATATTTTAGTGAAAGGGGCCATTTTAAATGAGGCTGGCTTAAGGGCTGCTGTTAGGGCTAGGGTTAGGGTTAAGGGGCTGGGGTTTCGGACCACGGTCGTCTTTTGACCGATTGACTCGAAATTGATCACGCATGTCCTCCTCACCGGTGGAATGAGGCTCGCCAGTTTTGGTTGGATTCGGGTGGAATTTGTATTTTTGGTGAATATTTTAGTGAAAGGGGCCATTTTAAATGAGGCTGGCTTAAGGGCTGCTGTTAGGGCTAGGGTTAGGGTTAAGGGGCTGGGGTTTCGGACCACGGTCGTCTTTTGACCGATTGACTCGAAATTGATCACGCATGTCCTCCTCACCGGTGGAATGAGGCTCGCCAGTTTTGGTTGGATTCTGGTGGAATTTGTATTTTACATGAATATTTTAAAGGAAAAGCGGCCATTTTTCATCATTACCTCGGCCGATTTTTTCAATAGCTTCCAGGTCTTTGGACCGATTGACTCGAAATTTCCCCCAAGCGTGCTCCTGTACCGGCTGAACGAGACACAGCAGTCCCCGTTGGATTCGGGTGGAATTTGTATTTTTGGTGAATATTTTAGTCAGAGGGACAATCTTTCATGAGGCCTGGCTTAAGGCTGAGGCTAGGGTTAGGGTTAGGGTTAGGGTTAGCGATTGGCTGGACCGATTGACTCGAAATCGATCAGGCATGTCCTCCTCACTGGTGTAAGCAGGGTCGCCAGTTTTGGTTGGATTCCGGTGGAATTTGTATTTTACATGAATATTTTAAAGAAAAGACCATTTTTCACGAAAATATACCCCGCCCATTTATTTCAATCGCTTCCAGGTCTTTGGACCGATTGACTCGAAACTTCTCCCAAACGTGCTCCTATACTGGCTGAACGAGACACAGCAGTCCCCGTTGGATTCGGGTGGAATTTGTATTTTTGGTGAATATTTTAGTGAAAGGGGCCATTTTAAATGAGGCTGGCTTAAGGGCTGCTGTTAGGGCTAGGGTTAGGGTTAAGGGGCTGGGGTTTCGGACCACGGTCGTCTTTTGACCGATTGACTCGAAATTGATCACGCATGTCCTCCTCACCGGTGGAATGAGGCTCGCCAGTTTTGGTTGGATTCGGGTGGAATTTGTATTTTTGGTGAATATTTTAGTGAAAGGGGCCATTTTAAATGAGGCTGGCTTAAGGGCTGCTGTTAGGGCTAGGGTTAGGGTTAAGGGGCTGGGGTTTCGGACCACGGTCGTCTTTTGACCGATTGACTCGAAATTGATCACGCATGTCCTCCTCACCGGTGGAATGAGGCTCGCCAGTTTTGGTTGGATTCTGGTGGAATTTGTATTTTACATGAATATTTTAAAGGAAAAGCGGCCATTTTTCATCATTACCTCGGCCGATTTTTTCAATAGCTTCCAGGTCTTTGGACCGATTGACTCGAAATTTCCCCCAAGCGTGCTCCTGTACCGGCTGAACGAGACACAGCAGTCCCCGTTGGATTCGGGTGGAATTTGTATTTTTGGTGAATATTTTAGTCAGTGGGACAATCTTTCATGAGGCCTGGCTTAAGGCTGAGGCTAGGGTTAGGGTTAGGGTTAGGGTTAGCGATTGGCTTGACCGATTGACTCGAAATCGATCAGGCATGTCCTCCTCACTGGTGTAAGCAGGGTCGCCAGTTTTGGTTGGATTCCGGTGGAATTTGTATTTTACATGAATATTTTAAAGAAAAGACCATTTTTCACGAAAATATACCCCGCCCATTTATTTCAATAGCTTCCAGGTCTTTGGACCGATTGACTCGAAACTTCTCCCAAACGTGCTCCTATACTGGCTGAACGAGACACAGCAGTCCCCGTTGGATTCGGGTGGAATTTGTATTTTTGGTGAATATTTTAGTGAAAGGGGCCATTTTAAATGAGGCTGGCTTAAGGGCTGCTGTTAGGGCTAGGGTTAGGGTTAAGGGGCTGGGGTTTCGGACCACGGTCGTCTTTTGACCGATTGACTCGAAATTGATCACGCATGTCCTCCTCACCGGTGGAATGAGGCTCGCCAGTTTTGGTTGGATTCTGGTGGAATTTGTATTTTACATGAATATTTTAAAGGAAAAGCGGCCATTTTTCATCATTACCTCGGCCGATTTTTTCAATAGCTTCCAGGTCTTTGGACCGATTGACTCGAAATTTCCCCCAAGCGTGCTCCTGTACCGGCTGAACGAGACACAGCAGTCCCCGTTGGATTCGGGTGGAATTTGTATTTTTGGTGAATATTTTAGTCAGAGGGACAATCTTTCATGAGGCCTGGCTTAAGGCTGAGGCTAGGGTTAGGGTTAGGGTTAGGGTTAGCGATTGGCTGGACCGATTGACTCGAAATCGATCAGGCATGTCCTCCTCACTGGTGTAAGCAGGGTCGCCAGTTTTGGTTGGATTCCGGTGGAATTTGTATTTTACATGAATATTTTAAAGAAAAGACCATTTTTCACGAAAATATACCCCGCCCATTTATTTCAATCGCTTCCAGGTCTTTGGACCGATTGACTCGAAACTTCTCCCAAACGTGCTCCTATACTGGCTGAACGAGACACAGCAGTCCCCGTTGGATTCGGGTGGAATTTGTATTTTTGGTGAATATTTTAGTGAAAGGGGCCATTTTAAATGAGGCTGGCTTAAGGGCTGCTGTTAGGGCTAGGGTTAGGGTTAAGGGGCTGGGGTTTCGGACCACGGTCGTCTTTTGACCGATTGACTCGAAATTGATCACGCATGTCCTCCTCACCGGTGGAATGAGGCTCGCCAGTTTTGGTTGGATTCTGGTGGAATTTGTATTTTACATGAATATTTTAAAGGAAAAGCGGCCATTTTTCATCATAACCTCGGCCGATTTTTTCAATAGCTTCCAGGTCTTTGGACCGATTGACTCGAAATTTCCCCCAAGCGTGCTCCTGTACCGGCTGAACGAGACACAGCAGTCCCCGTTGGATTCGGGTGGAATTTGTATTTTTGGTGAATATTTTAGTCAGAGGGACAATCTTTCATGAGGCCTGGCTTAAGGCTGAGGCTAGGGTTAGGGTTAGGGTTAGGGTTAGCGATTGGCTGGACCGATTGACTCGAAATCGATCAGGCATGTCCTCCTCACTGGTGTAAGCAGGGTCGCCAGTTTTGGTTGGATTCCGGTGGAATTTGTATTTTACATGAATATTTTAAAGAAAAGACCATTTTTCACGAAAATATACCCCGCCCATTTATTTCAATCGCTTCCAGGTCTTTGGACCGATTGACTCGAAACTTCTCCCAAACGTGCTCCTATACTGGCTGAACGAGACACAGCAGTCCCCGTTGGATTCGGGTGGAATTTGTATTTTTGGTGAATATTTTAGTGAAAGGGGCCATTTTAAATGAGGCTGGCTTAAGGGCTGCTGTTAGGGCTAGGGTTAGGGTTAAGGGGCTGGGGTTTCGGACCACGGTCGTCTTTTGACCGATTGACTCGAAATTGATCACGCATGTCCTCCTCACCGGTGGAATGAGGCTCGCCAGTTTTGGTTGGATTCGGGTGGAATTTGTATTTTTGGTGAATATTTTAGTGAAAGGGGCCATTTTAAATGAGGCTGGCTTAAGGGCTGCTGTTAGGGCTAGGGTTAGGGTTAAGGGGCTGGGGTTTCGGACCACGGTCGTCTTTTGACCGATTGACTCGAAATTGATCACGCATGTCCTCCTCACCGGTGGAATGAGGCTCGCCAGTTTTGGTTGGATTCTGGTGGAATTTGTATTTTACATGAATATTTTAAAGGAAAAGCGGCCATTTTTCATCATTACCTCGGCCGATTTTTTCAATAGCTTCCAGGTCTTTGGACCGATTGACTCGAAATTTCCCCCAAGCGTGCTCCTGTACCGGCTGAACGAGACACAGCAGTCCCCGTTGGATTCGGGTGGAATTTGTATTTTTGGTGAATATTTTAGTCAGAGGGACAATCTTTCATGAGGCCTGGCTTAAGGCTGAGGCTAGGGTTAGGGTTAGGGTTAGGGTTAGCGATTGGCTGGACCGATTGACTCGAAATCGATCAGGCATGTCCTCCTCACTGGTGTAAGCAGGGTCGCCAGTTTTGGTTGGATTCCGGTGGAATTTGTATTTTACATGAATATTTTAAAGAAAAGACCATTTTTCACGAAAATATACCCCGCCCATTTATTTCAATCGCTTCCAGGTCTTTGGACCGATTGACTCGAAACTTCTCCCAAACGTGCTCCTATACTGGCTGAACGAGACACAGCAGTCCCCGTTGGATTCGGGTGGAATTTGTATTTTTGGTGAATATTTTAGTGAAAGGGGCCATTTTAAATGAGGCTGGCTTAAGGGCTGCTGTTAGGGCTAGGGTTAGGGTTAAGGGGCTGGGGTTTCGGACCACGGTCGTCTTTTGACCGATTGACTCGAAATTGATCACGCATGTCCTCCTCACCGGTGGAATGAGGCTCGCCAGTTTTGGTTGGATTCGGGTGGAATTTGTATTTTTGGTGAATATTTTAGTGAAAGGGGCCATTTTAAATGAGGCTGGCTTAAGGGCTGCTGTTAGGGCTAGGGTTAGGGTTAAGGGGCTGGGGTTTCGGACCACGGTCGTCTTTTGACCGATTGACTCGAAATTGATCACGCATGTCCTCCTCACCGGTGGAATGAGGCTCGCCAGTTTTGGTTGGATTCTGGTGGAATTTGTATTTTACATGAATATTTTAAAGGAAAAGCGGCCATTTTTCATCATTACCTCGGCCGATTTTTTCAATAGCTTCCAGGTCTTTGGACCGATTGACTCGAAATTTCCCCAAGCGTGCTCCTGTACCGGCTGAACGAGACACAGCAGTCCCCGTTGGATTCGGGTGGAATTTGTATTTTTGGTGAATATTTTAGTCAGAGGGACAATCTTTCATGAGGCCTGGCTTAAGGCTGAGGCTAGGGTTAGGGTTAGGGTTAGGGTTAGCGATTGGCTTGACCGATTGACTCGAAATCGATCAGGCATGTCCTCCTCACTGGTGTAAGCAGGGTCGCCAGTTTTGGTTGGATTCCGGTGGAATTTGTATTTTACATGAATATTTTAAAGAAAAGACCATTTTTCACGAAAATATACCCCGCCCATTTATTTCAATAGCTTCCAGGTCTTTGGACCGATTGACTCGAAACTTCTCCCAAACGTGCTCCTATACTGGCTGAACGAGACACAGCAGTCCCCGTTGGATTCGGGTGGAATTTGTATTTTTGGTGAATATTTTAGTGAAAGGGGCCATTTTAAATGAGGCTGGCTTAAGGGCTGCTGTTAGGGCTAGGGTTAGGGTTAAGGGGCTGGGGTTTCGGACCACGGTCGTCTTTTGACCGATTGACTCGAAATTGATCACGCATGTCCTCCTCACCGGTGGAATGAGGCTCGCCAGTTTTGGTTGGATTCTGGTGGAATTTGTATTTTACATGAATATTTTAAAGGAAAAGCGGCCATTTTTCATCATTACCTCGGCCGATTTTTTCAATAGCTTCCAGGTCTTTGGACCGATTGACTCGAAATTTCCCCCAAGCGTGCTCCTGTACCGGCTGAACGAGACACAGCAGTCCCCGTTGGATTCGGGTGGAATTTGTATTTTTGGTGAATATTTTAGTCAGAGGGACAATCTTTCATGAGGCCTGGCTTAAGGCTGAGGCTAGGGTTAGGGTTAGGGTTAGGGTTAGCGATTGGCTGGACCGATTGACTCGAAATCGATCAGGCATGTCCTCCTCACTGGTGTAAGCAGGGTCGCCAGTTTTGGTTGGATTCCGGTGGAATTTGTATTTTACATGAATATTTTAAAGAAAAGACCATTTTTCACGAAAATATACCCCGCCCATTTATTTCAATAGCTTCCAGGTCTTTGGACCGATTGACTCGAAACTTCTCCCAAACGTGCTCCTATACTGGCTGAACGAGACACAGCAGTCCCCGTTGGATTCGGGTGGAATTTGTATTTTTGGTGAATATTTTAGTGAAAGGGGCCATTTTAAATGAGGCTGGCTTAAGGGCTGCTGTTAGGGCTAGGGTTAGGGTTAAGGGGCTGGGGTTTCGGACCACGGTCGTCTTTTGACCGATTGACTCGAAATTGATCACGCATGTCCTCCTCACCGGTGGAATGAGGCTCGCCAGTTTTGGTTGGATTCTGGTGGAATTTGTATTTTACATGAATATTTTAAAGGAAAAGCGGCCATTTTTCATCATTACCTCGGCCGATTTTTTCAATAGCTTCCAGGTCTTTGGACCGATTGACTCGAAATTTCCCCCAAGCGTGCTCCTGTACCGGCTGAACGAGACACAGCAGTCCCCGTTGGATTCGGGTGGAATTTGTATTTTTGGTGAATATTTTAGTCAGAGGGACAATCTTTCATGAGGCCTGGCTTAAGGCTGAGGCTAGGGTTAGGGTTAGGGTTAGGGTTAGCGATTGGCTGGACCGATTGACTCGAAATCGATCAGGCATGTCCTCCTCACTGGTGTAAGCAGGGTCGCCAGTTTTGGTTGGATTCCGGTGGAATTTGTATTTTACATGAATATTTTAAAGAAAAGACCATTTTTCACGAAAATATACCCCGCCCATTTATTTCAATAGCTTCCAGGTCTTTGGACCGATTGACTCGAAACTTCTCCCAAACGTGCTCCTATACTGGCTGAACGAGACACAGCAGTCCCCGTTGGATTCGGGTGGAATTTGTATTTTTGGTGAATATTTTAGTGAAAGGGGCCATTTTAAATGAGGCTGGCTTAAGGGCTGCTGTTAGGGCTAGGGTTAGGGTTAAGGGGCTGGGGTTTCGGACCACGGTCGTCTTTTGACCGATTGACTCGAAATTGATCACGCATGTCCTCCTCACCGGTGGAATGAGGCTCGCCAGTTTTGGTTGGATTCTGGTGGAATTTGTATTTTACATGAATATTTTAAAGGAAAAGCGGCCATTTTTCATCATAACCTCGGCCGATTTTTTCAATAGCTTCCAGGTCTTTGGACCGATTGACTCGAAATTTCCCCCAAGCGTGCTCCTGTACCGGCTGAACGAGACACAGCAGTCCCCATTGGATTCAGGTGAAATTTGTATTTTTGGTGAATATTTTAGTCAGAGGGACAATCTTTCATGAGGCCTGGCTTAAGGCTGAGGCTAGGGTTAGGGTTAGGGTTAGGGTTAGCGATTGGCTGGACCGATTGACTCGAAATCGATCAGGCATGTCCTCCTCACTGGTGTAAGCAGGGTCGCCAGTTTTGGTTGGATTCCGGTGGAATTTGTATTTTACATGAATATTTTAAAGAAAAGACCATTTTTCACGAAAATATACCCCGCCCATTTATTTCAATAGCTTCCAGGTCTTTGGACCGATTGACTCGAAACTTCTCCCAAACGTGCTCCTATACTGGCTGAACGAGACACAGCAGTCCCCGTTGGATTCGGGTGGAATTTGTATTTTTGGTGAATATTTTAGTGAAAGGGGCCATTTTAAATGAGGCTGGCTTAAGGGCTGCTGTTAGGGCTAGGGTTAGGGTTAAGGGGCTGGGGTTTGGGACCACGGTCGTCTTTTGACCGATTGACTCGAAATTGATCACGCATGTCCTCCTCACCGGTGGAATGAGGCTCGCCAGTTTTGGTTGGATTCTGGTGGAATTTGTATTTTACATGAATATTTTAAAGGAAAAGCGGCCATTTTTCATCATAACCTCGGCCGATTTTTTCAATAGCTTCCAGGTCTTTGGACCGATTGACTCGAAATTTCCCCCAAGCGTGCTCCTGTACCGGCTGAACGAGACACAGCAGTCCCCGTTGGATTCGGGTGGAATTTGTATTTTTGGTGAATATTTTAGTCAGAGGGACAATCTTTCATGAGGCCTGGCTTAAGGCTGAGGCTAGGGTTAGGGTTAGGGTTAGGGTTAGCGATTGGCTGGACCGATTGACTCGAAATCGATCAGGCATGTCCTCCTCACTGGTGTAAGCAGGGTCGCCAGTTTTGGTTGGATTCCGGTGGAATTTGTATTTTACATGAATATTTGAAAGAAAAGACCATTTTTCACGAAAATATACCCCGCCCATTTATTTCAATAGCTTCCAGGTCTTTGGACCGATTGACTCGAAACTTCTCCCAAACGTGCTCCTATACTGGCTGAACGAGACACAGCAGTCCCCGTTGGATTCGGGTGGAATTTGTATTTTTGGTGAATATTTTAGTGAAAGGGGCCATTTTAAATGAGGCTGGCTTAAGGGCTGCTGTTAGGGCTAGGGTTAGGGTTAAGGGGCTGGGGTTTGGGACCACGGTCGTCTTTTGACCGATTGACTCGAAATTGATCACGCATGTCCTCCTCACCGGTGGAATGAGGCTCGCCAGTTTTGGTTGGATTCTGGTGGAATTTGTATTTTACATGAATATTTTAAAGGAAAAGCGGCCATTTTTCATCATAACCTCGGCCGATTTTTTCAATAGCTTCCAGGTCTTTGGACCGATTGACTCGAAATTTCCCCCAAGCGTGCTCCTGTACCGGCTGAACGAGACACAGCAGTCCCCGTTGGATTCGGGTGGAATTTGTATTTTTGGTGAATATTTTAGTCAGAGGGACAATCTTTCATGAGGCCTGGCTTAAGGCTGAGGCTAGGGTTAGGGTTAGGGTTAGGGTTAGCGATTGGCTGGACCGATTGACTCGAAATCGATCAGGCATGTCCTCCTCACTGGTGTAAGCAGGGTCGCCAGTTTTGGTTGGATTCCGGTGGAATTTGTATTTTACATGAATATTTGAAAGAAAAGACCATTTTTCACGAAAATATACCCCGCCCATTTATTTCAATAGCTTCCAGGTCTTTGGACCGATTGACTCGAAACTTCTCCCAAACGTGCTCCTATACTGGCTGAACGAGACACAGCAGTCCCCGTTGGATTCGGGTGGAATTTGTATTTTTGGTGAATATTTTAGTGAAAGGGGCCATTTTAAATGAGGCTGGCTTAAGGGCTGCTGTTAGGGCTAGGGTTAGGGTTAAGGGGCTGGGGTTTCGGACCACGGTCGTCTTTTGACCGATTGACTCGAAATTGATCACGCATGTCCTCCTCACCGGTGGAATGAGGCTCGCCAGTTTTGGTTGGATTCTGGTGGAATTTGTATTTTACATGAATATTTTAAAGGAAAAGCGGCCATTTTTCATCATAACCTCGGCCGATTTTTTCAATAGCTTCCAGGTCTTTGGACCGATTGACTCGAAATTTCCCCCAAGCGTGCTCCTGTACCGGCTGAACGAGACACAGCAGTCCCCGTTGGATTCGGGTGAAATTTGTATTTTTGGTGAATATTTTAGTCAGAGGGACAATCTTTCATGAGGCCTGGCTTAAGGCTGGGGCTAGGGTTAGGGTTAGGGTTAGCGATTGGCTGGACCGATTGACTCGAAATCGATCAGGCATGTCCTCCTCACTGGTGTAAGCAGGGTCGCCAGTTTTGGTTGGATTCCGGTGGAATTTGTATTTTACATGAATATTTGAAAGAAAAGACCATTTTTCACGAAAATATACCCCGCCCATTTATTTCAATCGCTTCCAGGTCTTTGGACCGATTGACTCGAAACTTCTCCCAAACGTGCTCCTATACTGGCTGAACGAGACACAGCAGTCCCCGTTGGATTCGGGTGGAATTTGTATTTTTGGTGAATATTTTAGTGAAAGGGGCCATTTTAAATGAGGCTGGCTTAAGGGCTGCTGTTAGGGCTAGGGTTAGGGTTAAGGGGCTGGGGTTTCGGACCACGGTCGTCTTTTGACCGATTGACTCGAAATTGATCACGCATGTCCTCCTCACCGGTGGAATGAGGCTCGCCAGTTTTGGTTGGATTCTGGTGGAATTTGTATTTTACATGAATATTTTAAAGGAAAAGCGGCCATTTTTCATCATAACCTCGGCCGATTTTTTCAATAGCTTCCAGGTCTTTGGACCGATTGACTCGAAATTTCCCCCAAGCGTGCTCCTGTACCGGCTGAACGAGACACAGCAGTCCCCGTTGGATTCGGGTGAAATTTGTATTTTTGGTGAATATTTTAGTCAGAGGGACAATCTTTCATGAGGCCTGGCTTAAGGCTGAGGCTAGGGTTAGGGTTAGGGTTAGGGTTAGTGATTGGCTGGACCGATTGACTCGAAATCGATCAGGCATGTCCTCCTCACTGGTGTAAGCAGGGTCGCCAGTTTTGGTTGGATTCCGGTGGAATTTGTATTTTACATGAATATTTTAAAGAAAAGACCATTTTTCACGAAAATATACCCCGCCCATTTATTTCAATAGCTTCCAGGTCTTTGGACCGATTGACTCGAAACTTCTCCCAAACGTGCTCCTATACTGGCTGAACGAGACACAGCAGTCCCCGTTGGATTCGGGTGGAATTTGTATTTTTGGTGAATATTTTAGTGAAAGGGGCCATTTTAAATGAGGCTGGCTTAAGGGCTGCTGTTAGGGCTAGGGTTAGGGTTAAGGGGCTGGGGTTTCGGACCACGGTCGTCTTTTGACCGATTGACTCGAAATTGATCACGCATGTCCTCCTCACCGGTGGAATGAGGCTCGCCAGTTTTGGTTGGATTCTGGTGGAATTTGTATTTTACATGAATATTTTAAAGGAAAAGCGGCCATTTTTCATCAAAACCTCGGCCGATTTTTTCAATAGCTTCCAGGTCTTTGGACCGATTGACTCGAAATTTCCCCCAAGCGTGCTCCTGTACCGGCTGAACGAGACACAGCAGTCCCCGTTGGATTCGGGTGGAATTTGTATTTTTGGTGAATATTTTAGTGAAAGGGGCCATTTTAAATGAGGCTGGCTTAAGGGCTGCTGTTAGGGCTAGGGTTAGGGTTAAGGGGCTGGGGTTTCGGACCACGGTCGTCTTTTGACCGATTGACTCGAAATTGATCACGCATGTCCTCCTCACCGGTGGAATGAGGCTCGCCAGTTTTGGTTGGATTCTGGTGGAATTTGTATTTTACATGAATATTTTAAAGGAAAAGCGGCCATTTTTCATCATAACCTCGGCCGATTTTTTCAATAGCTTCCAGGTCTTTGGACCGATTGACTCGAAATTTCCCCCAAGCGTGCTCCTGTACCGGCTGAACGAGACACAGCAGTCCCCGTTGGATTCGGGTGAAATTTGTATTTTTGGTGAATATTTTAGTCAGAGGGACAATCTTTCATGAGGCCTGGCTTAAGGCTGAGGCTAGGGTTAGGGTTAGGGTTAGGGTTAGTGATTGGCTGGACCGATTGACTCGAAATCGATCAGGCATGTCCTCCTCACTGGTGTAAGCAGGGTCGCCAGTTTTGGTTGGATTCCGGTGGAATTTGTATTTTACATGAATATTTTAAAGAAAAGACCATTTTTCACGAAAATATACCCCGCCCATTTATTTCAATAGCTTCCAGGTCTTTGGACCGATTGACTCGAAACTTCTCCCAAACGTGCTCCTATACTGGCTGAACGAGACACAGCAGTCCCCGTTGGATTCGGGTGGAATTTGTATTTTTGGTGAATATTTTAGTGAAAGGGGCCATTTTAAATGAGGCTGGCTTAAGGGCTGCTGTTAGGGCTAGGGTTAGGGTTAAGGGGCTGGGGTTTCGGACCACGGTCGTCTTTTGACCGATTGACTCGAAATTGATCACGCATGTCCTCCTCACCGGTGGAATGAGGCTCGCCAGTTTTGGTTGGATTCTGGTGGAATTTGTATTTTACATGAATATTTTAAAGGAAAAGCGGCCATTTTTCATCAAAACCTCGGCCGATTTTTTCAATAGCTTCCAGGTCTTTGGACCGATTGACTCGAAATTTCCCCCAAGCGTGCTCCTGTACCGGCTGAACGAGACACAGCAGTCCCCGTTGGATTCGGGTGGAATTTGTATTTTTGGTGAATATTTTAGTGAAAGGGGCCATTTTAAATGAGGCTGGCTTAAGGGCTGCTGTTAGGGCTAGGGTTAGGGTTAAGGGGCTGGGGTTTCGGACCACGGTCGTCTTTTGACCGATTGACTCGAAATTGATCACGCATGTCCTCCTCACCGGTGGAATGAGGCTCGCCAGTTTTGGTTGGATTCTGGTGGAATTTGTATTTTACATGAATATTTTAAAGGAAAAGCGGCCATTTTTCATCATAACCTCGGCCGATTTTTTCAATAGCTTCCAGGTCTTTGGACCGATTGACTCGAAATTTCCCCCAAGCGTGCTCCTGTACCGGCTGAACGAGACACAGCAGTCCCCGTTGGATTCGGGTGAAATTTGTATTTTTGGTGAATATTTTAGTCAGAGGGACAATCTTTCATGAGGCCTGGCTTAAGGCTGAGGCTAGGGTTAGGGTTAGGGTTAGGGTTAGTGATTGGCTGGACCGATTGACTCGAAATCGATCAGGCATGTCCTCCTCACTGGTGTAAGCAGGGTCGCCAGTTTTGGTTGGATTCCGGTGGAATTTGTATTTTACATGAATATTTTAAAGAAAAGACCATTTTTCACGAAAATATACCCCGCCCATTTATTTCAATAGCTTCCAGGTCTTTGGACCGATTGACTCGAAACTTCTCCCAAACGTGCTCCTATACTGGCTGAACGAGACACAGCAGTCCCCGTTGGATTCGGGTGGAATTTGTATTTTTGGTGAATATTTTAGTGAAAGGGGCCATTTTAAATGAGGCTGGCTTAAGGGCTGCTGTTAGGGCTAGGGTTAGGGTTAAGGGGCTGGGGTTTCGGACCACGGTCGTCTTTTGACCGATTGACTCGAAATTGATCACGCATGTCCTCCTCACCGGTGGAATGAGGCTCGCCAGTTTTGGTTGGATTCTGGTGGAATTTGTATTTTACATGAATATTTTAAAGGAAAAGCGGCCATTTTTCATCAAAACCTCGGCCGATTTTTTCAATAGCTTCCAGGTCTTTGGACCGATTGACTCGAAATTTCCCCCAAGCGTGCTCCTGTACCGGCTGAACGAGACACAGCAGTCCCCGTTGGATTCGGGTGGAATTTGTATTTTTGGTGAATATTTTAGTGAAAGGGGCCATTTTAAATGAGGCTGGCTTAAGGGCTGCTGTTAGGGCTAGGGTTAGGGTTAAGGGGCTGGGGTTTCGGACCATGGTCGTCTTTTGACCGATTGACTCGAAATTGATCACGCATGTCCTCCTCACCGGTGGAATGAGGCTCGCCAGTTTTGGTTGGATTCTGGTGGAATTTGTATTTTACATGAATATTTTAAAGGAAAAGCGGCCATTTTTCATCATTACCTCGGCCGATTTTTTCAATAGCTTCCAGGTCTTTGGACCGATTGACTCGAAATTTCCCCCAAGCGTGCTCCTGTACCGGCTGAACGAGACACAGCAGTCCCCGTTGGATTCGGGTGGAATTTGTATTTTTGGTGAATATTTTAGTCAGAGGGACAATCTTTCATGAGGCCTGGCTTAAGGCTGAGGCTAGGGTTAGGGTTAGGGTTAGGGTTAGTGATTGGCTGGACCGATTGACTCGAAATCGATCAGGCATGTCCTCCTCACTGGTGTAAGCAGGGTCGCCAGTTTTGGTTGGATTCCGGTGGAATTTGTATTTTACATGAATATTTGAAAGAAAAGACCATTTTTCACGAAAATATACCCCGCCCATTTATTTCAATAGCTTCCAGGTCTTTGGACCGATTGACTCGAAACTTCTCCCAAACGTGCTCCTATACTGGCTGAACGAGACACAGCAGTCCCCGTTGGATTCGGGTGGAATTTGTATTTTTGGTGAATATTTTAGTGAAAGGGGCCATTTTAAATGAGGCTGGCTTAAGGGCTGCTGTTAGGGCTAGGGTTAGGGTTAAGGGGCTGGGGTTTCGGACCACGGTCGTCTTTTGACCGATTGACTCGAAATTGATCACGCATGTCCTCCTCACCGGTGGAATGAGGCTCGCCAGTTTTGGTTGGATTCTGGTGGAATTTGTATTTTACATGAATATTTTAAAGGAAAAGCGGCCATTTTTCATCATAACCTCGGCCGATTTTTTCAATAGCTTCCAGGTCTTTGGACCGATTGACTCGAAATTTCCCCCAAGCGTGCTCCTGTACCGGCTGAACGAGACACAGCAGTCCCCGTTGGATTCGGGTGAAATTTGTATTTTTGGTGAATATTTTAGTCAGAGGGACAATCTTTCATGAGGCCTGGCTTAAGGCTGAGGCTAGGGTTAGGGTTAGGGTTAGGGTTAGCGATTGGCTGGACCGATTGACTCGAAATCGATCAGGCATGTCCTCCTCACTGGTGTAAGCAGGGTCGCCAGTTTTGGTTGGATTCCGGTGGAATTTGTATTTTACATGAATATTTGAAAGAAAAGACCATTTTTCACGAAAATATACCCCGCCCATTTATTTCAATAGCTTCCAGGTCTTTGGACCGATTGACTCGAAACTTCTCCCAAACGTGCTCCTATACTGGCTGAACGAGACACAGCAGTCCCCGTTGGATTCGGGTGGAATTTGTATTTTTGGTGAATATTTTAGTGAAAGGGGCCATTTTAAATGAGGCTGGCTTAAGGGCTGCTGTTAGGGCTAGGGTTAGGGTTAAGGGGCTGGGGTTTCGGACCACGGTCGTCTTTTGACCGATTGACTCGAAATTGATCACGCATGTCCTCCTCACCGGTGGAATGAGGCTCGCCAGTTTTGGTTGGATTCTGGTGGAATTTGTATTTTACATGAATATTTTAAAGGAAAAGCGGCCATTTTTCATCAAAACCTCGGCCGATTTTTTCAATAGCTTCCAGGTCTTTGGACCGATTGACTCGAAATTTCCCCCAAGCGTGCTCCTGTACCGGCTGAACGAGACACAGCAGTCCCCGTTGGATTCGGGTGAAATTTGTATTTTTGGTGAATATTTTAGTCAGAGGGACAATCTTTCATGAGGCCTGGCTTAAGGCTGAGGCTAGGGTTAGGGTTAGGGTTAGGGTTAGCGATTGGCTGGACCGATTGACTCGAAATCGATCAGGCATGTCCTCCTCACTGGTGTAAGCAGGGTCGCCAGTTTTGGTTGGATTCCGGTGGAATTTGTATTTTACATGAATATTTGAAAGAAAAGACCATTTTTCACGAAAATATACCCCGCCCATTTATTTCAATAGCTTCCAGGTCTTTGGACCGATTGACTCGAAACTTCTCCCAAACGTGCTCCTATACTGGCTGAACGAGACACAGCAGTCCCCGTTGGATTCGGGTGGAATTTGTATTTTTGGTGAATATTTTAGTGAAAGGGGCCATTTTAAATGAGGCTGGCTTAAGGGCTGCTGTTAGGGCTAGGGTTAGGGTTAAGGGGCTGGGGTTTCGGACCACGGTCGTCTTTTGACCGATTGACTCGAAATTGATCACGCATGTCCTCCTCACCGGTGGAATGAGGCTCGCCAGTTTTGGTTGGATTCTGGTGGAATTTGTATTTTACATGAATATTTTAAAGGAAAAGCGGCCATTTTTCATCAAAACCTCGGCCGATTTATTCAATAGCTTCCAGGTCTTTGGACCGATTGACTCGAAATTTCCCCCAAGCGTGCTCCTGTACCGGCTGAACGAGACACAGCAGTCCCCGTTGGATTCGGGTGGAATTTGTATTTTTGGTGAATATTTTAGTGAAAGGGGCCATTTTAAATGAGGCTGGCTTAAGGGCTGCTGTTAGGGCTAGGGTTAGGGTTAAGGGGCTGGGGTTTCGGACCACGGTCGTCTTTTGACCGATTGACTCGAAATTGATCACGCATGTCCTCCTCACCGGTGGAATGAGGCTCGCCAGTTTTGGTTGGATTCTGGTGGAATTTGTATTTTACATGAATATTTTAAAGGAAAAGCGGCCATTTTTCATCATAACCTCGGCCGATTTTTTCAATAGCTTCCAGGTCTTTGGACCGATTGACTCGAAATTTCCCCCAAGCGTGCTCCTGTACCGGCTGAACGAGACACAGCAGTCCCCGTTGGATTCGGGTGAAATTTGTATTTTTGGTGAATATTTTAGTCAGAGGGACAATCTTTCATGAGGCCTGGCTTAAGGCTGAGGCTAGGGTTAGGGTTAGGGTTAGGGTTAGTGATTGGCTGGACCGATTGACTCGAAATCGATCAGGCATGTCCTCCTCACTGGTGTAAGCAGGGTCGCCAGTTTTGGTTGGATTCCGGTGGAATTTGTATTTTACATGAATATTTGAAAGAAAAGACCATTTTTCACGAAAATATACCCCGCCCATTTATTTCAATAGCTTCCAGGTCTTTGGACCGATTGACTCGAAACTTCTCCCAAACGTGCTCCTATACTGGCTGAACGAGACACAGCAGTCCCCGTTGGATTCGGGTGGAATTTGTATTTTTGGTGAATATTTTAGTGAAAGGGGCCATTTTAAATGAGGCTGGCTTAAGGGCTGCTGTTAGGGCTAGGGTTAGGGTTAAGGGGCTGGGGTTTCGGACCACGGTCGTCTTTTGACCGATTGACTCGAAATTGATCACGCATGTCCTCCTCACCGGTGGAATGAGGCTCGCCAGTTTTGGTTGGATTCTGGTGGAATTTGTATTTTACATGAATATTTTAAAGGAAAAGCGGCCATTTTTCATCAAAACCTCGGCCGATTTTTTCAATAGCTTCCAGGTCTTTGGACCGATTGACTCGAAATTTCCCCCAAGCGTGCTCCTGTACCGGCTGAACGAGACACAGCAGTCCCCGTTGGATTCGGGTGAAATTTGTATTTTTGGTGAATATTTTAGTGAAAGGGGCCATTTTAAATGAGGCTGGCTTAAGGGCTGCTGTTAGGGCTAGGGTTAGGGTTAAGGGGCTGGGGTTTCGGACCACGGTCGTCTTTTGACCGATTGACTCGAAATTGATCACGCATGTCCTCCTCACCGGTGGAATGAGGCTCGCCAGTTTTGGTTGGATTCTGGTGGAATTTGTATTTTACATGAATATTTTAAAGGAAAAGCGGCCATTTTTCATCAAAACCTCGGCCGATTTATTCAATAGCTTCCAGGTCTTTGGACCGATTGACTCGAAATTTCCCCCAAGCGTGCTCCTGTACCGGCTGAACGAGACACAGCAGTCCCCGTTGGATTCGGGTGGAATTTGTATTTTTGGTGAATATTTTAGTCAGAGGGACAATCTTTCATGAGGCCTGGCTTAAGGCTGAGGCTAGGGTTAGGGTTAGGGTTAGGGTTAGTGATTGGCTGGACCGATTGACTCGAAATCGATCAGGCATGTCCTCCTCACTGGTGTAAGCAGGGTCGCCAGTTTTGGTTGGATTCCGGTGGAATTTGTATTTTACATGAATATTTTAAAGAAAAGACCATTTTTCACGAAAATATACCCCGCCCATTTATTTCAATAGCTTCCAGGTCTTTGGACCGATTGACTCGAAACTTCTCCCAAACGTGCTCCTATACTGGCTGAACGAGACACAGCAGTCCCCGTTGGATTCGGGTGGAATTTGTATTTTTGGTGAATATTTTAGTGAAAGGGGCCATTTTAAATGAGGCTGGCTTAAGGGCTGCTGTTAGGGCTAGGGTTAGGGTTAAGGGGCTGGGGTTTCGGACCACGGTCGTCTTTTGACCGATTGACTCGAAATTGATCACGCATGTCCTCCTCACCGGTGGAATGAGGCTCGCCAGTTTTGGTTGGATTCTGGTGGAATTTGTATTTTACATGAATATTTTAAAGGAAAAGCGGCCATTTTTCATCAAAACCTCGGCCGATTTTTTCAATAGCTTCCAGGTCTTTGGACCGATTGACTCGAAATTTCCCCCAAGCGTGCTCCTGTACCGGCTGAACGAGACACAGCAGTCCCCGTTGGATTCGGGTGAAATTTGTATTTTTGGTGAATATTTTAGTCAGAGGGACAATCTTTCATGAGGCCTGGCTTAAGGCTGAGGCTAGGGTTAGGGTTAGGGTTAGGGTTAGTGATTGGCTGGACCGATTGACTCGAAATCGATCAGGCATGTCCTCCTCACTGGTGTAAGCAGGGTCGCCAGTTTTGGTTGGATTCCGGTGGAATTTGTATTTTACATGAATATTTGAAAGAAAAGACCATTTTTCACGAAAATATACCCCGCCCATTTATTTCAATAGCTTCCAGGTCTTTGGACCGATTGACTCGAAACTTCTCCCAAACGTGCTCCTATACTGGCTGAACGAGACACAGCAGTCCCCGTTGGATTCGGGTGGAATTTGTATTTTTGGTGAATATTTTAGTGAAAGGGGCCATTTTAAATGAGGCTGGCTTAAGGGCTGCTGTTAGGGCTAGGGTTAGGGTTAAGGGGCTGGGGTTTCGGACCACGGTCGTCTTTTGACCGATTGACTCGAAATTGATCACGCATGTCCTCCTCACCGGTGGAATGAGGCTCGCCAGTTTTGGTTGGATTCTGGTGGAATTTGTATTTTACATGAATATTTTAAAGGAAAAGCGGCCATTTTTCATCATAACCTCGGCCGATTTTTTCAATAGCTTCCAGGTCTTTGGACCGATTGACTCGAAATTTCCCCCAAGCGTGCTCCTGTACCGGCTGAACGAGACACAGCAGTCCCCGTTGGATTCGGGTGGAATTTGTATTTTTGGTGAATATTTTAGTGAAAGGGGCCATTTTAAATGAGGCTGGCTTAAGGGCTGCTGTTAGGGCTAGGGTTAGGGTTAAGGGGCTGGGGTTTCGGACCACGGTCGTCTTTTGACCGATTGACTCGAAATTGATCACGCATGTCCTCCTCACCGGTGGAATGAGGCTCGCCAGTTTTGGTTGGATTCTGGTGGAATTTGTATTTTACATGAATATTTTAAAGGAAAAGCGGCCATTTTTCATCAAAACCTCGGCCGATTTATTCAATAGCTTCCAGGTCTTTGGACCGATTGACTCGAAATTTCCCCCAAGCGTGCTCCTGTACCGGCTGAACGAGACACAGCAGTCCCCGTTGGATTCGGGTGGAATTTGTATTTTTGGTGAATATTTTAGTGAAAGGGGCCATTTTAAATGAGGCTGGCTTAAGGGCTGCTGTTAGGGCTAGGGTTAGGGTTAAGGGGCTGGGGTTTCGGACCACGGTCGTCTTTTGACCGATTGACTCGAAATTGATCACGCATGTCCTCCTCACCGGTGGAATGAGGCTCGCCAGTTTTGGTTGGATTCTGGTGGAATTTGTATTTTACATGAATATTTTAAAGGAAAAGCGGCCATTTTTCATCAAAACCTCGGCCGATTTATTCAATAGCTTCCAGGTCTTTGGACCGATTGACTCGAAATTTCCCCCAAGCGTGCTCCTGTACCGGCTGAACGAGACACAGCAGTCCCCGTTGGATTCGGGTGGAATTTGTATTTTTGGTGAATATTTTAGTGAAAGGGGCCATTTTAAATGAGGCTGGCTTAAGGGCTGCTGTTAGGGCTAGGGTTAGGGTTAAGGGGCTGGGGTTTCGGACCACGGTCGTCTTTTGACCGATTGACTCGAAATTGATCACGCATGTCCTCCTCACCGGTGGAATGAGGCTCGCCAGTTTTGGTTGGATTCTGGTGGAATTTGTATTTTACATGAATATTTTAAAGGAAAAGCGGCCATTTTTCATCATAACCTCGGCCGATTTTTTCAATAGCTTCCAGGTCTTTGGACCGATTGACTCGAAATTTCCCCCAAGCGTGCTCCTGTACCGGCTGAACGAGACACAGCAGTCCCCGTTGGATTCGGGTGAAATTTGTATTTTTGGTGAATATTTTAGTCAGAGGGACAATCTTTCATGAGGCCTGGCTTAAGGCTGAGGCTAGGGTTAGGGTTAGGGTTAGGGTTAGTGATTGGCTGGACCGATTGACTCGAAATCGATCAGGCATGTCCTCCTCACTGGTGTAAGCAGGGTCGCCAGTTTTGGTTGGATTCCGGTGGAATTTGTATTTTACATGAATATTTTAAAGAAAAGACCATTTTTCACGAAAATATACCCCGCCCATTTATTTCAATAGCTTCCAGGTCTTTGGACCGATTGACTCGAAACTTCTCCCAAACGTGCTCCTATACTGGCTGAACGAGACACAGCAGTCCCCGTTGGATTCGGGTGGAATTTGTATTTTTGGTGAATATTTTAGTGAAAGGGGCCATTTTAAATGAGGCTGGCTCAAGGGCTGCTGTTAGGGCTAGGGTTAGGGTTAAGGGGCTGGGGTTTCGGACCACGGTCGTCTTTTGACCGATTGACTCGAAATTGATCACGCATGTCCTCCTCACCGGTGGAATGAGGCTCGCCAGTTTTGGTTGGATTCTGGTGGAATTTGTATTTTACATGAATATTTTAAAGGAAAAGCGGCCATTTTTCATCAAAACCTCGGCCGATTTTTTCAATAGCTTCCAGGTCTTTGGACCGATTGACTCGAAATTTCCCCCAAGCGTGCTCCTGTACCGGCTGAACGAGACACAGCAGTCCCCGTTGGATTCGGGTGAAATTTGTATTTTTGGTGAATATTTTAGTGAAAGGGGCCATTTTAAATGAGGCTGGCTTAAGGGCTGCTGTTAGGGCTAGGGTTAGGGTTAAGGGGCTGGGGTTTCGGACCACGGTCGTCTTTTGACCGATTGACTCGAAATTGATCACGCATGTCCTCCTCACCGGTGGAATGAGGCTCGCCAGTTTTGGTTGGATTCTGGTGGAATTTGTATTTTACATGAATATTTTAAAGGAAAAGCGGCCATTTTTCATCAAAACCTCGGCCGATTTATTCAATAGCTTCCAGGTCTTTGGACCGATTGACTCGAAATTTCCCCCAAGCGTGCTCCTGTACCGGCTGAACGAGACACAGCAGTCCCCGTTGGATTCGGGTGGAATTTGTATTTTTGGTGAATATTTTAGTGAAAGGGGCCATTTTAAATGAGGCTGGCTTAAGGGCTGCTGTTAGGGCTAGGGTTAGGGTTAAGGGGCTGGGGTTTCGGACCACGGTCGTCTTTTGACCGATTGACTCGAAATTGATCACGCATGTCCTCCTCACCGGTGGAATGAGGCTCGCCAGTTTTGGTTGGATTCTGGTGGAATTTGTATTTTACATGAATATTTTAAAGGAAAAGCGGCCATTTTTCATCATAACCTCGGCCGATTTTTTCAATAGCTTCCAGGTCTTTGGACCGATTGACTCGAAATTTCCCCCAAGCGTGCTCCTGTACCGGCTGAACGAGACACAGCAGTCCCCGTTGGATTCGGGTGAAATTTGTATTTTTGGTGAATATTTTAGTCAGAGGGACAATCTTTCATGAGGCCTGGCTTAAGGCTGAGGCTAGGGTTAGGGTTAGGGTTAGGGTTAGTGATTGGCTGGACCGATTGACTCGAAATCGATCAGGCATGTCCTCCTCACTGGTGTAAGCAGGGTCGCCAGTTTTGGTTGGATTCCGGTGGAATTTGTATTTTACATGAATATTTGAAAGAAAAGACCATTTTTCACGAAAATATACCCCGCCCATTTATTTCAATAGCTTCCAGGTCTTTGGACCGATTGACTCGAAACTTCTCCCAAACGTGCTCCTATACTGGCTGAACGAGACACAGCAGTCCCCGTTGGATTCGGGTGGAATTTGTATTTTTGGTGAATATTTTAGTGAAAGGGGCCATTTTAAATGAGGCTGGCTTAAGGGCTGCTGTTAGGGCTAGGGTTAGGGTTAAGGGGCTGGGGTTTCGGACCACGGTCGTCTTTTGACCGATTGACTCGAAATTGATCACGCATGTCCTCCTCACCGGTGGAATGAGGCTCGCCAGTTTTGGTTGGATTCTGGTGGAATTTGTATTTTACATGAATATTTTAAAGGAAAAGCGGCCATTTTTCATCATAACCTCGGCCGATTTTTTCAATAGCTTCCAGGTCTTTGGACCGATTGACTCGAAATTTCCCCCAAGCGTGCTCCTGTACCGGCTGAACGAGACACAGCAGTCCCCGTTGGATTCGGGTGAAATTTGTATTTTTGGTGAATATTTTAGTCAGAGGGACAATCTTTCATGAGGCCTGGCTTAAGGCTGAGGCTAGGCTTAGGGTTAGGGTTAGGGTTAGTGATTGGCTGGACCGATTGACTCGAAATCGATCAGGCATGTCCTCCTCACTGGTGTAAGCAGGGTCGCCAGTTTTGGTTGGATTCCGGTGGAATTTGTATTTTACATGAATATTTTAAAGAAAAGACCATTTTTCACGAAAATATACCCCGCCCATTTATTTCAATAGCTTCCAGGTCTTTGGACCGATTGACTCGAAACTTCTCCCAAACGTGCTCCTATACTGGCTGAACGAGACACAGCAGTCCCCGTTGGATTCGGGTGAAATTTGTATTTTTGGTGAATATTTTAGTGAAAGGGGCCATTTTAAATGAGGCTGGCTTAAGGGCTGCTGTTAGGGCTAGGGTTAGGGTTAAGGGGCTGGGGTTTCGGACCACGGTCGTCTTTTGACCGATTGACTCGAAATTGATCACGCATGTCCTCCTCACCGGTGGAATGAGGCTCGCCAGTTTTGGTTGGATTCTGGTGGAATTTGTATTTTACATGAATATTTTAAAGGAAAAGCGGCCATTTTTCATCAAAACCTCGGCCGATTTATTCAATAGCTTCCAGGTCTTTGGACCGATTGACTCGAAATTTCCACCAAGCGTGCTCCTGTACCGGCTGAACGAGACACAGCAGTCCCCGTTGGATTCGGGTGGAATTTGTATTTTTGGTGAATATTTTAGTGAAAGGGGCCATTTTAAATGAGGCTGGCTTAAGGGCTGCTGTTAGGGCTAGGGTTAGGGTTAAGGGGCTGGGGTTTCGGACCACGGTCGTCTTTTGACCGATTGACTCGAAATTGATCACGCATGTCCTCCTCACCGGTGGAATGAGGCTCGCCAGTTTTGGTTGGATTCTGGTGGAATTTGTATTTTACATGAATATTTTAAAGGAAAAGCGGCCATTTTTCATCATAACCTCGTCCGATTTTTTCAATAGCTTCCAGGTCTTTGGACCGATTGACTCGAAATTTCCCCCAAGCGTGCTCCTGTACCGGCTGAACGAGACACAGCAGTCCCCGTTGGATTCGGGTGAAATTTGTATTTTTGGTGAATATTTTAGTCAGAGGGACAATCTTTCATGAGGCCTGGCTTAAGGCTGAGGCTAGGGTTAGGGTTAGGGTTAGGGTTAGTGATTGGCTGGACTGATTGACTCGAAATCGATCAGGCATGTCCTCCTCACTGGTGTAAGCAGGGTCGCCAGTTTTGGTTGGATTCCGGTGGAATTTGTATTTCACATGAATATTTGAAAGAAAAGACCATTTTTCACGAAAATATACCCCGCCCATTTATTTCAATAGCTTCCAGGTCTTTGGACCGATTGACTCGAAACTTCTCCCAAACGTGCTCCTATACTGGCTGAACGAGACACAGCAGTCCCCGTTGGATTCGGGTGGAATTTGTATTTTTGGTGAATATTTTAGTGAAAGGGGCCATTTTAAATGAGGCTGGCTTAAGGGCTGCTGTTAGGGCTAGGGTTAGGGTTAAGGGGCTGGGGTTTCGGACCACGGTCGTCTTTTGACCGATTGACTCGAAATTGATCACGCATGTCCTCCTCACCGGTGGAATGAGGCTCGCCAGTTTTGGTTGGATTCTGGTGGAATTTGTATTTTACATGAATATTTTAAAGGAAAAGCGGCCATTTTTCATTAAAACCTCGGCCGATTTTTTCAATAGCTTCCAGGTCTTTGGACCGATTGACTCGAAATTTCCCCCAAGCGTGCTCCTGTACCGGCTGAACGAGACACAGCAGTCCCCGTTGGATTCGGGTGAAATTTGTATTTTTGGTGAATATTTTAGTCAGAGGGACAATCTTTCATGAGGCCTGGCTTAAGGCTGAGGCTAGGGTTAGGGTTAGGGTTAGGGTTAGTGATTGGCTGGACCGATTGACTCGAAATCGATCAGGCATGTCCTCCTCACTGGTGTAAGCAGGATCGCCAGTTTTGGTTGGATTCCGGTGGAATTTGTATTTTACATGAATATTTTAAAGAAAAGACCATTTTTCACGAAAATATACCCCGCCCATTTATTTCAATAGCTTCCAGGTCTTTGGACCGATTGACTCGAAACTTCTCCCAAACGTGCTCCTATACTGGCTGAACGAGACACAGCAGTCCCCGTTGGATTCGGGTGGAATTTGTATTTTTGGTGAATATTTTAGTGAAAGGGGCCATTTTAAATGAGGCTGGCTTAAGGGCTGCTGTTAGGGCTAGGGTTAGGGTTAAGGGGCTGGGGTTTCGGACCACGGTCGTCTTTTGACCGATTGACTCGAAATTGATCACGCATGTCCTCCTCACCGGTGGAATGAGGCTCGCCAGTTTTGGTTGGATTCTGGTGGAATTTGTATTTTACATGAATATTTTAAAGGAAAAGCGGCCATTTTTCATCAAAACCTCGGCCGATTTTTTCAATAGCTTCCAGGTCTTTGGACCGATTGACTCGAAATTTCCCCCAAGCGTGCTCCTGTACCGGCTGAACGAGACACAGCAGTCCCCGTTGGATTCGGGTGAAATTTGTATTTTTGGTGAATATTTTAGTCAGAGGGACAATCTTTCATGAGGCCTGGCTTAAGGCTGAGGCTAGGGTTAGGGTTAGGGTTAGGGTTAGTGATTGGCTGGACCGATTGACTCGAAATCGATCAGGCATGTCCTCCTCACTGGTGTAAGCAGGGTCGCCAGTTTTGGTTGGATTCCGGTGGAATTTGTATTTTACATGAATATTTTAAAGAAAAGACCATTTTTCACGAAAATATACCCCGCCCATTTATTTCAATAGCTTCCAGGTCTTTGGACCGATTGACTCGAAACTTCTCCCAAACGTGCTCCTATACTGGCTGAACGAGACACAGCAGTCCCCGTTGGATTCGGGTGGAATTTGTATTTTTGGTGAATATTTTAGTGAAAGGGGCCATTTTAAATGAGGCTGGCTTAAGGGCTGCTGTTAGGGCTAGGGTTAGGGTTAAGGGGCTGGGGTTTCGGACCACGGTCGTCTTTTGACCGATTGACTCGAAATTGATCACGCATGTCCTCCTCACCGGTGGAATGAGGCTCGCCAGTTTTGGTTGGATTCTGGTGGAATTTGTATTTTACATGAATATTTTAAAGGAAAAGCGGCCATTTTTCATCAAAACCTCGGCCGATTTTTTCAATAGCTTCCAGGTCTTTGGACCGATTGACTCGAAATTTCCCCCAAGCGTGCTCCTGTACCGGCTGAACGAGACACAGCAGTCCCCGTTGGATTCGGGTGAAATTTGTATTTTTGGTGAATATTTTAGTCAGAGGGACAATCTTTCATGAGGCCTGGCTTAAGGCTGAGGCTAGGGTTAGGGTTAGGGTTAGGGTTAGTGATTGGCTGGACCGATTGACTCGAAATCGATCAGGCATGTCCTCCTCACTGGTGTAAGCAGGGTCGCCAGTTTTGGTTGGATTCCGGTGGAATTTGTATTTTACATGAATATTTTAAAGAAAAGACCATTTTTCACGAAAATATACCCCGCCCATTTATTTCAATAGCTTCCAGGTCTTTGGACCGATTGACTCGAAACTTCTCCCAAACGTGCTCCTATACTGGCTGAACGAGACACAGCAGTCCCCGTTGGATTCGGGTGGAATTTGTATTTTTGGTGAATATTTTAGTGAAAGGGGCCATTTTAAATGAGGCTGGCTTAAGGGCTGCTGTTAGGGCTAGGGTTAGGGTTAAGGGGCTGGGGTTTCGGACCACGGTCGTCTTTTGACCGATTGACTCGAAATTGATCACGCATGTCCTCCTCACCGGTGGAATGAGGCTCGCCAGTTTTGGTTGGATTCTGGTGGAATTTGTATTTTACATGAATATTTTAAAGGAAAAGCGGCCATTTTTCATCAAAACCCTGGCCGATTTTTTCAATAGCTTCCAGGTCTTTGGACCGATTGACTCGAAATTTCCCCCAAGCGTGCTCCTGTACCGGCTGAACGAGACACAGCAGTCCCCGTTGGATTCGGGTGGAATTTGTATTTTTGGTGAATATTTTAGTGAAAGGGGCCATTTTAAATGAGGCTGGCTTAAGGGCTGCTGTTAGGGCTAGGGTTAGGGTTAAGGGGCTGGGGTTTCGGACCACGGTCGTCTTTTGACCGATTGACTCGAAATTGATCACGCATGTCCTCCTCACCGGTGGAATGAGGCTCGCCAGTTTTGGTTGGATTCTGGTGGAATTTGTATTTTACATGAATATTTTAAAGGAAAAGCGGCCATTTTTCATCAAAACCTCGGCCGATTTTTTCAATAGCTTCCAGGTCTTTGGACCGATTGACTCGAAATTTCCCCCAAGCGTGCTCCTGTACCGGCTGAACGAGACACAGCAGTCCCCGTTGGATTCGGGTGAAATTTGTATTTTTGGTGAATATTTTAGTCAGAGGGACAATCTTTCATGAGGCCTGGCTTAAGGCTGAGGCTAGGGTTAGGGTTAGGGTTAGGGTTAGTGATTGGCTGGACCGATTGACTCGAAATCGATCAGGCATGTCCTCCTCACTGGTGTAAGCAGGGTCGCCAGTTTTGGTTGGATTCCGGTGGAATTTGTATTTTACATGAATATTTTAAAGAAAAGACCATTTTTCACGAAAATATACCCCGCCCATTTATTTCAATAGCTTCCAGGTCTTTGGACCGATTGACTCGAAACTTCTCCCAAACGTGCTCCTATACTGGCTGAACGAGACACAGCAGTCCCCGTTGGATTCGGGTGGAATTTGTATTTTTGGTGAATATTTTAGTGAAAGGGGCCATTTTAAATGAGGCTGGCTTAAGGGCTGCTGTTAGGGCTAGGGTTAGGGTTAAGGGGCTGGGGTTTCGGACCACGGTCGTCTTTTGACCGATTGACTCGAAATTGATCACGCATGTCCTCCTCACCGGTGGAATGAGGCTCGCCAGTTTTGGTTGGATTCTGGTGGAATTTGTATTTTACATGAATATTTTAAAGGAAAAGCGGCCATTTTTCATCAAAACCTCGGCCGATTTTTTCAATAGCTTCCAGGTCTTTGGACCGATTGACTCGAAATTTCCCCCAAGCGTGCTCCTGTACCGGCTGAACGAGACACAGCAGTCCCCGTTGGATTCGGGTGAAATTTGTATTTTTGGTGAATATTTTAGTCAGAGGGACAATCTTTCATGAGGCCTGGCTTAAGGCTGAGGCTAGGGTTAGGGTTAGGGTTAGGGTTAGTGATTGGCTGGACCGATTGACTCGAAATCGATCAGGCATGTCCTCCTCACTGGTGTAAGCAGGGTCGCCAGTTTTGGTTGGATTCCGGTGGAATTTGTATTTTACATGAATATTTTAAAGAAAAGACCATTTTTCACGAAAATATACCCCGCCCATTTATTTCAATAGCTTCCAGGTCTTTGGACCGATTGACTCGAAACTTCTCCCAAACGTGCTCCTATACTGGCTGAACGAGACACAGCAGTCCCCGTTGGATTCGGGTGGAATTTGTATTTTTGGTGAATATTTTAGTGAAAGGGGCCATTTTAAATGAGGCTGGCTTAAGGGCTGCTGTTAGGGCTAGGGTTAGGGTTAAGGGGCTGGGGTTTCGGACCACGGTCGTCTTTTGACCGATTGACTCGAAATTGATCACGCATGTCCTCCTCACCGGTGGAATGAGGCTCGCCAGTTTTGGTTGGATTCTGGTGGAATTTGTATTTTACATGAATATTTTAAAGGAAAAGCGGCCATTTTTCATCAAAACCCTGGCCGATTTTTTCAATAGCTTCCAGGTCTTTGGACCGATTGACTCGAAATTTCCCCCAAGCGTGCTCCTGTACCGGCTGAACGAGACACAGCAGTCCCCGTTGGATTCGGGTGGAATTTGTATTTTTGGTGAATATTTTAGTGAAAGGGGCCATTTTAAATGAGGCTGGCTTAAGGGCTGCTGTTAGGGCTAGGGTTAGGGTTAAGGGGCTGGGGTTTCGGACCACGGTCGTCTTTTGACCGATTGACTCGAAATTGATCACGCATGTCCTCCTCACCGGTGGAATGAGGCTCGCCAGTTTTGGTTGGATTCTGGTGGAATTTGTATTTTACATGAATATTTTAAAGGAAAAGCGGCCATTTTTCATCAAAACCTCGGCCGATTTTTTCAATAGCTTCCAGGTCTTTGGACCGATTGACTCGAAATTTCCCCCAAGCGTGCTCCTGTACCGGCTGAACGAGACACAGCAGTCCCCGTTGGATTCGGGTGAAATTTGTATTTTTGGTGAATATTTTAGTCAGAGGGACAATCTTTCATGAGGCCTGGCTTAAGGCTGAGGCTAGGGTTAGGGTTAGGGTTAGGGTTAGTGATTGGCTGGACCGATTGACTCGAAATCGATCAGGCATGTCCTCCTCACTGGTGTAAGCAGGGTCGCCAGTTTTGGTTGGATTCCGGTGGAATTTGTATTTTACATGAATATTTTAAAGAAAAGACCATTTTTCACGAAAATATACCCCGCCCATTTATTTCAATAGCTTCCAGGTCTTTGGACCGATTGACTCGAAACTTCTCCCAAACGTGCTCCTATACTGGCTGAACGAGACACAGCAGTCCCCGTTGGATTCGGGTGGAATTTGTATTTTTGGTGAATATTTTAGTGAAAGGGGCCATTTTAAATGAGGCTGGCTTAAGGGCTGCTGTTAGGGCTAGGGTTAGGGTTAAGGGGCTGGGGTTTCGGACCACGGTCGTCTTTTGACCGATTGACTCGAAATTGATCACGCATGTCCTCCTCACCGGTGGAATGAGGCTCGCCAGTTTTGGTTGGATTCTGGTGGAATTTGTATTTTACATGAATATTTTAAAGGAAAAGCGGCCATTTTTCATCAAAACCTCGGCCGATTTTTTCAATAGCTTCCAGGTCTTTGGACCGATTGACTCGAAATTTCCCCCAAGCGTGCTCCTGTACCGGCTGAACGAGACACAGCAGTCCCCGTTGGATTCGGGTGAAATTTGTATTTTTGGTGAATATTTTAGTCAGAGGGACAATCTTTCATGAGGCCTGGCTTAAGGCTGAGGCTAGGGTTAGGGTTAGGGTTAGGGTTAGTGATTGGCTGGACCGATTGACTCGAAATCGATCAGGCATGTCCTCCTCACTGGTGTAAGCAGGGTCGCCAGTTTTGGTTGGATTCCGGTGGAATTTGTATTTTACATGAATATTTTAAAGAAAAGACCATTTTTCACGAAAATATACCCCGCCCATTTATTTCAATAGCTTCCAGGTCTTTGGACCGATTGACTCGAAACTTCTCCCAAACGTGCTCCTATACTGGCTGAACGAGACACAGCAGTCCCCGTTGGATTCGGGTGGAATTTGTATTTTTGGTGAATATTTTAGTGAAAGGGGCCATTTTAAATGAGGCTGGCTTAAGGGCTGCTGTTAGGGCTAGGGTTAGGGTTAAGGGGCTGGGGTTTCGGACCACGGTCGTCTTTTGACCGATTGACTCGAAATTGATCACGCATGTCCTCCTCACCGGTGGAATGAGGCTCGCCAGTTTTGGTTGGATTCTGGTGGAATTTGTATTTTACATGAATATTTTAAAGGAAAAGCGGCCATTTTTCATCAAAACCTCGGCCGATTTTTTCAATAGCTTCCAGGTCTTTGGACCGATTGACTCGAAATTTCCCCCAAGCGTGCTCCTGTACCGGCTGAACGAGACACAGCAGTCCCCGTTGGATTCGGGTGAAATTTGTATTTTTGGTGAATATTTTAGTCAGAGGGACAATCTTTCATGAGGCCTGGCTTAAGGCTGAGGCTAGGGTTAGGGTTAGGGTTAGGGTTAGTGATTGGCTGGACCGATTGACTCGAAATCGATCAGGCATGTCCTCCTCACTGGTGTAAGCAGGGTCGCCAGTTTTGGTTGGATTCCGGTGGAATTTGTATTTTACATGAATATTTGAAAGAAAAGACCATTTTTCACGAAAATATACCCCGCCCATTTATTTCAATAGCTTCCAGGTCTTTGGACCGATTGACTCGAAACTTCTCCCAAACGTGCTCCTATACTGGCTGAACGAGACACAGCAGTCCCCGTTGGATTCGGGTGGAATTTGTATTTTTGGTGAATATTTTAGTGAAAGGGGCCATTTTAAATGAGGCTGGCTTAAGGGCTGCTGTTAGGGCTAGGGTTAGGGTTAAGGGGCTGGGGTTTCGGACCACGGTCGTCTTTTGACCGATTGACTCGAAATTGATCACGCATGTCCTCCTCACCGGTGGAATGAGGCTCGCCAGTTTTGGTTGGATTCTGGTGGAATTTGTATTTTACATGAATATTTTAAAGGAAAAGCGGCCATTTTTCATCAAAACCTCGGCCGATTTTTTCAATAGCTTCCAGGTCTTTGGACCGATTGACTCGAAATTTCCCCCAAGCGTGCTCCTGTACCGGCTGAACGAGACACAGCAGTCCCCGTTGGATTCGGGTGGAATTTGTATTTTTGGTGAATATTTTAGTGAAAGGGGCCATTTTAAATGAGGCTGGCTTAAGGGCTGCTGTTAGGGCTAGGGTTAGGGTTAAGGGGCTGGGGTTTCGGACCACGGTCGTCTTTTGACCGATTGACTCGAAATTGATCACGCATGTCCTCCTCACCGGTGGAATGAGGCTCGCCAGTTTTGGTTGGATTCTGGTGGAATTTGTATTTTACATGAATATTTTAAAGGAAAAGCGGCCATTTTTCATCATAACCTCGGCCGATTTTTTCAATAGCTTCCAGGTCTTTGGACCGATTGACTCGAAATTTCCCCCAAGCGTGCTCCTGTACCGGCTGAACGAGACACAGCAGTCCCCGTTGGATTCGGGTGAAATTTGTATTTTTGGTGAATATTTTAGTCAGAGGGACAATCTTTCATGAGGCCTGGCTTAAGGCTGAGGCTAGGGTTAGGGTTAGGGTTAGGGTTAGTGATTGGCTGGACCGATTGACTCGAAATCGATCAGGCATGTCCTCCTCACTGGTGTAAGCAGGGTCGCCAGTTTTGGTTGGATTCCGGTGGAATTTGTATTTTACATGAATATTTTAAAGAAAAGACCATTTTTCACGAAAATATACCCCGCCCATTTATTTCAATAGCTTCCAGGTCTTTGGACCGATTGACTCGAAACTTCTCCCAAACGTGCTCCTATACTGGCTGAACGAGACACAGCAGTCCCCGTTGGATTCGGGTGGAATTTGTATTTTTGGTGAATATTTTAGTGAAAGGGGCCATTTTAAATGAGGCTGGCTTAAGGGCTGCTGTTAGGGCTAGGGTTAGGGTTAAGGGGCTGGGGTTTCGGACCACGGTCGTCTTTTGACCGATTGACTCGAAATTGATCACGCATGTCCTCCTCACCGGTGGAATGAGGCTCGCCAGTTTTGGTTGGATTCTGGTGGAATTTGTATTTTACATGAATATTTTAAAGGAAAAGCGGCCATTTTTCATCAAAACCTCGGCCGATTTTTTCAATAGCTTCCAGGTCTTTGGACCGATTGACTCGAAATTTCCCCCAAGCGTGCTCCTGTACCGGCTGAACGAGACACAGCAGTCCCCGTTGGATTCGGGTGAAATTTGTATTTTTGGTGAATATTTTAGTCAGAGGGACAATCTTTCATGAGGCCTGGCTTAAGGCTGAGGCTAGGGTTAGGGTTAGGGTTAGGGTTAGTGATTGGCTGGACCGATTGACTCGAAATCGATCAGGCATGTCCTCCTCACTGGTGTAAGCAGGGTCGCCAGTTTTGGTTGGATTCCGGTGGAATTTGTATTTTACATGAATATTTGAAAGAAAAGACCATTTTTCACGAAAATATACCCCGCCCATTTATTTCAATAGCTTCCAGGTCTTTGGACCGATTGACTCGAAACTTCTCCCAAACGTGCTCCTATACTGGCTGAACGAGACACAGCAGTCCCCGTTGGATTCGGGTGGAATTTGTATTTTTGGTGAATATTTTAGTGAAAGGGGCCATTTTAAATGAGGCTGGCTTAAGGGCTGCTGTTAGGGCTAGGGTTAGGGTTAAGGGGCTGGGGTTTCGGACCACGGTCGTCTTTTGACCGATTGACTCGAAATTGATCACGCATGTCCTCCTCACCGGTGGAATGAGGCTCGCCAGTTTTGGTTGGATTCTGGTGGAATTTGTATTTTACATGAATATTTTAAAGGAAAAGCGGCCATTTTTCATCAAAACCTCGGCCGATTTTTTCAATAGCTTCCAGGTCTTTGGACCGATTGACTCGAAATTTCCCCCAAGCGTGCTCCTGTACCGGCTGAACGAGACACAGCAGTCCCCGTTGGATTCGGGTGGAATTTGTATTTTTGGTGAATATTTTAGTGAAAGGGGCCATTTTAAATGAGGCTGGCTTAAGGGCTGCTGTTAGGGCTAGGGTTAGGGTTAAGGGGCTGGGGTTTCGGACCACGGTCGTCTTTTGACCGATTGACTCGAAATTGATCACGCATGTCCTCCTCACCGGTGGAATGAGGCTCGCCAGTTTTGGTTGGATTCTGGTGGAATTTGTATTTTACATGAATATTTTAAAGGAAAAGCGGCCATTTTTCATCAAAACCTCGGCCGATTTTTTCAATAGCTTCCAGGTCTTTGGACCGATTGACTCGAAATTTCCCCCAAGCGTGCTCCTGTACCGGCTGAACGAGACACAGCAGTCCCCGTTGGATTCGGGTGAAATTTGTATTTTTGGTGAATATTTTAGTCAGAGGGACAATCTTTCATGAGGCCTGGCTTAAGGCTGAGGCTAGGGTTAGGGTTAGGGTTAGGGTTAGTGATTGGCTGGACCGATTGACTCGAAATCGATCAGGCATGTCCTCCTCACTGGTGTAAGCAGGGTCGCCAGTTTTGGTTGGATTCCGGTGGAATTTGTATTTTACATGAATATTTTAAAGAAAAGACCATTTTTCACGAAAATATACCCCGCCCATTTATTTCAATAGCTTCCAGGTCTTTGGACCGATTGACTCGAAACTTCTCCCGAACGTGCTCCTATACTGGCTGAACGAGACACAGCAGTCCCCGTTGGATTCGGGTGGAATTTGTATTTTTGGTGAATATTTTAGTGAAAGGGGCCATTTTAAATGAGGCTGGCTTAAGGGCTGCTGTTAGGGCTAGGGTTAGGGTTAAGGGGCTGGGGTTTCGGACCACGGTCGTCTTTTGACCGATTGACTCGAAATTGATCACGCATGTCCTCCTCACCGGTGGAATGAGGCTCGCCAGTTTTGGTTGGATTCTGGTGGAATTTGTATTTTACATGAATATTTTAAAGGAAAAGCGGCCATTTTTCATCATAACCTCGGCCGATTTTTTCAATAGCTTCCAGGTCTTTGGACCGATTGACTCGAAATTTCCCCCAAGCGTGCTCCTGTACCGGCTGAACGAGACACAGCAGTCCCCGTTGGATTCGGGTGAAATTTGTATTTTTGGTGAATATTTTAGTCAGAGGGACAATCTTTCATGAGGCCTGGCTTAAGGCTGAGGCTAGGGTTAGGGTTAGGGTTAGGGTTAGTGATTGGCTGGACCGATTGACTCGAAATCGATCAGGCATGTCCTCCTCACTGGTGTAAGCAGGGTCGCCAGTTTTGGTTGGATTCCGGTGGAATTTGTATTTTACATGAATATTTTAAAGAAAAGACCATTTTTCACGAAAATATACCCCGCCCATTTATTTCAATAGCTTCCAGGTCTTTGGACCGATTGACTCGAAACTTCTCCCAAACGTGCTCCTATACTGGCTGAACGAGACACAGCAGTCCCCGTTGGATTCGGGTGGAATTTGTATTTTTGGTGAATATTTTAGTGAAAGGGGCCATTTTAAATGAGGCTGGCTTAAGGGCTGCTGTTAGGGCTAGGGTTAGGGTTAAGGGGCTGGGGTTTCGGACCACGGTCGTCTTTTGACCGATTGACTCGAAATTGATCACGCATGTCCTCCTCACCGGTGGAATGAGGCTCGCCAGTTTTGGTTGGATTCTGGTGGAATTTGTATTTTACATGAATATTTTAAAGGAAAAGCGGCCATTTTTCATCAAAACCTCGGCCGATTTTTTCAATAGCTTCCAGGTCTTTGGACCGATTGACTCGAAATTTCCCCCAAGCGTGCTCCTGTACCGGCTGAACGAGACACAGCAGTCCCCGTTGGATTCGGGTGAAATTTGTATTTTTGGTGAATATTTTAGTCAGAGGGACAATCTTTCATGAGGCCTGGCTTAAGGCTGAGGCTAGGGTTAGGGTTAGGGTTAGGGTTAGTGATTGGCTGGACCGATTGACTCGAAATCGATCAGGCATGTCCTCCTCACTGGTGTAAGCAGGGTCGCCAGTTTTGGTTGGATTCCGGTGGAATTTGTATTTTACATGAATATTTTAAAGAAAAGACCATTTTTCACGAAAATATACCCCGCCCATTTATTTCAATAGCTTCCAGGTCTTTGGACCGATTGACTCGAAACTTCTCCCGAACGTGCTCCTATACTGGCTGAACGAGACACAGCAGTCCCCGTTGGATTCGGGTGGAATTTGTATTTTTGGTGAATATTTTAGTCAGAGGGACAATCTTTCATGAGGCCTGGCTTAAGGCTGAGGCTAGGGTTAGGGTTAGGGTTAGGGTTAGTGATTGGCTGGACCGATTGACTCGAAATCGATCAGGCATGTCCTCCTCACTGGTGTAAGCAGGGTCGCCAGTTTTGGTTGGATTCCGGTGGAATTTGTATTTTACATGAATATTTTAAAGAAAAGACCATTTTTCACGAAAATATACCCCGCCCATTTATTTCAATAGCTTCCAGGTCTTTGGACCGATTGACTCGAAACTTCTCCCGAACGTGCTCCTATACTGGCTGAACGAGACACAGCAGTCCCCGTTGGATTCGGGTGGAATTTGTATTTTTGGTGAATATTTTAGTGAAAGGGGCCATTTTAAATGAGGCTGGCTTAAGGGCTGCTGTTAGGGCTAGGGTTAGGGTTAAGGGGCTGGGGTTTCGGACCACGGTCGTCTTTTGACCGATTGACTCGAAATTGATCACGCATGTCCTCCTCACCGGTGGAATGAGGCTCGCCAGTTTTGGTTGGATTCTGGTGGAATTTGTATTTTACATGAATATTTTAAAGGAAAAGCGGCCATTTTTCATCATAACCTCGGCCGATTTTTTCAATAGCTTCCAGGTCTTTGGACCGATTGACTCGAAATTTCCCCCAAGCGTGCTCCTGTACCGGCTGAACGAGACACAGCAGTCCCCGTTGGATTCGGGTGAAATTTGTATTTTTGGTGAATATTTTAGTCAGAGGGACAATCTTTCATGAGGCCTGGCTTAAGGCTGAGGCTAGGGTTAGGGTTAGGGTTAGGGTTAGTGATTGGCTGGACCGATTGACTCGAAATCGATCAGGCATGTCCTCCTCACTGGTGTAAGCAGGGTCGCCAGTTTTGGTTGGATTCCGGTGGAATTTGTATTTTACATGAATATTTTAAAGAAAAGACCATTTTTCACGAAAATATACCCCGCCCATTTATTTCAATAGCTTCCAGGTCTTTGGACCGATTGACTCGAAACTTCTCCCAAACGTGCTCCTATACTGGCTGAACGAGACACAGCAGTCCCCGTTGGATTCGGGTGGAATTTGTATTTTTGGTGAATATTTTAGTGAAAGGGGCCATTTTAAATGAGGCTGGCTTAAGGGCTGCTGTTAGGGCTAGGGTTAGGGTTAAGGGGCTGGGGTTTCGGACCACGGTCGTCTTTTGACCGATTGACTCGAAATTGATCACGCATGTCCTCCTCACCGGTGGAATGAGGCTCGCCAGTTTTGGTTGGATTCTGGTGGAATTTGTATTTTACATGAATATTTTAAAGGAAAAGCGGCCATTTTTCATCAAAACCTCGGCCGATTTTTTCAATAGCTTCCAGGTCTTTGGACCGATTGACTCGAAATTTCCCCCAAGCGTGCTCCTGTACCGGCTGAACGAGACACAGCAGTCCCCGTTGGATTCGGGTGAAATTTGTATTTTTGGTGAATATTTTAGTCAGAGGGACAATCTTTCATGAGGCCTGGCTTAAGGCTGAGGCTAGGGTTAGGGTTAGGGTTAGGGTTAGTGATTGGCTGGACCGATTGACTCGAAATCGATCAGGCATGTCCTCCTCACTGGTGTAAGCAGGGTCGCCAGTTTTGGTTGGATTCCGGTGGAATTTGTATTTTACATGAATATTTTAAAGAAAAGACCATTTTTCACGAAAATATACCCCGCCCATTTATTTCAATAGCTTCCAGGTCTTTGGACCGATTGACTCGAAACTTCTCCCGAACGTGCTCCTATACTGGCTGAACGAGACACAGCAGTCCCCGTTGGATTCGGGTGGAATTTGTATTTTTGGTGAATATTTTAGTGAAAGGGGCCATTTTAAATGAGGCTGGCTTAAGGGCTGCTGTTAGGGCTAGGGTTAGGGTTAAGGGGCTGGGGTTTCGGACCACGGTCGTCTTTTGACCGATTGACTCGAAATTGATCACGCATGTCCTCCTCACCGGTGGAATGAGGCTCGCCAGTTTTGGTTGGATTCTGGTGGAATTTGTATTTTACATGAATATTTTAAAGGAAAAGCGGCCATTTTTCATCATAACCTCGGCCGATTTTTTCAATAGCTTCCAGGTCTTTGGACCGATTGACTCGAAATTTCCCCCAAGCGTGCTCCTGTACCGGCTGAACGAGACACAGCAGTCCCCGTTGGATTCGGGTGAAATTTGTATTTTTGGTGAATATTTTAGTCAGAGGGACAATCTTTCATGAGGCCTGGCTTAAGGCTGAGGCTAGGGTTAGGGTTAGGGTTAGGGTTAGTGATTGGCTGGACCGATTGACTCGAAATCGATCAGGCATGTCCTCCTCACTGGTGTAAGCAGGGTCGCCAGTTTTGGTTGGATTCCGGTGGAATTTGTATTTTACATGAATATTTTAAAGAAAAGACCATTTTTCACGAAAATATACCCCGCCCATTTATTTCAATAGCTTCCAGGTCTTTGGACCGATTGACTCGAAACTTCTCCCGAACGTGCTCCTATACTGGCTGAACGAGACACAGCAGTCCCCGTTGGATTCGGGTGGAATTTGTATTTTTGGTGAATATTTTAGTGAAAGGGGCCATTTTAAATGAGGCTGGCTTAAGGGCTGCTGTTAGGGCTAGGGTTAGGGTTAAGGGGCTGGGGTTTCGGACCACGGTCGTCTTTTGACCGATTGACTCGAAATTGATCACGCATGTCCTCCTCACCGGTGGAATGAGGCTCGCCAGTTTTGGTTGGATTCTGGTGGAATTTGTATTTTACATGAATATTTTAAAGGAAAAGCGGCCATTTTTCATCAAAACCTCGGCCGATTTTTTCAATAGCTTCCAGGTCTTTGGACCGATTGACTCGAAATTTCCCCCAAGCGTGCTCCTGTACCGGCTGAACGAGACACAGCAGTCCCCGTTGGATTCGGGTGAAATTTGTATTTTTGGTGAATATTTTAGTCAGAGGGACAATCTTTCATGAGGCCTGGCTTAAGGCTGAGGCTTGGGTTAGGGTTAGGGTTAGGGTTAGTGATTGGCTGGACCGATTGACTCGAAATCGATCAGGCATGTCCTCCTCACTGGTGTAAGCAGGGTCGCCAGTTTTGGTTGGATTCCGGTGGAATTTGTATTTTACATGAATATTTTAAAGAAAAGACCATTTTTCACGAAAATATACCCCGCCCATTTATTTCAATAGCTTCCAGGTCTTTGGACCGATTGACTCGAAACTTCTCCCAAACGTGCTCCTATACTGGCTGAACGAGACACAGCAGTCCCCGTTGGATTCGGGTGGAATTTGTATTTTTGGTGAATATTTTAGTGAAAGGGGCCATTTTAAATGAGGCTGGCTTAAGGGCTGCTGTTAGGGCTAGGGTTAGGGTTAAGGGGCTGGGGTTTCGGACCACGGTCGTCTTTTGACCGATTGACTCGAAATTGATCACGCATGTCCTCCTCACCGGTGGAATGAGGCTCGCCAGTTTTGGTTGGATTCTGGTGGAATTTGTATTTTACATGAATATTTTAAAGGAAAAGCGGCCATTTTTCATCAAAACCTCGGCCGATTTTTTCAATAGCTTCCAGGTCTTTGGACCGATTGACTCGAAATTTCCCCCAAGCGTGCTCCTGTACCGGCTGAACGAGACACAGCAGTCCCCGTTGGATTCGGGTGAAATTTGTATTTTTGGTGAATATTTTAGTCAGAGGGACAATCTTTCATGAGGCCTGGCTTAAGGCTGAGGCTTGGGTTAGGGTTAGGGTTAGGGTTAGTGATTGGCTGGACCGATTGACTCGAAATCGATCAGGCATGTCCTCCTCACTGGTGTAAGCAGGGTCGCCAGTTTTGGTTGGATTCCGGTGGAATTTGTATTTTACATGAATATTTAAAAGAAAAGACCATTTTTCACGAAAATATACCCCGCCCATTTATTTCAATAGCTTCCAGGTCTTTGGACCGATTGACTCGAAACTTCTCCCAAACGTGCTCCTATACTGGCTGAACGAGACACAGCAGTCCCCGTTGGATTCGGGTGGAATTTGTATTTTTGGTGAATATTTTAGTGAAAGGGGCCATTTTAAATGAGGCTGGCTTAAGGGCTGCTGTTAGGGCTAGGGTTAGGGTTAAGGGGCTGGGGTTTCGGACCACGGTCGTCTTTTGACCGATTGACTCGAAATTGATCACGCATGTCCTCCTCACCGGTGGAATGAGGCTCGCCAGTTTTGGTTGGATTCTGGTGGAATTTGTATTTTACATGAATATTTTAAAGGAAAAGCGGCCATTTTTCATCAAAACCTCGGCCGATTTTTTCAATAGCTTCCAGGTCTTTGGACCGATTGACTCGAAATTTCCCCCAAGCGTGCTCCTGTACCGGCTGAACGAGACACAGCAGTCCCCGTTGGATTCGGGTGAAATTTGTATTTTTGGTGAATATTTTAGTCAGAGGGACAATCTTTCATGAGGCCTGGCTTAAGGCTGAGGCTTGGGTTAGGGTTAGGGTTAGGGTTAGTGATTGGCTGGACCGATTGACTCGAAATCGATCAGGCATGTCCTCCTCACTGGTGTAAGCAGGGTCGCCAGTTTTGGTTGGATTCCGGTGGAATTTGTATTTTACATGAATATTTAAAAGAAAAGACCATTTTTCACGAAAATATACCCCGCCCATTTATTTCAATAGCTTCCAGGTCTTTGGACCGATTGACTCGAAACTTCTCCCAAACGTGCTCCTATACTGGCTGAACGAGACACAGCAGTCCCCGTTGGATTCGGGTGGAATTTGTATTTTTGGTGAATATTTTAGTGAAAGGGGCCATTTTAAATGAGGCTGGCTTAAGGGCTGCTGTTAGGGCTAGGGTTAGGGTTAAGGGGCTGGGGTTTCGGACCACGGTCGTCTTTTGACCGATTGACTCGAAATTGATCACGCATGTCCTCCTCACCGGTGGAATGAGGCTCGCCAGTTTTGGTTGGATTCTGGTGGAATTTGTATTTTACATGAATATTTTAAAGGAAAAGCGGCCATTTTTCATCAAAACCTCGGCCGATTTTTTCAATAGCTTCCAGGTCTTTGGACCGATTGACTCGAAATTTCCCCCAAGCGTGCTCCTGTACCGGCTGAACGAGACACAGCAGTCCCCGTTGGATTCGGGTGAAATTTGTATTTTTGGTGAATATTTTAGTCAGAGGGACAATCTTTCATGAGGCCTGGCTTAAGGCTGAGGCTAGGGTTAGGGTTAGGGTTAGGGTTAGTGATTGGCTGGACCGATTGACTCGAAATCGATCAGGCATGTCCTCCTCACTGGTGTAAGCAGGGTCGCCAGTTTTGGTTGGATTCCGGTGGAATTTGTATTTTACATGAATATTTTAAAGAAAAGACCATTTTTCACGAAAATATACCCCGCCCATTTATTTCAATAGCTTCCAGGTCTTTGGACCGATTGACTCGAAACGTCTCCCGAACGTGCTCCTATACTGGCTGAACGAGACACAGCAGTCCCCGTTGGATTCGGGTGGAATTTGTATTTTTGGTGAATATTTTAGTGAAAGGGGCCATTTTAAATGAGGCTGGCTTAAGGGCTGCTGTTAGGGCTAGGGTTAGGGTTAAGGGGCTGGGGTTTCGGACCACGGTCGTCTTTTGACCGATTGACTCGAAATTGATCACGCATGTCCTCCTCACCGGTGGAATGAGGCTCGCCAGTTTTGGTTGGATTCTGGTGGAATTTGTATTTTACATGAATATTTTAAAGGAAAAGCGGCCATTTTTCATCAAAACCTCGGCCGATTTTTTCAATAGCTTCCAGGTCTTTGGACCGATTGACTCGAAATTTCCCCCAAGCGTGCTCCTGTACCGGCTGAACGAGACACAGCAGTCCCCGTTGGATTCGGGTGAAATTTGTATTTTTGGTGAATATTTTAGTCAGAGGGACAATCTTTCATGAGGCCTGGCTTAAGGCTGAGGCTTGGGTTAGGGTTAGGGTTAGGGTTAGTGATTGGCTGGACCGATTGACTCGAAATCGATCAGGCATGTCCTCCTCACTGGTGTAAGCAGGGTCGCCAGTTTTGGTTGGATTCCGGTGGAATTTGTATTTTACATGAATATTTAAAAGAAAAGACCATTTTTCACGAAAATATACCCCGCCCATTTATTTCAATAGCTTCCAGGTCTTTGGACCGATTGACTCGAAACTTCTCCCAAACGTGCTCCTATACTGGCTGAACGAGACACAGCAGTCCCCGTTGGATTCGGGTGGAATTTGTATTTTTGGTGAATATTTTAGTGAAAGGGGCCATTTTAAATGAGGCTGGCTTAAGGGCTGCTGTTAGGGCTAGGGTTAGGGTTAAGGGGCTGGGGTTTCGGACCACGGTCGTCTTTTGACCGATTGACTCGAAATTGATCACGCATGTCCTCCTCACCGGTGGAATGAGGCTCGCCAGTTTTGGTTGGATTCTGGTGGAATTTGTATTTTACATGAATATTTTAAAGGAAAAGCGGCCATTTTTCATCAAAACCTCGGCCGATTTTTTCAATAGCTTCCAGGTCTTTGGACCGATTGACTCGAAATTTCCCCCAAGCGTGCTCCTGTACCGGCTGAACGAGACACAGCAGTCCCCGTTGGATTCGGGTGAAATTTGTATTTTTGGTGAATATTTTAGTCAGAGGGACAATCTTTCATGAGGCCTGGCTTAAGGCTGAGGCTAGGGTTAGGGTTAGGGTTAGGGTTAGTGATTGGCTGGACCGATTGACTCGAAATCGATCAGGCATGTCCTCCTCACTGGTGTAAGCAGGGTCGCCAGTTTTGGTTGGATTCCGGTGGAATTTGTATTTTACATGAATATTTTAAAGAAAAGACCATTTTTCACGAAAATATACCCCGCCCATTTATTTCAATAGCTTCCAGGTCTTTGGACCGATTGACTCGAAACGTCTCCCGAACGTGCTCCTATACTGGCTGAACGAGACACAGCAGTCCCCGTTGGATTCGGGTGGAATTTGTATTTTTGGTGAATATTTTAGTGAAAGGGGCCATTTTAAATGAGGCTGGCTTAAGGGCTGCTGTTAGGGCTAGGGTTAGGGTTAAGGGGCTGGGGTTTCGGACCACGGTCGTCTTTTGACCGATTGACTCGAAATTGATCACGCATGTCCTCCTCACCGGTGGAATGAGGCTCGCCAGTTTTGGTTGGATTCTGGTGGAATTTGTATTTTACATGAATATTTTAAAGGAAAAGCGGCCATTTTTCATCAAAACCTCGGCCGATTTTTTCAATAGCTTCCAGGTCTTTGGACCGATTGACTCGAAATTTCCCCCAAGCGTGCTCCTGTACCGGCTGAACGAGACACAGCAGTCCCCGTTGGATTCGGGTGAAATTTGTATTTTTGGTGAATATTTTAGTCAGAGGGACAATCTTTCATGAGGCCTGGCTTAAGGCTGAGGCTTGGGTTAGGGTTAGGGTTAGGGTTAGTGATTGGCTGGACCGATTGACTCGAAATCGATCAGGCATGTCCTCCTCACTGGTGTAAGCAGGGTCGCCAGTTTTGGTTGGATTCCGGTGGAATTTGTATTTTACATGAATATTTAAAAGAAAAGACCATTTTTCACGAAAATATACCCCGCCCATTTATTTCAATAGCTTCCAGGTCTTTGGACCGATTGACTCGAAACTTCTCCCAAACGTGCTCCTATACTGGCTGAACGAGACACAGCAGTCCCCGTTGGATTCGGGTGGAATTTGTATTTTTGGTGAATATTTTAGTGAAAGGGGCCATTTTAAATGAGGCTGGCTTAAGGGCTGCTGTTAGGGCTAGGGTTAGGGTTAAGGGGCTGGGGTTTCGGACCACGGTCGTCTTTTGACCGATTGACTCGAAATTGATCACGCATGTCCTCCTCACCGGTGGAATGAGGCTCGCCAGTTTTGGTTGGATTCTGGTGGAATTTGTATTTTACATGAATATTTTAAAGGAAAAGCGGCCATTTTTCATCAAAACCTCGGCCGATTTTTTCAATAGCTTCCAGGTCTTTGGACCGATTGACTCGAAATTTCCCCCAAGCGTGCTCCTGTACCGGCTGAACGAGACACAGCAGTCCCCGTTGGATTCGGGTGAAATTTGTATTTTTGGTGAATATTTTAGTCAGAGGGACAATCTTTCATGAGGCCTGGCTTAAGGCTGAGGCTTGGGTTAGGGTTAGGGTTAGGGTTAGTGATTGGCTGGACCGATTGACTCGAAATCGATCAGGCATGTCCTCCTCACTGGTGTAAGCAGGGTCGCCAGTTTTGGTTGGATTCCGGTGGAATTTGTATTTTACATGAATATTTAAAAGAAAAGACCATTTTTCACGAAAATATACCCCGCCCATTTATTTCAATAGCTTCCAGGTCTTTGGACCGATTGACTCGAAACTTCTCCCAAACGTGCTCCTATACTGGCTGAACGAGACACAGCAGTCCCCGTTGGATTCGGGTGGAATTTGTATTTTTGGTGAATATTTTAGTGAAAGGGGCCATTTTAAATGAGGCTGGCTTAAGGGCTGCTGTTAGGGCTAGGGTTAGGGTTAAGGGGCTGGGGTTTCGGACCACGGTCGTCTTTTGACCGATTGACTCGAAATTGATCACGCATGTCCTCCTCACCGGTGGAATGAGGCTCGCCAGTTTTGGTTGGATTCTGGTGGAATTTGTATTTTACATGAATATTTTAAAGGAAAAGCGGCCATTTTTCATCAAAACCTCGGCCGATTTTTTCAATAGCTTCCAGGTCTTTGGACCGATTGACTCGAAATTTCCCCCAAGCGTGCTCCTGTACCGGCTGAACGAGACACAGCAGTCCCCGTTGGATTCGGGTAAAATTTGTATTTTTGGTGAATATTTTAGTCAGAGGGACAATCTTTCATGAGGCCTGGCTTAAGGCTGAGGCTAGGGTTAGGGTTAGGGTTAGGGTTAGTGATTGGCTGGACCGATTGACTCGAAATCGATCAGGCATGTCCTCCTCACTGGTGTAAGCAGGGTCGCCAGTTTTGGTTGGATTCCGGTGGAATTTGTATTTTACATGAATATTTTAAAGAAAAGACCATTTTTCACGAAAATATACCCCGCCCATTTATTTCAATAGCTTCCAGGTCTTTGGACCGATTGACTCGAAACTTCTCCCGAACGTGCTCCTATACTGGCTGAACGAGACACAGCAGTCCCCGTTGGATTCGGGTGGAATTTGTATTTTTGGTGAATATTTTAGTGAAAGGGGCCATTTTAAATGAGGCTGGCTTAAGGGCTGCTGTTAGGGCTAGGGTTAGGGTTAAGGGGCTGGGGTTTCGGACCACGGTCGTCTTTTGACCGATTGACTCGAAATTGATCACGCATGTCCTCCTCACCGGTGGAATGAGGCTCGCCAGTTTTGGTTGGATTCTGGTGGAATTTGTATTTTACATGAATATTTTAAAGGAAAAGCGGCCATTTTTCATCAAAACCTCGGCCGATTTTTTCAATAGCTTCCAGGTCTTTGGACCGATTGACTCGAAATTTCCCCCAAGCGTGCTCCTGTACCGGCTGAACGAGACACAGCAGTCCCCGTTGGATTCGGGTGAAATTTGTATTTTTGGTGAATATTTTAGTCAGAGGGACAATCTTTCATGAGGCCTGGCTTAAGGCTGAGGCTTGGGTTAGGGTTAGGGTTAGGGTTAGTGATTGGCTGGACCGATTGACTCGAAATCGATCAGGCATGTCCTCCTCACTGGTGTAAGCAGGGTCGCCAGTTTTGGTTGGATTCCGGTGGAATTTGTATTTTACATGAATATTTAAAAGAAAAGACCATTTTTCACGAAAATATACCCCGCCCATTTATTTCAATAGCTTCCAGGTCTTTGGACCGATTGACTCGAAACTTCTCCCAAACGTGCTCCTATACTGGCTGAACGAGACACAGCAGTCCCCGTTGGATTCGGGTGGAATTTGTATTTTTGGTGAATATTTTAGTGAAAGGGGCCATTTTAAATGAGGCTGGCTTAAGGGCTGCTGTTAGGGCTAGGGTTAGGGTTAAGGGGCTGGGGTTTCGGACCACGGTCGTCTTTTGACCGATTGACTCGAAATTGATCACGCATGTCCTCCTCACCGGTGGAATGAGGCTCGCCAGTTTTGGTTGGATTCTGGTGGAATTTGTATTTTACATGAATATTTTAAAGGAAAAGCGGCCATTTTTCATCATAACCTCGGCCGATTTTTTCAATAGCTTCCAGGTCTTTGGACCGATTGACTCGAAATTTCCCCCAAGCGTGCTCCTGTACCGGCTGAACGAGACACAGCAGTCCCCGTTGGATTCGGGTGAAATTTGTATTTTTGGTGAATATTTTAGTCAGAGGGACAATCTTTCATGAGGCCTGGCTTAAGGCTGAGGCTAGGGTTAGGGTTAGGGTTAGTGATTGGCTGGACCGATTGACTCGAAATCGATCAGGCATGTCCTCCTCACTGGTGTAAGCAGGGTCGCCAGTTTTGGTTGGATTCCGGTGGAATTTGTATTTTACATGAATATTTTAAAGAAAAGACCATTTTTCACGAAAATATACCCCGCCCATTTATTTCAATAGCTTCCAGGTCTTTGGACCGATTGACTCGAAACTTCTCCCAAACGTGCTCCTATACTGGCTGAACGAGACACAGCAGTCCCCGTTGGATTCGGGTGGAATTTGTATTTTTGGTGAATATTTTAGTGAAAGGGGCCATTTTAAATGAGGCTGGCTTAAGGGCTGCTGTTAGGGCTAGGGTTAGGGTTAAGGGGCTGGGGTTTCGGACCACGGTCGTCTTTTGACCGATTGACTCGAAATTGATCACGCATGTCCTCCTCACCGGTGGAATGAGGCTCGCCAGTTTTGGTTGGATTCTGGTGGAATTTGTATTTTACATGAATATTTTAAAGGAAAAGCGGCCATTTTTCATCAAAACCTCGGCCGATTTTTTCAATAGCTTCCAGGTCTTTGGACCGATTGACTCGAAATTTCCCCCAAGCGTGCTCCTGTACCGGCTGAACGAGACACAGCAGTCCCCGTTGGATTCGGGTGAAATTTGTATTTTTGGTGAATATTTTAGTCAGAGGGACAATCTTTCATGAGGCCTGGCTTAAGGCTGAGGCTAGGGTTAGGGTTAGGGTTAGGGTTAGTGATTGGCTGGACCGATTGACTCGAAATCGATCAGGCATGTCCTCCTCACTGGTGTAAGCAGGGTCGCCAGTTTTGGTTGGATTCCGGTGGAATTTGTATTTTACATGAATATTTGAAAGAAAAGACCATTTTTCACGAAAATATACCCCGCCCATTTATTTCAATAGCTTCCAGGTCTTTGGACCGATTGACTCGAAACTTCTCCCAAACGTGCTCCTATACTGGCTGAACGAGACACAGCAGTCCCCGTTGGATTCGGGTGGAATTTGTATTTTTGGTGAATATTTTAGTGAAAGGGGCCATTTTAAATGAGGCTGGCTTAAGGGCTGCTGTTAGGGCTAGGGTTAGGGTTAAGGGGCTGGGGTTTCGGACCACGGTCGTCTTTTGACCGATTGACTCGAAATTGATCACGCATGTCCTCCTCACCGGTGGAATGAGGCTCGCCAGTTTTGGTTGGATTCTGGTGGAATTTGTATTTTACATGAATATTTTAAAGGAAAAGCGGCCATTTTTCATCAAAACCTCGGCCGATTTTTTCAATAGCTTCCAGGTCTTTGGACCGATTGACTCGAAATTTCCCCCAAGCGTGCTCCTGTACCGGCTGAACGAGACACAGCAGTCCCCGTTGGATTCGGGTGAAATTTGTATTTTTGGTGAATATTTTAGTCAGAGGGACAATCTTTCATGAGGCCTGGCTTAAGGCTGAGGCTTGGGTTAGGGTTAGGGTTAGGGTTAGTGATTGGCTGGACCGATTGACTCGAAATCGATCAGGCATGTCCTCCTCACTGGTGTAAGCAGGGTCGCCAGTTTTGGTTGGATTCCGGTGGAATTTGTATTTTACATGAATATTTTAAAGAAAAGACCATTTTTCACGAAAATATACCCCGCCCATTTATTTCAATAGCTTCCAGGTCTTTGGACCGATTGACTCGAAACTTCTCCCAAACGTGCTCCTATACTGGCTGAACGAGACACAGCAGTCCCCGTTGGATTCGGGTGGAATTTGTATTTTTGGTGAATATTTTAGTGAAAGGGGCCATTTTAAATGAGGCTGGCTTAAGGGCTGCTGTTAGGGCTAGGGTTAGGGTTAAGGGGCTGGGGTTTCGGACCACGGTCGTCTTTTGACCGATTGACTCGAAATTGATCACGCATGTCCTCCTCACCGGTGGAATGAGGCTCGCCAGTTTTGGTTGGATTCTGGTGGAATTTGTATTTTACATGAATATTTTAAAGGAAAAGCGGCCATTTTTCATCAAAACCTCGGCCGATTTTTTCAATAGCTTCCAGGTCTTTGGACCGATTGACTCGAAATTTCCCCCAAGCGTGCTCCTGTACCGGCTGAACGAGACACAGCAGTCCCCGTTGGATTCGGGTGAAATTTGTATTTTTGGTGAATATTTTAGTCAGAGGGACAATCTTTCATGAGGCCTGGCTTAAGGCTGAGGCTAGGGTTAGGGTTAGGGTTAGGGTTAGTGATTGGCTGGACCGATTGACTCGAAATCGATCAGGCATGTCCTCCTCACTGGTGTAAGCAGGGTCGCCAGTTTTGGTTGGATTCCGGTGGAATTTGTATTTTACATGAATATTTGAAAGAAAAGACCATTTTTCACGAAAATATACCCCGCCCATTTATTTCAATAGCTTCCAGGTCTTTGGACCGATTGACTCGAAACTTCTCCCAAACGTGCTCCTATACTGGCTGAACGAGACACAGCAGTCCCCGTTGGATTCGGGTGGAATTTGTATTTTTGGTGAATATTTTAGTGAAAGGGGCCATTTTAAATGAGGCTGGCTTAAGGGTTGCTGTTAGGGCTAGGGTTAGGGTTAAGGGGCTGGGGTTTCGGACCACGGTCGTCTTTTGACCGATTGACTCGAAATTGATCACGCATGTCCTCCTCACCGGTGGAATGAGGCTCGCCAGTTTTGGTTGGATTCTGGTGGAATTTGTATTTTACATGAATATTTTAAAGGAAAAGCGGCCATTTTTCATCAAAACCTCGGCCGATTTTTTCAATAGCTTCCAGGTCTTTGGACCGATTGACTCGAAATTTCCCCCAAGCGTGCTCCTGTACCGGCTGAACGAGACACAGCAGTCCCCGTTGGATTCGGGTGAAATTTGTATTTTTGGTGAATATTTTAGTCAGAGGGACAATCTTTCATGAGGCCTGGCTTAAGGCTGAGGCTAGGGTTAGGGTTAGGGTTAGGGTTAGTGATTGGCTGGACCGATTGACTCGAAATCGATCAGGCATGTCCTCCTCACTGGTGTAAGCAGGGTCGCCAGTTTTGGTTGGATTCCGGTGGAATTTGTATTTTACATGAATATTTTAAAGAAAAGACCATTTTTCACGAAAATATACCCCGCCCATTTATTTCAATAGCTTCCAGGTCTTTGGACCGATTGACTCGAAACGTCTCCCGAACGTGCTCCTATACTGGCTGAACGAGACACAGCAGTCCCCGTTGGATTCGGGTGGAATTTGTATTTTTGGTGAATATTTTAGTGAAAGGGGCCATTTTAAATGAGGCTGGCTTAAGGGCTGCTGTTAGGGCTAGGGTTAGGGTTAAGGGGCTGGGGTTTCGGACCACGGTCGTCTTTTGACCGATTGACTCGAAATTGATCACGCATGTCCTCCTCACCGGTGGAATGAGGCTCGCCAGTTTTGGTTGGATTCTGGTGGAATTTGTATTTTACATGAATATTTTAAAGGAAAAGCGGCCATTTTTCATCAAAACCTCGGCCGATTTTTTCAATAGCTTCCAGGTCTTTGGACCGATTGACTCGAAATTTCCCCCAAGCGTGCTCCTGTACCGGCTGAACGAGACACAGCAGTCCCCGTTGGATTCGGGTGAAATTTGTATTTTTGGTGAATATTTTAGTCAGAGGGACAATCTTTCATGAGGCCTGGCTTAAGGCTGAGGCTTGGGTTAGGGTTAGGGTTAGGGTTAGTGATTGGCTGGACCGATTGACTCGAAATCGATCAGGCATGTCCTCCTCACTGGTGTAAGCAGGGTCGCCAGTTTTGGTTGGATTCCGGTGGAATTTGTATTTTACATGAATATTTAAAAGAAAAGACCATTTTTCACGAAAATATACCCCGCCCATTTATTTCAATAGCTTCCAGGTCTTTGGACCGATTGACTCGAAACTTCTCCCAAACGTGCTCCTATACTGGCTGAACGAGACACAGCAGTCCCCGTTGGATTCGGGTGGAATTTGTATTTTTGGTGAATATTTTAGTGAAAGGGGCCATTTTAAATGAGGCTGGCTTAAGGGCTGCTGTTAGGGCTAGGGTTAGGGTTAAGGGGCTGGGGTTTCGGACCACGGTCGTCTTTTGACCGATTGACTCGAAATTGATCACGCATGTCCTCCTCACCGGTGGAATGAGGCTCGCCAGTTTTGGTTGGATTCTGGTGGAATTTGTATTTTACATGAATATTTTAAAGGAAAAGCGGCCATTTTTCATCAAAACCTCGGCCGATTTTTTCAATAGCTTCCAGGTCTTTGGACCGATTGACTCGAAATTTCCCCCAAGCGTGCTCCTGTACCGGCTGAACGAGACACAGCAGTCCCCGTTGGATTCGGGTAAAATTTGTATTTTTGGTGAATATTTTAGTCAGAGGGACAATCTTTCATGAGGCCTGGCTTAAGGCTGAGGCTAGGGTTAGGGTTAGGGTTAGGGTTAGTGATTGGCTGGACCGATTGACTCGAAATCGATCAGGCATGTCCTCCTCACTGGTGTAAGCAGGGTCGCCAGTTTTGGTTGGATTCCGGTGGAATTTGTATTTTACATGAATATTTTAAAGAAAAGACCATTTTTCACGAAAATATACCCCGCCCATTTATTTCAATAGCTTCCAGGTCTTTGGACCGATTGACTCGAAACTTCTCCCGAACGTGCTCCTATACTGGCTGAACGAGACACAGCAGTCCCCGTTGGATTCGGGTGGAATTTGTATTTTTGGTGAATATTTTAGTGAAAGGGGCCATTTTAAATGAGGCTGGCTTAAGGGCTGCTGTTAGGGCTAGGGTTAGGGTTAAGGGGCTGGGGTTTCGGACCACGGTCGTCTTTTGACCGATTGACTCGAAATTGATCACGCATGTCCTCCTCACCGGTGGAATGAGGCTCGCCAGTTTTGGTTGGATTCTGGTGGAATTTGTATTTTACATGAATATTTTAAAGGAAAAGCGGCCATTTTTCATCAAAACCTCGGCCGATTTTTTCAATAGCTTCCAGGTCTTTGGACCGATTGACTCGAAATTTCCCCCAAGCGTGCTCCTGTACCGGCTGAACGAGACACAGCAGTCCCCGTTGGATTCGGGTGAAATTTGTATTTTTGGTGAATATTTTAGTCAGAGGGACAATCTTTCATGAGGCCTGGCTTAAGGCTGAGGCTTGGGTTAGGGTTAGGGTTAGGGTTAGTGATTGGCTGGACCGATTGACTCGAAATCGATCAGGCATGTCCTCCTCACTGGTGTAAGCAGGGTCGCCAGTTTTGGTTGGATTCCGGTGGAATTTGTATTTTACATGAATATTTAAAAGAAAAGACCATTTTTCACGAAAATATACCCCGCCCATTTATTTCAATAGCTTCCAGGTCTTTGGACCGATTGACTCGAAACTTCTCCCAAACGTGCTCCTATACTGGCTGAACGAGACACAGCAGTCCCCGTTGGATTCGGGTGGAATTTGTATTTTTGGTGAATATTTTAGTGAAAGGGGCCATTTTAAATGAGGCTGGCTTAAGGGCTGCTGTTAGGGCTAGGGTTAGGGTTAAGGGGCTGGGGTTTCGGACCACGGTCGTCTTTTGACCGATTGACTCGAAATTGATCACGCATGTCCTCCTCACCGGTGGAATGAGGCTCGCCAGTTTTGGTTGGATTCTGGTGGAATTTGTATTTTACATGAATATTTTAAAGGAAAAGCGGCCATTTTTCATCATAACCTCGGCCGATTTTTTCAATAGCTTCCAGGTCTTTGGACCGATTGACTCGAAATTTCCCCCAAGCGTGCTCCTGTACCGGCTGAACGAGACACAGCAGTCCCCGTTGGATTCGGGTGAAATTTGTATTTTTGGTGAATATTTTAGTCAGAGGGACAATCTTTCATGAGGCCTGGCTTAAGGCTGAGGCTAGGGTTAGGGTTAGGGTTAGTGATTGGCTGGACCGATTGACTCGAAATCGATCAGGCATGTCCTCCTCACTGGTGTAAGCAGGGTCGCCAGTTTTGGTTGGATTCCGGTGGAATTTGTATTTTACATGAATATTTTAAAGAAAAGACCATTTTTCACGAAAATATACCCCGCCCATTTATTTCAATAGCTTCCAGGTCTTTGGACCGATTGACTCGAAACTTCTCCCAAACGTGCTCCTATACTGGCTGAACGAGACACAGCAGTCCCCGTTGGATTCGGGTGGAATTTGTATTTTTGGTGAATATTTTAGTGAAAGGGGCCATTTTAAATGAGGCTGGCTTAAGGGCTGCTGTTAGGGCTAGGGTTAGGGTTAAGGGGCTGGGGTTTCGGACCACGGTCGTCTTTTGACCGATTGACTCGAAATTGATCACGCATGTCCTCCTCACCGGTGGAATGAGGCTCGCCAGTTTTGGTTGGATTCTGGTGGAATTTGTATTTTACATGAATATTTTAAAGGAAAAGCGGCCATTTTTCATCAAAACCTCGGCCGATTTTTTCAATAGCTTCCAGGTCTTTGGACCGATTGACTCGAAATTTCCCCCAAGCGTGCTCCTGTACCGGCTGAACGAGACACAGCAGTCCCCGTTGGATTCGGGTGAAATTTGTATTTTTGGTGAATATTTTAGTCAGAGGGACAATCTTTCATGAGGCCTGGCTTAAGGCTGAGGCTAGGGTTAGGGTTAGGGTTAGGGTTAGTGATTGGCTGGACCGATTGACTCGAAATCGATCAGGCATGTCCTCCTCACTGGTGTAAGCAGGGTCGCCAGTTTTGGTTGGATTCCGGTGGAATTTGTATTTTACATGAATATTTGAAAGAAAAGACCATTTTTCACGAAAATATACCCCGCCCATTTATTTCAATAGCTTCCAGGTCTTTGGACCGATTGACTCGAAACTTCTCCCAAACGTGCTCCTATACTGGCTGAACGAGACACAGCAGTCCCCGTTGGATTCGGGTGGAATTTGTATTTTTGGTGAATATTTTAGTGAAAGGGGCCATTTTAAATGAGGCTGGCTTAAGGGCTGCTGTTAGGGCTAGGGTTAGGGTTAAGGGGCTGGGGTTTCGGACCACGGTCGTCTTTTGACCGATTGACTCGAAATTGATCACGCATGTCCTCCTCACCGGTGGAATGAGGCTCGCCAGTTTTGGTTGGATTCTGGTGGAATTTGTATTTTACATGAATATTTTAAAGGAAAAGCGGCCATTTTTCATCAAAACCTCGGCCGATTTTTTCAATAGCTTCCAGGTCTTTGGACCGATTGACTCGAAATTTCCCCCAAGCGTGCTCCTGTACCGGCTGAACGAGACACAGCAGTCCCCGTTGGATTCGGGTGGAATTTGTATTTTTGGTGAATATTTTAGTGAAAGGGGCCATTTTAAATGAGGCTGGCTTAAGGGCTGCTGTTAGGGCTAGGGTTAGGGTTAAGGGGCTGGGGTTTCGGACCACGGTCGTCTTTTGACCGATTGACTCGAAATTGATCACGCATGTCCTCCTCACCGGTGGAATGAGGCTCGCCAGTTTTGGTTGGATTCTGGTGGAATTTGTATTTTACATGAATATTTTAAAGGAAAAGCGGCCATTTTTCATCAAAACCTCGGCCGATTTTTTCAATAGCTTCCAGGTCTTTGGACCGATTGACTCGAAATTTCCCCCAAGCGTGCTCCTGTACCGGCTGAACGAGACACAGCAGTCCCCGTTGGATTCGGGTGAAATTTGTATTTTTGGTGAATATTTTAGTCAGAGGGACAATCTTTCATGAGGCCTGGCTTAAGGCTGAGGCTAGGGTTAGGGTTAGGGTTAGGGTTAGTGATTGGCTGGACCGATTGACTCGAAATCGATCAGGCATGTCCTCCTCACTGGTGTAAGCAGGGTCGCCAGTTTTGGTTGGATTCCGGTGGAATTTGTATTTTACATGAATATTTTAAAGAAAAGACCATTTTTCACGAAAATATACCCCGCCCATTTATTTCAATAGCTTCCAGGTCTTTGGACCGATTGACTCGAAACTTCTCCCGAACGTGCTCCTATACTGGCTGAACGAGACACAGCAGTCCCCGTTGGATTCGGGTGGAATTTGTATTTTTGGTGAATATTTTAGTGAAAGGGGCCATTTTAAATGAGGCTGGCTTAAGGGCTGCTGTTAGGGCTAGGGTTAGGGTTAAGGGGCTGGGGTTTCGGACCACGGTCGTCTTTTGACCGATTGACTCGAAATTGATCACGCATGTCCTCCTCACCGGTGGAATGAGGCTCGCCAGTTTTGGTTGGATTCTGGTGGAATTTGTATTTTACATGAATATTTTAAAGGAAAAGCGGCCATTTTTCATCATAACCTCGGCCGATTTTTTCAATAGCTTCCAGGTCTTTGGACCGATTGACTCGAAATTTCCCCCAAGCGTGCTCCTGTACCGGCTGAACGAGACACAGCAGTCCCCGTTGGATTCGGGTGAAATTTGTATTTTTGGTGAATATTTTAGTCAGAGGGACAATCTTTCATGAGGCCTGGCTTAAGGCTGAGGCTAGGGTTAGGGTTAGGGTTAGGGTTAGTGATTGGCTGGACCGATTGACTCGAAATCGATCAGGCATGTCCTCCTCACTGGTGTAAGCAGGGTCGCCAGTTTTGGTTGGATTCCGGTGGAATTTGTATTTTACATGAATATTTTAAAGAAAAGACCATTTTTCACGAAAATATACCCCGCCCATTTATTTCAATAGCTTCCAGGTCTTTGGACCGATTGACTCGAAACTTCTCCCAAACGTGCTCCTATACTGGCTGAACGAGACACAGCAGTCCCCGTTGGATTCGGGTGGAATTTGTATTTTTGGTGAATATTTTAGTGAAAGGGGCCATTTTAAATGAGGCTGGCTTAAGGGCTGCTGTTAGGGCTAGGGTTAGGGTTAAGGGGCTGGGGTTTCGGACCACGGTCGTCTTTTGACCGATTGACTCGAAATTGATCACGCATGTCCTCCTCACCGGTGGAATGAGGCTCGCCAGTTTTGGTTGGATTCTGGTGGAATTTGTATTTTACATGAATATTTTAAAGGAAAAGCGGCCATTTTTCATCAAAACCTCGGCCGATTTTTTCAATAGCTTCCAGGTCTTTGGACCGATTGACTCGAAATTTCCCCCAAGCGTGCTCCTGTACCGGCTGAACGAGACACAGCAGTCCCCGTTGGATTCGGGTGAAATTTGTATTTTTGGTGAATATTTTAGTCAGAGGGACAATCTTTCATGAGGCCTGGCTTAAGGCTGAGGCTAGGGTTAGGGTTAGGGTTAGGGTTAGTGATTGGCTGGACCGATTGACTCGAAATCGATCAGGCATGTCCTCCTCACTGGTGTAAGCAGGGTCGCCAGTTTTGGTTGGATTCCGGTGGAATTTGTATTTTACATGAATATTTTAAAGAAAAGACCATTTTTCACGAAAATATACCCCGCCCATTTATTTCAATAGCTTCCAGGTCTTTGGACCGATTGACTCGAAACTTCTCCCGAACGTGCTCCTATACTGGCTGAACGAGACACAGCAGTCCCCGTTGGATTCGGGTGGAATTTGTATTTTTGGTGAATATTTTAGTGAAAGGGGCCATTTTAAATGAGGCTGGCTTAAGGGCTGCTGTTAGGGCTAGGGTTAGGGTTAAGGGGCTGGGGTTTCGGACCACGGTCGTCTTTTGACCGATTGACTCGAAATTGATCACGCATGTCCTCCTCACCGGTGGAATGAGGCTCGCCAGTTTTGGTTGGATTCTGGTGGAATTTGTATTTTACATGAATATTTTAAAGGAAAAGCGGCCATTTTTCATCAAAACCTCGGCCGATTTTTTCAATAGCTTCCAGGTCTTTGGACCGATTGACTCGAAATTTCCCCCAAGCGTGCTCCTGTACCGGCTGAACGAGACACAGCAGTCCCCGTTGGATTCGGGTGAAATTTGTATTTTTGGTGAATATTTTAGTCAGAGGGACAATCTTTCATGAGGCCTGGCTTAAGGCTGAGGCTTGGGTTAGGGTTAGGGTTAGGGTTAGTGATTGGCTGGACCGATTGACTCGAAATCGATCAGGCATGTCCTCCTCACTGGTGTAAGCAGGGTCGCCAGTTTTGGTTGGATTCCGGTGGAATTTGTATTTTACATGAATATTTTAAAGAAAAGACCATTTTTCACGAAAATATACCCCGCCCATTTATTTCAATAGCTTCCAGGTCTTTGGACCGATTGACTCGAAACTTCTCCCAAACGTGCTCCTATACTGGCTGAACGAGACACAGCAGTCCCCGTTGGATTCGGGTGGAATTTGTATTTTTGGTGAATATTTTAGTGAAAGGGGCCATTTTAAATGAGGCTGGCTTAAGGGCTGCTGTTAGGGCTAGGGTTAGGGTTAAGGGGCTGGGGTTTCGGACCACGGTCGTCTTTTGACCGATTGACTCGAAATTGATCACGCATGTCCTCCTCACCGGTGGAATGAGGCTCGCCAGTTTTGGTTGGATTCTGGTGGAATTTGTATTTTACATGAATATTTTAAAGGAAAAGCGGCCATTTTTCATCAAAACCTCGGCCGATTTTTTCAATAGCTTCCAGGTCTTTGGACCGATTGACTCGAAATTTCCCCCAAGCGTGCTCCTGTACCGGCTGAACGAGACACAGCAGTCCCCGTTGGATTCGGGTAAAATTTGTATTTTTGGTGAATATTTTAGTCAGAGGGACAATCTTTCATGAGGCCTGGCTTAAGGCTGAGGCTAGGGTTAGGGTTAGGGTTAGGGTTAGTGATTGGCTGGACCGATTGACTCGAAATCGATCAGGCATGTCCTCCTCACTGGTGTAAGCAGGGTCGCCAGTTTTGGTTGGATTCCGGTGGAATTTGTATTTTACATGAATATTTTAAAGAAAAGACCATTTTTCACGAAAATATACCCCGCCCATTTATTTCAATAGCTTCCAGGTCTTTGGACCGATTGACTCGAAACTTCTCCCGAACGTGCTCCTATACTGGCTGAACGAGACACAGCAGTCCCCGTTGGATTCGGGTGGAATTTGTATTTTTGGTGAATATTTTAGTGAAAGGGGCCATTTTAAATGAGGCTGGCTTAAGGGCTGCTGTTAGGGCTAGGGTTAGGGTTAAGGGGCTGGGGTTTCGGACCACGGTCGTCTTTTGACCGATTGACTCGAAATTGATCACGCATGTCCTCCTCACCGGTGGAATGAGGCTCGCCAGTTTTGGTTGGATTCTGGTGGAATTTGTATTTTACATGAATATTTTAAAGGAAAAGCGGCCATTTTTCATCAAAACCTCGGCCGATTTTTTCAATAGCTTCCAGGTCTTTGGACCGATTGACTCGAAATTTCCCCCAAGCGTGCTCCTGTACCGGCTGAACGAGACACAGCAGTCCCCGTTGGATTCGGGTGAAATTTGTATTTTTGGTGAATATTTTAGTCAGAGGGACAATCTTTCATGAGGCCTGGCTTAAGGCTGAGGCTTGGGTTAGGGTTAGGGTTAGGGTTAGTGATTGGCTGGACCGATTGACTCGAAATCGATCAGGCATGTCCTCCTCACTGGTGTAAGCAGGGTCGCCAGTTTTGGTTGGATTCCGGTGGAATTTGTATTTTACATGAATATTTAAAAGAAAAGACCATTTTTCACGAAAATATACCCCGCCCATTTATTTCAATAGCTTCCAGGTCTTTGGACCGATTGACTCGAAACTTCTCCCAAACGTGCTCCTATACTGGCTGAACGAGACACAGCAGTCCCCGTTGGATTCGGGTGGAATTTGTATTTTTGGTGAATATTTTAGTGAAAGGGGCCATTTTAAATGAGGCTGGCTTAAGGGCTGCTGTTAGGGCTAGGGTTAGGGTTAAGGGGCTGGGGTTTCGGACCACGGTCGTCTTTTGACCGATTGACTCGAAATTGATCACGCATGTCCTCCTCACCGGTGGAATGAGGCTCGCCAGTTTTGGTTGGATTCTGGTGGAATTTGTATTTTACATGAATATTTTAAAGGAAAAGCGGCCATTTTTCATCAAAACCTCGGCCGATTTTTTCAATAGCTTCCAGGTCTTTGGACCGATTGACTCGAAATTTCCCCCAAGCGTGCTCCTGTACCGGCTGAACGAGACACAGCAGTCCCCGTTGGATTCGGGTAAAATTTGTATTTTTGGTGAATATTTTAGTCAGAGGGACAATCTTTCATGAGGCCTGGCTTAAGGCTGAGGCTAGGGTTAGGGTTAGGGTTAGGGTTAGTGATTGGCTGGACCGATTGACTCGAAATCGATCAGGCATGTCCTCCTCACTGGTGTAAGCAGGGTCGCCAGTTTTGGTTGGATTCCGGTGGAATTTGTATTTTACATGAATATTTTAAAGAAAAGACCATTTTTCACGAAAATATACCCCGCCCATTTATTTCAATAGCTTCCAGGTCTTTGGACCGATTGACTCGAAACTTCTCCCGAACGTGCTCCTATACTGGCTGAACGAGACACAGCAGTCCCCGTTGGATTCGGGTGGAATTTGTATTTTTGGTGAATATTTTAGTGAAAGGGGCCATTTTAAATGAGGCTGGCTTAAGGGCTGCTGTTAGGGCTAGGGTTAGGGTTAAGGGGCTGGGGTTTCGGACCACGGTCGTCTTTTGACCGATTGACTCGAAATTGATCACGCATGTCCTCCTCACCGGTGGAATGAGGCTCGCCAGTTTTGGTTGGATTCTGGTGGAATTTGTATTTTACATGAATATTTTAAAGGAAAAGCGGCCATTTTTCATCAAAACCTCGGCCGATTTTTTCAATAGCTTCCAGGTCTTTGGACCGATTGACTCGAAATTTCCCCCAAGCGTGCTCCTGTACCGGCTGAACGAGACACAGCAGTCCCCGTTGGATTCGGGTGAAATTTGTATTTTTGGTGAATATTTTAGTCAGAGGGACAATCTTTCATGAGGCCTGGCTTAAGGCTGAGGCTTGGGTTAGGGTTAGGGTTAGGGTTAGTGATTGGCTGGACCGATTGACTCGAAATCGATCAGGCATGTCCTCCTCACTGGTGTAAGCAGGGTCGCCAGTTTTGGTTGGATTCCGGTGGAATTTGTATTTTACATGAATATTTAAAAGAAAAGACCATTTTTCACGAAAATATACCCCGCCCATTTATTTCAATAGCTTCCAGGTCTTTGGACCGATTGACTCGAAACTTCTCCCGAACGTGCTCCTATACTGGCTGAACGAGACACAGCAGTCCCCGTTGGATTCGGGTGGAATTTGTATTTTTGGTGAATATTTTAGTGAAAGGGGCCATTTTAAATGAGGCTGGCTTAAGGGCTGCTGTTAGGGCTAGGGTTAGGGTTAAGGGGCTGGGGTTTCGGACCACGGTCGTCTTTTGACCGATTGACTCGAAATTGATCACGCATGTCCTCCTCACCGGTGGAATGAGGCTCGCCAGTTTTGGTTGGATTCTGGTGGAATTTGTATTTTACATGAATATTTTAAAGGAAAAGCGGCCATTTTTCATCAAAACCTCGGCCGATTTTTTCAATAGCTTCCAGGTCTTTGGACCGATTGACTCGAAATTTCCCCCAAGCGTGCTCCTGTACCGGCTGAACGAGACACAGCAGTCCCCGTTGGATTCGGGTAAAATTTGTATTTTTGGTGAATATTTTAGTCAGAGGGACAATCTTTCATGAGGCCTGGCTTAAGGCTGAGGCTAGGGTTAGGGTTAGGGTTAGGGTTAGTGATTGGCTGGACCGATTGACTCGAAATCGATCAGGCATGTCCTCCTCACTGGTGTAAGCAGGGTCGCCAGTTTTGGTTGGATTCCGGTGGAATTTGTATTTTACATGAATATTTTAAAGAAAAGACCATTTTTCACGAAAATATACCCCGCCCATTTATTTCAATAGCTTCCAGGTCTTTGGACCGATTGACTCGAAACTTCTCCCGAACGTGCTCCTATACTGGCTGAACGAGACACAGCAGTCCCCGTTGGATTCGGGTGGAATTTGTATTTTTGGTGAATATTTTAGTGAAAGGGGCCATTTTAAATGAGGCTGGCTTAAGGGCTGCTGTTAGGGCTAGGGTTAGGGTTAAGGGGCTGGGGTTTCGGACCACGGTCGTCTTTTGACCGATTGACTCGAAATTGATCACGCATGTCCTCCTCACCGGTGGAATGAGGCTCGCCAGTTTTGGTTGGATTCTGGTGGAATTTGTATTTTACATGAATATTTTAAAGGAAAAGCGGCCATTTTTCATCAAAACCTCGGCCGATTTTTTCAATAGCTTCCAGGTCTTTGGACCGATTGACTCGAAATTTCCCCCAAGCGTGCTCCTGTACCGGCTGAACGAGACACAGCAGTCCCCGTTGGATTCGGGTGAAATTTGTATTTTTGGTGAATATTTTAGTCAGAGGGACAATCTTTCATGAGGCCTGGCTTAAGGCTGAGGCTTGGGTTAGGGTTAGGGTTAGGGTTAGTGATTGGCTGGACCGATTGACTCGAAATCGATCAGGCATGTCCTCCTCACTGGTGTAAGCAGGGTCGCCAGTTTTGGTTGGATTCCGGTGGAATTTGTATTTTACATGAATATTTAAAAGAAAAGACCATTTTTCACGAAAATATACCCCGCCCATTTATTTCAATAGCTTCCAGGTCTTTGGACCGATTGACTCGAAACTTCTCCCAAACGTGCTCCTATACTGGCTGAACGAGACACAGCAGTCCCCGTTGGATTCGGGTGGAATTTGTATTTTTGGTGAATATTTTAGTGAAAGGGGCCATTTTAAATGAGGCTGGCTTAAGGGCTGCTGTTAGGGCTAGGGTTAGGGTTAAGGGGCTGGGGTTTCGGACCACGGTCGTCTTTTGACCGATTGACTCGAAATTGATCACGCATGTCCTCCTCACCGGTGGAATGAGGCTCGCCAGTTTTGGTTGGATTCTGGTGGAATTTGTATTTTACATGAATATTTTAAAGGAAAAGCGGCCATTTTTCATCAAAACCTCGGCCGATTTTTTCAATAGCTTCCAGGTCTTTGGACCGATTGACTCGAAATTTCCCCCAAGCGTGCTCCTGTACCGGCTGAACGAGACACAGCAGTCCCCGTTGGATTCGGGTAAAATTTGTATTTTTGGTGAATATTTTAGTCAGAGGGACAATCTTTCATGAGGCCTGGCTTAAGGCTGAGGCTAGGGTTAGGGTTAGGGTTAGGGTTAGTGATTGGCTGGACCGATTGACTCGAAATCGATCAGGCATGTCCTCCTCACTGGTGTAAGCAGGGTCGCCAGTTTTGGTTGGATTCCGGTGGAATTTGTATTTTACATGAATATTTTAAAGAAAAGACCATTTTTCACGAAAATATACCCCGCCCATTTATTTCAATAGCTTCCAGGTCTTTGGACCGATTGACTCGAAACTTCTCCCGAACGTGCTCCTATACTGGCTGAACGAGACACAGCAGTCCCCGTTGGATTCGGGTGGAATTTGTATTTTTGGTGAATATTTTAGTGAAAGGGGCCATTTTAAATGAGGCTGGCTTAAGGGCTGCTGTTAGGGCTAGGGTTAGGGTTAAGGGGCTGGGGTTTCGGACCACGGTCGTCTTTTGACCGATTGACTCGAAATTGATCACGCATGTCCTCCTCACCGGTGGAATGAGGCTCGCCAGTTTTGGTTGGATTCTGGTGGAATTTGTATTTTACATGAATATTTTAAAGGAAAAGCGGCCATTTTTCATCAAAACCTCGGCCGATTTTTTCAATAGCTTCCAGGTCTTTGGACCGATTGACTCGAAATTTCCCCCAAGCGTGCTCCTGTACCGGCTGAACGAGACACAGCAGTCCCCGTTGGATTCGGGTGAAATTTGTATTTTTGGTGAATATTTTAGTCAGAGGGACAATCTTTCATGAGGCCTGGCTTAAGGCTGAGGCTTGGGTTAGGGTTAGGGTTAGGGTTAGTGATTGGCTGGACCGATTGACTCGAAATCGATCAGGCATGTCCTCCTCACTGGTGTAAGCAGGGTCGCCAGTTTTGGTTGGATTCCGGTGGAATTTGTATTTTACATGAATATTTAAAAGAAAAGACCATTTTTCACGAAAATATACCCCGCCCATTTATTTCAATAGCTTCCAGGTCTTTGGACCGATTGACTCGAAACTTCTCCCAAACGTGCTCCTATACTGGCTGAACGAGACACAGCAGTCCCCGTTGGATTCGGGTGGAATTTGTATTTTTGGTGAATATTTTAGTGAAAGGGGCCATTTTAAATGAGGCTGGCTTAAGGGCTGCTGTTAGGGCTAGGGTTAGGGTTAAGGGGCTGGGGTTTCGGACCACGGTCGTCTTTTGACCGATTGACTCGAAATTGATCACGCATGTCCTCCTCACCGGTGGAATGAGGCTCGCCAGTTTTGGTTGGATTCTGGTGGAATTTGTATTTTACATGAATATTTTAAAGGAAAAGCGGCCATTTTTCATCAAAACCTCGGCCGATTTTTTCAATAGCTTCCAGGTCTTTGGACCGATTGACTCGAAATTTCCCCCAAGCGTGCTCCTGTACCGGCTGAACGAGACACAGCAGTCCCCGTTGGATTCGGGTGAAATTTGTATTTTTGGTGAATATTTTAGTCAGAGGGACAATCTTTCATGAGGCCTGGCTTAAGGCTGAGGCTAGGGTTAGGGTTAGGGTTAGGGTTAGTGATTGGCTGGACCGATTGACTCGAAATCGATCAGGCATGTCCTCCTCACTGGTGTAAGCAGGGTCGCCAGTTTTGGTTGGATTCCGGTGGAATTTGTATTTTACATGAATATTTTAAAGAAAAGACCATTTTTCACGAAAATATACCCCGCCCATTTATTTCAATAGCTTCCAGGTCTTTGGACCGATTGACTCGAAACTTCTCCCGAACGTGCTCCTATACTGGCTGAACGAGACACAGCAGTCCCCGTTGGATTCGGGTGGAATTTGTATTTTTGGTGAATATTTTAGTGAAAGGGGCCATTTTAAATGAGGCTGGCTTAAGGGCTGCTGTTAGGGCTAGGGTTAGGGTTAAGGGGCTGGGGTTTCGGACCACGGTCGTCTTTTGACCGATTGACTCGAAATTGATCACGCATGTCCTCCTCACCGGTGGAATGAGGCTCGCCAGTTTTGGTTGGATTCTGGTGGAATTTGTATTTTACATGAATATTTTAAAGGAAAAGCGGCCATTTTTCATCATAACCTCGGCCGATTTTTTCAATAGCTTCCAGGTCTTTGGACCGATTGACTCGAAATTTCCCCCAAGCGTGCTCCTGTACCGGCTGAACGAGACACAGCAGTCCCCGTTGGATTCGGGTGAAATTTGTATTTTTGGTGAATATTTTAGTCAGAGGGACAATCTTTCATGAGGCCTGGCTTAAGGCTGAGGCTAGGGTTAGGGTTAGGGTTAGGGTTAGTGATTGGCTGGACCGATTGACTCGAAATCGATCAGGCATGTCCTCCTCACTGGTGTAAGCAGGGTCGCCAGTTTTGGTTGGATTCCGGTGGAATTTGTATTTTACATGAATATTTTAAAGAAAAGACCATTTTTCACGAAAATATACCCCGCCCATTTATTTCAATAGCTTCCAGGTCTTTGGACCGATTGACTCGAAACTTCTCCCAAACGTGCTCCTATACTGGCTGAACGAGACACAGCAGTCCCCGTTGGATTCGGGTGGAATTTGTATTTTTGGTGAATATTTTAGTGAAATGGGCCATTTTAAATGAGGCTGGCTTAAGGGCTGCTGTTAGGGCTAGGGTTAGGGTTAAGGGGCTGGGGTTTCGGACCACGGTCGTCTTTTGACCGATTGACTCGAAATTGATCACGCATGTCCTCCTCACCGGTGGAATGAGGCTCGCCAGTTTTGGTTGGATTCTGGTGGAATTTGTATTTTACATGAATATTTTAAAGGAAAAGCGGCCATTTTTCATCAAAACCTCGGCCGATTTTTTCAATAGCTTCCAGGTCTTTGGACCGATTGACTCGAAATTTCCCCCAAGCGTGCTCCTGTACCGGCTGAACGAGACACAGCAGTCCCCGTTGGATTCGGGTGAAATTTGTATTTTTGGTGAATATTTTAGTCAGAGGGACAATCTTTCATGAGGCCTGGCTTAAGGCTGAGGCTAGGGTTAGGGTTAGGGTTAGGGTTAGTGATTGGCTGGACCGATTGACTCGAAATCGATCAGGCATGTCCTCCTCACTGGTGTAAGCAGGGTCGCCAGTTTTGGTTGGATTCCGGTGGAATTTGTATTTTACATGAATATTTTAAAGAAAAGACCATTTTTCACGAAAATATACCCCGCCCATTTATTTCAATAGCTTCCAGGTCTTTGGACCGATTGACTCGAAACTTCTCCCGAACGTGCTCCTATACTGGCTGAACGAGACACAGCAGTCCCCGTTGGATTCGGGTGGAATTTGTATTTTTGGTGAATATTTTAGTGAAATGGGCCATTTTAAATGAGGCTGGCTTAAGGGCTGCTGTTAGGGCTAGGGTTAGGGTTAAGGGGCTGGGGTTTCGGACCACGGTCGTCTTTTGACCGATTGACTCGAAATTGATCACGCATGTCCTCCTCACCGGTGGAATGAGGCTCGCCAGTTTTGGTTGGATTCTGGTGGAATTTGTATTTTACATGAATATTTTAAAGGAAAAGCGGCCATTTTTCATCAAAACCTCGGCCGATTTTTTCAATAGCTTCCAGGTCTTTGGACCGATTGACTCGAAATTTCCCCCAAGCGTGCTCCTGTACCGGCTGAACGAGACACAGCAGTCCCCGTTGGATTCGGGTGAAATTTGTATTTTTGGTGAATATTTTAGTCAGAGGGACAATCTTTCATGAGGCCTGGCTTAAGGCTGAGGCTAGGGTTAGGGTTAGGGTTAGGGTTAGTGATTGGCTGGACCGATTGACTCGAAATCGATCAGGCATGTCCTCCTCACTGGTGTAAGCAGGGTCGCCAGTTTTGGTTGGATTCCGGTGGAATTTGTATTTTACATGAATATTTTAAAGAAAAGACCATTTTTCACGAAAATATACCCCGCCCATTTATTTCAATAGCTTCCAGGTCTTTGGACCGATTGACTCGAAACTTCTCCCGAACGTGCTCCTATACTGGCTGAACGAGACACAGCAGTCCCCGTTGGATTCGGGTGGAATTTGTATTTTTGGTGAATATTTTAGTGAAAGGGGCCATTTTAAATGAGGCTGGCTTAAGGGCTGCTGTTAGGGCTAGGGTTAGGGTTAAGGGGCTGGGGTTTCGGACCACGGTCGTCTTTTGACCGATTGACTCGAAATTGATCACGCATGTCCTCCTCACCGGTGGAATGAGGCTCGCCAGTTTTGGTTGGATTCTGGTGGAATTTGTATTTTACATGAATATTTTAAAGGAAAAGCGGCCATTTTTCATCAAAACCTCGGCCGATTTTTTCAATAGCTTCCAGGTCTTTGGACCGATTGACTCGAAATTTCCCCCAAGCGTGCTCCTGTACCGGCTGAACGAGACACAGCAGTCCCCGTTGGATTCGGGTGAAATTTGTATTTTTGGTGAATATTTTAGTCAGAGGGACAATCTTTCATGAGGCCTGGCTTAAGGCTGAGGCTAGGGTTAGGGTTAGGGTTAGGGTTAGTGATTGGCTGGACCGATTGACTCGAAATCGATCAGGCATGTCCTCCTCACTGGTGTAAGCAGGGTCGCCAGTTTTGGTTGGATTCCGGTGGAATTTGTATTTTACATGAATATTTTAAAGAAAAGACCATTTTTCACGAAAATATACCCCGCCCATTTATTTCAATAGCTTCCAGGTCTTTGGACCGATTGACTCGAAACTTCTCCCGAACGTGCTCCTATACTGGCTGAACGAGACACAGCAGTCCCCGTTGGATTCGGGTGGAATTTGTATTTTTGGTGAATATTTTAGTGAAAGGGGCCATTTTAAATGAGGCTGGCTTAAGGGCTGCTGTTAGGGCTAGGGTTAGGGTTAAGGGGCTGGGGTTTCGGACCACGGTCGTCTTTTGACCGATTGACTCGAAATTGATCACGCATGTCCTCCTCACCGGTGGAATGAGGCTCGCCAGTTTTGGTTGGATTCTGGTGGAATTTGTATTTTACATGAATATTTTAAAGGAAAAGCGGCCATTTTTCATCAAAACCTCGGCCGATTTTTTCAATAGCTTCCAGGTCTTTGGACCGATTGACTCGAAATTTCCCCCAAGCGTGCTCCTGTACCGGCTGAACGAGACACAGCAGTCCCCGTTGGATTCGGGTGGAATTTGTATTTTTGGTGAATATTTTAGTGAAACGGGCCATTTTAAATGAGGCTGGCTTAAGGGCTGCTGTTAGGGCTAGGGTTAGGGTTAAGGGGCTGGGGTTTCGGACCACGGTCGTCTTTTGACCGATTGACTCGAAATTGATCACGCATGTCCTCCTCACCGGTGGAATGAGGCTCGCCAGTTTTGGTTGGATTCTGGTGGAATTTGTATTTTACATGAATATTTTAAAGGAAAAGCGGCCATTTTTCATCATAACCTCGGCCGATTTTTTCAATAGCTTCCAGGTCTTTGGACCGATTGACTCGAAATTTCCCCCAAGCGTGCTCCTGTACCGGCTGAACGAGACACAGCAGTCCCCGTTGGATTCGGGTGAAATTTGTATTTTTGGTGAATATTTTAGTCAGAGGGACAATCTTTCATGAGGCCTGGCTTAAGGCTGAGGCTAGGGTTAGGGTTAGGGTTAGGGTTAGTGATTGGCTGGACCGATTGACTCGAAATCGATCAGGCATGTCCTCCTCACTGGTGTAAGCAGGGTCGCCAGTTTTGGTTGGATTCCGGTGGAATTTGTATTTTACATGAATATTTTAAAGAAAAGACCATTTTTCACGAAAATATACCCCGCCCATTTATTTCAATAGCTTCCAGGTCTTTGGACCGATTGACTCGAAACTTCTCCCAAACGTGCTCCTATACTGGCTGAACGAGACACAGCAGTCCCCGTTGGATTCGGGTGGAATTTGTATTTTTGGTGAATATTTTAGTGAAATGGGCCATTTTAAATGAGGCTGGCTTAAGGGCTGCTGTTAGGGCTAGGGTTAGGGTTAAGGGGCTGGGGTTTCGGACCACGGTCGTCTTTTGACCGATTGACTCGAAATTGATCACGCATGTCCTCCTCACCGGTGGAATGAGGCTCGCCAGTTTTGGTTGGATTCTGGTGGAATTTGTATTTTACATGAATATTTTAAAGGAAAAGCGACCATTTTTCATCAAAACCTCGGCCGATTTTTTCAATAGCTTCCAGGTCTTTGGACCGATTGACTCGAAATTTCCCCCAAGCGTGCTCCTGTACCGGCTGAACGAGACACAGCAGTCCCCGTTGGATTCGGGTGAAATTTGTATTTTTGGTGAATATTTTAGTCAGAGGGACAATCTTTCATGAGGCCTGGCTTAAGGCTGAGGCTAGGGTTAGGGTTAGGGTTAGGGTTAGTGATTGGCTGGACCGATTGACTCGAAATCGATCAGGCATGTCCTCCTCACTGGTGTAAGCAGGGTCGCCAGTTTTGGTTGGATTCCGGTGGAATTTGTATTTTACATGAATATTTTAAAGAAAAGACCATTTTTCACGAAAATATACCCCGCCCATTTATTTCAATAGCTTCCAGGTCTTTGGACCGATTGACTCGAAACTTCTCCCGAACGTGCTCCTATACTGGCTGAACGAGACACAGCAGTCCCCGTTGGATTCGGGTGGAATTTGTATTTTTGGTGAATATTTTAGTGAAAGGGGCCATTTTAAATGAGGCTGGCTTAAGGGCTGCTGTTAGGGCTAGGGTTAGGGTTAAGGGGCTGGGGTCTCGGACCACGGTCGTCTTTTGACCGATTGACTCGAAATTGATCACGCATGTCCTCCTCACCGGTGGAATGAGGCTTGCCAGTTTTGGTTGGATTCTGGTGGAATTTGTATTTTACATGAATATTTTAAAGGAAAAGCGGCCATTTTTCATCAAAACCTCGGCCGATTTTTTCAATAGCTTCCAGGTCTTTGGACCGATTGACTCGAAATTTCCCCCAAGCGTGCTCCTGTACCGGCTGAACGAGACACAGCAGTCCCCGTTGGATTCGGGTGGAATTTGTATTTTTGGTGAATATTTTAGTGAAAGGGGCCATTTTAAATGAGGCTGGCTTAAGGGCTGCTGTTAGGGCTAGGGTTAGGGTTAAGGGGCTGGGGTTTCGGACCACGGTCGTCTTTTGACCGATTGACTCGAAATTGATCACGCATGTCCTCCTCACCGGTGGAATGAGGCTCGCCAGTTTTGGTTGGATTCCGGTGGAATTTGTATTTTACATGAATATTTTAAAGGAAAAGCGGCCATTTTTCATCATAACCTCGGCCGATTTTTTCAATAGCTTCCAGGTCTTTGGACCGATTGACTCGAAATTTCCCCCAAGCGTGCTCCTGTACCGGCTGAACGAGACACAGCAGTCCCCGTTGGATTCGGGTGAAATTTGTATTTTTGGTGAATATTTTAGTCAGAGGGACAATCTTTCATGAGGCCTGGCTTAAGGCTGAGGCTAGGGTTAGGGTTAGGGTTAGGGTTAGTGATTGGCTGGACCGATTGACTCGAAATCGATCAGGCATGTCCTCCTCACTGGTGTAAGCAGGGTCGCCAGTTTTGGTTGGATTCCGGTGGAATTTGTATTTTACATGAATATTTTAAAGAAAAGACCATTTTTCACGAAAATATACCCCGCCCATTTATTTCAATAGCTTCCAGGTCTTTGGACCGATTGACTCGAAACTTCTCCCGAACGTGCTCCTATACTGGCTGAACGAGACACAGCAGTCCCCGTTGGATTCGGGTGGAATTTGTATTTTTGGTGAATATTTTAGTGAAAGGGGCCATTTTAAATGAGGCTGGCTTAAGGGCTGCTGTTAGGGCTAGGGTTAGGGTTAAGGGGCTGGGGTTTCGGACCACGGTCGTCTTTTGACCGATTGACTCGAAATTGATCACGCATGTCCTCCTCACCGGTGGAATGAGGCTCGCCAGTTTTGGTTGGATTCTGGTGGAATTTGTATTTTACATGAATATTTTAAAGGAAAAGCGGCCATTTTTCATCAAAACCTCGGCCGATTTTTTCAATAGCTTCCAGGTCTTTGGACCGATTGACTCGAAATTTCCCCCAAGCGTGCTCCTGTACCGGCTGAACGAGACACAGCAGTCCCCGTTGGATTCGGGTGAAATTTGTATTTTTGGTGAATATTTTAGTCAGAGGGACAATCTTTCATGAGGCCTGGCTTAAGGCTGAGGCTTGGGTTAGGGTTAGGGTTAGGGTTAGTGATTGGCTGGACCGATTGACTCGAAATCGATCAGGCATGTCCTCCTCACTGGTGTAAGCAGGGTCGCCAGTTTTGGTTGGATTCCGGTGGAATTTGTATTTTAAATGAATATTTTAAAGAAAAGACCATTTTTCACGAAAATATACCCCGCCCATTTATTTCAATAGCTTCCAGGTCTTTGGACCGATTGACTCGAAACTTCTCCCGAACGTGCTCCTATACTGGCTGAACGAGACACAGCAGTCCCCGTTGGATTCGGGTGGAATTTGTATTTTTGGTGAATATTTAAGTGAAAGGGGCCATTTTAAATGAGGCTGGCTTAAGGGCTGCTGTTAGGGCTAGGGTTAGGGTTAAGGGGCTGGGGTTTCAGACCACGGTCGTCTTTTGACCGATTGACTCGAAATTGATCACGCATGTCCTCCTCACCGGTGGAATGAGGCTCGCCAGTTTTGGTTGGATTCTGGTGGAATTTGTATTTTACATGAATATTTTAAAGGAAAAGCGGCCATTTTTCATCAAAACCTCGGCCGATTTTTTCAATAGCTTCCAGGTCTTCGGACCGATTGACTCGAAATTTCCCCCAAGCGTGCTCCTGTACCGGCTGAACGAGACACAGCAGTCCCCGTTGGATTCGGGTGGAATTTGTATTTTTGGTGAATATTTTAGTGAAAGGGGCCATTTTAAATGAGGCTGGCTTAAGGGCTGCTGTTAGGGCTAGGGTTAGGGTTAAGGGGCTGGGGTTTCGGACCACGGTCGTCTTTTGACCGATTGACTCGAAATTGATCACGCATGTCCTCCTCACCGGTGGAATGAGGCTCGCCAGTTTTGGTTGGATTCTGGTGGAATTTGTATTTTACATGAATATTTTAAAGGAAAAGCGGCCATTTTTCATCATAACCTCGGCCGATTTTTTCAATAGCTTCCAGGTCTTTGGACCGATTGACTCGAAATTTCCCCCAAGCGTGCTCCTGTACCGGCTGAACGAGACACAGCAGTCCCCGTTGGATTCGGGTGAAATTTGTATTTTTGGTGAATATTTTAGTCAGAGGGACAATCTTTCATGAGGCCTGGCTTAAGGCTGAGGCTAGGGTTAGGGTTAGGGTTAGGGTTAGTGATTGGCTGGACCGATTGACTCGAAATCGATCAGGCATGTCCTCCTCACTGGTGTAAGCAGGGTCGCCAGTTTTGGTTGGATTCCGGTGGAATTTGTATTTTACATGAATATTTTAAAGAAAAGACCATTTTTCACGAAAATATACCCCGCCCATTTATTTCAATAGCTTCCAGGTCTTTGGACCGATTGACTCGAAACTTCTCCCAAACGTGCTCCTATACTGGCTGAACGAGACACAGCAGTCCCCGTTGGATTCGGGTGGAATTTGTATTTTTGGTGAATATTTTAGTGAAATGGGCCATTTTAAATGAGGCTGGCTTAAGGGCTGCTGTTAGGGCTAGGGTTAGGGTTAAGGGGCTGGGGTTTCGGACCACGGTCGTCTTTTGACCGATTGACTCGAAATTGATCACGCATGTCCTCCTCACCGGTGGAATGAGGCTCGCCAGTTTTGGTTGGATTCTGGTGGAATTTGTATTTTACATGAATATTTTAAAGGAAAAGCGGCCATTTTTCATCAAAACCTCGGCCGATTTTTTCAATAGCTTCCAGGTCTTTGGACCGATTGACTCGAAATTTCCCCCAAGCGTGCTCCTGTACCGGCTGAACGAGACACAGCAGTCCCCGTTGGATTCGGGTGAAATTTGTATTTTTGGTGAATATTTTAGTCAGAGGGACAATCTTTCATGAGGCCTGGCTTAAGGCTGAGGCTAGGGTTAGGGTTAGGGTTAGGGTTAGTGATTGGCTGGACCGATTGACTCGAAATCGATCAGGCATGTCCTCCTCACTGGTGTAAGCAGGGTCGCCAGTTTTGGTTGGATTCCGGTGGAATTTGTATTTTACATGAATATTTTAAAGAAAAGACCATTTTTCACGAAAATATACCCCGCCCATTTATTTCAATAGCTTCCAGGTCTTTGGACCGATTGACTCGAAACTTCTCCCGAACGTGCTCCTATACTGGCTGAACGAGACACAGCAGTCCCCGTTGGATTCGGGTGGAATTTGTATTTTTGGTGAATATTTTAGTGAAAGGGGCCATTTTAAATGAGGCTGGCTTAAGGGCTGCTGTTAGGGCTAGGGTTAGGGTTAAGGGGCTGGGGTTTCGGACCACGGTCGTCTTTTGACCGATTGACTCGAAATTGATCACGCATGTCCTCCTCACCGGTGGAATGAGGCTCGCCAGTTTTGGTTGGATTCTGGTGGAATTTGTATTTTACATGAATATTTTAAAGGAAAAGCGGCCATTTTTCATCAAAACCTCGGCCGATTTTTTCAATAGCTTCCAGGTCTTTGGACCGATTGACTCGAAATTTCCCCCAAGCGTGCTCCTGTACCGGCTGAACGAGACACAGCAGTCCCCGTTGGATTCGGGTGAAATTTGTATTTTTGGTGAATATTTTAGTCAGAGGGACAATCTTTCATGAGGCCTGGCTTAAGGCTGAGGCTAGGGTTAGGGTTAGGGTTAGGGTTAGTGATTGGCTGGACCGATTGACTCGAAATCGATCAGGCATGTCCTCCTCACTGGTGTAAGCAGGGTCGCCAGTTTTGGTTGGATTCCGGTGGAATTTGTATTTTACATGAATATTTTAAAGAAAAGACCATTTTTCACGAAAATATACCCCGCCCATTTATTTCAATAGCTTCCAGGTCTTTGGACCGATTGACTCGAAACTTCTCCCGAACGTGCTCCTATACTGGCTGAACGAGACACAGCAGTCCCCGTTGGATTCGGGTGGAATTTGTATTTTTGGTGAATATTTTAGTGAAAGGGGCCATTTTAAATGAGGCTGGCTTAAGGGCTGCTGTTAGGGCTAGGGTTAGGGTTAAGGGGCTGGGGTTTCGGACCACGGTCGTCTTTTGACCGATTGACTCGAAATTGATCACGCATGTCCTCCTCACCGGTGGAATGAGGCTCGCCAGTTTTGGTTGGATTCTGGTGGAATTTGTATTTTACATGAATATTTTAAAGGAAAAGCGGCCATTTTTCATCAAAACCTCGGCCGATTTTTTCAATAGCTTCCAGGTCTTTGGACCGATTGACTCGAAATTTCCCCCAAGCGTGCTCCTGTACCGGCTGAACGAGACACAGCAGTCCCCGTTGGATTCGGGTGGAATTTGTATTTTTGGTGAATATTTTAGTGAAACGGGCCATTTTAAATGAGGCTGGCTTAAGGGCTGCTGTTAGGGCTAGGGTTAGGGTTAAGGGGCTGGGGTTTCGGACCACGGTCGTCTTTTGACCGATTGACTCGAAATTGATCACGCATGTCCTCCTCACCGGTGGAATGAGGCTCGCCAGTTTTGGTTGGATTCTGGTGGAATTTGTATTTTACATGAATATTTTAAAGGAAAAGCGGCCATTTTTCATCATAACCTCGGCCGATTTTTTCAATAGCTTCCAGGTCTTTGGACCGATTGACTCGAAATTTCCCCCAAGCGTGCTCCTGTACCGGCTGAACGAGACACAGCAGTCCCCGTTGGATTCGGGTGAAATTTGTATTTTTGGTGAATATTTTAGTCAGAGGGACAATCTTTCATGAGGCCTGGCTTAAGGCTGAGGCTAGGGTTAGGGTTAGGGTTAGGGTTAGTGATTGGCTGGACCGATTGACTCGAAATCGATCAGGCATGTCCTCCTCACTGGTGTAAGCAGGGTCGCCAGTTTTGGTTGGATTCCGGTGGAATTTGTATTTTACATGAATATTTTAAAGAAAAGACCATTTTTCACGAAAATATACCCCGCCCATTTATTTCAATAGCTTCCAGGTCTTTGGACCGATTGACTCGAAACTTCTCCCAAACGTGCTCCTATACTGGCTGAACGAGACACAGCAGTCCCCGTTGGATTCGGGTGGAATTTGTATTTTTGGTGAATATTTTAGTGAAATGGGCCATTTTAAATGAGGCTGGCTTAAGGGCTGCTGTTAGGGCTAGGGTTAGGGTTAAGGGGCTGGGGTTTCGGACCACGGTCGTCTTTTGACCGATTGACTCGAAATTGATCACGCATGTCCTCCTCACCGGTGGAATGAGGCTCGCCAGTTTTGGTTGGATTCTGGTGGAATTTGTATTTTACATGAATATTTTAAAGGAAAAGCGGCCATTTTTCATCAAAACCTCGGCCGATTTTTTCAATAGCTTCCAGGTCTTTGGACCGATTGACTCGAAATTTCCCCCAAGCGTGCTCCTGTACCGGCTGAACGAGACACAGCAGTCCCCGTTGGATTCGGGTGAAATTTGTATTTTTGGTGAATATTTTAGTCAGAGGGACAATCTTTCATGAGGCCTGGCTTAAGGCTGAGGCTAGGGTTAGGGTTAGGGTTAGGGTTAGTGATTGGCTGGACCGATTGACTCGAAATCGATCAGGCATGTCCTCCTCACTGGTGTAAGCAGGGTCGCCAGTTTTGGTTGGATTCCGGTGGAATTTGTATTTTACATGAATATTTTAAAGAAAAGACCATTTTTCACGAAAATATACCCCGCCCATTTATTTCAATAGCTTCCAGGTCTTTGGACCGATTGACTCGAAACTTCTCCCGAACGTGCTCCTATACTGGCTGAACGAGACACAGCAGTCCCCGTTGGATTCGGGTGGAATTTGTATTTTTGGTGAATATTTTAGTGAAAGGGGCCATTTTAAATGAGGCTGGCTTAAGGGCTGCTGTTAGGGCTAGGGTTAGGGTTAAGGGGCTGGGGTCTCGGACCACGGTCGTCTTTTGACCGATTGACTCGAAATTGATCACGCATGTCCTCCTCACCGGTGGAATGAGGCTTGCCAGTTTTGGTTGGATTCTGGTGGAATTTGTATTTTACATGAATATTTTAAAGGAAAAGCGGCCATTTTTCATCAAAACCTCGGCCGATTTTTTCAATAGCTTCCAGGTCTTTGGACCGATTGACTCGAAATTTCCCCCAAGCGTGCTCCTGTACCGGCTGAACGAGACACAGCAGTCCCCGTTGGATTCGGGTGGAATTTGTATTTTTGGTGAATATTTTAGTGAAAGGGGCCATTTTAAATGAGGCTGGCTTAAGGGCTGCTGTTAGGGCTAGGGTTAGGGTTAAGGGGCTGGGGTTTCGGACCACGGTCGTCTTTTGACCGATTGACTCGAAATTGATCACGCATGTCCTCCTCACCGGTGGAATGAGGCTCGCCAGTTTTGGTTGGATTCCGGTGGAATTTGTATTTTACATGAATATTTTAAAGGAAAAGCGGCCATTTTTCATCATAACCTCGGCCGATTTTTTCAATAGCTTCCAGGTCTTTGGACCGATTGACTCGAAATTTCCCCCAAGCGTGCTCCTGTACCGGCTGAACGAGACACAGCAGTCCCCGTTGGATTCGGGTGAAATTTGTATTTTTGGTGAATATTTTAGTCAGAGGGACAATCTTTCATGAGGCCTGGCTTAAGGCTGAGGCTAGGGTTAGGGTTAGGGTTAGGGTTAGTGATTGGCTGGACCGATTGACTCGAAATCGATCAGGCATGTCCTCCTCACTGGTGTAAGCAGGGTCGCCAGTTTTGGTTGGATTCCGGTGGAATTTGTATTTTACATGAATATTTTAAAGAAAAGACCATTTTTCACGAAAATATACCCCGCCCATTTATTTCAATAGCTTCCAGGTCTTTGGACCGATTGACTCGAAACTTCTCCCGAACGTGCTCCTATACTGGCTGAACGAGACACAGCAGTCCCCGTTGGATTCGGGTGGAATTTGTATTTTTGGTGAATATTTTAGTGAAAGGGGCCATTTTAAATGAGGCTGGCTTAAGGGCTGCTGTTAGGGCTAGGGTTAGGGTTAAGGGGCTGGGGTTTCGGACCACGGTCGTCTTTTGACCGATTGACTCGAAATTGATCACGCATGTCCTCCTCACCGGTGGAATGAGGCTCGCCAGTTTTGGTTGGATTCTGGTGGAATTTGTATTTTACATGAATATTTTAAAGGAAAAGCGGCCATTTTTCATCAAAACCTCGGCCGATTTTTTCAATAGCTTCCAGGTCTTTGGACCGATTGACTCGAAATTTCCCCCAAGCGTGCTCCTGTACCGGCTGAACGAGACACAGCAGTCCCCGTTGGATTCGGGTGAAATTTGTATTTTTGGTGAATATTTTAGTCAGAGGGACAATCTTTCATGAGGCCTGGCTTAAGGCTGAGGCTTGGGTTAGGGTTAGGGTTAGGGTTAGTGATTGGCTGGACCGATTGACTCGAAATCGATCAGGCATGTCCTCCTCACTGGTGTAAGCAGGGTCGCCAGTTTTGGTTGGATTCCGGTGGAATTTGTATTTTAAATGAATATTTTAAAGAAAAGACCATTTTTCACGAAAATATACCCCGCCCATTTATTTCAATAGCTTCCAGGTCTTTGGACCGATTGACTCGAAACTTCTCCCGAACGTGCTCCTATACTGGCTGAACGAGACACAGCAGTCCCCGTTGGATTCGGGTGGAATTTGTATTTTTGGTGAATATTTAAGTGAAAGGGGCCATTTTAAATGAGGCTGGCTTAAGGGCTGCTGTTAGGGCTAGGGTTAGGGTTAAGGGGCTGGGGTTTCGGACCACGGTCGTCTTTTGACCGATTGACTCGAAATTGATCACGCATGTCCTCCTCACCGGTGGAATGAGGCTCGCCAGTTTTGGTTGGATTCTGGTGGAATTTGTATTTTACATGAATATTTTAAAGGAAAAGCGGCCATTTTTCATCAAAACCTCGGCCGATTTTTTCAATAGCTTCCAGGTCTTCGGACCGATTGACTCGAAATTTCCCCCAAGCGTGCTCCTGTACCGGCTGAACGAGACACAGCAGTCCCCGTTGGATTCGGGTGGAATTTGTATTTTTGGTGAATATTTTAGTGAAAGGGGCCATTTTAAATGAGGCTGGCTTAAGGGCTGCTGTTAGGGCTAGGGTTAGGGTTAAGGGGCTGGGGTTTCGGACCACGGTCGTCTTTTGACCGATTGACTCGAAATTGATCACGCATGTCCTCCTCACCGGTGGAATGAGGCTCGCCAGTTTTGGTTGGATTCTGGTGGAATTTGTATTTTACATGAATATTTTAAAGGAAAAGCGGCCATTTTTCATCATAACCTCGGCCGATTTTTTCAATAGCTTCCAGGTCTTTGGACCGATTGACTCGAAATTTCCCCCAAGCGTGCTCCTGTACCGGCTGAACGAGACACAGCAGTCCCCGTTGGATTCGGGTGAAATTTGTATTTTTGGTGAATATTTTAGTCAGAGGGACAATCTTTCATGAGGCCTGGCTTAAGGCTGAGGCTAGGGTTAGGGTTAGGGTTAGGGTTAGTGATTGGCTGGACCGATTGACTCGAAATCGATCAGGCATGTCCTCCTCACTGGTGTAAGCAGGGTCGCCAGTTTTGGTTGGATTCCGGTGGAATTTGTATTTTACATGAATATTTTAAAGAAAAGACCATTTTTCACGAAAATATACCCCGCCCATTTATTTCAATAGCTTCCAGGTCTTTGGACCGATTGACTCGAAACTTCTCCCAAACGTGCTCCTATACTGGCTGAACGAGACACAGCAGTCCCCGTTGGATTCGGGTGGAATTTGTATTTTTGGTGAATATTTTAGTGAAATGGGCCATTTTAAATGAGGCTGGCTTAAGGGCTGCTGTTAGGGCTAGGGTTAGGGTTAAGGGGCTGGGGTTTCGGACCACGGTCGTCTTTTGACCGATTGACTCGAAATTGATCACGCATGTCCTCCTCACCGGTGGAATGAGGCTCGCCAGTTTTGGTTGGATTCTGGTGGAATTTGTATTTTACATGAATATTTTAAAGGAAAAGCGGCCATTTTTCATCAAAACCTCGGCCGATTTTTTCAATAGCTTCCAGGTCTTTGGACCGATTGACTCGAAATTTCCCCCAAGCGTGCTCCTGTACCGGCTGAACGAGACACAGCAGTCCCCGTTGGATTCGGGTGAAATTTGTATTTTTGGTGAATATTTTAGTCAGAGGGACAATCTTTCATGAGGCCTGGCTTAAGGCTGAGGCTAGGGTTAGGGTTAGGGTTAGGGTTAGTGATTGGCTGGACCGATTGACTCGAAATCGATCAGGCATGTCCTCCTCACTGGTGTAAGCAGGGTCGCCAGTTTTGGTTGGATTCCGGTGGAATTTGTATTTTACATGAATATTTTAAAGAAAAGACCATTTTTCACGAAAATATACCCCGCCCATTTATTTCAATAGCTTCCAGGTCTTTGGACCGATTGACTCGAAACTTCTCCCGAACGTGCTCCTATACTGGCTGAACGAGACACAGCAGTCCCCGTTGGATTCGGGTGGAATTTGTATTTTTGGTGAATATTTTAGTGAAAGGGGCCATTTTAAATGAGGCTGGCTTAAGGGCTGCTGTTAGGGCTAGGGTTAGGGTTAAGGGGCTGGGGTCTCGGACCACGGTCGTCTTTTGACCGATTGACTCGAAATTGATCACGCATGTCCTCCTCACCGGTGGAATGAGGCTTGCCAGTTTTGGTTGGATTCTGGTGGAATTTGTATTTTACATGAATATTTTAAAGGAAAAGCGGCCATTTTTCATCAAAACCTCGGCCGATTTTTTCAATAGCTTCCAGGTCTTTGGACCGATTGACTCGAAATTTCCCCCAAGCGTGCTCCTGTACCGGCTGAACGAGACACAGCAGTCCCCGTTGGATTCGGGTGGAATTTGTATTTTTGGTGAATATTTTAGTGAAAGGGGCCATTTTAAATGAGGCTGGCTTAAGGGCTGCTGTTAGGGCTAGGGTTAGGGTTAAGGGGCTGGGGTTTCGGACCACGGTCGTCTTTTGACCGATTGACTCGAAATTGATCACGCATGTCCTCCTCACCGGTGGAATGAGGCTCGCCAGTTTTGGTTGGATTCCGGTGGAATTTGTATTTTACATGAATATTTTAAAGGAAAAGCGGCCATTTTTCATCATAACCTCGGCCGATTTTTTCAATAGCTTCCAGGTCTTTGGACCGATTGACTCGAAATTTCCCCCAAGCGTGCTCCTGTACCGGCTGAACGAGACACAGCAGTCCCCGTTGGATTCGGGTGAAATTTGTATTTTTGGTGAATATTTTAGTCAGAGGGACAATCTTTCATGAGGCCTGGCTTAAGGCTGAGGCTAGGGTTAGGGTTAGGGTTAGGGTTAGTGATTGGCTGGACCGATTGACTCGAAATCGATCAGGCATGTCCTCCTCACTGGTGTAAGCAGGGTCGCCAGTTTTGGTTGGATTCCGGTGGAATTTGTATTTTACATGAATATTTTAAAGAAAAGACCATTTTTCACGAAAATATACCCCGCCCATTTATTTCAATAGCTTCCAGGTCTTTGGACCGATTGACTCGAAACTTCTCCCGAACGTGCTCCTATACTGGCTGAACGAGACACAGCAGTCCCCGTTGGATTCGGGTGGAATTTGTATTTTTGGTGAATATTTTAGTGAAAGGGGCCATTTTAAATGAGGCTGGCTCAAGGGCTGCTGTTAGGGCTAGGGTTAGGGTTAAGGGGCTGGGGTTTCGGACCACGGTCGTCTTTTGACCGATTGACTCGAAATTGATCACGCATGTCCTCCTCACCGGTGGAATGAGGCTCGCCAGTTTTGGTTGGATTCTGGTGGAATTTGTATTTTACATGAATATTTTAAAGGAAAAGCGGCCATTTTTCATCAAAACCTCGGCCGATTTTTTCAATAGCTTCCAGGTCTTTGGACCGATTGACTCGAAATTTCCCCCAAGCGTGCTCCTGTACCGGCTGAACGAGACACAGCAGTCCCCGTTGGATTCGGGTGAAATTTGTATTTTTGGTGAATATTTTAGTCAGAGGGACAATCTTTCATGAGGCCTGGCTTAAGGCTGAGGCTTGGGTTAGGGTTAGGGTTAGGGTTAGTGATTGGCTGGACCGATTGACTCGAAATCGATCAGGCATGTCCTCCTCACTGGTGTAAGCAGGGTCGCCAGTTTTGGTTGGATTCCGGTGGAATTTGTATTTTAAATGAATATTTTAAAGAAAAGACCATTTTTCACGAAAATATACCCCGCCCATTTATTTCAATAGCTTCCAGGTCTTTGGACCGATTGACTCGAAACTTCTCCCGAACGTGCTCCTATACTGGCTGAACGAGACACAGCAGTCCCCGTTGGATTCGGGTGGAATTTGTATTTTTGGTGAATATTTAAGTGAAAGGGGCCATTTTAAATGAGGCTGGCTTAAGGGCTGCTGTTAGGGCTAGGGTTAGGGTTAAGGGGCTGGGGTTTCGGACCACGGTCGTCTTTTGACCGATTGACTCGAAATTGATCACGCATGTCCTCCTCACCGGTGGAATGAGGCTCGCCAGTTTTGGTTGGATTCTGGTGGAATTTGTATTTTACATGAATATTTTAAAGGAAAAGCGGCCATTTTTCATCAAAACCTCGGCCGATTTTTTCAATAGCTTCCAGGTCTTCGGACCGATTGACTCGAAATTTCCCCCAAGCGTGCTCCTGTACCGGCTGAACGAGACACAGCAGTCCCCGTTGGATTCGGGTGGAATTTGTATTTTTGGTGAATATTTTAGTGAAAGGGGCCATTTTAAATGAGGCTGGCTTAAGGGCTGCTGTTAGGGCTAGGGTTAGGGTTAAGGGGCTGGGGTTTCGGACCACGGTCGTCTTTTGACCGATTGACTCGAAATTGATCACGCATGTCCTCCTCACCGGTGGAATGAGGCTCGCCAGTTTTGGTTGGATTCTGGTGGAATTTGTATTTTACATGAATATTTTAAAGGAAAAGCGACCATTTTTCATCATAACCTCGGCCGATTTTTTCAATAGCTTCCAGGTCTTTGGACCGATTGACTCGAAATTTCCCCCAAGCGTGCTCCTGTACCGGCTGAACGAGACACAGCAGTCCCCGTTGGATTCGGGTGAAATTTGTATTTTTGGTGAATATTTTAGTCAGAGGGACAATCTTTCATGAGGCCTGGCTTAAGGCTGAGGCTAGGGTTAGGGTTAGGGTTAGGGTTAGTGATTGGCTGGACCGATTGACTCGAAATCGATCAGGCATGTCCTCCTCACTGGTGTAAGCAGGGTCGCCAGTTTTGGTTGGATTCCGGTGGAATTTGTATTTTACATGAATATTTTAAAGAAAAGACCATTTTTCACGAAAATATACCCCGCCCATTTATTTCAATAGCTTCCAGGTCTTTGGACCGATTGACTCGAAACTTCTCCCAAACGTGCTCCTATACTGGCTGAACGAGACACAGCAGTCCCCGTTGGATTCGGGTGGAATTTGTATTTTTGGTGAATATTTTAGTGAAATGGGCCATTTTAAATGAGGCTGGCTTAAGGGCTGCTGTTAGGGCTAGGGTTAGGGTTAAGGGGCTGGGGTTTCGGACCACGGTCGTCTTTTGACCGATTGACTCGAAATTGATCACGCATGTCCTCCTCACCGGTGGAATGAGGCTCGCCAGTTTTGGTTGGATTCTGGTGGAATTTGTATTTTACATGAATATTTTAAAGGAAAAGCGGCCATTTTTCATCAAAACCTCGGCCGATGTTTTCAATAGCTTCCAGGTCTTTGGACCGATTGACTCGAAATTTCCCCCAAGCGTGCTCCTGTACCGGCTGAACGAGACACAGCAGTCCCCGTTGGATTCGGGTGAAATTTGTATTTTTGGTGAATATTTTAGTCAGAGGGACAATCTTTCATGAGGCCTGGCTTAAGGCTGAGGCTAGGGTTAGGGTTAGGGTTAGGGTTAGTGATTGGCTGGACCGATTGACTCGAAATCGATCAGGCATGTCCTCCTCACTGGTGTAAGCAGGGTCGCCAGTTTTGGTTGGATTCCGGTGGAATTTGTATTTTACATGAATATTTTAAAGAAAAGACCATTTTTCACGAAAATATACCCCGCCCATTTATTTCAATAGCTTCCAGGTCTTTGGACCGATTGACTCGAAACTTCTCCCGAACGTGCTCCTATACTGGCTGAACGAGACACAGCAGTCCCCGTTGGATTCGGGTGGAATTTGTATTTTTGGTGAATATTTTAGTGAAAGGGGCCATTTTAAATGAGGCTGGCTTAAGGGCTGCTGTTAGGGCTAGGGTTAGGGTTAAGGGGCTGGGGTTTCGGACCACGGTCGTCTTTTGACCGATTGACTCGAAATTGATCACGCATGTCCTCCTCACCGGTGGAATGAGGCTCGCCAGTTTTGGTTGGATTCTGGTGGAATTTGTATTTTACATGAATATTTTAAAGGAAAAGCGGCCATTTTTCATCAAAACCTCGGCCGATTTTTTCAATAGCTTCCAGGTCTTTGGACCGATTGACTCGAAATTTCCCCCAAGCGTGCTCCTGTACCGGCTGAACGAGACACAGCAGTCCCCGTTGGATTCGGGTGGAATTTGTATTTTTGGTGAATATTTTAGTGAAAGGGGCCATTTTAAATGAGGCTGGCTTAAGGGCTGCTGTTAGGGCTAGGGTTAGGGTTAAGGGGCTGGGGTTTCGGACCACGGTCGTCTTTTGACCGATTGACTCGAAATTGATCACGCATGTCCTCCTCACCGGTGGAATGAGGCTCGCCAGTTTTGGTTGGATTCTGGTGGAATTTGTATTTTACATGAATATTTTAAAGGAAAAGCGACCATTTTTCATCAAAACCTCGGCCGATTTTTTCAATAGCTTCCAGGTCTTTGGACCGATTGACTCGAAATTTCCCCCAAGCGTGCTCCTGTACCGGCTGAACGAGACACAGCAGTCCCCGTTGGATTCGGGTGAAATTTGTATTTTTGGTGAATATTTTAGTCAGAGGGACAATCTTTCATGAGGCCTGGCTTAAGGCTGAGGCTTGGGTTAGGGTTAGGGTTAGGGTTAGTGATTGGCTGGACCGATTGACTCGAAATCGATCAGGCATGTCCTCCTCACTGGTGTAAGCAGGGTCGCCAGTTTTGGTTGGATTCCGGTGGAATTTGTATTTTACATGAATATTTTAAAGAAAAGACCATTTTTCACGAAAATATACCCCGCCCATTTTTTCAATAGCTTCCAGGTCTTTGGACCGATTGACTCGAAACTTCTCCCAAACGTGCTCCTATACTGGCTGAACGAGACACAGCAGTCCCCGTTGGATTCGGGTGGAATTTGTATTTTTGGTGAATATTTTAGTGAAAGGGGCCATTTTAAATGAGGCTGGCTTAAGGGCTGCTGTTAGGGCTAGGGTTAGGGTTAAGGGGCTGGGGTTTCGGACCACGGTCGTCTTTTGACCGATTGACTCGAAATTGATCACGCATGTCCTCCTCACCGGTGGAATGAGGCTCGCCAGTTTTGGTTGGATTCTGGTGGAATTTGTATTTTACATGAATATTTTAAAGGAAAAGCGGCCATTTTTCATCAAAACCTCGGCCGATTTTTTCAATAGCTTCCAGGTCTTTGGACCGATTGACTCGAAATTTCCCCCAAGCGTGCTCCTGTACCGGCTGAACGAGACACAGCAGTCCCCGTTGGATTCGGGTGGAATTTGTATTTTTGGTGAATATTTTAGTGAAAGGGGCCATTTTAAATGAGGCTGGCTTAAGGGCTGCTGTTAGGGCTAGGGTTAGGGTTAAGGGGCTGGGGTTTCGGACCACGGTCGTCTTTTGACCGATTGACTCGAAATTGATCACGCATGTCCTCCTCACCGGTGGAATGAGGCTCGCCAGTTTTGGTTGGATTCTGGTGGAATTTGTATTTTACATGAATATTTTAAAGGAAAAGCGGCCATTTTTCATCATAACCTCGGCCGATTTTTTCAATAGCTTCCAGGTCTTTGGACCGATTGACTCGAAATTTCCCCCAAGCGTGCTCCTGTACCGGCTGAACGAGACACAGCAGTCCCCGTTGGATTCGGGTGAAATTTGTATTTTTGGTGAATATTTTAGTCAGAGGGACAATCTTTCATGAGGCCTGGCTTAAGGCTGAGGCTAGGGTTAGGGTTAGGGTTAGGGTTAGTGATTGGCTGGACCGATTGACTCGAAATCGATCAGGCATGTCCTCCTCACTGGTGTAAGCAGGGTCGCCAGTTTTGGTTGGATTCCGGTGGAATTTGTATTTTACATGAATATTTTAAAGAAAAGACCATTTTTCACGAAAATATACCCCGCCCATTTATTTCAATAGCTTCCAGGTCTTTGGACCGATTGACTCGAAACTTCTCCCAAACGTGCTCCTATACTGGCTGAACGAGACACAGCAGTCCCCGTTGGATTCGGGTGGAATTTGTATTTTTGGTGAATATTTTAGTGAAATGGGCCATTTTAAATGAGGCTGGCTTAAGGGCTGCTGTTAGGGCTAGGGTTAGGGTTAAGGGGCTGGGGTTTCGGACCACGGTCGTCTTTTGACCGATTGACTCGAAATTGATCACGCATGTCCTCCTCACCGGTGGAATGAGGCTCGCCAGTTTTGGTTGGATTCTGGTGGAATTTGTATTTTACATGAATATTTTAAAGGAAAAGCGGCCATTTTTCATCAAAACCTCGGCCGATTTTTTCAATAGCTTCCAGGTGTTTGGACCGACTGACTCGAAATTTCCCCCAAGCGTGCTCCTGTACCGGCTGAACGAGACACAGCAGTCCCCGTTGGATTCGGGTGAAATTTGTATTTTTGGTGAATATTTTAGTCAGAGGGACAATCTTTCATGAGGCCTGGCTTAAGGCTGAGGCTAGGGTTAGGGTTAGGGTTAGGGTTAGTGATTGGCTGGACCGATTGACTCAAAATCGATCATGCATGTCCTCCTCACTGGTGTAAGCAGGGTCGCCAGTTTTGGTTGGATTCCGGTGGAATTTGTATTTTACATGAATATTTTAAAGAAAAGACCATTTTTCACGAAAATATACCCCGCCCATTTATTTCAATAGCTTCCAGGTCTTTGGACTGATTGACTCGAAACTTCTCCCAAACGTGCTCCTATACTGGCTGAACGAGACACAGCAGTCCCCGTTGGATTCGGGTGGAATTTGTATTTTTGGTGAATATTTTAGTGAAAGGGGCCATTTTAAATGAGGCTGGCTTAAGGGCTGCTGTTAGGGCTAGGGTTAGGGTTAAGGGGCTGGGGTTTCGGACCACGGTCGTCTTTTGACCGATTGACTCGAAATTGATCACGCATGTCCTCCTCACCGGTGGAATGAGGCTCGCCAGTTTTGGTTGGATTCTGGTGGAATTTGTATTTTACATGAATATTTTAAAGGAAAAGCGGCCATTTTTCATCATAACCTCGGCCGATTTTTTCAATAGCTTCCAGGTCTTTGGACCGATTGACTCGAAATTTCCCCCAAGCGTGCTCCTGTACCGGCTGAACGAGACACAGCAGTCCCCGTTGGATTCGGGTGAAATTTGTATTTTTGGTGAATATTTTAGTCAGAGGGACAATCTTTCATGAGGCCTGGCTTAAGGCTGAGGCTAGGGTTAGGGTTAGGGTTAGGGTTAGTGATTGGCTGGACCGATTGACTCGAAATCGATCAGGCATGTCCTCCTCACTGGTGCAAGCAGGGTCGCCAGTTTTGGTTGGATTCCGGTGGAATTTGTATTTTACATGAATATTTTAAAGAAAAGACCATTTTTCACGAAAATATACCCCGCCCATTTATTTCAATAGCTTCCAGGTCTTTGGACCGATTGACTCGAAACTTCTCCCAAACGTGCTCCTATACTGGCTGAACGAGACACAGCAGTCCCCGTTGGATTCGGGTGGAATTTGTATTTTTGGTGAATATTTTAGTGAAATGGGCCATTTTAAATGAGGCTGGCTTAAGGGCTGCTGTTAGGGCTAGGGTTAGGGTTAAGGGGCTGGGGTTTCGGACCACGGTCGTCTTTTGACCGATTGACTCGAAATTGATCACGCATGTCCTCCTCACCGGTGGAATGAGGCTCGCCAGTTTTGGTTGGATTCTGGTGGAATTTGTATTTTACATGAATATTTTAAAGGAAAAGCGGCCATTTTTCATCAAAACCTCGGCCGATTTTTTCAATAGCTTCCAGGTGTTTGGACCGACTGACTCGAAATTTCCCCCAAGCGTGCTCCTGTACCGGCTGAACGAGACACAGCAGTCCCCGTTGGATTCGGGTGAAATTTGTATTTTTGGTGAATATTTTAGTCAGAGGGACAATCTTTCATGAGGCCTGGCTTAAGGCTGAGGCTAGGGTTAGGGTTAGGGTTAGGGTTAGTGATTGGCTGGACCGATTGACTCAAAATCGATCATGCATGTCCTCCTCACTGGTGTAAGCAGGGTCGCCAGTTTTGGTTGGATTCCGGTGGAATTTGTATTTTACATGAATATTTTAAAGAAAAGACCATTTTTCACGAAAATATACCCCGCCCATTTATTTCAATAGCTTCCATGTCTTTGGACTGATTGACTCGAAACTTCTCCCAAACGTGCTCCTATACTGGCTGAACGAGACACAGCAGTCCCCGTTGGATTCGGGTGGAATTTGTATTTTTGGTGAATATTTTAGTGAAAGGGGCCATTTTAAATGAGGCTGGCTTAAGGGCTGCTGTTAGGGCTAGGGTTAGGGTTAAGGGGCTGGGGTTTCGGACCACGGTCGTCTTTTGACCGATTGACTCGAAATTGATCACGCATGTCCTCCTCACCGGTGGAATGAGGCTCGTCAGTTTTGGTTGGATTCTGGTGGAATTTGTATTTTACATGAATATTTTAAAGGAAAAGCGGCCATTTTTCATCAAAACCTCGGCCGATTTTTTCAATAGCTTCCAGGTCTTTGGACCGATTGACTCGAAATTTCCCCCAAGCGTGCTCCTGTACCGGCTGAACGAGACACAGCAGTCCCCGTTGGATTCGGGTGAAATTTGTATTTTTGGTGAATATTTTAGTCAGAGGGACAATCTTTCATGAGGCCTGGCTTAAGGCTGAGGCTTGGGTTAGGGTTAGGGTTAGGGTTAGTGATTGGCTGGACCGATTGACTCGAAATCGATCAGGCATGTCCTCCTCACTGGTGTAAGCAGGGTCGCCAGTTTTGGTTGGATTCCGGTGGAATTTGTATTTTACATGAATATTTGAAAGAAAAGACCATTTTTCACGAAAATATACCCCGCCCATTTATTTCAATAGCTTCCAGGTCTTTGGACCGATTGACTCGAAACTTCTCCCAAACGTGCTCCTATACTGGCTGAACGAGACACAGCAGTCCCCGTTGGATTCGGGTGGAATTTGTATTTTTGGTGAATATTTTAGTGAAAGGGGCCATTTTAAATGAGGCTGGCTTAAGGGCTGCTGTTAGGGCTAGGGTTAGGGTTAAGGGGCTGGGGTTTCGGACCACGGTCGTCTTTTGACCGATTGACTCGAAATTGATCACGCATGTCCTCCTCACCGGTGGAATGAGGCTCGCCAGTTTTGGTTGGATTCTGGTGGAATTTGTATTTTACATGAATATTTTAAAGGAAAAGCGGCCATTTTTCATCAAAACCTCGGCCGATTTTTTCAATAGCTTCCAGGTCTTTGGACCGATTGACTCGAAATTTCCCCCAAGCGTGCTCCTGTACCGGCTGAACGAGACACAGCAGTCCCCGTTGGATTCGGGTGAAATTTGTATTTTTGGTGAATATTTTAGTCAGAGGGACAATCTTTCATGAGGCCTGGCTTAAGGCTGAGGCTAGGGTTAGGGTTAGGGTTAGGGTTAGTGATTGGCTGGACCGATTGACTCGAAATCGATCAGGCATGTCCTCCTCACTGGTGTAAGCAGGGTCGCCAGTTTTGGTTGGATTCCGGTGGAATTTGTATTTTACATGAATATTTTAAAGAAAAGACCATTTTTCACGAAAATATACCCCGCCCATTTATTTCAATAGCTTCCAGGTCTTTGGACCGATTGACTCGAAACTTCTCCCAAACGTGCTCCTATACTGGCTGAACGAGACACAGCAGTCCCCGTTGGATTCGGGTGGAATTTGTATTTTTGGTGAATATTTTAGTGAAAGGGGCCATTTTAAATGAGGCTGGCTTAAGGGCTGCTGTTAGGGCTAGGGTTAGGGTTAAGGGGCTGGGGTTTCGGACCACGGTCGTCTTTTGACCGATTGACTCGAAATTGATCACGCATGTCCTCCCCACCGGTGGAATGAGGCTCGCCAGTTTTGGTTGGATTCTGGTGGAATTTGTATTTTACATGAATATTTTAAAGGAAAAGCGACCATTTTTCATCAAAACCTCGGCCGATTTTTTCAATAGCTTCCAGGTCTTTGGACCGATTGACTCGAAATTTCCCCCAAGCGTGCTCCTGTACCGGCTGAACGAGACACAGCAGTCCCCGTTGGATTCGGGTGGAATTTGTATTTTTGGTGAATATTTTAGTGAAAGGGGCCATTTTAAATGAGGCTGGCTTAAGGGCTGCTGTTAGGGCTAGGGTTAGGGTTAAGGGGCTGGGGTTTCGGACCACGGTCGTCTTTTGACCGATTGACTCGAAATTGATCACGCATGTCCTCCTCACCGGTGGAATGAGGCTCGCCAGTTTTGGTTGGATTCTGGTGGAATTTGTATTTTACATGAATATTTTAAAGGAAAAGCGGCCATTTTTCATCAAAACCTCGGCCGATTTTTTCAATAGCTTCCAGGTCTTTGGACCGATTGACTCGAAATTTCCCCCAAGCGTGCTCCTGTACCGGCTGAACGAGACACAGCAGTCCCCGTTGGATTCGGGTGGAATTTGTATTTTTGGTGAATATTTTAGTGAAATGGGCCATTTTAAATGAGGCTGGCTTAAGGGCTGCTGTTAGGGCTAGGGTTAGGGTTAAGGGGCTGGGGTTTCGGACCACGGTCGTCTTTTGACCGATTGACTCGAAATTGATCACGCATGTCCTCCTCACCGGTGGAATGAGGCTCGCCAGTTTTGGTTGGATTCTGGTGGAATTTGTATTTTACATGAATATTTTAAAGGAAAAGCGGCCATTTTTCATCAAAACCTCGGCCGATTTTTTCAATAGCTTCCAGGTCTTTGGACCGACTGACTCGAAATTTCCCCCAAGCGTGCTCCTGTACCGGCTGAACGAGACACAGCAGTCCCCGTTGGATTCGGGTGAAATTTGTATTTTTGGTGAATATTTTAGTCAGAGGGACAATCTTTCATGAGGCCTGGCTTAAGGCTGAGGCTAGGGTTAGGGTTAGGGTTAGGGTTAGTGATTGGCTGGACCGATTGACTCGAAATCGATCAGGCATGTCCTCCTCACTGGTGTAAGCAGGGTCGCCAGTTTTGGTTGGATTCCGGTGGAATTTGTATTTTACATTAATATTTTAAAGAAAAGACCATTTTTCACGAAAATATACCCCGCCCATTTATTTCAATAGCTTCCAGGTCTTTGGACCGATTGACTCGAAACTTCTCCCAAACGTGCTCCTATACTGGCTGAACGAGACACAGCAGTCCCCGTTGAATTCGGGTGGAATTTGTATTTTTGGTGAATATTTTAGTGAAAGGGGCCATTTTAAATGAGGCTGGCTTAAGGGCTGCTGTTAGGGCTAGGGTTAGGGTTAAGGGGCTGGGGTTTCGGACCACGGTCGTCTTTTGACCGATTGACTCGAAATTGATCACGCATGTCCTCCTCACCGGTGGAATGAGGCTCGCCAGTTTTGGTTGGATTCTGGTGGAATTTGTATTTTACATGAATATTTTAAAGGAAAAGCGGCCATTTTTCATCAAAACCTCGGCCGATTTTTTCAATAGCTTCCAGGTCTTTGGACCGATTGACTCGAAATTTCCCCCAAGCGTGCTCCTGTACCGGCTGAACGAGACACAGCAGTCCCCGTTGGATTCGGGTGAAATTTGTATTTTTGGTGAATATTTTAGTCAGAGGGACAATCTTTCATGAGGCCTGGCTTAAGGCTGAGGCTAGGGTTAGGGTTAGGGTTAGGGTTAGTGATTGGCTGGACCGATTGACTCGAAATCGATCAGGCATGTCCTCCTCACTGGTGTAAGCAGGGTCGCCAGTTTTGGTTGGATTCCGGTGGAATTTGTATTTTACATGAATATTTTAAAGAAAAGACCATTTTTCACGAAAATATACCCCGCCCATTTATTTCAATAGCTTCCAGGTCTTTGGACCGATTGACTCGAAACTTCTCCCAAACGTGCTCCTATACTGGCTGAACGAGACACAGCAGTCCCCGTTGGATTCGGGTGGAATTTGTATTTTTGGTGAATATTTTAGTGAAATGGGCCATTTTAAATGAGGCTGGCTTAAGGGCTGCTGTTAGGGCTAGGGTTAGGGTTAAGGGGCTGGGGTTTCGGACCACGGTCGTCTTTTGACCGATTGACTCGAAATTGATCACGCATGTCCTCCTCACCGGTGGAATGAGGCTCGCCAGTTTTGGTTGGATTCTGGTGGAATTTGTATTTTACATGAATATTTTAAAGGAAAAGCGGCCATTTTTCATCAAAACCTCGGCCGATTTTTTCAATAGCTTCCAGGTCTTTGGACCGATTGACTCGAAATTTCCCCCAAGCGTGCTCCTGTACCGGCTGAACGAGTCACAGCAGTCCCCGTTGGATTCGGGTGGAATTTGTATTTTTGGTGAATATTTTAGTGAAAGGGGCCATTTTAAATGAGGCTGGCTTAAGGGCTGCTGCTAGGGCTAGGGTTAGGGTTAAGGGGCTGGGGTTTCGGACCACGGTCGTCTTTTGACCGATTGACTCGAAATTGATCACGCATCTCCTCCTCACCGGTGGAATGAGGCTCGCCAGTTTTGGTTGGATTCTGGTGGAATTTGTATTTTACATGAATATTTTAAAGGAAAAGCGGCCATTTTTCATCAAAACCTCGGCCAATTTTTTCAATAGCTTCCAGGTCTTTGGACCGATTGACTCGAAATTTCCCCCAAGCGTGCTCCTGTACCGGCTGAACGAGACACAGCAGTCCCCGTTGGATTCGGGTGAAATTTGTATTTTTGGTGAATATTTTAGTCAGAGGGACAATCTTTCATGAGGCCTGGCTTAAGGCTGAGGCTAGGGTTAGGGTTAGGGTTAGGGTTAGTGATTGGCTGGACCGATTGACTCGAAATCGATCAGGCATGTCCTCCTCACTGGTGTAAGCAGGGTCGCCAGTTTTGGTTGGATTCCGGTGGAATTTGTATTTTACATTAATATTTTAAAGAAAAGACCATTTTTCACGAAAATATACCCCGCCCATTTATTTCAATAGCTTCCAGGTCTTTGGACCGATTGACTCGAAATTTCCCCCAAGCGTGCTCCTCTACCGGCTGAACGAGACACAGCAGTCCCCGTTGGATTCGGGTGGAATTTGTATTTTTGGTGAATATTTTAGTGAAAGGGGCCATTTTAAATGAGGCTGGCTTAAGGGCTGCTGTTAGGGCTAGGGTTAGGGTTAAGGGGCTGGGGTTTCGGACCACGGTCGTCTTTTGACCGATTGACTCGAAATTGATCACGCATGTCCTCCTCACCGGTGGAATGAGGCTCGCCAGTTTTGGTTGGATTCTGGTGGAATTTGTATTTTACATGAATATTTTAAAGGAAAAGCGACCATTTTTCATCATAACCTCGGCCGATTTTTTCAATAGCTTCCAGGTCTTTGGACCGATTGACTCGAAATTTCCCCCAAGCGTGCTCCTGTACCGGCTGAACGAGACACAGCAGTCCCCGTTGGATTCGGGTGAAATTTGTATTTTTGGTGAATATTTTAGTCAGAGGGACAATCTTTCATGAGGCCTGGCTTAAGGCTGAGGCTAGGGTTAGGGTTAGGGTTAGGGTTAGTGATTGGCTGGACCGATTGACTCGAAATCGATCAGGCATGTCCTCCTCACTGGTGTAAGCAGGGTCGCCAGTTTTGGTTGGATTCCGGTGGAATTTGTATTTTACATGAATATTTTAAAGAAAAGACCATTTTTCACGAAAATATACCCCGCCCATTTATTTCAATAGCTTCCAGGTCTTTGGACCGATTGACTCGAAACTTCTCCCAAACGTGCTCCTATACTGGCTGAACGAGACACAGCAGTCCCCGTTGGATTCGGGTGGAATTTGTATTTTTGGTGAATATTTTAGTGAAAGGGGCCATTTTAAATGAGGCTGGCTTAAGGGCTGCTGTTAGGGCTAGGGTTAGGGTTAAGGGGCTGGGGTTTCGGACCACGGTCGTCTTTTGACCGATTGACTCGAAATTGATCACGCATGTCCTCCTCACCGGTGGAATGAGGCTCGCCAGTTTTGGTTGGATTCTGGTGGAATTTGTATTTTACATGAATATTTTAAAGGAAAAGCGGCCATTTTTCATCATAACCTCGGCCGATTTTTTCAATAGCTTCCAGGTCTTTGGACCGATTGACTCGAAATTTCCCCCAAGCGTGCTCCTGTACCGGCTGAACGAGACACAGCAGTCCCCGTTGGATTCGGGTGAAATTTGTATTTTTGGTGAATATTTTAGTCAGAGGGACAATCTTTCATGAGGCCTGGCTTAAGGCTGAGGCTAGGGTTAGGGTTAGGGTTAGGGTTAGTGATTGGCTGGACCGATTGACTCGAAATCGATCAGGCATGTCCTCCTCACTGGTGTAAGCAGGGTCGCCAGTTTTGGTTGGATTCCGGTGGAATTTGTATTTTACATTAATATTTTAAAGAAAAGACCATTTTTCACGAAAATATACCCCGCCCATTTATTTCAATAGCTTCCAGGTCTTTGGACCGATTGACTCGAAACTTCTCCCAAACGTGCTCCTATACTGGCTGAACGAGACACAGCAGTCCCCGTTGAATTCGGGTGGAATTTGTATTTTTGGTGAATATTTTAGTGAAAGGGGCCATTTTAAATGAGGCTGGCTTAAGGGCTGCTGTTAGGGCTAGGGTTAGGGTTAAGGGGCTGGGGTTTCGGACCACGGTCGTCTTTTGACCGATTGACTCGAAATTGATCACGCATGTCCTCCTCACCGGTGGAATGAGGCTCGCCAGTTTTGGTTGGATTCTGGTGGAATTTGTATTTTACATGAATATTTTAAAGGAAAAGCGGCCATTTTTCATCAAAACCTCGGCCGATTTTTTCAATAGCTTCCAGGTCTTTGGACCGATTGACTCGAAATTTCCCCCAAGCGTGCTCCTGTACCGGCTGAACGAGACACAGCAGTCCCCGTTGGATTCGGGTGAAATTTGTATTTTTGGTGAATATTTTAGTCAGAGGGACAATCTTTCATGAGGCCTGGCTTAAGGCTGAGGCTAGGGTTAGGGTTAGGGTTAGGGTTAGTGATTGGCTGGACCGATTGACTCGAAATCGATCAGGCATGTCCTCCTCACTGGTGTAAGCAGGGTCGCCAGTTTTGGTTGGATTCCGGTGGAATTTGTATTTTACATGAATATTTTAAAGAAAAGACCATTTTTCACGAAAATATACCCCGCCCATTTATTTCAATAGCTTCCAGGTCTTTGGACCGATTGACTCGAAACTTCTCCCAAACGTGCTCCTATACTGGCTGAACGAGACACAGCAGTCCCCGTTGGATTCGGGTGGAATTTGTATTTTTGGTGAATATTTTAGTGAAATGGGCCATTTTAAATGAGGCTGGCTTAAGGGCTGCTGTTAGGGCTAGGGTTAGGGTTAAGGGGCTGGGGTTTCGGACCACGGTCGTCTTTTGACCGATTGACTCGAAATTGATCACGCATGTCCTCCTCACCGGTGGAATGAGGCTCGCCAGTTTTGGTTGGATTCTGGTGGAATTTGTATTTTACATGAATATTTTAAAGGAAAAGCGGCCATTTTTCATCAAAACCTCGGCCGATTTTTTCAATAGCTTCCAGGTCTTTGGACCGATTGACTCGAAATTTCCCCCAAGCGTGCTCCTGTACCGGCTGAACGAGTCACAGCAGTCCCCGTTGGATTCGGGTGGAATTTGTATTTTTGGTGAATATTTTAGTGAAAGGGGCCATTTTAAATGAGGCTGGCTTAAGGGCTGCTGCTAGGGCTAGGGTTAGGGTTAAGGGGCTGGGGTTTCGGACCACGGTCGTCTTTTGACCGATTGACTCGAAATTGATCACGCATCTCCTCCTCACCGGTGGAATGAGGCTCGCCAGTTTTGGTTGGATTCTGGTGGAATTTGTATTTTACATGAATATTTTAAAGGAAAAGCGGCCATTTTTCATCAAAACCTCGGCCAATTTTTTCAATAGCTTCCAGGTCTTTGGACCGATTGACTCGAAATTTCCCCCAAGCGTGCTCCTGTACCGGCTGAACGAGACACAGCAGTCCCCGTTGGATTCGGGTGAAATTTGTATTTTTGGTGAATATTTTAGTCAGAGGGACAATCTTTCATGAGGCCTGGCTTAAGGCTGAGGCTAGGGTTAGGGTTAGGGTTAGGGTTAGTGATTGGCTGGACCGATTGACTCGAAATCGATCAGGCATGTCCTCCTCACTGGTGTAAGCAGGGTCGCCAGTTTTGGTTGGATTCCGGTGGAATTTGTATTTTACATTAATATTTTAAAGAAAAGACCATTTTTCACGAAAATATACCCCGCCCATTTATTTCAATAGCTTCCAGGTCTTTGGACCGATTGACTCGAAATTTCCCCCAAGCGTGCTCCTCTACCGGCTGAACGAGACACAGCAGTCCCCGTTGGATTCGGGTGGAATTTGTATTTTTGGTGAATATTTTAGTGAAAGGGGCCATTTTAAATGAGGCTGGCTTAAGGGCTGCTGTTAGGGCTAGGGTTAGGGTTAAGGGGCTGGGGTTTCGGACCACGGTCGTCTTTTGACCGATTGACTCGAAATTGATCACGCATGTCCTCCTCACCGGTGGAATGAGGCTCGCCAGTTTTGGTTGGATTCTGGTGGAATTTGTATTTTACATGAATATTTTAAAGGAAAAGCGACCATTTTTCATCATAACCTCGGCCGATTTTTTCAATAGCTTCCAGGTCTTTGGACCGATTGACTCGAAATTTCCCCCAAGCGTGCTCCTGTACCGGCTGAACGAGACACAGCAGTCCCCGTTGGATTCGGGTGAAATTTGTATTTTTGGTGAATATTTTAGTCAGAGGGACAATCTTTCATGAGGCCTGGCTTAAGGCTGAGGCTAGGGTTAGGGTTAGGGTTAGGGTTAGTGATTGGCTGGACCGATTGACTCGAAATCGATCAGGCATGTCCTCCTCACTGGTGTAAGCAGGGTCGCCAGTTTTGGTTGGATTCCGGTGGAATTTGTATTTTACATGAATATTTTAAAGAAAAGACCATTTTTCACGAAAATATACCCCGCCCATTTATTTCAATAGCTTCCAGGTCTTTGGACCGATTGACTCGAAACTTCTCCCAAACGTGCTCCTATACTGGCTGAACGAGACACAGCAGTCCCCGTTGGATTCGGGTGGAATTTGTATTTTTGGTGAATATTTTAGTGAAAGGGGCCATTTTAAATGAGGCTGGCTTAAGGGCTGCTGTTAGGGCTAGGGTTAGGGTTAAGGGGCTGGGGTTTCGGACCACGGTCGTCTTTTGACCGATTGACTCGAAATTGATCACGCATGTCCTCCTCACCGGTGGAATGAGGCTCGCCAGTTTTGGTTGGATTCTGGTGGAATTTGTATTTTACATGAATATTTTAAAGGAAAAGCGGCCATTTTTCATCAAAACCTCGGCCGATTTTTTCAATAGCTTCCAGGTCTTTGGACCGATTGACTCGAAATTTCCCCCAAGCGTGCTCCTGTACCGGCTGAACGAGACACAGCAGTCCCCGTTGGATTCGGGTGGAATTTGTATTTTTGGTGAATATTTTAGTGAAAGGGGCCATTTTAAATGAGGCTGGCTTAAGGGCTGCTGTTAGGGCTAGGGTTAGGGTTAAGGGGCTGGGGTTTCGGACCACGGTCGTCTTTTGACCGATTGACTCGAAATTGATCACGCATGTCCTCCTCACCGGTGGAATGAGGCTCGCCAGTTTTGGTTGGATTCTGGTGGAATTTGTATTTTACATGAATATTTTAAAGGAAAAGCGGCCATTTTTCATCAAAACCTCGGCCGATTTTTTCAATAGCTTCCAGGTCTTTGGACCGATTGACTCGAAATTTCCCCCAAGCGTGCTCCTGTACCGGCTGAACGAGACACAGCAGTCCCCGTTGGATTCGGGTGAAATTTGTATTTTTGGTGAATATTTTAGTCAGAGGGACAATCTTTCATGAGGCCTGGCTTAAGGCTGAGGCTAGGGTTAGGGTTAGGGTTAGGGTTAGTGATTGGCTGGACCGATTGACTCGAAATCGATCAGGCATGTCCTCCTCACTGGTGTAAGCAGGGTCGCCAGTTTTGGTTGGATTCCGGTGGAATTTGTATTTTACATTAATATTTTAAAGAAAAGACCATTTTTCACGAAAATATACCCCGCCCATTTATTTCAATAGCTTCCAGGTCTTTGGACCGATTGACTCGAAACTTCTCCCAAACGTGCTCCTATACTGGCTGAACGAGACACAGCAGTCCCCGTTGGATTCGGGTGGAATTTGTATTTTTGGTGAATATTTTAGTGAAAGGGGCCATTTTAAATGAGGCTGGCTTAAGGGCTGCTGTTAGGGCTAGGGTTAGGGTTAAGGGGCTGGGGTTTCGGACCACGGTCGTCTTTTGACCGATTGACTCGAAATTGATCACGCATGTCCTCCTCACCGGTGGAATGAGGCTCGCCAGTTTTGGTTGGATTCTGGTGGAATTTGTATTTTACATGAATATTTTAAAGGAAAAGCGGCCATTTTTCATCATAACCTCGGCCGATTTTTTCAATAGCTTCCAGGTCTTTGGACCGATTGACTCGAAATTTCCCCCAAGCGTGCTCCTGTACCGGCTGAACGAGACACAGCAGTCCCCGTTGGATTCGGGTGAAATTTGTATTTTTGGTGAATATTTTAGTCAGAGGGACAATCTTTCATGAGGCCTGGCTTAAGGCTGAGGCTAGGGTTAGGGTTAGGGTTAGGGTTAGTGATTGGCTGGACCGATTGACTCGAAATCGATCAGGCATGTCCTCCTCACTGGTGTAAGCAGGGTCGCCAGTTTTGGTTGGATTCCGGTGGAATTTGTATTTTACATGAATATTTGAAAGAAAAGACCATTTTTCACGAAAATATACCCCGCCCATTTATTTCAATAGCTTCCAGGTCTTTGGACCGATTGACTCGAAACTTCTCCCAAACGTGCTCCTATACTGGCTGAACGAGACACAGCAGTCCCCGTTGGATTCGGGTGGAATTTGTATTTTTGGTGAATATTTTAGTGAAAGGGGCCATTTTAAATGAGGCTGGCTTAAGGGCTGCTGTTAGGGCTAGGGTTAGGGTTAAGGGGCTGGGGTTTCGGACCACGGTCGTCTTTTGACCGATTGACTCGAAATTGATCACGCATGTCCTCCTCACCGGTGGAATGAGGCTCGCCAGTTTTGGTTGGATTCTGGTGGAATTTGTATTTTACATGAATATTTTAAAGGAAAAGCGGCCATTTTTCATCAAAACCTCGGCCGATTTTTTCAATAGCTTCCAGGTCTTTGGACCGATTGACTCGAAATTTCCCCCAAGCGTGCTCCTGTACCGGCTGAACGAGACACAGCAGTCCCCGTTGGATTCGGGTGGAATTTGTATTTTTGGTGAATATTTTAGTGAAAGGGGCCATTTTAAATGAGGCTGGCTTAAGGGCTGCTGTTAGGGCTAGGGTTAGCGTTAAGGGGCTGGGGTTTCGGACCACGGTCGTCTTTTGACCGATTGACTCGAAATTGATCACGCATGTCCTCCTCACCGGTGGAATGAGGCTCGCCAGTTTTGGTTGGATTCTGGTGGAATTTGTATTTTACATGAATATTTTAAAGGAAAAGCGGCCATTTTTCATCATAACCTCGGCCGATTTTTTCAATAGCTTCCAGGTCTTTGGACCGATTGACTCGAAATTTCCCCCAAGCGTGCTCCTGTACCGGCTGAACGAGACACAGCAGTCCCCGTTGGATTCGGGTGAAATTTGTATTTTTGGTGAATATTTTAGTCAGAGGGACAATCTTTCATGAGGCCTGGCTTAAGGCTGAGGCTAGGGTTAGGGTTAGGGTTAGGGTTAGTGATTGGCTGGACCGATTGACTCGAAATCGATCAGGCATGTCCTCCTCGCTGGTGTAAGCAGGGTCGCCAGTTTTGGTTGGATTCCGGTGGAATTTGTATTTTACATGAATATTTTAAAGAAAAGACCATTTTTCACGAAAATATACCCCGCCCATTTATTTCAATAGCTTCCAGGTCTTTGGACCGATTGACTCGAAACTTCTCCCAAACGTGCTCCTATACTGGCTGAACGAGACACAGCAGTCCCCGTTGGATTCGGGTGGAATTTGTATTTTTGGTGAATATTTTAGTGAAATGGGCCATTTTAAATGAGGCTGGCTTAAGGGCTGCTGTTAGGGCTAGGGTTAGGGTTAAGGGGCTGGGGTTTCGGACCACGGTCGTCTTTTGACCGATTGACTCGAAATTGATCACGCATGTCCTCCTCACCGGTGGAATGAGGCTCGCCAGTTTTGGTTGGATTCTGGTGGAATTTGTATTTTACATGAATATTTTAAAGGAAAAGCGGCCATTTTTCATCATAACCTCGGCCGATTTTTTCAATAGCTTCCAGGTCTTTGGACCGATTGACTCGAAATTTCCCCCAAGCGTGCTCCTGTACCGGCTGAACGAGACACAGCAGTCCCCGTTGGATTCGGGTGAAATTTGTATTTTTGGTGAATATTTTAGTCAGAGGGACAATCTTTCATGAGGCCTGGCTTAAGGCTGAGGCTAGGGTTAGGGTTAGGGTTAGGGTTAGTGATTGGCTGGACCGATTGACTCGAAATCGATCAGGCATGTCCTCCTCGCTGGTGTAAGCAGGGTCGCCAGTTTTGGTTGGATTCCGGTGGAATTTGTATTTTACATGAATATTTTAAAGAAAAGACCATTTTTCACGAAAATATACCCCGCCCATTTATTTCAATAGCTTCCAGGTCTTTGGACCGATTGACTCGAAACTTCTCCCAAACGTGCTCCTATACTGGCTGAACGAGACACAGCAGTCCCCGTTGGATTCGGGTGGAATTTGTATTTTTGGTGAATATTTTAGTGAAATGGGCCATTTTAAATGAGGCTGGCTTAAGGGCTGCTGTTAGGGCTAGGGTTAGGGTTAAGGGGCTGGGGTTTCGGACCACGGTCGTCTTTTGACCGATTGACTCGAAATTGATCACGCATGTCCTCCTCACCGGTGGAATGAGGCTCGCCAGTTTTGGTTGGATTCTGGTGGAATTTGTATTTTACATGAATATTTTAAAGGAAAAGCGGCCATTTTTCATCAAAACCTCGGCCGATTTTTTCAATAGCTTCCAGGTCTTTGGACCGATTGACTCGAAATTTCCCCCAAGCGTGCTCCTGTACCGGCTGAACGAGACACAGCAGTCCCCGTTGGATTCGGGTGAAATTTGTATTTTTGGTGAATATTTTAGTCAGAGGGACAATCTTTCATGAGGCCTGGCTTAAGGCTGAGGCTAGGGTTAGGGTTAGGGTTAGGGTTAGTGATTGGCTGGACCGATTGACTCGAAATCGATCAGGCATGTCCTCCTCACTGGTGTAAGCAGGGTCGCCAGTTTTGGTTGGATTCCGGTGGAATTTGTATTTTACATGAATATTTTAAAGAAAAGACCATTTTTCACGAAAATATACCCCGCCCATTTATTTCAATAGCTTCCAGGTCTTTGGACCGATTGACTCGAAACTTCTCCCAAACGTGCTCCTATACTGGCTGAACGAGACACAGCAGTCCCCGTTGGATTCGGGTGGAATTTGTATTTTTGGTGAATATTTTAGTGAAAGGGGCCATTTTAAATGAGGCTGGCTTAAGGGCTGCTGTTAGGGCTAGGGTTAGGGTTAAGGGGCTGGGGTTTCGGACCACGGTCGTCTTTTGACCGATTGACTCGAAATTGATCACGCATGTCCTCCTCACCGGTGGAATGAGGCTCGCCAGTTTTGGTTGGATTCTGGTGGAATTTGTATTTTACATGAATATTTTAAAGGAAAAGCGGCCATTTTTCATCAAAACCTCGGCCGATTTTTTCAATAGCTTCCAGGTCTTTGGACCGATTGACTCGAAATTTCCCCCAAGCGTGCTCCTGTACCGGCTGAACGAGACACAGCAGTCCCCGTTGGATTCGGGTGAAATTTGTATTTTTGGTGAATATTTTAGTCAGAGGGACAATCTTTCATGAGGCCTGGCTTAAGGCTGAGGCTAGGGTTAGGGTTAGGGTTAGGATTTTCTCATGAGAAGTTGGCCTTTTTTGCCTGGCTTTACCTAAAATTTGGGTGTTTTTCACAACATTTGCAATGTTGGGCCTGCCACCCATTCATGTGTATTGGGGCCATTTTGCCAGTAAGCCAATATCGCAGTGCCAGTATCCAGGTATGCAGTGATTCATGGTAGTTGCATTTTGGGCCACCAGGGGGCACTGATCAAGACTCTGGACGCCTGGAGGCCAATCTCTCAGTATCACCCAGTTCATCTTCATTAGACTCTAACAATATGAATCCTGGGCCCAACAGGAAGTCGGCCATTTTGAATTTGGGCAAGTTGCAAGTGTCATACTTAAATGAACTCCTCCTAGAGAATTTATCAGATCAACTTCAACTTTGGTCCGTTCCTTCATAAGACCCTTGAGATCAAAAATTGCTAAAAACCTTGAGTTTTCGTCACGGGGTGTGGGCGTGGTGTGGCATGGCGGCGAATTTTGATGTTTCGCCATGAAACAGGAAGTTGTTATAACTCGGCTGTACATGATCGAATCTGCCCGAAACTTCATATGTATGATTAGAGTCCCGCCCTGAAGACATTTACATGCCAATATTCAGTTAACGTCACAGCGCCCCCTGCTAGCAACAGGAAATGTCATATTTTACGCCATGATGCAGTTTTCAGAGACAGTTCATCAGATTCTCTTCAAAGTCGGTCAGACGAGCCGTAACACCTTGATGAAGCAATGTTGTGAATATAGTGAGTTTTCATCAAAGGGCGTGGTTGTGGCAGCAAGGCGTGCTTTGATCCTTCGCCATGAGACAGGAAGTTGTCATAACTCAGACATAATTTGTCCAATCAGCTCCAAACTTCACATGTTTGACAAGAGCCCGGCCCTGAATCCATCTATATGTCAATATGCATATGGGTGTGGGAAAAAAGCTCAATAGCGCCCCCTAGAACTTTTCAACAAAGCAGCCCTCGCTGTACTTTTCACCTACAGTTCTGAAATTTGGTACACATGTGTATCCAATCGAGATCTACAAAAAACCCTCTTGGTGCAATACCGTAAATCCAACAGGAAGTCGGCCATTTTAGGGCAATTTCCAGGTGTTGTACTTTAACAAACTCCTCCTAGAGATTTTATCAGATTAACTTCATATTTGGTTAGTAACATCCAAAGACCTTTGTGATGAAAAGTTGCTCAAAGTTTTATCCTCAGTCAAATGGTTTGGCCATGGCGGCGTGGCGAATTTGTCTCACCACAAAACATCAAGTTGCTATAACTCCACAGTTATTGCGCCACCTACTGGCCACAGGAAGTAAGCCTTGTGAAACAAACATCATCCGACTTACATGAAATTTCACATGGTTGATAAGGGACCTGGCACAAACACATCTACATGGCAATCAAGAGTCACCGTTATTGCGCCCCCTACTGGCCAGAGAAAGTTATCCTCGTGTGACAAACATCATCTGATTTAGATGAAATTTCACATGGTTGATAAGAGACCCGGCCCAAACACATTGACATGGCAATCAAGAGTCACAGTCATTACGCCCCCTACTGGCCAGAGAAAGTAAACCTTGTGTGACAAACATCATCTGATTTACATGAAATTTCCCATGTTTGATGAGAGTCTCAGCCTGAGGACAGATGCATGACAGTTAAGGACCGTAGTCGATGCGCCACCTACTGGCAACAGGAAGTAAGCATCGTGAAATGAACATCGTTTGATTATCATGAAATTTATGTGGCGTGGCGGCCGCCACAGGCCCCGACTGGCAAAGGGTGCGAGGGCCCGTTCATCCCTTGCAGCTTTAATTTCTAAGTTATTTCTCCTAGTTCAAGTTTCAGGCCTCCATCTGCTTTGGTGACCAAATGAGGTCAAAAGAGCAACTGGTCTGGGAAGGCCTCAGTCAGTGTCAAAGGTCATTGGAGATCATCCTTTCATTGTATATATTGAAAATATGCAATTGCAATTCACAGGGCATGGTCCTTGGTGGGCCAAGATAATGTGTATAAACTTTGGTGAATGTAGCCCCAAGGATTCACTTAACAAGACAATCCAGCACCAACACCTACAGATGGTCTAAGGGTGTATAAGTCTAAGGGCCTGGATCTTTCTTGGTCCAACCAGAGAATTTTTTTTTCCTCTCAAGCTAGAAATCTGAAAGTTTTGTCAGTGATTTTGCACTCCACGTGGGCCAGTCCTGTGGTGGTTTGAACCCTCTCAGTCTTTTCATCTGCCCATGAGGGGTCACTCCATTTGAATTTTTTCAACAGTTTTAGGCACATAACAGTAACAGCAGAGTTGACCAGACCATCCTTTTGGGCATTCCAGCAGTACACAGTTCAGGCTACAGACTAACTACAGAAAGTACAAGATCAAACTATATAAGAGTGTAAGATTTTCTAGATGTTACTACAAAGAATGCAAAATTCCATCACACTCCAAATGAGCTGAACCTGTCAGGAAGCACTTATATCACATGTCCAAACCAGGTTCTAGAAGTTGGAGGCCCTAAGTTATTTCTAAAGATACTTCCAGTCTATTAGTAGCAATTAACATGCTTCCTGGATAACATGATTTTACACATCTCAGGGATCTCCTCGTTCAAGGTCCAGGTCTCCATCTGCTTTGGTGGCCAAATGAGGTCAAAAGAGCAACTGGTCTGGGAAGGCTTCAGTCAAGGTCAAAGGTCATTGGAGACCATACTCTCAGTACATACATTAACAAAAAAACAGCTGCTGCAACTTCTTCCCTTAATCTAAAAATGCACTGGCTGATTCGTGAGGCCTCTAGCATTTCCCCCCTGGTACATAGAAAGCTGAAATTGACAGGACATGGTCCGCGAGGGAGGGGGTGTACATAATATGTATACATTTTGGTGGATGTAGCCCCAAGGATTCACTTAACAAACCAATACAGCACCAACACCTACAGATGGTCTAAGGGTGTATAAGTCTAAGGGCCTGGATCTTTCTTGGTCCAACCAGAGAATTTTTTTTTCCTCTCAAGCTAGAAATCTGAAAGTTTTGTCAGTGATTTTGCACTCCACGTGGGCCAGTCCTGTGGTGGTTTGAACCCTCTCAGTCTTTTCATCTGCCCATGAGGGGTCACTCCATTTGAATTTTTTCAACAGTTTTAGGCACATAACAGTAACAGCAGAGTTGACCAGACCATCCTTTTGGGCATTCCAGCAGTACACAGTTCAGGCTACAGACTAACTACAGAAAGTACAAGATCAAACTATATAAGAGTGTAAGATTTTCTAGATGTTACTACAAAGAATGCAAAAATCCATCACACTCCAAATGAGCTGAACCTGTCAGGAAGCACTTATATCACATGTCCAAACCAGGTTCTAGAAGTTGGAGGCCCTAAGTTATTTCTAAAGATACTTCCAGTCTATTAGTAGCAATTAACATGCTTCCTGGATAACATGATTTTACACATCTCAGGGATCTCCTCGTTCAAGGTCCAGGTCTCCATCTGCTTTGGTGGCCAAATGAGGTCAAAAGAGCAACTGGTCTGGGAAGGCTTCAGTCAAGGTCAAAGGTCATTGGAGACCATACTCTCAGTACATACATTAACAAAAAAACAGGTGCTGCAACTTCTTCCCTTAATCTAAAAATGCACTGGCTGATTCGTGAGGCCTCTAGCATTTCCCCCCTGGTACATAGAAAGCTGAAATTGACAGGACATGGTCCGCGAGGGAGGGGGTGTACATAATATGTATACATTTTGGTGGATGTAGCCCCAAGGATTCACTTAACAAACCAATACAGCACCAACACCTACAGATGGTCTAAGGGTGTTTAGGATTTTATCATGAGAAGTTGGCCTTTTTTGCCTAGCTTTACCTAAACGTTGAATTTACTACGTTAACTATGTTGGGCCTGCCATCCATTCATGTGTATTGGGCCCATTTTGCCAGTAAGCCAATATCGCAGTGCCAGTATCCAGGTATGCAGTTATTCATGGTAGTTGCATTTTTGGGCACCAGGGGGCACTTGATCAAGACTCTGGAGGCCAATCTCTCAGTATCACCCAGTTTATCTTTATTAGACCCTAACAATATGAATCTTGGGCCCACAGGATCCACTCATTTAAAATGCATTGGAGTTGCATTGCGTCTATTACAGTCAGTTCATGTTCCCTTGCCTAGTCAAGGGAACATGAACTGATGAAGCCTCTTGGATGAGAGGTGAAACGTCTTCAAAGACATATAACCAAGTCCAGTTGCATTCGATTTAATTTCCTTAAGATAACTATGAGAACATTCACAGACAGGGTCTACAAGCATTACCAATAAGCAGAGCATGTATCCTGATGCCGTGAATATCATAGCAGGGGATTTTAATCATGCAGACTTTAAAGGCAGCACTCCCTAAATTCTATCAGCATGTTAAGTGTGTTAATGTTTGCATGCAAAAGTCCCTTAAGCACTTTCACAAAAAGCCTTCGGTGGGAGGAGGATGACACTTCAAAACTACAAAATTATAAGGGACTAATACAGAGTTGGTGGGTCCATACAGAGATATTGGTCAGATCCAATATTGCAGTATAAACCCAACAACTCTATATTAATTCCTTTATCACAAGTGGATTATACAGACATGATGAGACGAGACATGAGATATTGGTCATATCCAACATCGCAGTATAGACCCAACATATCTTTTTTTAACAATATATTTATTGACATTTTCTTATATATACATATACACTTGTATGTATACACACAATTATATCAAATATGTAGACTTGTGCCTCATTAACAAAGGCACCTGCTGTGGTACAAGTGTTAAAAACAAAACAAAACCAAATTGCAAACAAACAATACATACCACAAACGTCATCTTCTCAGCTATAAACATTCTGTGCATAATTTAATTATCTATTATGATTACAGGTATTTGAACTCATTAATCCTGTTACAAGGGTTACGTAATGGCTACTTATTCCTCGTCATTATCATTTGCTGGATCAAAACTTTTAACAAACACATTAGACAGTTCCCATATCCATATCTATCTAAGTCTGTTGCTGAAGTTGCTTCTGTGTGGGGTTAGCACCTGGTGGAGAGGGTGAGTACTGTTGTCCAGGATACTATGCAGTTTGCACAGCATCCTCCTCTCAGACACCACCACCAAAGAGTCCAGTTGGACCCCCAGGATGGAGCCAGCCTTCCTGATGATCCTGCTGATCTTGTTGGCGTCTGCTGCCCTCAGCCTGCTGCCCCAGCACACAAGCCCAAAAAAGATGGCACTGGCTACCACCGACTGGTAGAACATCCTCAGCATGATGGGCCTGAGCCTCCTCAGGAAATAGAGTTGGCTCTGGCCCTTCTTGTACACAGCCTCAGTGTTCTTGGCCCAGTCCAGTTTGTTGTCCAGCTGTACTTCAAGGTATTTGTAATCCTGGAGAACCTCCACAGTCACACCGTTGATGGAGATGGCTGTGGGGGCAGATTTCCTCCTGCGGAAATCCACCACTAGCTCCTTTGTCTTGGTGGTGTTGAGATGCAGATGATTGGTCTCACACCATTCGACGAAGGAGTCCACAACTCCCCTGTACTCCTCCTCCTTCTCCTCACTGACACAGCCAACGATTGCAGAGTCGTCCGGAAACTTCTGCAGGTGGCAGGTCTCAGAGAGGAACTGAAAGTCCGAGGTATACAGGGTGAACAGAAACGGGGAAAGAACAGTTCCCTGTGGTGCCCCAGTGCTGCTGAACACAGTATCAGACACACAGACCTGCAGTCTGACATATTGTGGTCGACCCCTACCTGTAATCCAGAAAACCAGGGGAGGGTCCACCTGCATCGACGTCAGCTTACTCCCCAGCAGGGCAGGCCGGATAGTGTTGAAGGTTATGATCAAATTTTAAAAAATCAAATAAAACGCTTGTTGCTCACAGTATTTTAGCAAACAACTGTGTTCAAACATGTCCTTGTTCACACAGGTCACAAACATCATGGACCGGATCTACTAAACGTTTGCATGTGTAAAAACGTGTGCAAACTTGATATCACCCCCCCAAAAAATTTTGCCAGCTGATCAACTAACGGGGTGCACTAAGGATTGTGTCTGTCAAATGTGCAAAATAGTGCGCGCTGTCAATTTTGCACGTTTGGCATAATGAATATCCAATTTGGGGCGTTTTTACCCAAGTGTGCAAAATACAGGGAGGAGAGAAATGCAAATGTGTTCATTTAGCACACGCAATGTGATTTACTAAACCTGACGATGATTTAGGTGGTGGTGACTGCGTCTGTATTTAGTACGTTTGAAAGGAAGGTGCTAAGCAGTTGCACATTGCGCACGAATGGCTGCTGTTATTGTGGAGAGGAGGAGAATGACTTTTTTCCTCACATGTTGATATTACTGGAATGACAGAGGTGACTGCGTACTGCAGCCGTTACTTCCCTCTTATTGACACCCCTGCTTTAGGTGGGGATTTTCTTTTACGCACGGTGCGCGTCATACTCTTCATCCGTTCAGTGCCCTGCTGCTCCGCTGTGGGAACTTCCCGGCCCGCTGGTGGTCCACTTGGATGGAGGGACCTCACCACTACCTGTGTGCCCTCTTCACCCCCTTCTCACCGCGGCATTTATGACCATCGTAAGACAAGACACATCGCTGACGCAGCAGCCTGGTGTGACCTGAGTGTCCCCCCGATCGCCCATGCCAAAGAGGATATAGCATGATCTTCCTGCGTAGGTGCGCACGGATGTAAATGGTAAATGAACTAATTTATATAGCACCTTTCTTGTCTTTACGACCACTTAAAGCGCTTTACACTCGAGTCGACATTCACCCACACATTCACACACTGGTGGCTGAGGCTACTGTACAAGGTGCCACCTGCGCATCAGCATATCCAGTCACACGCATTCATACACCGATAGCTATTGGGGTTCAGTATCTGGCACAAGGATACTTCGACATGTGGACTGCAGGGACCGGGGATCGAACCTAGACTAGATGTGGGCTGCCCCCAGTTTTGCTAAGGTTTTATTAAAGGCTATTTTTTCTTTTGTTCTCTGCCTTACGTCTTGCCATCTTCTTTTAACTTTCCCTGTTGTTCTCCTGGTTTTACCAACGCATTGACTTGTTCACAAATATTCTCCCACATAGCGTTTTTTCTAGTGATATTATTTTTTTCATTTCATTCATTTTGCGCTTACGGGCTGCCTGCTCCTTCAAACTCTCCACGGCGGAAACCATTAAGACACGCAAAAAACACGCAAAACCCTCATTTGCATACTGCTTTCTGCACCTGTTGTCATTTACGCAATTCTCCTTAGTTGATCACCCGCAAAACGCACGCTAACCAAACGTGCAATCTGTTGGACTGCGCACGCAATATAGTACCCCTTACTTGGGATCTTAGTAGATCCGGCCCTATGACCGATAAATTATGAGTCCACCATGTTGCTGTTAAGTGATGGGTTGGAGTCAGCTTTGTTATGACAAACTAAGGCACTAATGCCAGACCCATCAGCCACACACTGACTGTAATTGTCAGCCTGTGTTAGACATTTTGAAATACACATGAGTTTTGCCTTCTCCTGGACGATGATGGTCACTTAGAGCAGTATCATCACTTGACTTCACACAGCAGAGGGTGGACGCTGTGGTGAGAAAAAGAGAGAAAGTTTACAACACAGAAGAAGAAGACGACTGATTTTGCCTAATCTGAGGCTGGACTGTCACACACAGAGGAGTCATTAACCACAACCACAACAGTTAACCACAACTGTTACAGCAGCAGAAGTATAAATGTAAAAGTGCTGGTAGTTTAAATAGAATAAAAGAAAAGAAAAGAAAATATAAAATAAATCCTAATATATACAGAATATAACAAAATATCAAATATACAGAATATAAACTCTAAAAACTATAAAAACAGGAAAAGAGTGAGAGTGGAAAAACAATGTGGCAGTGAGCAGGTATGCAAAAACAGGACTATACAGCAGAGGGTTGTGAGTTGACTCTGACAGACAGATGTGAGTTATTGTACATTGTGATAGCTTGTGGCAGGAATCATGACGACACCCAGGTACTTGTAGTCCTCAACCTCCTCCACATCCTCGCCCAGAACACACAGTGGCTGTGAAGTAGTCCTCTTCCTCCTGAAGTCAATCACCATCTCTCTGGTCTTGTTGACATTCAGCCTCAGGTGATTGCGTCCAGCCCACTCTACAAAGTCATCCACCACTGCTCTGTACTCCCCTTCCCTTCCCTTGAAAATCTGTGGTGTATAAGGTGAAATGGAAAGGGGACAGCACAGTCCGCTGTGGAGCTCCTGCATCACTGACCACCGCATCAGACAGGACACTGCCCAGACAGACAAACTGTCGCCTGCCTGTCAGGTAGTCAGTAATCCAGGAGACAATGGAGGTGTCGACTCCCAGCACCCGCAGCTTCTCACCCAGCAGCAGTGGCTGAATAGTGTTGAAAGCGCTGGAGACATCAAAGAATGTGATTCTCACAGTGCTGCCACCACTATCCAGGTGCGAATGGGCTCGTTGCAGCAGGTAGATGACAGCGTCATCAACTCCCAGATTGGGCTGGTAAGCAAACTGTAGAGGGTCTCGCAGCTCCTTCACCCGCGGTCTCATGTGGGCCAAGACCAGCCTCTCCAGCACCTTCATCACATGAGATGTGAGGACAACTGGTCGGTAGTCATTGAGGTCCGATGGAGTTGACTTTTTTGGGACAGGAACAAAGCAGGACATCTTCCACAGCACTGGGACTCTCTCCAGACTCAGGCTCAGGTTGTAGAGATGTTGGAGAACAGGAGACAGCTGGCTAGCACAGGTCTTCAGGATCCTGGGGCTGATACCATCAGGTCCTGCGGCAGGGAGGAGAGGGGGAGGGGTGTAAACAGTGTGGGTGAGTGGGGGGCTGGAAGGCTGCGAGCTAAACCTGTTACAGAAGCCATCGGCTCTTGGGTCTCTCCAGACAGCCTGATGGTTGGTTGCCCTTCACTTTATATCCAGTGATCTGTTTCATCCCAGTCCACACATCCCTCACATTGGTCTGCTGGAGTTTGGCCTCCAGCTTCCTCCTGTAGCTGTCTTTACACCCCTCAGCATCTCCCTGAGTTCATGCTGCACTCTCCTCAGCTCCTCTCCGTCACCAGACCTGAAGGCCCTCTTCTTCTTGCTGAGGAGTGCTTTCAGGTCACTTGTAATCAATGGCTTGTTGTTGGGGAAGCAGTGAACAGTCCGGTTGGTGTGGTGGTGTGTTCACAGAACCTGATGTATTATGTGATGCAGTCCGCCATGTCATCGATGTCCTCCCCATGTGGCTCACAGAGTACATCCCAGTCTATTGTCTCAAAGCAGTCCTGCAGTGCCCCAGCAGCCTCCTGAGTCCACATCCTTACTGTCCTTGTGTGAATATACATAAATAACATAAATAAAAAAATTTCAAGCAGCCTCCCATGAATGCCCAGCATGTCTTTCTTTGCCACACACAGGACTTTCTGGCAGTCATCAAGGCTCCTCTGATCCTGAATGAAGCGGTCATACCTAGAATAAAATACAAGACAACAGTAAGCAGGAGAGTTACACGTGTCTGTATCACATAATCTTGAAATAGCAGCAGTTAAACAGAATCCATGAAAAAGGAAAGAAATAGCAGGCAGATTAACAACTGATCGGACTTTACAGGTAACCCTGCTGAGAGACATTGCCACGGGTTTCCTGAAGGCCGCGAGAGGTCAGTCTGCATGACACTTCAGGCCTGTGTTAGTGACGCTTTATAACACCTGGCTGACCAGATAATGGACATGGAGCAGAAACATCCAGACTCCCTGCTCATCGTTCTGGTGGATTTCAACAGAGCAAACCTCAGCCATGACCTGCCTAAATATAGACAGCATGTGTCCCACCAGGGACACAAACACTCTAGACCACTGCTATTCAACATTAAAGAACGCCTATCGCTCTGTCCCCCATGCAGCCTTGGGGCGCTCTGATCACTGCATGGTTCATCTTCTACCAACTTACAGGCAGAAGTTAAAATCTGCTACGCCTGTAGTAAAGACTGTCAGGAGATGGACCACCGATGCAAAGCTGGAACTACAGGCCTGCTTTGACTGCACACATTGGAATGTTTTTGAGGCTGCAGCTTCCGACCTGGATGAACTCACTGACACTGTGACATCGTACACTATCTTTTGTGAGGACACGTGTGTACAGACTAAAGCCTTCTGCACATACAAAAACAATAAACCCTGGTTCACTTCAAAACTCAAGCAGCTTCGCCAGGTCAAGGAGGAGGCCTATAGAAGTGGGGACAGAGTCCTGTACAACCAGGCCAGAAACACACTGACAAAGGAGGTCAGAGGAGCAAAGAGGCATTACAAACAGGTTTTCAGCCTGTTCAGGTTTCGAGCTGAATGAGTTCTACTGCAGGTTTGAGAAATCATTCACACCCATCACCGTGCCACCCCTAAGTGCCAGCAGTTGCAGCAGCTCCTGCTCAATTTGAGTTTCTTTCACTTTTTTTAGCAGTTTTTAGCGACTAATCTTAATTTCTGGATACCAAAGTTGCTGTGTTTGCTCTGGTCTTTCTTTGTTTTTTACACTTTCCGTGACCGGAGGGCCCCATGCCCTGCCATGGCCCTATTGTTTACAGTCGGGATCAGCTGTTAGCCCTATGCAACACAGCGGTGCTGCCCAAGGATAGACCCGATGTTCCCCGTGAGTTGAAGAAGAGGAGACGGGGGACCCGTGCTGGAATTCAATGCCGTAGGACGAGTCGCTTCTGACCTGTCCTTCCGACCATCGTTATGGGGAATGTGAGATCTCTTCCTAACAAGATGGATGAGTTAACGGCGCTGACCCGGCACCTGAGGGAATATCGTGAGTGCAGCATCATAGTGTTTACGGAGACATGGCTGAACTCACTAACACTGGACACGACTGTTTCTCTGGAGGGATTGAATTTGCGGCGCATGGACAGGACACGGGAGAGCGGTAAGAAGAAAGGAGGGGGGCTGGCTGTGATTGTTAATGATAGATGGTGTAACCCCGGGCACATCACTGTCAAAGAGCAGCTGTGTTATAAGGACATTGAGCTGTTAACTGTTAACATGAGACCGTACTATCTGCCCAGGGAATTTTCACATGTTCTGGTGGTAGCAGTGTACATTCCCCCCTCTGCTAATGGTGATGCAGCCTGTGATGTCCTGCACTCAGCTGTGAGCAGGCTGCAGACACAGCACCCACAGGCCCTCCTCCTCATCTCTGGGGACTTCAACCATGCCTTTCCTTCCTCCACTCTGCCCAAATTTACCCAGTATGTCACCTGCCACACCAGAGACAATAAAACACTGGACTTATTTTATGCCAACACCAAGGAGGCATATTCATCATCACCTCTCCCTCCCCTGGGGAGATCAGACCACAGCCTGGTTCATCTCCTGCCTATGTATAAACCCTTAGTGCACAGACAACCAGCTGTGACCCGCACAGTCAGAAGATGGTCTGAGGAGACTGAAGAGGCTCTGAGGGACTGTTTCGAGATGACTGTCTGGGAGGAACTCTGTGATATTATTTATTAATGTATATTTATTATTCTTCTATCATCTTGCTGCTGCAATAAGTGGAATTTCCCCACTGTGGGATGAATAAAGGATATTCTATTCTATTCTATTCTATTCTATTCTATTCTATTCTATTCACCCGCTCTGACCCTGACACCAGACAACCATCACCACCCCCTGCTCCACCCTCACCCCTCCCCACTCACCCCCCACCATCAGCACTCCCTGCTCTACTCACCCCCCACCATCAATGAGGATCTGTGAAGGGGATGTGTGCCAGCTCTTCAGGAGACAGAAGACCAGGAAGGCCCCAGGTCCAGACTGCGTCTCACCCTCCTGTCTGAAAGTCTGCGCTGACCAGCTGTCCCCCATCTTCAAACGGATCACTGGAGATGTGTGAAGTCCCCTCCTGCTTCAGACACTCAACAATAATCCCGGTCCCAAAGAAACCCTCCATCTCAGGACTGAATGACTACAGACCCATCGCCCTGACGTCTGTAGTCATGAAAACATTTGAGAGACTGGTGTTGACTCTCCTGAAGGACATCACAGGACCCCTGTTTGACCCCCCGCAGTTTGCCGACTGCAAACAGGTCAGTGGAGCATGCAGTCAACATGGGACTGCACTACATCCTCCAACACCTCGACTCCCCAGGGACCTATGCAAGGATCCTGTTGGTGGACTTCAGCTCAGCGTTCAACACCATCATTCCAAAAGTCCAAAAGTCCGCAGCAAACTGACCCAGCTCACAGTTCCAGCCTTCACCTGTGAGTGGATCACAAACTGCCTGACAGACAGGAGGCAGCAGGTGAGGCTGGGGAAAATCACATCCAGCACCTAGACAATAAGCACTGGAAGCCCCCATTTCTCTCTCTACACCAACGTTGTCAACAGATAACTTGAGTGCAGAATCACTGACAAAATTTTCAGCCTTCTAGCTTGAGAGGAAAAAAAGTTTCTCTGGTTGAACCAAGAAAGATCCAGGCCCTTAGACCTGTACACCCTTAGACCATATGTAGGTGTTGGTGCTAGATTGGCTTGTTAGGCGAATCCTTGGGGCTACATCCACCAAAGTTTATACACATTATCTAGGCCCCCCAAGGACCATGTCCTGTGAATTGCAGTTGCAGATTTTCTTTTAATGGATACAATGAAAGAATGAGGGGGGGAATAAGTCTGTTGCTGAAGGTTCTTCTGTGTGAGGTTAGCACCTGGTGGAGAGGGTGAGTACTGTTGTCCGGGATACTATGCAGCTTGCACAGCATCCTCCTCTCAGACACCACCACCAAAGAGTCCAGTTGGACCCCCAGGACAGAGCCAGCCTTCCTGATGATCCTGCTGATGTTGTTGCTGTCTGCTGCCCTCAGCATGCTGCCCCAGTATACAACCCCAAAAAAGATGACTCTGGCCCTTCTTGTACACAGCCTCAGTGTTCTTGGCCCAGTCCAGTTATTTGTAACTCCCCTGTACTCCTCCTCCTTCTCACTGACACAGCCAACGATTGCAGAGTCGTCCGAAAACTTCTGCAGTTGGCAGGTCTCAGAGAGGAACTGAAAGTCCGAGGTATACAGGGTTAACAGAAATGGGGAAAGAACAATTCCCTGTGGTGCCCCAGTGCTGCTGAGCACAGTATCAGACACACACACCTGCAGTCTGACATATTGTGGTCGACCCATCAGTCTGTAATCCAGGAAACCAGGGGAGAGTCCACCTGCATCGCCGTCAGCTTACTTCCCAGCAGGGCAGGCCAGATGGTGTTGAACGCACTGGAGAAGTCAGGGTGGAGCAGGCAGATGATGGCATCCTCCACTCCTAGTTTTGGCTAGTAGGCAAACTGAAGAGGGTCCAGTGAGATTATTGAAGACGACTTTCTTGGTATCTAAAGGGTAAAACACCCAACTTGTACCTTTGAGACCCTTTATTAAAAATGCAAAGTTGGCTACAGAATGACTGAGACCTGTTTGGCCAAAGATGGGTGTATGGAGGTACAGTCATGACACCTTTGTTTCACACAACAGGGAGTAACTTAAGTATGATTCCAGCATTCATGAGATTACTGAAGACCACTTTCCCAGTATCTAAAGGCTTAAACACCCAACTTGTACCTTTGAGACCCTTTTTTAAAAATGCAAAGTTGGCTACAAATGACTGAGACCTGTTTGGCCAAATATGGGTGTATGGAGATACAGTCATGACAGCTTTGTTTCACACAACAGGAAGTAACTTAAGTATGACTACAGCATTCATGAGATTATTGAAGACCACTTTCTCGGTATCTAAAGGCTAAAACACCCAACTTGTACCTTTGAGAACCTTTATTAAAATTGCAAAGTTGGCTAGAGAATGACTGAGACCTGTTTGGCAAATATGGGTGTATGGAGATACAGTCATGACCTCTTTGTCTCACATAACAGGGAGTAATTTAAATATGACTCCAGCATTCATGAGATTACTGAAGAACACTTTCACAGAATCTAAAGGCTAAAACATCCAACTTGTACATTGAGACCCTTTATTAATTATGTAAATTTGGCTAGAGAATGACTGAGACCTGTTTGGCCAAATATGGGTGTATGGAGATACAGTCATGACTCCAGCATTCATGAGATTATTAAAGACCACTTTCTCAGTGTCTAAAGGCTAAAACACCCAACTTGCACTTTTGAGACCCTTTATTAAAAATGCAAAGTTGGCTACAGAATGACTGAGACCTGTTTGGCCAAATATGGGTGTATGGAGATACGGTCATGACCCCTTTGTCTCATACAACAGGAATTGAAGTATGACTCCAGCATTCATGAGATTATTGAAGACCACTTTCTCGGTATCTAAAGGCTAAGACATCCAACTTGTACCTTTGAGACCCTTTATTAAAAATGCAAAGTTGGCTACAGAATGACTGAGACCTGTTTGGCCAAATATGGGTGTATGGAGATAGAGTCATGACATCTTTGTTTCACACAACAGGAAGTAGCTTAAGTATGACTCCAGCATTCATGAGATTATTGAAGACCACTTTCTCGGTATCTAAAGTCTAAAACACCCAACTTGTACGTTGAGACCCTATATTAATGATGCAACGTTGGCTAGAGAATGACTGAGACCTGTTTGGCAAAATATAGGTGTATGGAGGTACAGTCATGAGACCTATGTTTCACACAACAGGGAGTAACTTCAGTATGACTCCAGCATTCGTGAGATCAGAAAGGCCACTTTCTCAGTATCTAAAGGCTAAAACACCCAACTTGTACGTTGAGAACCTTTATTAATGATGCAAAGTTGGCTAGAGAATGACTGAGACCGGTTTGGCCAAATATGGGTGTATGGAGATACAGTCATGACTCCAGCATTCATGAGATTATTGAAGACGACTTTCTTGGTATCTAAAGGGTAAAACACCCAACTTGTACCTTTGAGACCCTTAATTAAAAATGCAAAGTTGGCTACAGAATGACTGAGACCTGTTTGGCCAAAGATGGGTGTATGGAGGTACAGTCATGACACCTTTGTTTCACACAACAGGGAGTAACTTAAGTATGATTCCAGCATTCATGAGATTACTGAAGACCACTTTCCCAGTATCTAAAGGCTAAAACACCCAACTTGTACCTTTGAGACCCTTTTTTAAAAATGCAAAGTTGGCTACAAATGACTGAGACCTGTTTGGCCAAATATGGGTGTATGGAGATACAGTCATGACTGCTTTGTTTCACACAACAGGAAGTAACTTAAGTATGACTCCAGCATTCATGAGATTATTGAAGACCACTTTCTCGGTATCTAAAGGCTAAAACACCCAACTTGTACCTTTGAGAACCTTTATTAAAATTGCAAAGTTGGCTAGAGAATGACTGAGACCGGTTTGGCCAAATATGGGTGTATGGAGATACAGTCATGACTCCAGCATTCATGAGATTATTGAAGACCACTTTCCAAGTATCTAAAGGCTAAAACACCGAACGTGTACGTTTGAGACCCTTTAGTTATGAAAAATGCAAAGTTGGGTTGAGAATGACTGAGACCTGTTTGGCCCAATATGGGTGTATGGTGATACAGTCAGGACTTCAGCATTCATGAGATTATTGAAGACGACTTTCTTGGTATCTAAAGGGTAAAACACCCAACTTGTACCTTTGAGACCCTTTATTAAAAATGCAAAGTTGGCTACAGAATGACTGAGACCTGTTTGGCCAAAGATGGGCGTATGGAGGTACAGTCATGACACCTTTGTTTCACACAACAGGGAGTAACTTAAGTATGATTCCAGCATTCATGAGATTACTGGAGACCACTTTCCCAGTATCTAAAGGCTAAAACACCCAACTTGTACCTTTGAGACCCTTTTTTAAAAATGCAAAGTTGGCTACAAATGACTGAGACCTGTTTGGCCAAATATGGGTGTATGGAGATACAGTCATGACAGCTTTGTTTCACACAACAGGAAGTAACTTAAGTATGACTCCAGCATTCATGAGATTATTGAAGACCACTTTCTCGGTATCTAAAGGCTAAAACACCCAACTTGTACCTTTGAGACCCTTTATTAAAATTGCAAAGTTGGCTAGAGAATGACTGAGACCTGTTTGGCAAATATGGGTGTATGGAGATACAGTCATGACCTCTTTGTCTCACATAACAGGGAGTAATTTAAGTATGACTCCAGCATTCATGAGATTACTGAAGAACACTTTCCCAGTATCTAAAGGCTAAAACATCCAACTTGTACATTGAGACCCTTTATTAATGATGCAAATTTGGCTAGAGAATGACTGAGACCTGTTTGGCCAAATATGGGTGTATGGAGATACAGTCATGACTCCAGCATTCATGAGATTATTAAAGACCACTTTCTCAGTATCTAAAGGCTAAATCACCCAACTTGTACCTTTGAGACCCTTTATTAAAAATGCAAAGTCGGCTACAGAATGACTGAGACCTGTTTGGCCAAAGATGGGCGTATGGAGGTACAGTCATGACACCTTTGTTTCACACAACAGGGAGTAACTTAAGTATGATTCCAGCATTCATGAGATTACTGGAGACCACTTTCCCAGTATCTAAAGGCTAAAACACCCAACTTGTACCTTTGAGACCCTTTTTTAAAAATGCAAAGTTGGCTACAAATGACTGAGACCTGTTTGGCCAAATATGGGTGTATGGAGATACAGTCATGACAGCTTTGTTTCACACAACAGGAAGTAACTTAAGTATGACTCCAGCATTCATGAGATTATTGAAGACCACTTTCTCGGTATCTAAAGGCTAAAACACCCAACTTGTACCTTTGAGACCCTTTATTAAAATTGCAAAGTTGGCTAGAGAATGACTGAGACCTGTTTGGCAAATATGGGTGTATGGAGATACAGTCATGACCTCTTTGTCTCACATAACAGGGAGTAATTTAAGTATGACTCCAGCATTCATGAGATTACTGAAGAACACTTTCCCAGTATCTAAAGGCTAAAACATCCAACTTGTACATTGAGACCCTTTATTAATGATGCAAATTTGGCTAGAGAATGACTGAGACCTGTTTGGCCAAATATGGGTGTATGGAGATATAGTCATGACTCCAGCATTCATGAGATTATTAAAGACCACTTTCTCAGTATCTAAAGGCTAAATCACCCAACTTGTACCTTTGAGACCCTTTATTAAAAATGCAAAGTCGGCTACAGAATGACTGAGACCTGTTTGGCCAAGTATGGGTGTATGGAGATACAGTCATGACCTCTTTGTCTCACATAACAGGGAGTAACTTCAGTATGACTCCAGCATTCACGAGATTATTAAAGACCACTTTCTCAGTATCTAAAGGCTAAAACACCCAACTTGTATATTTAGACCGTTTATTAATGATGCAAAGTTGGCTAGAGAATGACTGAGACTTGTTTGGCCAAATATGGGTGTATGGAGATACAGTCATGACATCTCTGTTTCACACAACAGGGAGTAACTTCAGTATGACTCCAGCAGTCACGAGATTATTGAAGACCACTTTCTCGGTATCTAAAGGCTAAAACACACAACTTGTACCTTTGAGACCCTTTATTAAAAATACAAAGTTGGCTACAGAATGACTGAGAACTGTTTGGCCATATATGGGTGTATTGAGATACAGTCATGACCCCTTTGCCTCATACAACAGGAAACTTAAGTATGACTCCAGCATTCATGAGATTATTGAAGACCACTTTCCAAGTATCTAAAGGCTAAAACACCCAACTTGTACCTTTGAGACCCTTTATTAATAATGCAAAGTTGGCTACAGATTGACTGAGACCTGTTTGGCCAAATATGGGTGTATGGAGATACAGTCATGACACCTTTGTTTCACACAACAGGAAGTAACTTAAGTATGACTCCAGCATTCATGAGATTATTGAAGACCACTTTCTTGGTATCTAAAGGCTAAAACACCCAACGTGTACCTTTGAGACCCTTTTGTTATGAAAAATGCAAAGTTGGCAAGAGAATGACTGAGACCTGTTTGGCCCAATATGGGTGTATGGAGATACAGTCAGGACTTCAGCATTCATCATATTATTAAAGACCACTTTCTCAGTATCTAAAGGCTAAAACACCCAACTTGTTCCTTTGAGACCCTTTATTAAAAATGCAAAGTTGGCTACAGAATGACTGAGACCTGTTTGGCCAAGTATGGGTGTATGAAGATACAGTCATGACACCTTTGTTTCACACAACAGGGAGTAACTTAAGTATAACTCCAGCATTCATGAGATTATTGAAGACCACTTTCTTGGTATCTACAGGCTAAAACACCCAACTTGTACCTTTGAGACCCTTTATGAAAAATGCAAAGTCGGCTACAGAATGACTGAGACCTGTTTGGCAAAATTTGGGTGTATGGAGATACAGTCATGACCTCTTTGTCTCACATAACAGGGAGCAACTTCAGTATGACTCCAGCAGTCATGAGATTATTGAAGACCACTTTCTCGGTAACTAAAGGCTAAAACACACAACTTGTACCTTTGAGACCCTTTATTAAAAATACAAAGTTGGCTACAGAATGACTCAGACCTGTTTGGCCATATATGGGTGTATTGAGATACAGTCATGACCCCTTTGCCTCATACAACAGGAAACTTAAGTATGACTTCAGCATTCATGAGATTATTGAACACCACTTTCCAAGTATCTAAAGGCTAAAACACCCAACTTGTACCTTTGAGACCCTTTATTAATAATGCAAAGTTGGCTACAGAATGACTGAGATCTGTTTGGCCAAATATGGGTGTATGGAGATACAGTCATGACACCTTTGTTTCACACAACAGGAAGAAACTTAAGTATGACTCCAGCATTCATGAGATTATTGAAGACCACTTTCTTGGTATCTAAAGGCTAAAACACCCAACGTGTACCTTTGAGACCCTTTACTAATAATGCAAAGTTGGCTACAGATTTACTGAGACCTGTTTGGCCAAATATGGGTGTATGGAGATACAGTCATGACACCTTTGTTTCACACAACAGGAAGTAACTTAAGTATGACTCCAGCATTCATGAGATTATTGAAGACCACTTTCTTGGTATCTAAAGGCTAAAACACCCAACGTGTACCTTTGAGACCCTTTACTAATAATGCAAAGTTGGCTACAGATTTACTGAGACCTGTTTGGCCCAATATGGGTGTATGGAGATACAGTCAGGACTTCAGCATTCATCATATTATTAAAGACCACGTTCTCAGTATCTTGAGGCTAAAACACCCAACCTGTACGTTGAGACCCTTTATTAATGATGCAAAGTTGGCTAGAGAATGACTGAGACCTGTTTGGCCAAATATGGGTGTATGGAGATACAGTCATGACCTCTTTGTCTCACATAACAGGGAGTAACTTCAGTATGACTCCAGCATTCATGAGTTTATTAAAGACCACTTTCTCAGTATCTAAAGGCTAAAACACCCAACTTGTACCTTTGAGACCCTTTATTAAAAATGCAAAGTTGGCTACAGAATGACTGAGATCTGTTTGGCCAAATATGGGTGTATGGAGATACAGTCATGACACCTTTGTTTCACACAACAGGAAGAAACTTAAGTATGACTCCAGCATTCATGAGATTATTGAAGACCACTTTCTTGGTATCTAAAGGCTAAAACACCCAACGTGTACCTTTGAGACCCTTTAGTTATGAAAAATGCAAAGTTGGCAAGAGAATGACTGAGACCTGTTTGGCCCAATATGGGTGTATGGTGATACAGTCAGGACTTCAGCATTCATCAAATTATTAAAGACCACTTTCTCAGTATCTAAAGGCTAAAACACCCAACTTGTACCTTTGAGACAATTTATTAAAAATGCAAAGTTGGCAAGAGAATGACTGAGACCTTTTTGGCCAAATATGGGTGTATGGTGATACAGTCAGGACTTCAACAGTCATGAGATTATTGAAGACCACTTTCTCGGTATCTAAAGGCTAAAACACACAACTTCTACCTTTGAGACCCTTTATTAAAGATGCAAAGTCGGCTACAGAATGACTGAGACCTGTTTGGCCAAGTATGGGTGTATGGTGATACAGTCAGGACTTCAGCATTCATCAAATTATTAAAGACCACTTTCTCAGTATCTAAAGGCTAAAACACCCAACTTGTCCCTTTGAGACAATTTATTAAAAATGCAAAGTTGGCAAGAGAATGACTGAGACCTTTTTGGCCAAATATGGGTGTATGGTGATACAGTCAGGACTTCAACAGTCATGAGATTATTGAAGACCACTTTCTCGGTATCTAAAGGCTAAAACACACAACTTCTACCTTTGAGACCCTTTATTAAAGATGCAAAGTCGGCTACAGAATGACTGAGACCTGTTTGGCCAAGTATGGGTGTATGGAGATACAGTCATGACCTCTTTGTCTCACATAACAGGGAGTAACTTCAGCATGACTCCAGCATTCATGAGATTATTAAAGACCACTTTCTCAGTATCTATAGGCGAAAACACCCAACTTGTATATTGAGACCCTTTCTTAATGATGCAAAGTTGGCTAGAGAATCACTGAGACCTGCTGGCCAAATATGGGTGTATGGAGATACAGTCGTGACACCTCTGTTTCACGCAACAGGGAGTAACTTCAGTATGACTCCAGCAGTCACGAGATTATTGAAGACCACTTTCTCGGTATCTAAAGGCTAAAACACACAACTTGTGCCTTTGAGACCCTTTATTAAAAATACAAAGTTGGCTACAGAATGACTGAGACCTGTTTGGCCATATATGGGTGTATTGAGATACAGTCATGACCCCTTTGCCTCATACAACAGGAAACTTAAGTATGACTGCAGCATTCATGAGATTATTGAAGACCACTTTCCACGTATCTAAAGGCTAAAACACCCAACTTGTTCCTTTGAGACCCTTTATTAAAAATGCAAAGTTGGCTACAGAATGACTGAGACCTGTTTGGCCAAATATGGGTGTATGGAGATACAGTCATGACTCCAGCATTCATGAGATTATTGAAGACCACTTTCTTGGTATCTAAAGGCTAAAACACCCAACGTGTACCTTTGAGACCCTTTAGTTATGAAAAATGCAAAGTTGGCAAGAGAATGACTGAGACCTGTTTGGCCCAATATGGGTGTATGGTGATACAGTCATGACTCCAGCATTCATCAGATTATTGAAGACCACTTTCTCAGTATCTACAGGCTAAGACATCCAACTTGTAATTCGAGACCCTTTATTAAGAATGCAAAGAGTGCTAGAGAATGACTGAGACCTGTTTTGCCAAATATGGGTGTATGGAGATACAGTTATGACCTCTTTGTCTCACATAACAGGGAGTAACTTCAGTATGACTCCTGCATTCATGAGATTATTAAAGACCACTTTCTCAGTATCTAAAGGATAAAACACCCAACTTGTATATTGAGACCCTTTATTAAAAATGCAAAGTTGGCTACAGAATGACTGAGACCTGTTTGTCCAGATATGGGTGTATGGAGATACAGTCATGACACCTTTGTTTCACACAACATGAAGTAACTTCAGTATCACTCCAGCATTCATGAGATCATTGAAGACCACTTTCTTGGTATCTAAAGGCTAAAACACCCAACCTGTACCTTTGAGACCCTTTATTAAAAATGCAAAGTTGGCTACAGAATGACTGAGACCTGTTTGGCCAAATATGGGTGTATGGAGATACAGTCATGACTCCAGCATTCATGAGATCATTGAAGACCACTTTCCAAGTATCTAAAGGCTAAAACACCCAACGTGTACCTTTGAGACCCTGTAGTTATGAAAAATGCAAAGTTGGCAAGAGAATGATTGAGACCTGTTTGGCCCAATATGGGTGTATGGTGATACAGTCAGGACTTCAGCATTCATCATATTATTAAAGACCACTTTCTCAGTATCTAAAGGCTAAAACACCCAACTTGTACCTTTGAGACCCTTTATTAAAAATGCAAAAAGTTGGCTAGAGACTGACTGAGACCTGGTTGGCCAAGTACGGGTGTATGGAGATACAGTCATGACCTCTTTGTCTCACACAACAGGGAGTAACTTCAGTATGACTCCAGCATTCATGAGATTAGTGAAGACCACTTTCTCAGTATCAAAAGGCTAAAACACCCAACTTGTACGTTGAGACCCTTTATTAATAATGAAAAGTTGGCTAGAGAATGATTGAGACCTGTTTGGCCAAATATGGGTGTATGGAGATACAGTCATGACACCTCTGTTTCACACAACAGGGAGTAACTTCAGTATGACTCCAGCATTCATGAGATTAGTAAAGACCACTTTCTCAGTATCTAAAGGCTAAAAGACCCAACACCCACCCAAGACTTTAAACAAACATAAATTCTTCCTCAAAAACTTTTATGTATTCAAGAACATTTATTCTGTCCTCAAGGACATGGCAATTGGACGTCCTGTCCTCCTGACTGTGTCTTTAATCAATTTCGGTCCCTACATTTCAAATAACTTTGAGTACAGATGTTGAGACAAACTCCGAACAAACATGAAATCATCAAAATCATATTTAGGAACTTCACTGTGTCCTAATGGATGTGTTCCTTGGACATCCTGTTCTCCTTTGTGACCTAATCTGAACTATTTTTAGGTAAAGGTTCATATATAAACCGGTCTTATATTTATCTTAACGAACACAGAACTTTAAGGGATTCTTCATCCTTGGACTTTTCTTCCTCTGAAGAACATGGCTCCTAAAAGGATGCAAAAAGATGTTGTTTTCCAATATATCTGTAATGTAGTAAACAGCCCTAAAACCTTCTTCATACTGCTCACCTTTGCTTCACAATTCTGTCGTGACCTCCTCGTGGGATGCATTTTTCTCATTTTCTATGTGCAAGGAACATGGCTCCTTAAGATGGGGGACAGGCAGATATTGGTTCATGTATGACTTGATTTCATGCACACAAAATTAAACCAGTTTACTTCCACTCACCTTTCCTTCAACATCAACCTTGTCTCTTTTTCCCATGGATCCATTGTCCTCTGATTTTTCTATCTGTGAGGAGCACAAATCCTAAAGAGTAGATTTTGTGATTTAGAGGTCATGGACAGAAATCCTTTAAAAATAACTATACTGTCTGTATACATCACTATACCAAGCTAAATACTCCTCACCTTAGCTTCAACACAGGCTGTCAGACCCTCCTCAATAGATGTATTCTTCTCATTGCCCTCTGAATAGGGAGGCGGCGCCTGGAGACATATCATGAGATTTGTTTTATTTAAGGGACAGATACAGTGATGTTGGATTTTTACTCACACTCTAAATGTTAAGATTGTCCTGTTATTCAACAGAATTACATTCAAAGGTTTCCAGCTGCCACACTATGAAATGTGTACTCCAGAGTTCACAGTTATACACAGCATCCTAAACAGCATGCAGTTAATCATAAAACAGAGACATGAATATCTGAACGCTACTCACAGAGTCGGTAGTCTCCATTCTGCAATACGGGTCGTCTTCTTTCTCACACCTGAGCTGCAATGATGAGCGCAGTATGAAAGAATATTCTAACTGTTGGCACAAAAGACCCTTACATGTGCAGATTTCTTTAGTTTAACCTTCCTCACGTGTTCTATTCCTATGTGCCTATCGATGCATGAGTTTTAGATGTATCTGCTTGAGTAAAGATGTGTGTGAAGGTCATTAGTCATCCAGGTCATGGTAAAGCAAAGGCTCATCTAAAGTCTGAAGGCAACTGGACTGATTGAAAATCTTAATGATGTAAACTAAATGTCTAAATAACTATAATTGAAAATATTATTTACATGTCATATGGTGTCAATGTGAGATTGTTTAAACTACCCTTTCTCCTGTGATGTAAAGAAAATAAAGCCTACAAATATCACTTTTGAAAAAGTTCCACAAAATCAGACATTTTAAACTACAACAATCACAAAAAGCCCACAAAATCCCAGGTAGAGTGGAAATAAATATACAAAGTATATAAAAATATTCCAAAGCATATTCTGTAAATGATGTAATAAATTTTTTATTGAATATGTCAAATGAGATCTATTTGACCCATGTTAAATATGGAGAGACAGCTTTACAGTAAGTTTGGTTCATAATTGCCACAGCTCTATAATATTAAAGTAGTGTGCTACTTAAAAGCAGAATACATAGTATCAGACATTTTACAAGGTTTAATCTTTTACTGCAAAAGTGGGTCCTCAGTTATTACTATACAGGCAAAATGGACAGATTCACTCGCGGAACTTTTACTTCCACCTCCACCAATCATAGCTCAGAGATTACTGAGAGATCAAAGTGGGCCACAAATCCACATCTGAACAGTATTATAGCAAGAAAAAGAGTAAAAGTGTGGTGTAATTGTGCAGCATTACAGCAATGTAACAGAAAAAGGAAACAGAAAGTGGGCTATAAACCATAAATTGACTCTTACCTGCAGAAGAGCTGAAATCTTTCAAAACCTGTGCAGATTTAGCAGAACACAATGTAGGAAGATGCCAAAACCTCGAGGCCAGTTCAGAAAAGTGAAGAAAATCCACATGACTGACACACTGGACCAGCCAATCAGTGCAGTCATTAACTTTTCAGCCAATCAGAGCAGACCCAGTGTGTGAAGGGCAGGAAGAGAGCAAAATTGAGGAGGAATCATGGACGGAGGTGTGGCAGCAATCAGCACTCAGGTAAAATCCAAAAATACTGACATGTTGGATATCTGCAGGGCTGCCAAGTTTCAGAAAATGACAAGAGTGAGACTCTAGTGACAGGACGCGTTTGGGTTAGGAAAAATAAATAGGCCTTTTTTAACATCGTTTTGGCCTGTTTTAACGTCGATTCACACCTTAAGACTGATGTCCTCACCTACATGCCAGCGGCTTTCCCTTCACTGTGGCCTCTTAATGCTAGTCTTAATTAACCAGAAATCAGAAATGAAAATTGTCACAAGAATTTTGACAAAATACATTTGTTTGTCAATATTTCATTTCAACCAACTCTCCATCATTTAGCTGGGGACATGTCTCATGTTGTAGGTGTTTGTTGCAGATTTTGATGCCGTGATGGGGCAGGGAGCTCCCACTTAAAACATTGTGGCTAGAGGCTCGCCATCTTCACCGTCATGATGGATGATAGAGGTCCCTCGAGAGCCAAACTGTTTCGGGTTTTGGTTTTGTTCAGAGAAAACTCGTTCTGCATCAGCATTTGAATGAGGAAGTACCAAGCAGGAGAACGTCGAGTGGGTTTTGAATGTCGGCGCTGTTGTGTGTGAAAGATAGTTAGAGACGCCAAGACCCGCCTTCTGATTGGTTTATATTGCGTGGTGCCTTCTGTGGTTGGTTAGATTTAGGCACAAAGGACTGATGGATTAGTCTGGGATTGGTTATCTCGGTCAGTCAATCAGTGTTACTCGAACTATGGCAAGCCGCGAGGACCAAAGTTTATTATGACGAAAAAAATATTGAGTATTGAATATGGAAATATAAGCGTGAGAAATGTCAAGTGTGGCGTGTGGTGTGAGACTGGGTCAAATTGCGTGACTGTCACACTCAAAGCGTGACGCTTGGCAGCTCTGTATCTGTGTAGTCTGGGCAATGAATGACTGCTATTAAATGGCAATCTAACTAATTACTATTTCCATCGTTACAACGCTGTTACCGTTACCGACAGTTAAATGGGGCGCGTTATAAACTAAAGCTACTCATTGAAGCTGTTGTCATCCGAATGGCTGTCAGACACCAACCTCACTAACTCTCCCCAGGACGCCGGCGTCCTCGCTCCCCTCTCCCTCCTGTTAAATGTTATCTCCCAGGGAAACACGTCATCAAAAATTCAGGTAGCTCTTGACTTTGCAAAAATATCATTTTTCTTGTATCTCCTATATATTTTTGCACAAGAGCAGCCTTAACACACATAGTCCAAAATTGCGATGAGCGGAGAGAAGTCATATCTTGCCGTTTTTCGACGCGACCTTGAGCGCAGCACGGAGTTAGCTGTTTTATAAAAGGTAAGAGTCTCACTCCTACGGGAAAATGGGATCAAAATTTTAACTTTTCATGTGTAGCTTGATTCTGGTGATGTGTTATGGTGTTTTTGTGTCACTATCACGCCTGTCTTCAATACGGTACAATGTTAGAAGCTGGCTGAGTGTTGTTTGATCACTGACAGTCACGTATGGAAGCCGAGAGACCGACTTATCTTTAACATGAGCTGGAAACTCAATCATCAATCAATCAAATTTTATTTGTATAGCCCAAATTCACAAATCACAGTTTGCCTCAGAGGGCTTTACAACCTATAGAGAGACGACAACCTCTGTCCTTAGACCCTCGGTTCGAGTGAGGGAAAACTTGCCGCATTAGAGGTTTCTTCCATTAGGTGGAAGAAACCTCAGGAAGAGCCACAGAGGAGGGATCCCTCTCCTAGGACGGACAGACGTGCAGTGAGTTCCGCGTGTACAGAACAGATCAGCAAAATCACATTGCATACAATTATAAATGGTTAATCGTAGTAAAGGTATATAATGATGCAGTACATTAACAATAGTGAGATGTATATAACAGGAAAGTGATTGGCACTAACATCAGAAAAGCTTAGCAGTAATGGTAGTGTATAATGTATCTCAATGATAAGATATGGTTAATATTAATAACAGCAGTAGTGGGTGTCAGGCAGGGCCATGGCAGAGGGTGCAGCCAACGATCCATGACCGAAGCGCAGCCATGATCCATGAAAACCTGCAGGACGAGAAAGCACAAGGACTCTGGGGAAGAAGTCGGCAGTAGTTTTCAGTAATGTGACATGACTGATGCAGTTGGAGAGGAAGATGAGGTGAATGTCAGCACAGTCGACTGTGGGAGGCGGCTTACCCCCCAATACACGGACAGATGCAGGAAAAGGGCCTCCAGCATCTGGAAAGACCCCACCCACCCCGCAAGCACGTTGTTTGTCCCCCTCCCCTCAGGCAGGAGGCTGCAGAGCATCAGGTGCTGTACCACCAGACTGAGGAACAGCTTCTTCCCAGAGGCTGTGAGACTGTTGAGCTCTGGTGGAGCACTGTAGGACTGTTGCCTCCTGCACAATAAACTGCACAATATCTCAGAACTTGCACTGCACACCTGTCACCTTGTACAACCCCATAGACCTATTTACTGTTTTTATTTTATTGCTCTTGCTCTATTTATATCATATATATTCTTTACATTTTAGCGTAGTTTATTTATCACTCACTAACAGGACCTTAGAACAGTTTTTTCGTATCATGCCATGTGAACATGTCTGGCATGACAATAAAGAATCCTTGAATCCTTGTTTTCCTGTTTAACTCCTCTTCTCGAATTTGGGGTGCTTTTGTTCAACTGCATTTCATTGCTAGACTGTCATGAAGAGTTTAGATTTGTCATCTCCATCTTCTAGAGGAGGTTTCAACCTTTCGAATGACGTTTGACATGTGCTAATTGACCCCCCGCCAGAGCAGTGTATACCTGAATGTAACGGTGTGGCTGTTCATTTGGTTACCATGTGTCCATTTGGAACTCGGCCTGGATCTCTTCATGGAAAAACACTGTAGGATGGTCACACTTTGTGCTATCTTCTTCAAATTTGAAACATGTGTTCACTTATACTGTGCCTACAGCCCCATACTGTCATTTATCCCCTCAGATGAAACCACAGGCAGTTATTCATCCTGAAAAACATTTTTGATTTTAGGCAGCCCAAAATTTTACATTTTTACTGACTTCAGAGGCCCATTACTCTGTCTCTGTGTCACCTACAGTGTTTCTGTTGCAGTTTCAGTTTCAGTTGCACAAGAAACTACAGAGTACATGTGGCCAGAGCAGTTCAGAAGTTACAATCATTTTAATTTGGGTATGGCATTTTAGATGTTTTTGCACTTCATGAACTGATTCATTCCTTTCTTAGTTCAGTTGAGCTCAGCAGAGCGTGCCAGCCGGGAGTGGAACTGTTCTGTGACTCACTCGAGAATCTTCGACGAACGACGCAGCCAAAATCTTAGACATATTTAAACTTTGAAAAAAAAGAAAGAGTAACGCAATAGTTACTTTCTCTGGTAACTGGTTACTTTTATAGTAGAGTAATTCAGTTACTAACTTACTTACTTTTCGGGAGAAGTAACTAGTAACTATAACTAATTACTTCTTTTACGTAATGTGCCCAACACTGGTAATGACCGATTAAGGAAACACAATGGAACAGGACCCAAATGCAGGAATAAAAAACTTCATTCCTTAAACAAAAGATCAAAAAGACCAAATCATGACATTATGGATCAATTCATTGTTTACATGACATAAACAAGGAAGAAAGAAGCTAATTTTACTAATTTACCCAGGAATGTGGGAAATATATTTTGTAAAGTAAAAAAAGCATAAACTTACACCCAGATAATTAAAGTAATAATAAAGTAATAATACTCTACTGTTGGGCTTTTATGAGCAATATTTTTGTGCCCATGTACAGGAACCTGATGATGAGCCTCAGACAGCAGGACCACAGCAACAGGAATCTTCTGACTGCAGCCCTCCAAGCAAGCAGTATGAGAGGTGCAAGCACAAGTGTCTCATTTGTGGGAAACTGTATGCTGATATAGTCCAGCACCTGAGAAGCACAGAAAAGGTGGTCAACAAAACAGAGTTGAGTCTTCTGAGCAAGTTTTCCCATCGACAGTAAGTGTCCTGTTTCCTCTTCAGGATGCTCTTAAAGAGGCTTCTTATGGTGCTTTTTCACTATCAATGAAATAGGGTCCAAAACAATATTGTAAATCACTCTTGTATAGTGAGTTGTTGCTTTTAAATAGTCACTGTAATAAAAGTGCTTTTTTCAGTAACAAATAACATAATGCAAATGTAAATATCGGTCTGTGATGTATGAGGCTACAACTGATTTTGCAAAAGTCTCTCAAAAATAGATGCAAGGCAGGTCATGAATAATCTGTATGAGCAAGTGTCATATGTTTTTTTAACATTTTTAAGTGTAAAGTGGTTACACATGTTACAAAGAATGTGTGCATATTTTCTTTCTTCAAACATTTTTTCTACTACTAAATCAAAGACTCTTCTTGCTTCTCCAGTTTTCGTGCAAATCTGGACTGCCCAGTGCGTTTCTGCAAGTCTAAATATATTAACCGACTCGACAAGCATCTGCAAAGGATCCACAGCCTGAAGGTAGTCCCTCTGTGTGATTTATGTGTATTGTTGAGTTAGGTTGAGATCTTAAACCCAGCAACTTGGTCCTTGTAGTGCTGCTTGTTCTTCCTTGCTGTGTGGTGGGTCTGTTGTCTTCATTTGATCCTTGTGTGGTAAATATAGATTCGGAAATGCTGTATTTATTTAGTGCTACAAATCCCACAGAAAGAATATTGCTGGTTAAATACATGCATGATGCTAAAGGTAATGAGATATCAATAATGTAACTTTTTCAGACAGAATGAAATGATTTACTAAATGTACGTTCTGCTTTTTTTGCAGAAGCCAATGGTTAAACTGTACATACAGAAAGCGAAGGACAGATACATTGCGAGAGAACTGGCCCTCCTATGTACTTCGAACCCCACACCACCAATGGTCTCACATCTTGACGAGGTGGATGATGCAGCAATCGAAGAGGGTGTCAGGAGGGTGATAGAGGCTGCTTCCCATGCTGCAGCTTCTACCACTGTGCCTCCTCTTGCGGGCCCCATGTCTAGTTCTCCCAGCCAGGCTTCTTGTGACCCAGAAGCACCAGCTATGCTGGATCCTTCTCCCTCAACCAGCCAGGCTTCTTGTGACCCAGAAACACCAGCTATGCTGGATCCTTCTCCCTCAACCAGCCAGGCTTCTTGTGACCCAGAAGCACCAGCTATGCTGGATCCTTTTCCCTCAACCAGCCAGGCTTCCTGCTACACAGGAACAGTTGACCAACAGACCAAGCGAACAAGAAGGCGTTCTGTCCTGAGGGCCCCTGATCCTGGGTGCAGGAACTGCCAGCTTCTTTCTGCTGAACTAAGGGTGGCGAAGAACCTGCTCCAGATGAGGAACGATGAGCTCAAGCAGCTACATTCTTCAACAATGCGTGCAACTGTGAGTGTTGAGTTATTCCTCTGGTGTACTTCTTAAATATGACCAATTTTTTCAGTAACTCTTAATTAAGAAAATCTGCTTCATGTGCTTTTTTCAGGCAGCAAAACATCGCAGACGTGCACCATTTCCCCCCAGCAAAGCCCCTTGCTATGGTGAAGATCCCATCATATCATAGTCACTGTACTAGTACTTGAAAGATAGGGGATGTTGTGTTAATGTGCAGATCCATGCAAAAATATTATGATGATGATGATATATGATTTGCTTTATATTCTTTCTTCTTCAGTAAGATTGGTCGAGGAATTTAGGGGCCACACAGAAGGTGCCAACCCTGGTAGGAAAACTTCTGAAAATGCCAAGCAGCGAGCCAAACATGTTGTCGATTTTCTAGAGTACATGGCAGACTCATCAATCCCAAATGTTGACCTTCTTTTCCTGAGTAACCATGCTAGAATCCGTGGGTAAGTACTACACTGTAAGAAGCATTAGTGCATCGAAGGGTAGAGGACATGACTGTATTTGTGTTTTTGTCTTCAAGTTTTGTTGCAGTCCTTCAAGAAAAAGGCTTCAAACCCCCAACACAGAGATGCTATTTGATGGATGTTGTGGCCTTTATGAAATATATTTCAAACATGGCACCACCATCTGTCAGACTCGGAACAAAAAAAATCAGTGCCATCTTGGTAGAGCTGAGGGCCCGGATCAGAGATATTGGCCGGGATGTGGTTGGGCACCAGCTCAGTGTGAGGCGAAGTAAATCTGGTATGTTTAACATTAATAACCCCACGTCCAAACATCAACATCACATTGTTAAAAGCAGGGAACATGCATATAATAAATGCTATTCAAAATTTCAGAGAGACTGGTCAAGGCACAGAAACATGCATGGTTTATAGATGAGGCTCCGAAGAAGATCACTGCAGTACTGGGTATGAATCATTGCTCAGCATAAGTTTCAGATTTGTAAAAATAAGGTTTATTTAATGTTATGGGGCTTCTCCAGACTCAAACTTTGGGTGAAGATACCGTTCTGCAGATTTTACATTACAGGGATTAACATCTACAAACTGGGTTTTTATATATGGGCTTGTCTCTGCTGCTTTTGTGTGGCCAACGTGTGGTACTTAGGTAAGAACATCATCATTGCGAGTGAATGCATACAATGTCCTTCCTCTGCTTTTACAGTTGACCTTGAGAAGCATCCAGAGGACCGAGCATGTCTGAAAGAGTTTTTTGGACTGCTAGGTGGCTATATTATTGCAACAACAGGCCACCGAAAGGGTGTTGTGATCAACATGACCACAAAGGAGGTCAAGGCAGCAGAAAAGACTAAGCAGGGTGCCCGCATCATCCGTGTAAGTGCAAACATTATTACAAAAACTGAAAGGACACAAGAGACATAAACATTGTTATATCAGTTTGTCAGAGTGAAAAGTCAACTTTCCTGAATTATTAGGTTGGACAGCACAAGACTCAAAGGTACTTTGGTGAAGCAGCTGTACCCCTCAAGCCAAGCGAGTATTCCTGGTTGCAGCGTTACAACCTGCTTCGAAACAGAATTGAAGGAGGCAAAGAGGCTTCTACCTTCTTTCACACAACCAGTGGAGGTGTCCTGCTGAAGCTGTCTGAATATTTCAAGGAGGCCTGGGAGGGGATGGGCTTGGGGACAGCCCCAACTTTCAACATGCTGCGCTCCTCTGTTGCCACTTATGTGAGATAACTTCTCATGGTTTTTTGTATCTTAAAAACAATTAAGTGTGGTGAAAAGTTAATGAATTTTGCACTTGTGTGTATTTCTTTTTTATATTTATTCCTCCAGGCCAAGCGGCAGTTGGGCCATAAAACCTACCAGAAAGTGACGACTTTTATGTGCCATGATGCAAACACAGCCAAAAGATTTTATCAAGGTTTTTTAAACAAACAATCTAAATCAATGCCAAACCTATTTTTTCTTGTAGTATCCATCAACTTGTATTCATTTTATCCATTTCTTTGCACAGCGGAGGACCCAGCAGAGGTCACACTTCAGAGTAGAGGATTGTCAATGATGGCAATTTCTACATATGCTGCAAAGACAAGGAAACGCAGAGAGAAACACAAGAAAGATAAAACCATGACCACTGCTTCTGAAAGGGAGGACAACAAACCTGCACAAAATGAAGACAATCAGGGGTTTGAAGAGGAGGAGCAGGAACCATTGGGCCAAGAGAAGCCTGTGAGAAAAAGGCTTAACCAGCTGCACAACAAGAAGACCCTTGTGCCCTCAGACCAGCAGGTGAGACATGTGACTAGCTGCAGTGTTTCCACACACAAATTAAAATATGTCATTCTAAAATGAGCTTAATATACTTTATTTTTCCTAAAAAAAGATGGTGAGCTCATCTGATGAGGATGATGCAGCTGATATGAAAACCACACTAACTGAAACAGTACCAGATCCTGAAGAAGATGAGGAACATGTGCCAAAAAGGACTTACCAGCTGCATGAGAAAAGGGCATCTGTGCCTTTGAACCAAAAAATGGTGAGTTTTGACAGTTTTCAGTACTTCCACTTTTGACGTTTTAAAAAAAACAGACGGGGACCTCAGTACATGAAACAAGCTATAATCATATCACAAAAAGCTAAAGTTTTACCACATTAGCAAAATAAAAACTTGAAACTTGGCTTTTAAAACCCACACTTGTCTATTTCATTTGTTCTTTAATTCATATTGCTAAATTAACAGGATACACAGCCATTGATGAGCCAATCTCCAGACCTAAAACTGAATACAGCCCTGGTTTCAGTGAGTCCTGTCACTCTCAAGACACCTGTAGTAAGTATAATGTCAACATATACCACCATATACCACATATAACACAAACAAGAAAAGCTCTTACTCATGTCAGAAAAAGTATTTTACAGTAAACAGACTTGTTTAGACAGATAAAATCTGTTTCTATGAGGCCAACAAATCAAAATGATTACTTTTGACTGTGAAGTAGATCTGCTCACTTTTTGTGGCTTTCTAAACTGTTTACAACATGCTTTGACCTTTTCCCACAGAATGACAAGGTGGCAGTCAAAGTCCGTCCTGGTGTAAGAGCACCGCACTTAAACACACCTGAACATCCGAGCTAGACGAACTACATGATCTAGAATATATTTTCACACCTTATTTCTTTTTCTTTTTTTAGATGCAGCAGGTTTTTGTAAGCCCAGAAACAGCAAAATTGTTGTCAACTCACTCAAGAAAAACTGTGTGTGACCGAGTCAGTATGGTGAATAAGATGAGTGGTGAGGGTAAGAGTGAAAAGGGAAAGAAGAGAGAAACAAAGATTCAAGAGAAGACTTTGGAGAACATGGAGGGTAAGTGTAAAAGGGGAAAGAAGAGAGAAACAAAGATTCAAGAGAAGACTTTGGAGAAGATGGAAAGTAAGAGTGAAAAGGGAAAGAAGAGAGAAACAAAGATTCAAGAGAAGACTTTGGAGAACATGGAGGGTAAGCGTAAAACGGGAAAGAAGAGAGAAACAAAGATTCAAGAGAAGACTTTGGAGAACATGGAGGGTAAGCGTAAAAAGGGAAAGAAGAGAGAAACAAAGATTCAAGAGAAGACTTTGGAGAAGATGAAAAGTAAGAGTGAAAAGGGAAAGAAGAGAGAAGCAAAGATTCAAGAGAAGACTTTGGAGAAGATGAAAAGTAAGAGTGAAAAGGGAAAGAAGAGAGAAACAAAGATTCAAGATGAGCCTGTGGTGATGACGAGGAGTAAAGTTAAAGAAGTGCAAAAGAGAGAGATAAAAGAGGAGCATCTGGAGAAGAGTGAGAGGGAAAATGAAGAAGGATCAAGTGGAGCAGCAGAAAAAACCTGGAAGATACCTTTGAAAAGAAGGAAATTTCAAGAATGACAGGAAGAAAGGAGAAGGCAGGAGGAAATAGAAACTGTTCAAAACTTATGCAACATTAAAATGTTCAGTCACCATACAGAGTTCCTTGAATTTGATGTGTTCAATAGAACTGCTCAACTTGAAAAATAGTGGAATTTATTTTTCCGCAGTTCATAAGTCCGGTAATAGAATAGAATAGAATAGAATAGAATAGAATAGCCTTTATTCGTCCCACAGTGGGGAAATTCCGGTTATTGCAGCAGCAAGAGGATAGGAGAATAAAAAATAAATATAACAGTATATACAATATAAACAGGAAAAAGACAAAAAAAAACAACAACAACGACATACAATGACATACAGTGACAAACAGAAACAACGGCAAGACAATGGCAACAGTGCATAATGGATATTTTAAAAAATCTGCATGTTTGAGTATCTATTGCACATAACAGTTTATTATTGAGTCCGAGTGTATGAGTGGTCTACTTAGAGCAGTGCTGGTTAATCCTAGCATTTAAATCTTTACAAGGTTTAGCTAAACATCTCAGGGATCTCAGGCTGAAAGTTTTGTCAGTTATTCTGCACTCCATGTGGGCCATTCCTGTGGTGGTTTGAACCCTCTCAGTCTTTCCATCTGCCAATGAGGTCCATATTTGGCCAAACAGGTCAAAGTTATTCTCGAGCCACCTTTGTACTTTTAATAAATAAAGGGTCTATACTGTAATGTTAGATCTGACCAATAGTGCAGAATCACTGACTAAACATTTCTAAACCAGTTTCTAGAAGTTGAAGGCCCTAATTTATTTCTAAGTTATTTCTCCTAGTTCAAGGTTCAGGCCTCCATCTGCTTTGGTGACCAAATGAGGTCAAAAGAGCAACTGGTCTGGGAAGGCCTCAGTCGGTGTCAAAGGTCATTGGAGATCATCCTTTCATTGTATATATTAAAAAAAAAATCTGCAATTGCAATTCACAGGGCATGGTCCTTGGTGGGCCGAGATAATGTGTATAAACTTTAGTGGATGTAGCCCCAAGGATTCACTTAACAAGCCAATACAGCACCAACACCTACAGATGGTCTAAGGGTGTATAAGTCTAAGGGGCTGGATCTTTCTTGGTCCAACCAGAGAAACTTTTTTTCCTCTCAAGCTAGAAGTCTGAAAGTTTTGTCAGTGATTTTGCACTCCACGTGGGCCAGTCCTGTGGGGGTTTGAACCCTCTCAGTCTTTTCATCTGCCCATGAGGGCCATATTTGGCCAAACAGGTCACAGTCATTCTCTAGCCAACTTTGTTTTTTTTTTTTTTTTGAAAAATATTTTTATTGCATTTTTTCAAAACACACAGAACTGCTCAGACATGACAGAAAAGAGGAGGAAAAAAACGGAATGTGGGTACAGCAAATAGAAAAATGTTATGGAAATAAAAATAAATGACCAGCCCCCTTCCCATCAATCTCCTGCAGCAAGACATGGCAGTATCCAGATGACAATCAATACAGAGCATACAAGCATAACAAGGCAGGAAGGTGCTTGTTAGAAAGTGAGCACTTAGAACAATGTTATGGAAACAGGCTAGGCTGATTTGGGAAATCCACAAAGCAAGCAGGATGAAAGGCTGGGTCCAATATGTTGCAAGTAAGGGTTTCAGACCCTATGGAAAGCATCTATTTTGCAGTGAAACATACATGTGATGTATTCACTAGGAATGCAGTCCATAACGATGTTGTGCCATGACTTTTTTGTTGGAGCAACATTCTTGATCCAGATGAGCAGAATGTTCTTTCTAGCAGCAAAAGTTAGTATATTGAAAAGTCTCCTGTGTTTACTGTCAGTGATCTGATCATCCAGGAGACCAAGTATCAGGCACATAGGGTCCATCCGTATTGAGACACCAAAGATTGCAGTTAATTCATTCACAATACTAGACCAGTATATTTGTAACTTCACCAGAGGCAGTGAAAGTAATCACCAGTCTCAGAATTGCATTTCCAGCAAAGCGGGGAATTACTTGCGTCCATTTCATTCTTGACAACAGGTGTTATATGTTTGCAATGTACAATTCTGAACTCTATGGATTTGGTGCGATTACACACAGAGATTTTCATGGCCTGAGACCAGACTTCCCGTCCAGTCAGCATCATCTATGGCAATGCCAAGATCTTTCTCCCAAGCTTGCTTGGTTGCTTGTGAGGTATGAGGAGAATTAGAGTTTAGGGCTCTGTAAAAAACAGTAATGCATTTCTTACTAATCAGTAGAGACAGGGCCTTCTCAACACATGAAGTGGTGTTATTAGTCATTTAAGTGGTGTTTTTAATTATGAAATCTCTAATTTAATGTAAATATCTGTAAAAGTCACCTTGATTAAATAAACCAAATTGTTGTTACAACTGCTGAAAGGATAGTAAAATGTGGCCATTAAATAGATCACCTATTTTCTTCAGCCTCTGGGTGCTCCATACTTTAAAGCCCTGGTCCTTACAGCCTGGCAGGATGTCCGGGTTGTCAAGAATGGGAGTGAGAGGAGATGTCAACTGAGCCCGGCTTCCTATAGAGCGAATGGATCTCCAGGCTCTGATGGTACTGAGAGTAATAGGGTTAGAGCAGAGTTTTTTGACAGATTCAGGGTTATTCATAAACAATAGATTTACCAAGGGACACTTTGACTGAGAGGACTCAATATCATGCCAAATGGAGGCTGGATCATAGTTGTGCCAGCTTGTAATCACCCGCAGGTGTGAAGCCAGTTGGTAAAATCTAAGATTTGGTACATGTAGCCCTCCATCACAACCTGCCATTTGAAGTTTTGTCATCTTGAGACGGGGCCTCCTCTTGCTCCAAATGAAGGAGGTTAGCCAGCCTTCAAGCACCTTAATAACCTTGTTTGACAATAATATAAGGATCATCTGCAGTGGATATAGCAGTCTGGGCAGGATGTTCATTTTTATAAGAGCCACCCTACCTAGCCAGGAAAGAGGGAGAGGGGCCCAGCGGTCTAAGTCAGCCCTTAGCATCCAAGAGGGTGGGGGGGGGGAGTTGGACTTAAACATCTGACCAAAGGTAGGTGTTACATGCACTCCTAAGTAAATGAAACCGGAAAGGGCTCATTCATATCTGGAACTCAAGTTAACGATCCCAGGGGCATAGCTTCAGATTTTGCAATGTTAATTTTACATTCCAACAAGACGGTGAATGACGAAATGGCCTTAAGCAAGTAGGGAACAGAAGTTTGGGGTTGCGATAGATGTATCAAAATGTCATCAGCGTATAAGGTGATTTTGTGTTCCCTTTCACCAACGAAAATACCAGAAATTAAAGTGTTTTGCCTTACTGCCTGGGGCAGCGGCTCAACAGCAATATCAAATACGTGGGGCTGAGGGGGTTGCCCTGTCTATTCCTGCGGTGGAGGGGGAAATTGTGGGATCTCAGCCCGTTAGTCAGAACCGCCGCTGTCGGAGTACTATACAGAACCCTAATCCAATTCACAAAGTTATCGCCTAGGCCAAATTCTTCCAAAGCATAGAACAAATACGACCACTCGACCTGGTAGAATGCCTTTTCAGCTTCAAGAGACAGCACGAGGGCCAGGTCCTGACATCTCTGGGTTAGTTGGATGATGTCTAAGTTAAGGAGCCTCCTCAGATCATCACAGGAGTTCTGGCCCTTGACAATACCGGTTTGGTCCTCCTTGACAATATGGGGCAGCACCTTCTCTAAACGTGGGGCCAGAATTTTGGAGAGTAGTTTTTGGTCAGAGTTGAGTAGGGCTATTGGCCTGTATGAGGCGCAGCTTTCGGGGCATTTTCCTTTTTTAAGGATGAGAGAAATATTGGCCTCCCTGAGGGACTGAGGTAGGATCCCATTTTCAAACGAATGATTGAGCATAGACAACAAAAGGTCTAAGAGAATATCACTAAACTCCTTATAAAACACATCCAAATCCATCTGGCCCGGGGCCTTACCTGATGGCATAGATTTCAAAGCAAGTAGCACTTCCTCTCTAGTAATTGGGGCATTTAGTTGTAATTTTTGATCATCCGTAGCTTTGGGGAGTCTCAAATCTGCAAAAAACTTATGCATGAGGGTAAGGGCATTGTCGGTTGGAATAAAATGATGCAAAGTGTTTATTAATAGTTCTAGTATCAAACAATCTAACACCATTAGGGTCAGTAATAGAGACTATATTTTGAGAATCTGCCCTATTTTTGACAAGACTGGCAAGATATTTTCCAGGTTTGTCCCCAAACTCATATAGTTTCTGCCTGGCAAATTTAAGGGACTGCTCAGAGTCCTGAATCATAAAAGTATTCAATGCAGCACGTGCAGCTAACAGTTCCTTGAGTAAATCAGGACTCGAGCTAGATGTGTGATTTTTCTCCAATTCAGCTAGTCGGGATTCAAGACATTTACGCTGCTATGTACGCTGCTCCAACAATCTCATGAATGCTGGAGTCATCTTTAAGTCACTTCCTGTTGTGTGAAATAGAGGTGTCATGACTGTATCTCCATACACCCATATTTGGATAGGTCTCAGTCATTCTCTAGCCAACTTTGTATTTTTAATAAATAAAGGGTCTCAGAGGTAAAAGTTGGGTGTTTTAGCCTTTAGATACTGAGAAAGTAGTCTTCAATAATCTCACGAATGCTGGAGTCATGCTTAAGTTACTTCCTGTTGTGTGAAACAGAGGTGTCATGACTGCAATAAAATGTGGGGATGTTGGTTCCAACAACCAACATCTGCGGTATAAACCCAACATCTCCATATTAGACCCTTTTGTGGAAAAAAACCTGTAGGAAATACCAAATCAAATCAAATCAAATTTTATTTGTATAGCCCACATTCACAAATCAGTTTGCCTTGAAGGGCTTAACAATCTGCACAGAGATGACACCCTCTGTCCTTAGACCCTCAGTTAAAGTGAGGAAAAACTTGGCCCCAAAAAACCCTTTTAGCAGGGGAAAAAAGGTGGAAGAAACCTCAGGAAGAGCCACAGAGGAGGGATCCTTCTCCCAGGATGGACAGACATGCAATGAGTGGCTCGTGTACCGAACAGATCAGCAAAGAAATAGGGTCTAATATAGAAATGCTGGGTCTATACTGTAATGTTGGATCTGACCAATAGTGCAGAATCACTGACTAAACATTTCTAAACCAGGCCCTAATTTATTTCTAAGTTATTTGTCCTCGTTCAGGTTTCAGGCCTCCACCTGCTTTGGTGACCAAATCATGTCAAAAGAGCAACTGGTCTGGGAAGGCCTCAGTCAGTGTCAAAGGTCATTGTAGATCATCCTTTCATTGTATACATAAAAAAAAAACAACCTCTGACTTTTGGAATGATGGTGTTGAACGCTGAGCTGAAGTCCACCAACAGGATCCTTGCATAGGTCCCTGGGGAGTCGAGGTGTTGGAGGATGTAGTGCAGTCCCATGTTGACTGCATGCTCCACTGACCTGTTTGCAGTCGGCAAACTGCGGGGGGTCCAACAGGGGTCCTGTGATGTCCTTCAGGAGAGTCAACACCAGTCTCTCAAATGTTTTCATGACTACAGACATCAGGGCGATGGGTCTGTAGTCATTCAGTCCTGAGATGGAAGGTTTCTTTGGGACCGGGATTATTGTTGAGTGTCTGATGCAGGAGGGGACTTCACACATCTCCAGTGATCCGTGTGAAGATGGGGGACAGCTGGTCAGCACAGACTTTCAGACAGGAGGGTGAGATGCCGTCTGGACCTGGGGCCTTCCTGGTCTTCTGTCTCCTGAAGAGCTGGTACACATCCCCTTCACAGATCCTCATTGATGGTGGGGGTGGGTGGGGAGGGGTGAGTAGAGCAGGGAGTGCTGATGGTGGGCGGTGAGTGGGGAGGGGTGAGGGTGGAGAAGAGGGTGGTGATGGTTGTCTGGTGTCAGGGTCAGAGTGGGTGAATAGAATAGAATAGAATATCCTTTATTCGTCCCACAGTGGGGAAATTCCACTTATTGCAGCAGCAAGAGGATAGAATAGTAATAAATAAATATTACAGTATATACAATATGAACAGGAAAAAAAAACAACAACAGTTACATAGAGCGACATACAGTGACAAAAAAAACAACGGCAAGACAATGGCAACAGTACACAATGGATAATTTAAAAATCTGCATGTTAAATTGGGTATCTATTGGACATAACAGTTCATTACTGAGTCTGAGTGTATGAGTGGTCTACTGAGAGCAGTGCTGGTTGAACAGTCTGACAGCAGCAGGAAGGAAGGACCTGCGGTACCTCTCCTTCACACACTTGGGATGAAGGAGTCTGTCGCTGATGGAGCTGCTCAGTGCGGTAACAGTGTCCTGCATGGAGTGGGAGTTGTTCTCCATCATTGATGATCATCCTCCTCTCTCCCACCACATGCACTGAGTCAAGGGGGCAGCTCAGGACAGAGCTGGCCCTCTTTATCAGCTTGTCCAGTCTCTTCCTGTCAGCAATGGAAATGCTGCTGCTCCAGCAAACCACTCCCAAAAAGATGGCTGATGCCACCACAGTATCGAAGAAGGTCTTGCGGAGAGCTCCCTGCACTCCAAAGGACCTCAGTCTTCTAAGCATATAGAGTCTACTCTGGCCTTTTTTGTAGAGAGCATCAGTGTTTACAGTCCAGTCCAGTTTATTGTTTGGGTGAACACCAAACAATAAAGAGAGAGTCCACTCTCTCAATGTCCATTCCCTGGATGTTCACGTGTGTCGGGAGGGAGTGGCTGCGCCTACGGAAATCCACCACCAGCTCCTTGGTTTTTGCCGCGTTGATTTGGAGGTGGTTCCGCTGGCACCAGTCCATAAAGTCCTTGCTCAGTTCTCTGTACTCCCTGTCATTGTCCTCTGAGATGAGGCCGACAATGGCAGAGTCGTCAGAAAACTTCTGGAGATGGTAGGTGGCTGAACTGAGTCTGAAGTCTGCAGTCTACAGGGTAAACAGGAAAGGAGCCAAAGCTGTTCCCTGTGGAGCCCCTGTGCTGCAGACCACCATGTCTGAGACACAGTCCTTTGACCTCACATACTGTGGACGATTGGTGAGGTAGTCTGTAATCCAGGATGTGAGGTGATGATCAACTCCTGTGAGCTCCAGCTTGTCCCACAGAAGCACAGGCTGGATGGTGTTGAAAGCAGTGGAGAAATCAAAGAACATGATCCTCACAGTGCTTCCAGGCTTCTCCAGGTGAGAAAGAGCTCTATGTTGGAGGAAGATGACGGCGTCAACCACCCCGAAGCCAAGATGGTAGGCAAACTGTAGCGGGTCCATCAATGGTTCCACCAGGGGGCGGAGATGGATGAGGACCAGCCGCTCCAGTGTCTTCATCAGGTGCGATGTCAGCGCCACTGGCCTGTAGCTGTTGAGGTCCTTCGGGTGCCCCGCCTTTAGCACCGGTACCACACAGGATGTTTTCCACAGTTGTGAAACTCTCCTCAGCTTCAGGCTCAGGTTGAAGACGTGCTCCATGACCCGGCACAGCTGGTCTGCACAGGACTTGAGGAGCCTGGAACTGATGCCGTCTGTACCCGCAGCTTTTCTCGCCTTTATCTTCCTGAGCTCTTTTCTTACCTGGTCTGTAGAGAGGGACAGATTGGAGCCAGGAGGCTGTATATTTGGAGGTGTGAGAGGAGGAGGTGTGGGAGAAGGTAGAGGTGTGGATGGGGCAGGAGATGCAGAAACAGTGGGGGTGGCTGTAAGCTGAGTGTTGGAGGAGGCAAGGGGGGGGGGGGGGGGGGAGTGGAGGGGTGAAGCCCTGGAGGTGTCGACGAGGGGAGCTGCAGCAGGAATGGCTTGGCTGGGGGATGGGTGGATGGCTGATCAAACCTATTGAGTATAGATTCAGGTCATTTACCCACTTCTGGTCCCCCACAGCCTGGGAGTCTGGTTCTTTGTGGCCGGAGATTGTTTTGAGGCCTCTCCAGACTCTGCTGATGTTGCTCTGCTGCAGCTGGTCCTCCATCTTCTTCCTGAAGTGGTTCTTCCCCTCTCCAATCTTCCTCCTCAGCTCCCTCTGTACAGTCTTCAGCTCCTCTTTGTTGCCTGACTTAAAGACCCTATTCCTCTCATTAAGTAGAGCCTTTATGTCGGGGTTAATCCAGGGTTTGTTGTTGGAGAAGCACCGTACAGTCTTGGTGGGTACAGTGTTCTCCATGCAGAAGTTTATGTAGTCAGTGATGCAGTGTGTAAGGCTGTCGATGTCCTCCCCATGAGGATCACAGAGTTCCTCCCACACAGTCATCTCGAAACAGTCCCTCAGAGCCTCTTCAGTCTCCTCAGACCATCTTCTGACTGTGCGGGTCTCTGGTGTGGCAGGTGACATACTGGGTAAATTTGGGCAGAGTGGAGGAAGGAGAGGCATGGTTGAAGTCCCCAGAGATGAGGAGGAGGGCCTGTGGGTGCTGTGTCTGCAGCCTGCTCACAGCTGAGTGCAGGACATCACAGGCTGCGTCACCATTAGCAGAGGGGGGAATGTACACTGCTACCACCAGAACATGTGAAAATTCCCTGGGCAGATAGTACGGTCTCATGTTAACAGCTAGCAGCTCAATGTCCTTACAGCACAGCTGCTCTTTGATAGTGATGTGCCTGGGGTTACACCATCTATCGTTGACAATCACAGCCAGCCCCCCTCCTTTCTTCTTACCGCTCTCCCGTGTCCTGTCCGCGCGCCGCAAATTAAATCCCTCCAGAGAAACAGTTGTGTCCGGTGTTAGTGAGTTCAGCCATGTCTCCATAAACACCATGATGCTGCAATCACGATATTCCCTCAGGTGTCGGGTCAGCGCCGTTAATTCGTCCATCTTGTTGGGAAGAGATCTCACATTCCCCATAATGACAGACGGAAGGACGGGTCAGAAACGACTCTTCCTATGGCATTGAATTACGGCACGGGTCCCCCGTCTCCTCTTCTTCAACTCACAGGGAACGTCGGGTCTATCCTGGGGCAGCACCGCTGTGTTACGGAGGACTAACAGCTGATCCCGACTGTAAACAATAGGGCCGTGGCTGGGCATGGGGCCCTCCGGTAAAAAACAAAAAAAAAGACCAGAGCATAGGTGCACTGTTGTAACAGAAAACGAACACACAAAAAGAAATTAAGATTAGTAGCTAAAAACTGCTAAAAAAAAAAGTGAAAAAAACTCAAATTGAGCAGGAGCTGTTGCAACTGCTGCCACTCAGGGGCGGCGCGGTGATAGGTGTGAATGATTTCTCAAACCTGCAGTAGAACTCATTCAGCTCGTCGGCCAGTTGAAGACTCTCTGCAGTGTGGGGGGGAGGGTCTCCTGTAGTTGGTGACACCCTGCAGACCTCTCCACACTGATGCAGGGTTGTTGGCTGAAAACCTGTTTGTAATGCCTCTTTGCTCCTCTGACCTCCTTTGTCAGTGTGTTTCTGGCCTGGTTGTACAGGACTCAGTCCCCGCTTCTGTAGGCCTCCTCCTTGACCTGGCGAAGCTGCTTGAGTTTTGAACCAGTGAACCAGGGTTTATTGTTTTTGTATGTGCAGAAAGCTTTAGTCTGCACACACGTGTCCTCACAAAAGATAGTGTATGATGTCACAGTGTCAGTGAATTCATCCAGGTGGGAAGCTGCAGCCTCAAAAACATTCCAATCTGTGCAGTCAAAGCAGGCCTGTAGTTCCAGCTTTGCATCGGTGGTCCATCTCCTGACAGTCTTTACTATAGGCGTAGCAGATTTTAATTTCTGCCTGTAAGTTGGTAGAAGATGATCCCTGCAGTGATCAGAGCGCCCCAAGGCTGCGTGGGGGACAGAGCGATAGGCTTTCTTTAATGTTGAATAGCAGTGGTCTAGAGTGTTTGTGTCCCTGGTGGGACACTTAACATGCTGTCTATATTTAGGCAGGTCATGGCTGAGGTTTGCTCTGTTGAAATCCACCAGAACAATGTGCAGGGAGTCTGGATGTTTCTGCTCCATGTCCATTATCTGGTCAGCCAGGTGTTATAAAGCGTCACTAACACAGGCCTGAAGTGTCAGGCGGACTGACCTCCTCGTGGCCTTCAGGAAACCCGTGGCAATGTCTCTCAGCAGGGTTACCTGTAAAGTCCGTTCAGTTGTTAATCTGCCTGCTATTTCTTTCCTTTTTCATGGACAGGTGACAGAGAGGAGCTGAGGAGAGTGCAGCATGAACTCAGGGAGATGCTGAGGGGTGTAAAGACAGCTACAGGAGGAAGCTGGAGGCCAAACTCCAGCAGAGCAATGTGAGGGATGTGTGGACTGGGATGAAACAGATCACTGGATGTAAAGTGAAGGGCAACCAACCATCAGGCGGTCTGGAGAGAGCCTATGAGCTGAATGGCTTCTCTAGCAGGTTTAGCTTGCAGCCTTCCAGCCCCCCACTCACCCACACTGTTTACACCCCTCCCCCTCTCCTCCCTGTGGTGAGCTCTCCTGTGCAGCAGGTGAAGGAGCTGCGAGACCCTCTACAGTTTGCTTACCAGCCCAATCTGGGAGTTGACGACGCTGTCATCTATCTGCTGCATCACTCGCGTGGTGGCGCGTCGGGCTTTGATTGGGTGATAGTAGTGTGAGTAGTGGGTGTGATAGTAGGTGAGGTTTGGCACAATAGCAACAGAGGGCAGCAGCTTTGCAAGATAACATGAACCACACCAACCTGGTCTGAGGGCTTGATAGATGCGTTGGCCGCAGACCCACATGTGCTGGCGCAGTGAGCCGAAACCGTCGCTGGAGGGCATGGCGATGACAGGATTGTCATCACCGGTGCGGTTCAGGCTTGTGGTGCCCGTCAGGTTGAGTCGTCCTACGTACGGAAATCTGTCTTTGCACTCTGAGGCCCGGGCATGTTCCCAGACCTTGCCGCATGTGGCTGTGACGTGTTGCTCACATGCAGACTCGCCCAAATAGTGATCACGTAATGTGTGAAATTTTCTGACAAAACACACTTCACCTTTCTTCCGTGTCGGGTTGGTGGTCATGACGGCGTCATACACCCCCCGCAGGGCGTGTGTCATGTTATGGAAGCGTGCCACAGAGCCCTTGTAGTCGATGATGCTGATGTTGATCGCGCTGAACCAGTCCTGGGGGTCCCAATGACTCGGCTGGTGGCCCCCAGGATTCTTGTGAATGCCATCATTGCCCCCAAGGTTTCAGAGACATTCAGGGGCCATGGTTTCGCTGGGATGGCGGTGCCCACCCCATGTGGGAGCTGTGTGCAGACGTAGCAGCTGTTGTTGGTTATACATCTCACCGCAGTTGTGACGACTTGGTACCAGGCGTTGTCCTCCGGTTTGGTGACAGGAAGGGGGTAGTTGGTGTTGAGTTGTATGCGTCTTTTACATCTGTCGTTGTGGCTCCGGCTGTCCTCTGGAGTGTTGGGCAGCGTCAGCACCAATGGCAGGGCGGCGACAGCAGCCAGCAGGAGCAGGTAGCACATACCTCTCCTCCAGCTGTGTCGCTTCGTCGTCGTCTGGTCGGTCGGGCGGTCGCATCCTACTGGGGGGGGTGCGCTCTGCGAGGCGTCGTCCACTGGCCGGGAACCGTTTGCAGTGGCTGGCGTGGACCAATGTGGCTCTCTCTGTGATCTTTACTGCAGTCTCTGTGGTCAGGAGCACCTGGAACGGTCCGTTCCATCTCCGGGCTTTCCAGTTCTTTCTCCTTAAGTCTTGGATGACGACCCAGTCCCCCGGCTCCAAGTTGTGCAGCATAACGCAGCATTTCATCTTCGCATTGCCCTATTCCCGGGAGCTGTCTTGTGCCGGGCCCAATCCCGGTGTGGAGAGGTATACCAAACAGTATTTCAAATGGGCTGAGGTTGTTTTTAGTTCTAACTCTAGCTCTCATTTGCATTAGAACAACTGGCAATGCTTTGGTCCAAGGCAGACCTGCCTCATCACAACATTTAGCAAGTTTGTTTTTCAAGGTGCCATTCTCTCTTTCTACGCCCCCCCCCGCTTGCCGGGTGATAGGCGCAGTGCTGTTTTAGGTCAAAACCTAAGTAGTCGACGCTTTTCAGGGCTGCGCTAATGAAAGGAGTGCCATTATAACTTGAAATTCTCGCTGGAATTCCCCATCGTGGAATAATTTCAGTGATTAGCGCTTTAGCAACTGCTGCTTCATCCTGTTTGGATGTAGGAAAAGCCTCAACCCATTTGGAAAACATGTCGACCACCACAAGACAGTATTTCTTCCCTTGGCTCGGTGAAATCCATCTGTAAATGATCAAAAGGTCTGTCTGGAGGTGGGCGAGTGCTCTGTGTCGTTTGGATGCCTCTGCCCACATTGTTTGTAGCACAAATCACACATTTTTTGCAAAAAATTTGGGAGAAGTTTGTGAAGCCTTTAGTGAACCAATATCTTTGTATCTCACTCATCATTCCCCCTTTTGACACATGGTCACGCCCGTGTGTCAACTTAGCGTAGTGAGGAAACAAATACTTTCGTAAACAAGGCTTGTTGTTTGGACCATACCAAACTTTCTCGTTCACAGTGCAGCCTGCTTTTCTCCAGGCATTTATTTCCTCTGGAGTGGCTCTCGCTTGTAGTTCCTGTAAATCTGCAAAAGGTGTCAGTGGGGAGGAAGCCATAACAACACATTGTTTTGTTAGTGGCTGCTTTGCAGCCGATTTGGCAGCTGCGTCTGCTCTTGCGTTTCCCTGTGAAATCGGGTCAGATTTGCTAGTGTGAGCTTCACATTTGCAGATAGCGATTTTCTGTGGGAGCAGCAAAGCATCGAGGAGGAAGGCAACCAGTGTGTGATGTGCGATTGCTTTTCCTGAGGCTGTCAGGAATTTCCTGTTTGCCCAAATTTGGCCAAATGAATGACAAACTCCCCAAGCATAGCGGCTGTCTGTGAAAATGTTTACTGATTTATCTTTAGCCAATATGCATGCTTTAGTCAAGGCCTAAAGCTCTGTAGCTTGGGCGGAATAGTTTGAGGGGAGAGCTTCAGCTAGAACAGTGTCATGAAGTGTTGTAACTGCAAAACCTGCTTGATTCTGGCCTGTTTCTGGGTTCCTTGATGCTGAGCCGTCCACAAACAGCTCCATGTCTGCATTTTGAAGCTGCACTTCCTGCAAATCAGATCTGGGAGAACAGATTTCGTCAATGATCGCCACACAGTCATGTGGTGATCCATCATCTGCTGTGGGGAGAAGAGTGGCAGGCTTAAGAACTGTACATCGCTTTACAGTAATGTTTGGGAGTTCTAACAAAATGGTGTTATATCTTAGCCACCTAGCAGCTGAGAGGTGTGATGTTTTCTGCTCAAGCAGAATCAATGCTACAGCATGGGGTACCAACAGTGTTAAGTCAGAATATCCCACAATGTCTCGTGAGGCCATGACTGCTTTCTCTGCAGAAGCCACAGCTCTGAGGCAGGCAGGCAGGCCTGCTGCCACTGAGTCAAGTTTAGATGAAAAGTATGCTACAGGTCTGTTGCGCCCCCGTGGTTTTGTAGCAAAACAGAGGTCATGTATCCACCCTTTTCGTCGACAGTCTGGGTGAAAGGTGAACAGTCAGGCAGGCCCAAAGTCGGGGGAGCCTGCAAGGCTAGTTTCAAGTCAGTGATGGCTTTATCAGCCTCAGTCGTCCATTCAACCTTATCATTTGCAGCGAGGCCTTTCCCATGAGCGATTGCCACCAGTGGTGCCTCTATCTCTACATAGTTAAGGTATGACGTCATGCCCAAGAAGCTCATTACCTGTTTCTTGGTGAGAGGCCTCGGAATAGACTGAATTGCAGCTATTCTGGAGGGGGAGAGTGTCTTCCCCTCCCTTGTGATCACGTGTCCTAGAAAAACAACTTCCTCACAGGCAAATTGCAGTTTTGACAGGCTGGCCTTCTGACTGTTATCTGCCAGATGGCAGAGAAGGGCCACGGTGTCTGCTGTGCAGGCCTCCCTTGTGGGAGAACACAGCAATAGATCATCCACGTAAGTCAACAAACGGGGCTTATTCTTATACTGTGGATTTCTTCTTATCCTTTCCTCTTCCAGACACAATTTCGGTTCGCTTCTTGTAGGACACTGCTGGTCACATGACACGACATCGATACACAGATGATGTCTGAGAAGTGAACGGTGTAAGACCCTTGAAACTTTTCAAAACGCCGATTTTAGAAATGGACTGAGCTAGTTGCCAACTAGTAACTAGCCGCTGAGCTAACAGCTGACTTGGCTAACGTTAACAGCGTTAAAAAAAACAATAATAATAACTAGCGCAACCGGACAATAAATGGGGCCGAAGAAGGTACCAGAGGTCGACGACATAACAAAGTCGCTCGACTTCCTATCTGAAGAAATTTCCGCTGTCAGGCTGGAGCAGAAGGGAGTCTTGACACTGGTGGAGGAGGTGAAAGCCCTTCGCATCCAGAATGAGGAGAAGGATAGGAAAATCGCCTTCCTTGAGAACAGAGTTGCCGACCTGGAGCAATACACCAGGATGAACGACATCATCATCACTGGGCTCGATATAAAACCCCGGTCATACGCTCCTGCAGTGGCCACCAACGGGGAAGAGCCCGGGGACCTGGACCTGGATGTTAACTCCACGATACAACAGGTGGCCGCATTTCTGCAGACCAGAGGCATAGAACTGGACTGTGGGAACATCGAGGCTTGCCACACTCAGCCCAGAAGAAGCGTGAAAGAAAAACCAGCTGTCATCATGAAGTTTGTAAACAGAAAACTCAAGATTGCACTGCTGAAACAGGGGAGGAAACTAAAAGGGACAAACGTATTCATCAACGAGCACCTGACCAAACACAATGCAGACATCGCCAAACAAGCACGCTACCTGAAGAAACAGAAAAGAATTCAACATACCTGGATTACAAACTGCAAAATATTCATTTAACTAAACGGAACACCGGAAGAGGCAAAAGTACTGATGGTCAAAAGTATCAACGACCTGGAAAAATACAAATGATCAACATGGGCTGGACTGGACTGTAAGGTAACAAACACAGCATGATGCACAATGAAAGAACTCACTCATTTAGTCTTGGAGACAACAGTAACACAACAAAGATGATCAATGAACATGATAACCCTGAACTACAAACATTTCAATATACGGAACACAATTTACTGGATATGGAACATGACATAGACCCGGACAACTACTTCTTCAACGCCATCAATAATAACTGCTGCTATTACACTGATGAACAATATAACCAAATCAATAAGGATGGGAAACTATCAATTATACACATTGATAGCAGGGGTCTGTATGCAAATTTTGCAAGTATCAAGGATTACGTGAATCAGTTTAAACAATCATTCAACATTGTTGCAATCTCTGAAACATGGATTAATGCAGAAAAAGGGGTGGACTTTGAACTGGAAGGTTTTGAGTTTGTGCATATGGATCGACAAAATAAAGGTGGAGGAGGAGTCGCAATATATGTGGACAAAAACATTAACTTCAAGGTGTTGGAAAGTATGTCAATGGTTGTGGACAACATGCTTGAATGCATATCAATTGAACTGTACAAAGAAAAAAATAGACCAGTAATCATTAGTTGTATATATAGGACACCGGGCTCAAATATTGAGCTGTTCAAGGAATGGATGGAGGAAATGTTCACAAATAAGAGTCATAAAACAATTTTCATCTGTGGAGACTTCAATATTGATCTCCTTAATCCAAATAAACACAAAGTGACTGATGATTTTATTAGCACAATATATAGTATGAGCCTATACCCAAAAATCACCAGACCCAGCAGGATAACTGCCCACTGTGCAACTCTGATAGATAATATATTCACAAATGACATTGTTCACAATACTATAAGCGGGCTACTCATCAGTGACATCAGTGACCATCTGCCAGTTTTTACAGTGTATGACTACAAGACAAATCTACCTGACAATAAAACTGTATACAGGAGAGTGAGAACAGAAGAATCAATAACAGCATTCAAAAATGACCTAATGGTGAAAAACTGGGATATTGTATACAATAGCAATAATATAAATAGTGCATATGATGAATTTTTAAAAATATTTAAAATACTATATGATAAAAACTTTCCTGTAGAAAAAATTAATAGGAAACTAAAATATGCTGATCATCCCTGGATCACAAAGGGTTTGCAGAATGCCTGCAAAAAGAAAAATATACTGTACAGAGAATATATGAGACAGAGAACCAAGGAGGCAGAACAAAAATATAAAAAATATAAAAACAAGTTAACTGATAAGAATAGCTAGGAAAGAATACTATAGCAAACTATTAGATGATAACAAGAATAACATTAAAGGTATATGGAACATACTGAACACTGTAATAAAAAATAGCTCTAAACAATTAAGTTATCCTAAGTATTTTCTTATCAATAACACTGAAAAGTACGATACGAATGAAGTAGTTAATAGCTTTAATAAATTTTTTGTTAGTGTTGGACCTGACCTAGCAGAACAAATCCCAGATCCAGTAACATCTGAGGAGCAGAGTGACAGTTTAATAGACCGGAATCTGAGTTCAATGTTCCTCACACCAGTGGATGAGAAAGAAATTATAAATACTGTTACCAAATGTGCAAATAAGACATCTAAGGACTGTGATGATATTGATATGACTGTTGTGAAAAGAGTGACTGAGGGGATTTCAAAACCATTAACATACATCTGTAACCTATCATTTCAAACGGGTACATTTCCAGACAAAATGAAAATAGCAAAGGTCATACCTCTGTACAAAACTGGGAACAAACACCAATTCACAAACTACAGTCCTGTGTCATTACTATCTCAATTCTCTAAAATTCTAGAAAAACTTTTTAATAACCGACTGGACAATTTCATAAATAAACACAAATTACTCACTGAAAGTCAATATGGATTTAGATCCAACAGAGCAACATCACTGGCATGAATCGATTCAGTTGAGGAAATTACAAATTCAATAGACCAAAAAGAGTATACAGTTGGGATATTCATAGACCTACAAAAAGCTTTTGACACAATAAACCATGATATATTATTCAAGAAACTAGACCGGTATGGCATCAGGGGAAAAGCATTAGAGTGTATCAAGAGCTACTTATCTAAAAGAAAGCAGTTTGTGAAATTGGGTGATACTTGTTCAAAGTGTTTGGACATTACCTGTGGCGTCCCTCAGGGGTCAGTGTTGGGCCCCAAACTCTTTATACTTTATATCAATGATATATTCAAGGTATCAAAAGTTTTGAAGTTGGTTTTGTTTGCGGATGACACAAATATTTTTTGTTCTGGCAGTGATCCACAAATTTTAACACAAGTGATTAATACTGAATTGAATAAATTAAAAACCTGAGCAAAACAAGAATAATATTTTTTAGCAATCACAGAACTAATGTACAACTGGAGATACAATTAGATGGTGTTAGTATTGAAAGAGTAAATGAAATCAAATTTTTAGGGGTGATCATAGATGACAAGATTAGTTGGAAATCACAAATTAAACATGTACAAACCAAAATGTCAAGATGCATCGCTGTATTAAATAAAGCAAAACAGGCACTGGATCATAAATCACTCCGTACTCTATATTGTACATTAGTTCTTCCATACCTCATTTACTGTGTAGAAGTCTGGGGCAATAACTACATGACTACAATACGTCCACTTCTAATTTGACAAAAGAAAGTTATACGGATCATTCATGGGGCAGGATACAGGGATCACACAAACTCACTATTCTTACAGTCAAAACTCATAAAATTCAAAGACATTGTGGATTTTCATACAGCAAAAGTATTATTCAAAGCAAAAAATAATCTGCTACCAGAAACTATTCACTGGAAGGGAAGAGGGTTATAATTTAAGGGGAAAATTTAAATTCAAAATACTGAAGGCACGTACAACAGGAAAAACTTTTTGTGTTTCAATTTGTGGGGTTAAATTATGGAACAGTCTGGAGGGGACGCTCAGGGAATGTCCAAACATAAACCAGTTTTAAAAAAAAATATAAGGAGATGATTTTTACAAGGTACAGAAATGAGAAGGGTGTTTGATTATCACTGGGTGTATATTGTTTATTTATTTTGTTATTTATTTATCTTTGTGTTATCTTCAGTATGTGTATGTCATATGTATGTGTGTATGTATGTATGTATGTATGTATGTATGTATATATATATATGTGTATTTATATATATGTGTGTGTGTATGTATGTGTATGTATGTTTATATATGTATATTGCACTCTGTGTCATCTTCAGTATGTGTGTGTATGCTATATATTATAATAATATAAAGAATAATATATTATAATATTTTATATTTTATTAGGATAAATATTTTTGTAATAGATTTATGTTTTGTCAGATATAGAACAAAGGAAATTGACAAATGGAAGTTATTATTATTGTTATTATTATTATATTGATAGAAGTCAAAGTATTTCAGTGGTATTATTTATTAAAAGGGGGTGGAATAAAATAAGTTTATACTTCCTCCCACTCCTTTTCGGATATGTAAACAGAATTTATAGTTACTTTGCTATACTTTATTTTCAATTTTTATTTTTTATTTTTTACTTTCTCTGATGATGATAATTTTGTTTTTTACATGTTCGAAATAAACTATCTAAACTAAACTATCTAAACTAAACAAATTATATATCAAAACGTGCATCTTGATCGGGATCGGTGTGCTATTGCTTTTCTTCACAGAATACGAATTTCGAATTTCAAATACGAATCTCATCATAATGTACACACTCCGGCAGTAGCCCCCGTGGCCCTTTCAAAATTTCCCCAGAGGAAATTTTCTAGTTACTTTAATTATCTGGGTGTAAGTTTATGCTTTCTTTACTTTATAAAATAATATTTCCCACATTCCTGGGTAAATTCGTAAATTTGGTTTCCTTTTATTCTTGTTTATCTTATGCAAACAATGAATCGATCCATAATGTCATGATTTGGTCGTTTTGATCTTCTGTTTAATAAACATATTTAAGTTTTTTATTCTTGCATTTGGGTCCTGTTCCATTGTGTTTCCTTAATCGGACATGACACATCATCTCAACTGAACCCTGAATTTTGTAACCTATTGCACAACTAAGATGATACACTGATTTTTACAAATTGTATATTTTCTCTTCCTGTGACAAAAAATAAAAATAAAGTGACATTTTAAGTTACATTTTAAAAAATTTCAGACCAGTAAAATCTGCAAAAGTAATTCCTGCTGTTCTTATATCTTCATGCTGTGATCTATCAGGGAAAAATCAGCTAATAAAAACAACAATTTAAAACCCAGCCTGTTTAAAGGGAGCCTGGGTATATTTAAATGCAAGTAACAGGTTGTAAAATGTTATTTAAGCTATTTTAAGCATGTTTTAGCTAAGCTTATTTAAGTAAAACATGCTAATGAATACTAATAAAGTGCAACAAAAACAACAAGCAGTCATTCATTGCCCAGACAGCACAGATATCCAACATGTCAGTATTTTTGGTTTTTACGTGATTGCTGGTTGCTGCAACACCTCCGTCCATGATTCCTCCTGAACCTTTGCTCTCTTCGTGCCCTTCACGCACAGAGGACATGGGACTGCTCTGATTGGCTGAAAAGTCAATGACTGCACTGATTGGCTGCTCCAGTGTGTTAGTGATGTTGATGTTGCTAAATCTGCACAGGTTTTGAAAGATTTCCGCTCTTCTCCAGGTAAGAATCAATTTCTGGTTTGTAGCCCACTTTCTGTTTCCTCTTTCTGTTACATTGCTGTAATTGCTGTTACACCACACTTTTAGTCTTTTTCTAGCTAAAATGTTGTTCAGATGTGGATTTGTGGCCCACTTTGGTCTCTTTTGTAGATAAAGTTTTATTTTAGTTTGAAATCTCCGAGCTACAATTGGCGGAGGTGGAGGTAAAAGTTCTGCGAGTGAATCTGTCCATTTTGCCTGTATAGTAATAACTAAGGACCCACTTTTGCAGTAAAAGATTAAAAATTGTAAAAAGTCTGAGACAATGTAATTGGCTTTTAAGGAGCACACTACTGTAATATTATAGAGCTGTGGCAATTACGAACCCAACTTACTGTAAAGCTGTCTCTCCATATTTAACATTGGTCAAATAGATCTCATTTGACATATTCAATAAAAAATGAATTACATCATTTACAGAATATGCTTTGGAATATTTTAAATACTTTGTGTATTTATTACCACTCCCCCTGGGATTATGTGGACTTTTGGTGATTGTTGTAGCTTAAAATTTTGTGGATTTTTTTCAAAAAAATGTGTTGAAAGTTCTGATATTTGTAGACTATATTTCCTTTACATCACAGGAGAAAGGGTATTTTAAACAATCTCACATTCTTGTAATCAACACCATATGACATGAAAATTATATTGTGTATGTATGGGGTCTGGGGGCTAAGAGGATATCTTTCACTCTCTGACTCTGTCTCTCAGCCAAACTGGTGTGAGGAGGTCTAATATGTTGCAACAGATCAGTTTTCTTGCACCATGTTTAACATGTATGTTCCCATATACAGTCCTGCCCTAACCGTAACCCTAATGTTTTACAGTGAAACCCAGGCAGTGCAAACTGAATCTGCAGCCCACCAATCCAAGTACGTCATTATGCTTGTGCATCAACATTGCTGCCTCCCAGGATGTTTCACCGTGCTATGGACTGTTGCCATGATGATATTATGCGCTCTTACCCCAGAACAAGCTTATTCTCTAAAAATAACATCTGACAATGGTCTCTATTATGGAGCTAGAGATAGAAATGTGTCTCTTAACTGTCAGTTCACCCTTGATTCTGAGGATTTGGAAAATTTGGACATCGAGTGGAGCATTGTGCCACCAATCAGGCAGGGAGATGAAAAACATATACTCCGGTATACTCAAAGTACCATTCATAATAAGTTATATGCCCCTTTAAAGAACAGGATCTACTTTACATCTCCTGAGCCCCAAGACGGTGATGCTTCTCTAAGCATCACTGACCTTAAGCTTACAGATTCTGGAACGTACCAATGTAAGGTGAGAAAGTCAGCTAGAGAACAGATTAAATACATGTTTCTGTTTGTAGTGGAGAGGCCAGACAAGCCGGTATGTTACATGGATGGTGAAGCTGTGTTAGGTACAAATATAAGGCTCAGATGCAAATCCTCACAAGGCACTCCACCACTTAAGTACAGATGGAAAAAGCGAAGCGGAAACCGGATGCTGCGTCCGGACGCTTTTGTTGATGCTCAAAGAGGGGACTTATACTTGGATCAGATCACAGAGAGGGACTCTGGAGCCTACCGCTGTACCGTCCAGAACCGTGTGGGTATGGAAAAGTGTGAGCTTATACTCAATATCACATCTCCATCAATAGTGACTGAGGGACATGGACCTATAGCAGGAACTACAGCTGGAATTACAGCAGGAGTGGATATTGAAGACTTTGAACCTATACTCAATATCACATCTCCATCAACAGTGATTGACGGACATGGACCTATAGCAGGAACTACAGCTGGAATTACAGCAGGAGTGGGTTTTGAAGACTGTGAGCCTGTACTCAATATCACATCTCCATCAACAGTGATTGACGGACATGGACCTACAGCAGGAACTACAGCAGGAGCTGTTGTTGCTGTGATTGTGCTCATCACTGTAACGCTCACCCCAGTCATTTACTACTGCCACAGAAAAAGACATGGAAGGTTAAGGAGGATTCCATGGGCTCAGAGAAACTCATACATCCATATGCCCATAAGACTAGAACAGGTAAGGAAGGTTCAGCTAAAGAAATCTGCATATGTAAGAGTGTTTTGGTCTTTTGTGCCAACAGAATATTCTTTTATACTGCGCTCATCATTACAGCTCAGGTGTGAGGAAGAAGAACACCTGTATGAGGTAATGGAGACTACCGACCCTGTGAGTAGCTGACATATTCATGTCTCTGTTTTATGATTAACTGCATGCTGTTTAGGATGCTGTATATCACTGTAAACTCTGGAGTCATCTAGTCATTAAGGAGCAAAACCAGTAGTTAGTATACATTTCATAGTGTGGCAGCTGGAAATATTGTTTCATACTGCGCTCATCATTGCAGCTCAGGTGTGAGGAAGAAGAAAACGTGTATGAGGGAATGGAGACTACCGACCCTGTGAGTAGCTGACATACTCATGTCTCTGTTTTATGATTAACTGCATGCTGTTTAGGATGCTGTATATCACTGTAACCTCTGGAGTCATCTAGTCATCAAGGAGCAAAACCTGTAGTTAGTTTACATTTCATAGTGTGGCAGCTGGAAACCTTTGAATGTAATTCTGGGACCATCTCAGCATTTAAAATGTGAGTAAAACCCCAACATCTATCTATCTATCTATCTATCTATCCCTTGAATACAAAAATCCCATGATTTGTCTCCAGTTGCTGTCCTCCTCTGCAGAGGACAATGAGAAGAATGCATCTATTGAGGAGGGTCTGACAGCCTGTATTGAAGCCAAGGCGAGGAGTATTAAGCTTGGTTTAGCGATGTGTGCAGACAGTATAGTTATTTTTTAGAGGATTTCTGTCCATGACCTCTAAATCACAAAATCTCCTCTGTAGGATTTGTGCTCCTCACAGATAGAAAAATCAGAGGACAATGGATCCATGGGAAACAGAGATCAGGCTGAGACTGAAGGACCGGTGAGTGGAAGTAAACTGGTTTAATTTTGTGTGCATGAAATCAAGTCATACATGAACCAGTATCTGCTTGTCCCCCATCTTAAGGAGCCATGTTCCTTGCACACAGAAAATGAGAAAAATGCATCCCACGAGGAGGTCACGACAGAATTGTGAAGCAAAGGTGAGCAGTATGAAGAAGGTTTTAGTGCTGTTTACTACATTACAGATATGTTGGAAAACCACATCTTTTTGCATCCTTTCAGGAGCCATGTTCTTCAGAGGAAGAAAAGTCCAAGGATGAAGAATCCCTTAAAGTTCTGTGTTCAAGGTTAACATAAATATTAGACTGGTTTATATGTGAACATTTCCCTCAAAACAGTTCAGATTAGGTCACAAAGGAGAACAGGATGTCCAGGAGCCACATCCATTAGGACACAGTGAAGTTCCTAAATATGTTTTTGATAATTTCATGTTTGTTCAGAGTTTGTCTGAACATCTTTACTCAAAGTTATGTGAAATGTGTGGACCTGGCCCTAACTGATTAAAGAGGAGGAAAGGACATCCAAGTGCCACGTCGTTGAGAACAGAATAAACGTTCTTAAATATATAAAAGGAAGAATTCATGTTTGTTTTAAGTCTTTGAAAAGGTTTCAAAGGTAAAAGTTGGGTGTTTTAGCCTTTAGATACTGAGGAAGTGGTCTTCAATAATCTGATGAATGCTGAAGTCATGACTGTATCACCATACACCCATATTTGGCCAAACAGGTCTCAGTCATTCTGTAGCCAACTTTGCATTTTAATAACTAAAGGGTCTCAAAGGTACAAGTTGGGTGTTTTAGCCTTTAGATACTGAGAAAGTGGTCTTCGATAATCTCATGAATGCTAGAGTCATAGTGAAGTTACTCCCTGTTGTGTGAGACAAAGAGGTCATGACTGTATCTCCATACACCCATATTTGGCCAAATAGTTCTCAGTCATTCTGTAGCCAACTTTGTATTTTTGATAAATAAAGGGTCTCAGAGGTAAAAGTTGGGTGTTTTACCCTTTAGGTACTGAGAAAGTGGTCTTCAATAATCTCATGAATGCTGGAGTCATACTTAAATTACTTCCTGTTGTGTGAAAAAAAGGTGACATGACTGTATCTCCATACACCCATATTTGGCCAAACAGGTCTCAGTCATTCTCTAGCCAACTTTGCATTTTTAATAAAGGGTCTCAAAGGTACAAGTTGGGTGTTTAAGCCTTTAGATACCGAGATAGTGGTCTTCAATAATCTCATGAATGCTGGAGTCATACTGAAGTTACTTCCTGTTGTGTGAGACAAAGGTGTCATGACTGTATCTCCATACACCCATATTTGGCCAAATAGGTCTCAGTCATTCTGTAGCCAACTTTGTATTTTTGATAAATAAAGGGTCTCAGAGGTAAAAGTTGGGTGTTTTACCCTTTAGGTACTGAGAAAGTGGTCTTCAATAATCTCATGAATGCTGGAGTCATACTTAAATTACTTCCTGTTGTGTGAAAAAAAGGTGACATGACTGTATCTCCATACACCCATATTTGGCCAAACAGGTCTCAGTCATTCTCTAGCCAACTTTGCATTTTTAATAAAGGGTCTCAAAGGTACAAGTTGGGTGTTTAAGCCTTTAGATACCGAGATAGTGGTCTTCAATAATCTCATGAATGCTGGAGTCATACTGAAGTTACTTCCTGTTGTGTGAGACAAAGGTGTCATGACTGTATCTCCATACACCCATATTTGGCCAAATAGGTCTCAGTCATTCTGTAGCCAACTTTGTATTTTTAATAAATAAAGGGTCTCAGAGGTAAAAGTTGGGTGTTTTAGCCTTTAGATACTGAGAAAGTGGTCTTCGATAATCTCATGAATGCTGGAGTCATAAGTCATAGTGAAGTTACTCCCTGTTGTGTGAGACAAAGAGGTCATGACTGTATCTCCATACACCCATATTTGGCCAAATAGGTCTCAGTCATTCTGTAGCCAACTTTGCATTTTTAATAAAGTGTCTCAGAGGTAAAAGTTGGGTGTTTTAGCCTTTAGGTACTGAGAAAGTGGTCTTCAATAATCTCATGAATGCTGGAGTCATACTTAAATTACTTCCTGTTGTGTGAACAAAAGGTGACATGACTGTATCTCCATACACCCATATTTGGCCAAACAGGTCTCAGTCATTCTCTAGCCAACTTTGCATTTTTAACAAAGGGTCTCAAAGGTACAAGTTGGGTGTTTTAGCCTTTAGATACCGAGAAAGTGGTCTTCAATAATCTCATGAATGCTGGAGTCATACTGAAGTTACTTCCTGTTGTGTGAGACAAAGGTGTCATGACCGTATCTCCATACACCCATATTTGGCCAAATAGGTCTCAGTCATTCTGTAGCCAACTTTGTATTTTTAATAAATAAAGGGTCTCAGAGGTAAAAGTTGGGTGTTTTAGCCTTTAGATACTGAGAAAGTGGTCTTCGATAATCTCATGAATGCTGGAGTCATAAGTCATAGTGAAGTTACTCCCTGTTGTGTGAGACAAAGAGGTCATGACTGTATCTCTATACACCCATATTTGGCCAAATAGGTCTCAGTCATTCTGTAGCCAACTTTGCATTTTTAATAAAGTGTCTCAGAGGTAAAAGTTGGGTGTTTTAGCCTTTAGGTACTGAGAAAGTGGTCTTCAATAATCTCATGAAGGCTGGAGTCATACTTAAATTACTTCCTGTTGTGTGAACAAAAGGTGACATGACTGTATCTCCATACACCCATATTTGGCCAAACAGATCTCAGTCATTCTCTAGCCAACTTTGCATTTTTAACAAAGGGTCTCAAAGGTACAAGTTGGGTGTTTAAGCCTTTAGATACCGAGAAAGTGGTCTTCAATAATCTCATGAATGCTGGAGTCATACTGAAGTTACTTCCTGTTGTGTGAGACAAAGGTGTCATGACTGTATCTCCATACACCCATATTTGGCCAAATAGGTCTCAGTCATTCTGTAGCCAACTTTGTATTTTTAATAAATAAAGGGTCTCAGAGGTAAAAGTTGGGTGTTTTAGCCTTTAGGTACTGAGAAAGTGGTCTTCAATAATCTCATGAATGCTGGAGTCATACTGAAGTTACTTCCTGTTGTGTGAGACAAAGGTGTCATGACTGTATCTCCATACACCCATATTTGGCCAAATAGGTCTCAGTCATTCTGTAGCCAACTTTGCATTTTTAATAAAGTGTCTCAGAGGTAAAAGTTGGGTGTTTTAGCCTTTAGGTACTGAGAAAGTGGTCTTCGATAATCTCATGAATGCTAGAGTCATAGTGAAGTTACTCCCTGTTGTGTGAGACAAAGAGGTCATGACTGTATCTCCATACACCCATATTTGGCCAAATAGTTCTCAGTCATTCTGTAGCCAACTTTGTATTTTTGATAAATAAAGGGTCTCAGAGGTAAAAGTTGGGTGTTTTACCCTTTAGGTACTGAGAAAGTGGTCTTCAATAATCTCATGAATGCTGGAGTCATACTTAAATTACTTCCTGTTGTGTGAGACAAAGGTGTCATGACTGTATCTCCATACACCCATATTTGGACAAACAGCTCTCAGTCATTCTCTAGCCAACTTTGCATTTTTAATAAATAAAGGGTCTCAAAGTTGGGTGTTTTTGCAATAAAATATGGGGATGTAGTGTGGTCATGGTGGAAGTAGCTTTAGAATTAACTAAGGGTCTAGAATCTGAGTTGGACATGAGACATATAAGTGCTTCCTGACAAGTTTAGCTCATTTGGAGCCATATTGGCCTGAAACTGTTGGAAAATTTCAAATGTATTGCAGATGAAAAGACTGAGAGGCTTCAAATCACCACAGGACTGGAGTGCAGAATCACTGACAAAACTTTCAGCCTTCTAGCTTGAGAGGAAAAAAGTTTCTCTGGCGGGGGAGTACTTTTGGAGAAGTAGTTATCTCACAATAGTGTTTTCTGTGTACATACATTTCATTATAATCCCTATATACTGTCCTTACCAATGCCCTCCGAGGCAAGCTGTGATTTGTGAATTTGGTCTATACAAGTTTGATTTGATTTGTGCTATGTATATCATTGCTTTGGAAATTAAAGACCTTTCTTTATTGAAATACCTCCCAGGAAGTGGATGGTGCTTTGTTTTAAGCAAAGCAGGCCCACTACGTGCAAAGGCTGAGAGAGCTGAGGGCAACAAACCCAAGGCCACCAAATCTCTAACAGACATAGCACCATATAATTCGGAAACACTCCATAAACTTTCATTGTTATGCAGATGATACACAGTTATACCTATCAATAAAGCCAAATGAAACTAATCAGCTTACTAAACTCCATGCATGTCTCAAGGACATTAAGACCTGGATGACCTGCAATTTTCTGCTGTTAAACTCAGATAAAATCGAAGTTATAGTACTTGGTCCTAAACACCTTAGAGATGCATTATCTAATGATATAGCGAGTTTGGATGGCCTCTCTGCACTGGCTCCCTGTAAAATCAAGAATAGAGTTTAAAATCCTTCTCCTCACTTACAAAGCTGTTAATGGTCAGGCACCATCATATCTCCAGGAGCTCATATTACCCTATCACCCAACTAGAGCATTATGCTCCCAGAACGCAGGATTACTTGTAGTTCCTAAAGTCTCCAAAAGTAGAATGGGAGCCAGAGCCTTCAGCTATCAAGCTCCTCTTCTGTGGAACCATCTTCCTGTTTTGGTCCGGGAGGCGGACACCCTCTCTACCTTTAAGAGTAGACTTAAGACCTTCCTCTTCGATAGAGCTTATAGTTAGGGCTGGACCAGCTCTTAGTTATGCTGCTATAGGCCTAGTCTGGGGAACAATGACACACTGAGCTTCTCTCTCCTCCCCTCTCCTCTCCTCTCCATCTGTATACATTATGCCTGTATACATGCCCCATCTCTGCATGTCACTGACTTACTTCTTCCCCGGAGTCCTTGTGCTTTCTAGTCCTACAGGCTCCCATGGATCCTGGCCGCGCCCGGGTCGTGGATTGTGGATGCGCCCACTGCTATGGCCCTGCCTGATCGTGGATGCGCCCACTGCTATGGCCCTGCCTGACACCCACCACTACTGTCGCTAATATTAGTCACATCTCTGTTACATACGTTCCACTACTATTATCGTAATGCATTACTACATACCATCCTTATCATTAATCACTACTACTGTTATCACTAGTAATCACATTTCCATGTGCATTTCATCATTATTGCTGTAATACATCTTTATGTACTTTCACTCCTGTCAACCATCGCTTATAATTGAATACATTGTGATCTCGTTGATCTGCTCTGTACATGCGACATCTATTGCACGTCTCTCCGTCCTGGGAGAGTCCCTCCTCTGTGGCTCTCCCTGAGGTTTCTTCCGCATTTTTTTTCCCTGTTAAAAGGGCCTTTTTTTGGGGCAAGTTTTTCCTCACTCGAATCGAGGGTCGAAGGACAGAGGGTGTCGTCTCTGTACAGATTGTAAAGCCCTCTGAGGCAAACTGTGATTTGTGAATTTGGGCTATACAAATAAAATTTGATTTGATTTGATTTGATTTGATTTGACATCGATAGATGGATAGATAGCTTATTAATCACAAAGGAGATTGTCTCCGGGGAGAGAAAATCCTTGGGCCTTCGTTTTCTCAACAATATGGAGAAATGTCAGGTATAAGTACTGCTGCACCTAGTTGAGGCACCCTTTCTCTGTGGCCCCTCCTGAGGTTTCTTCCATCTCTGTTCCTTGCTAAGGGATTTTTTTTTTGGGGGGGGGGGGCTTCCTTACCTGACCCAAGGGTCAAAGGACAGTGGATGTAACTCCCTGTACAGATTGTACATACCTCCGAGGCAATCTTTCAGTTTGAGCTATCCAGATAAAGTTTGATTGGAGGTCGACACCAGTGACTTGACTTACTTGTTGCAGTGGCCCAGGTTGGTGTATGACTCATATGTTGCTAAAATGGTTCTCTTTGTTCTCTAGTTGGCCAACTGCATTGAAAAAGGCTGGGTATAAACCAACATCAGTCAAGAATGTGCTCACCAACGCGAAGACCTTCCTCTCCCACGTAGAGCTCTTTCACTGAAAAGAAAACCGCCTGACACCCACCCAGATTGGCCAAAGACTGCATCAAGAGACTGCAGTTGGACTTTCTGGGGGAGGTGGTGGTTCATAGGCAGTGGGTCAAGAGGAATAAGAGGGGTAATGGTTTTCGAAGGAACACTGCTAAATATGGAGGATGAAATTGGAAGTCTTACAAGTGTTTTCATTAAACATTTCCCCAGTTTGGGATCAATAAAGTAAATCTATCTTTCAAGGCAGCTTATTTCATTCACAAAAAACAAAACAGACTGAAAAATCTTCCTATTAATGTCTGCTCAATGTTTGTCATGTGTATATCCAGGGAAACTGGTCAGTGCCTCGGAGGAGCAAAAATTCATCATGGTGGCAGCGATGAGGACCCCTGCTCTGCTAAGTAAGTATCCTCCTTATCCTTTGCTTTGTTACGGATGGGTTTCTCTTTTGGTGAAGGACAGATTGTAAAGCCCTCTGAGGCAAACTGTAATGGCTAGTTTGCATTATGAAATTTGATTTCTGTCAAGCTAATGCACAACTTTAATTGTGGTCCCAAAACACCCATTAAGAGTCTTAAGAGCTTTAGGAGATCCCAAAGTATGACAAAGGTAGAAGAGGAGGCTCCTTTCTTGCTTTCGTGGGCCATACAAAAATGGACAGATTTAGATAGCACCTTTCTCATCCTCACGACCATTATAGGCGCTGTCCAACTCTAGTCAGCATTAACCCCATTCACACACATTCATGCATGTACCGATGGCTATGCCACCAGGAGCAATTGGGGATTCAGTATCTTGCTCAAGGATGCTTCGACGCATGGACTGCAGGGGCACGGGAATCAAGCCACCATCTTTCCAGTTGGTGGAGGACCACTCTGCCTCCTGTGCCACAGCTGCCCCTAATGAAAGACTAATAATTTTTTTTCTTTTCCACAGTAAATGCAGGAAAAGGTACAATGGATCACCGTAGAGCTCCTGCAGGGTTACCTTGTCATCGTCACTGGCCAGTGGTGTACTGCAGCCTGACAAAGAAAGAGGTCTGGGAGCGAGAAGGAAAGGAGGGCTTTTACATGGTGTGGGTGAGTTAAACATGATGGCCTGTGGCAAGGAAATTGAGTTGACCACAACTAGACTTGGTTATGTCTTTGAAGATGTTTCACCTCTCATACAAGTTTTATCATCATCATATATGATCATCATCACCAAGTCAAGTTGTATTATTTTTTATGTGTATTTTAGATCGAGAGTAACAAGACCCAGGCCACATATGGGCACGCCCAGATGGTACTTGATTCATCAGAGTCCTCGATTGAGTCTACCCAAAAGTGCCTCTTGTTTTCCATAATATGGAGGGAAAAGAGCACCGGAAGCTGGGCCTTCTGCTGAATGCAACATGGAGCAACGCAGGCCTCACCAGTAGCGTGACATTCAACCAGATCCACTCCAGCGTGAGCAGTCAGGTGAGTGGCACCTTTCACCCTAACCCACCACCCTCCACCATCAATCAGGGTAAAGTGTTAGCATAAACTTACTCATGTCTAAGGAACATTACTAAATCCAGGAGCTGAAAGTGGAAGTGTAATGGTTTGAGGGAACCAAAAGTCTTGGGTGTTTATTTATAACTTATAACCAAGTCTATTTGCGTTTGATTGAATTTCCCTAAATCTTTGAAAGAATTCTTAACAAGAACAGTTGCATTCGATTGAATTTCCCTGAGGTTCCTTTGTGTCGGTCCATGCTGCCTTCAACACCAGGCCCAGCCTCCGCTGCACTTTTCCCTCATTGTTGGGAAATATCACAGGTATTTTTGAATATGCACGCTAAAGGAGTCTGATGAATCTCCGGAGCATCCATGCTCAGTAGAATTGAGCACCATCTGGGTGTGCTTCGTCTTATTCTTATGACTCTCGATCTAAAAAAAAAAGCTATTTTTTAGATCGAGAGTCATAAGAATAAGACGAAGCACACCCAGATGGTGCTATAGCATAGCACCATAGGTGCTATAGCATAGCATAATTTGAGTGGTGTTGATGACAATCATAATAATAATAATAATAACTTGTATTTATAAAGCGCCTTTCAAAATACCCAAGGTGCTTTACATGAGAATTAGCAGGGGTTTGGAGTTGGCTTAAAGAAACAGATTAAGGGAGAGAGGGCGAAGAGGTGGGTTTTGAGGAATGATTTCAAGGTGTCCAGGGTTGGGGCATTGTGGATATTGGGAGGGAGGGAGTTCCAGAGGGTTGGTGCAGCCACACTGAAGGCTCTGTCCCCGAAGCTTTTAAGTCTGGTGCGAGGGATGGAGAACAGGCCCATGTCCGAGGACCGCAGGTTCCGGGATGGAGTGTGTTGGTGGAGAAGGTCGGACATGTAGTTTGGGGTGAGTGCATGGAGGCATTTGTAAGTGAGGAGGAGAAGTTTATAAGAAATACGGTATTTGACCGGGAGCCAGTGGAGATGGATGAGGTTAGGGGTGATGTGCTGCCAGGGCTTGATGTAAGTGAGAACCCTGGCTGCTGAGTTTTGCACAAACTGGAAACCTTTCCAGGGTTTTACTGGGAACCCTGACAGGACTCCATGACATTAGTCCAGATGGGAAAAGAGGAAAGCGTGAATCAGGGTTTCAGCAACAGAGAGTGAGGGCCAGAGACGGGAGATGTTCCTGAGGTGGTAGAAGGCAGACCTGGTGATGGATTTGACATGAGACTGGTAGGAGAGGGTGGAGTCCATGATGATGCCCAGGTTGCGTATTTCATGGGATGGAGTAATTGAGCAGCCGTAAATGTGGAGGAGGAGATCCCCAATCTTCCGGAGCACTGGATTTGGGGCCACGACCATGAGCTCTGTTTTGGGGACAAACTGAGATCGGTTGGCTAGATAGGACTGAAACCATGTAAGGTCTGTACCGGTGATGCCAAGGTAATGGGATAGGCATTTGAGGAGGATTGTGTGGGAAACTGTCAAAAGCTGCGGAGAGGTTGAGGAGAATGAGGATACTGATTTTGCCAGAGTCTGCAGCGATGAGAAGGTCACTAGTTATTTTGATGAGGGTGATCTCTGTGCTGTGGTGTGCTCTGTAGGCTGATTGCAGGGGTTTGTAGAGCTCATGGTCAGACAGATGTTGGTGAAGCTGGGCAGCCACTGCTTTTTCCAGAACCTTGATGAGGAAAGGAAGGTTGGAGATCGGCTGGAAGTTGCTGAGACCATCAGGGTCCAGACCAGGCTTCTTTAAGATGGGAGTGATGGAAGCAGTTTTGAAACTGGGGGGAACAACACCAGATGCTAGGATGGAGTTGATTATGTCAGTGATGAAAGGGCAGAGGGCAGGGAGGCAGGCCTTCACCAATGGAGTTGGCATGGGGTCCAGCAAACATGTGGAAGCCTTGGCCTTTGATATCAGACCCGAAACTTGTCATCATATATGATGATGACGATGAAACTTGTATGAGAATCAAAGACTTATAACCAAGTCCAGTTGCGTTCAATTGATTTCCTTGAGATAACTATGAACTGGATGATGGAGAATATTCACAGACTAGCTTTTGGAAGGAACATTACTAAATCTTTAAGCTGTAATTGAAAGCGTAATGGTTCTGGAAAGAACACTACTAAATCTGAAAGATGAAATTGGAAGTGTCATGTCAGATCCACCCCAGGTGGCTTTTTAATGCTAAAAAATGAAACAAACAAAATTTTGAAGACCAATGTTCACCCTCTGTTTGTCATCTGTATGTGACACTGAATTTATAATCCATTTCCTCCTTCCAAGGCACGGAGACAGCTGTCCAAGGATGAGTTTGGTCGGGTTGTGGCCGCCATGTGCCATGACGTGGCGACGGCAGAAAAATATGACTGTGCTCTTCCATTCATTAAGGAGGCCATGGAGGTTTGCAGCCTGAGGATGAAAGCCCTCATAGAGGAAACGGAGGACCCACATCCTGCCTCCACCTCAGACTCTGGGGGTAAGGAACCAATGTATGCTGAAAGCACGGACTCTGTGTCTGAGCTCTCTGAAGGAGAGAAGGAGTTAATGAAGACGAGAAGGCGGCTTTTCGGAGCAGCAGGGAGGGAAGAAAAGCAAAGGAAAGAAGGACGAGGGTCAGAAGGATGAGGAGACGTGCCCAAGCCTTTGAACCAGACACCGACCCTGAGCGCCTGATGATCATGACGGATGCAGCGGAAAAGCAGGGATCAGAAATGGAACAATTTGACTCAAATGAAGAGGGGGGGCAGCGTGCACACGGACCAAGGGAGGCAACATTGTCCAGGTTCCCAGGCATTAGACAATTGAGGGTTAGCCTTAAGAAAATTGAGGATTTGTAGTTAAGCATTGCTGAGTGGAGTTATATATTTTATATCTGTATATATTGTACTTATGTATATTTTATATCTGTAGATATTTTATATCTGTATACATTATCTATTATTTTATATCTGTATATATTTATTTATTTTATATATTTAGTTGTGCCTGTGCTACAGGGGCTGTAAGATGGGAAAGAAGAAGAAGAACGGGGACATTAACACATGCTGCCTCACCTCCTGGAGGTGAAAGGTCAAACTATATAGAAACTTAGTAATCATGTCATCAGAACTTCTCATCTTCTCTGCAGATTAGAGGTTGTCAGTTGGGAGCAAAAATCCCACAGAAAATAGTAACAATATGATGCCTGGAAATGTGGACTACAGTCAGACAACTGAAATTACAGTTAAATGAAACAGCTGCAAAGAGTTTTTGTTTTTTTAAAGAAAAGTTTTTATTTCCATCAAATTGTAGGAGCAGTGACAGTACAAAAGGTCTTGCATTGTATAAATAGAAAAATAGATTAAGATTATGATCAAATTTTTAAAAATCTAATAACACGCTTGTCGATCACAGTATTTAAGCAAACAACTGTGTTCAAACATGTCCTTGTTCACACAGGTCACAAACATTATGACTGATAAATTATGAGTCCACCATGTTGCTGTTAAGTGATGGGCTAGAGTCAGCTTTGTTATGACAAACTAAGGCACTAATGCCAGACCCATCAGCCACACACTGACTGTAATTGTCAGCCTGTGTTTGACGTTTTGAAATTGATTCAGTCTCTCGGCTTCTGTGTAGTTCTGGATGGTTTGGTGATGTGTCCTCGGTCTTTCTTGTAGATGGGAATACACATGAGTTTTGCCTTCTCCTGGACGATGATGGTCACTTAGAGCAGTATCATCACTTGACTTCACACAGCAGAGGGTGGATGCTGCGGTGAGAAAAAGAGAGAAAGTTTACAACACAGAAGAAGAAGCGACTGATTTTGCCTAACCACAACCACAACAGTTAACCACAACTGTTACAGCAGCAGAAGTATAAATGTAAAAGTGCAGGTAGTTTAAATTAGAATAAAAGAAAATAAAAGAAAATATAAAATAAATCCTAATATATACAGAATATAACAAAATATCAAATATACAGAATATAAACTATAAAAACTATAAAAACAGGAAAAGAGTGAGAGTGGAAAAACAATGTGGCAGTGAGCAGGTATGCAAAAACAGGACTATACAGCAGAGAGTTGTGAGTTGACTCTGACAGACAGATGTGAGTTATTGTACATTGTGATAGCTTGTAGCAGGAATCATGACAACACCCAGGTACTTGTAGTCCTCAACCTCCTCCACATCCTCGCCCAGAACACACAGTGGCTGTGAAGTAGTCCTCTTCCTCCTGAAGTCAATCACCATCTCTCTGGTCTTGTTGACATTCAGCCTCAGGTGATTGCGTCCAGCCCACTCTACAAAGTCATCCACCACTGCTCTGTACTCCCCTTCCCCAACTTATACACCCGACAACAGCTGAGTCATCAGAAAATTTCTGTAAGTGACATGACTCAGAGTTGTATTGGAAATCTGTGGTGTATAAGGTGAAATGGAAAGGGGACAGCACAGTCCGCTGTGGAGCTCCTGTATCACTGACCACCGCATCAGACAGGACACTGCCCAGACAGACAAACTGTCACCTGCCTGTCAGGTAGTCAGTAATCCAGGAGACAATGGAGGTGTCAACTCCCAGCACCCGCAGCTTCTCACCCAGCAGCAGTGGCTGAATAGTGTTGAAAGCGCTGGAGACATCAACGAATGTGATTCTCACAGTGCTGCCACTACTACCCAGGTGCGAATGGGCTCGTTGCAGCAGATAGATGACAGTGTTGTCAACTCCCAGATTGGGCTGGTAAGCAAACTGTAGAGGGTCTCGCAGCTCCTTCACCCGCGGTCTCATGTGGGCCAAGACCAGCCTCTCCAGCACCTTCATCACATGAGATGTGAGGACAACTGGTCGGTAGTCATTGAGGTCCGATGGAGTTGACTTTTTTGGGACAGGAACAAAGCAGGACATCTTCCACAGCACTGGGACTCTCTCCAGACTCAGGCTCAGGTTGTAGAGATGTTGGAGAACAGGAGACAGCTGGCTAGCACAGGTCTTCAGGATCCTGGGGCTGATACCATCAGGTCCTGCGGCAGGGAGGAGAGGGGGAGGGGTGTAAACAGTGTGGGTGAGTGGGGGGCTGGAAGGCTGCGAGCTAAACCTGTTACAGAAGCCATCGGCTCTTGGGTCTCTCCAGACAGCCTGATGGTTGGTTGCCCTTCACTTTACATCCAGTGATCTGTTTCATCCCAGTCCACACATCTCTCACATTGTTCTGCTGGAGTTTGGCCTCCAGCTTCCTCCTGTAGCTGTCTTTACACCCCTCAGCATCTCCCTGAGTTCATGCTGCACTCTCCTCAGCTACTCTCCATCACCAGACCTGAAGGCCCTCTTCTTCTTGCTGAAGAGTGCTTTCAGGTCACTGGTAATCAATGGCTTGTTGTTGGGGAAACAGTGAACAGTCTGGGTTGGTGTGGTGGTGTGTTCACAGAACCTGATGTATTCTGTGATGCAGTCCGCCATGTCATCGATGTCCTCCCCATGTGGCTCACAGAGTACATCCCAGTCTATTGTCTCAAAGCAGTCCTGCAGTGCCCCAGCAGCCTCCTGAGTCCACATCCTTACTGTCCTTGTGTGAGTATACATAAATAACATAAATAAAAAAATTTCAAGCAGCCTCCCATGAATGCCCAGCATGTCTTTCTTTGCCACACACAGGACTTTCTGGCAGTCATCAAGGCTCCTCTGATCCCGAATGAAGCGGTCATACCTAGAATAAAATACAAGACAACAGTGAGCTGGAGAGTTACACGTGTCTGTATCACATAATCTTGAAATAGCAGGCAGATTAACAACTGATTAGACTTTACAGGTAACCCTGCTGAGAGACATTGCCACGGGTTTCCTGAAGGCCGCAAGGAGGTCAGTCCGCCTGACACTTCAGGTCTGTGTTAGTGACGCTTTATAACACCTGGCTGACCAGATAATGGACATGGAGCAGAAACATCCAGACTCCCTGCACATTGTTCTGGTGGATTTCAACAGAGCAAACCTCAGCCATGACCTACCTAAATATATACAGCATGTTAAGTGTCCCACCAGGGACACAAACACTCTAGACCACTGCTATTAGACAATAAAGAACGCCTATTGCTCTGTCCCCCATGCAGCCTTGGGGCGCTCTGATCACTGCATGGTTCATCTTCTACCAACTTACAGGCAGAAGTTAAAATCTGCTACGCCTATAGTAAAGACTGTCAGGAGATGGACCACCGATGCAAAGCTGGAACTACAGGCCTGCTGTGACTGCACACATTGGAATGTTTTTGAGGCTGCAGCTTCCGACCTGGATGAACTCACTGACACTGTAACATCGTACAATATCTTTTGTGAGGACACGTGTGTGCAGACTAAAGCCTTCTGCACATACAAAAACAATAAACCCTGGTTCACTGGTTCAAAACTCAAGCAGCTTCGCCAGGTCAAGGAGGAGGCCTACAGAAGCGGGGACAGAGTCCTGTACAACCAGGCCAGAAACACACTGACAAAGGAGGTCAGAGGAGCAAAGAGGCATTACAAACAGGTTTTCAGCCAACAACCCTGCATCAGTGTGGAGAGGTCTGCAGGGTGTCACCAACTACAGGAGACCCTCCCCCCCACACTGCAGAGAGTCTTCAACTGGCCGACGAGCTGAATGAGTTCTACTGCAGGTTTGAGAAATCATTCACACCTATCACTGCGCCACCCCTGAGTGGCAGCAGTTGCAGCAGCTCCTGCTCAATTTGAGTTTCTTTCACTTATTTTTAGCAGTTTTTAGCGACTAATCTTAATTTCTTTTTGTGTGTTCATTTTCTGTTACAACGGTGCACCTATGGATACCAAAGTTGCTGTGTTTGCTCTGGACTTTTTTTTTGTTTTTTACACTTTCCCTGACCAGAGGGCCCCATACCCAGCCACGACCCTATTGTTTACAGTCGGGATCAGCTGTTAGCCCTCTGTAACACAGTGGTGCTGCCCCAGGATAGACCCAACGTTCCCCGTGAGTTGAAGAAGAGGAGACGGGGGACCCGTGCTGGAATTCAATGCCGTAGGAAGAGCCGTTTCTGACCCGTCCTTCCGTCTGTCATTATGGGGAATGTGAGATCTCTTCCCAACAAGATGGGTGAGTTAACGGCGCTGACCCGGCACCTGAGGGAATATTGTGATTGCAGCATCATGGTGTTTATGGAGACATGGCTGAACTCACTAACACCGGACACGACTGTTTCTCTGGAGGGATTTAATTTGCGGAGCGCAGACAGGACACGGGAGAGCGGTAAGAAGAAAGGAGGGGGGCTGGCTGTGATTGTTAACATATTCATCATCACCTCTCCCTCCCCTGGGGAGATCAGACCACAGCGGGAGGAACTCTGTGATCCTCATGGGGAGGACATCGACAGCCTCACACACTGCATCACGGACTACATAAACTTCTGCGTGGAGAACACTGTACTCGCCAGGACTGTACGGTGCTTCTCCAACAACAAACCCTGGATTAACCCCGACATAAAGGCTCTACTTAATGAGAGGAAGAGGGTCTTTAAGTCGGGCAACAAAGAGGAGCTGAAGACTGTACAGAGCGAGCTGAGGAGGAAGATCGGAGAGGGGAAGAACCACTTCAGGAAGAAGATGGAGGACCAGCAGCAGCAGAGCAACATCAGCAGAGTTTGGAGAGGCCTCAAAACAATCTCCGGGCACAAAGAACCAGGCTCCCAGCCATCCACCCATCCCCCAGCCAAGCCATTCCTGCTGCAGCTCCCCTCGTCGACACCTCCAGGACTTGAGCCTGAAGCTGAGGAGAGTTTCAAAATTGTGGAAAACATCCTGTGTGGTACCGGTGCTAAAGGCGGGGCACCCGAAGGACCTCAACAGCTACAGGCCAGTGGCGCTGACATCGCACCTGATGAAGACACTGGAGCGGCTGGTCCTCATCCATCTCCGCCCCCTGGTGGAACCATTGATGGACCCGCTACAGTTTGCCTACCATCTTGGCTTCGGGGTGGTTGACGCCGTCATCTTCCTCCAACATAGAGCTCTTTCTCACCTGGAGAAGCCTGGAAGCACTGTGAGGATCATGTTCTTTGATTTCTCCACTGCTTTCAACACCATCCAGCCTGTGCTTCTGAGGGACAAGCTGGAGCTCACAGGAGTTGATCATCACCTCACATCCTGGATTACAGACTACCTCACCAACCGTCCACAGTATGTGAGGTCAAAGGACTGTGTCTCAGACATGGTGGTCTGCAGCACAGGGGCTCCACAGGGAACACCTTTGGCTCCTTTCCTGTTTACCCTGTACACTGCAGACTTCAGACTCAGTTCAGCCACCTACCATCTCCAGAAGTTTTCTGACGACTCTGCCATCGTCGGCCTCATCTCAGAGGACAATGACAGGGAGTACAGAGAACTGAGCAAGGACTTTATGGACTGGTGCCAGCAGAACCACCTCCAAATCAACTCGGCAAAAACACGGAGCTGGTGGTGGATTTCCGCAGGCGCAGCCACTCCCTCCCGACACCGATGAACATCCAGGGAATGGACATTGAGAGAGTGGACTCTTATAAGTGCCTGAGTGTTCACCCAAACAATAAACTGGACTGGACTGTAAACACTGATGCTCTCTACAAAAAAGGCCAGAGCAGACTCTATATGCTTAGAAGACTGAGGTCCTTTGGAGTGCAGGGAGCTCTCCTCAAGACCTTCTTCGATACTGTGGTAGCATCAGCCATCTTTTTCGGAGTGGTTTGCTGGAGCAGCAGCATTTCCATCGCTGACAGGAAGAGACTGGACAAGCTGATAAAGAGGGCCAGCTCTGTCCTGAGCTGCCCCCTTGACTCAGTGCAGGTGGTGGGAGAGAGGAGGATGATGGAGAACGACTCCCACCCCATGCAGGACACTGTTACCGCACTGAGCAGCTTCATCAGTGACAGACTCCTTCATCCCAAGTGTGTGAAGGAGAGGTACCGCAGGTCCTTCCTTCCTGCTGCTGTCAGACTGTTCAACCAGCACTGCTCTCAGTAGACCACTCATACACTCAGACTCAATAATAAACTGTTATGTCCAATAGACACCCAATTTTACATGCAGATTTTTAAATTATCCATTGTGTACTGTTGCCATTGTCTTGCCGTTGTTTTTTTGTCACTGTATGTCGCTCTATGTAACTGTTGTTGTTTTTTTTTCCTGTTCATATTGTATATACTGTAATATTTATTTATTACTATTCTATCCTCTTGCTGCTGCAATAAGTGGAATTTCCCCACTGTGGGACGAATAAAGGATATTCTATTCTATTCTATTCACCCACTCTGACCCTGACACCAGACAACCATCACTACCCCCTTCTCCACCCTCACCCCTCCCCACTCACCACCCACCATCAATGAGGATCTGTGAAGGGGATGTGTACCAGCTCTTCAGGAGACAGACGACCAGGAAGGCCCAGGTCCAGACGGCATCTCACCCTCCTGTCTATAAGTCTGCGCTGACCAGCTGTCCCCCATCTTCACAAGGACCACTGGAGATGTGTGAAGTCCCCTCCTGCTTCAGACACTCAACAACAATCCCAGTCCCAAAGAAACCTTCCATCTCAGGACTGAATGACTACAGACCCATCGCCCTGATGTCTGTAGTCATAAAAACATTTGAGAGACTGGTGTTGACTCTCCTGAAGGACATCACAGGACCCCTGTTGGACCCCCCGCATTTTGACGACTGCAAACAGGTCAGTGGAGCATGCAGTCAACATGGGACTGCACTACATCCTCCAACACCTCGACTCCCCAGGGACCTATGCAAGGATCCTGTTGGTGGACTTCAGCTCAGCGTTCAACACCATCATTCCAAAAGTCCTCCACACCAAACTGACCCAGCTCACAGTTCCAGCCTCCACCTCTGAGTGGATCACAAACTGCCTGACAGACAGGAGGCAGCAGGTGAGGCTGGGGAAAATCACATCCAGCACCTGGACAATAAGCACTGGAAGCCCCCAAAGATGTGTGCATTTCTCTCTCTACACCAACGTTGTCAACAGATCACTTAAGTGCAGAATCACTGACAGCATTTTCAGCCTTCTAGCTTGAGAGGAAAAAAGTTTATACACATTATCTAGGCCCACCAAGGACCATGTCCTGTGAATTTCAACTTTCTATGTACCAGGACCAACGAGCTGGGGGGCTCGTGAATCAGCCAGTGTAGTTTTAGGTTAAAGGGACAGAGTTGCAGAGGTTGGTTTTTTTTTAATGTATATACTGAGAGGATGGTCTCCAATGACCTTTGACCTTGACTGAGGCCTCCCCAGACCAGTTGCTCTTTTGACCTCATTTGGTCACCAAAGCAGATGGAGGCCTGAACCTTGAACTAGCAGATCCCTGAGATGTGTAAAATCATGTTATCCAGGAAACATGTTATGTTGCTACTACCATACTGAACGTAGCTTCAGTAATAACTTTTGGCCTCCAACGTCTAGAACCTGGTTTGGTCATGTAATATAAGTGCTTCCTGACAAGTTCAGCTCATTTGGAGCTATATTGGCCCAGTTATGTGCCTAAAACTGGAGAAAAAATTCAAATGGAGTGACCCCTCATGGGCAGATGAAAGGACTTCAGGGTTCAAACCACCACAGGACTGGCCCACATGTAGTGCAAAATCACTGACAAAACTTTCAGCCTTCTAGCCTGAGAGGAAAAAGGTTTTTCTGGTGGGACCAAGAAAGATCCAGACCCTTGGACCTATACACCGTTAGACCATCTGTAGGTGTTGGTGCTGGATTGGCCTATTAAGTGAATCCTTGGGGCTACATCCACCAAAGTTTATACACATTATCTAGGCCCCCAAAGGACAATGTCCTGTGAATTGCAGTTGCAGATTTTTTTTTATGTATACAATGAAAGGATGATCTACAATGACCTTTGACACTGACCGAGGCCTTCCCAGACCAGTTGCTCTTTTGACATGATTTGGTCACCAAAGCAGATGGAGGCCTGAAACTTGAACTAGGAGAAATAACTTAGAAATAAATTAGGGCCTCCAACTTCTAGAAACTGGTTTAGAAATGTTTAGTCAGTGATTCTGCACTATTGGTCAGATCCAACATTACAGTATAGACCCAACATTTCTTTATTAGACCCTATCTGATCTGTTCTGTACACGAGCCACTCATTGCATGTCTGCCCATCCTGGGAGAAGGATCCCTCCTCTGCGTTCTTCCTGAGGTTTCTTCCACCTTTTTTCCCCTGCTAAAAGGGTTTTTTGGGGGCAAGTTTTTCCTCACTTTAACTGAGGGTCTAAGGACAGAGGGTATCGTCTCTGTGCAGATTGTAAAGCCCTCCAAGGCAAACTGTGATTTGTGAATGTGGGCTATATAAATAAAATTTGATTTGATTTGATTTAGTATTTCCTACAGGTTTTTTCCACAAAAGGGTCTAATATGGAGATGTTGGGTTTATACCGCAGATGTTGGTTGTTGGAACCAACATCCCCACATTTTATTGCAGTCATGACACCTCTGTTTCACACAACAGGAAGTAACTTAAGCATGACTCCAGCATTCGTGAGATTATTGAAGACCACTTTCTCAGTATCTAAAGGCTTAAACACCCAACTTTTACCTCTGAGACCCTTTATTTATTAAAAATACAAAGTTGGCTAGAGAATGACTGAGACCTATATGTTCAAATATGGGTGTATGGAGATACAGTCATGACACCTCTATTTCACACAACAGGAAGTGACTTAAAGATGACTCCAGCATTCATGAGATTGTTGGAGCAGCGTACACAGCAGCGTAAACGTCTTGAATCCCGACTAGCTGAATTGGAGAAAAATCACACATCTAGCTCGAGTCCTGATTTACTCAATGAAATGTTATCTGCACGTGCTGCATTGAATACTTTTATGATTCAGGACTCTAAGCAGTCCCTTAAACTTGCCAGGCAGAAACTATATGAGTTTGGGGACAAACCTGGAAAATATCTTGCCAGTCTTGTCAAAAATAGGGCAGATTCTCAAAATATAGTCTCTATTACTGACCCTAGTGGTGTTAGATTGTTTGATACTAGAACGATTAATAAACACTTTGCATCATTTAATTCCAACCTATATAGTTCTGAACAGCCTGACAATGCCCTTACCCTTATGCATAAGTTTTATGCAGATTTGAGACTCCCCAAAGCTACGGATAATCAAAAATTACAACTAAATGCCCCAATTACTAGAGAGGAAGTGCTACTTGCTTTGAAATCTATGCCATCCGGTAAGGCCCCGGGCCAGATGGATTTGGATGTGAGTTTTATAAGGTGTTTAGTGATATTCTCTTAGACCTTTTGTTGTCTATGCTCAATCATTCGTTTGAAAATGGGATCCTACCTCAGTCCCTCAGGGAGGCCAATATTTCTCTCATCCTTAAAAAAGGAAAATGCCCCGAAAGCTGCACCTCATACAGGCCAATAGCCCTACTCAACTCTGACCAAAAACTACTCTCCAAAATTCTGGCCCCACGTTTAGAGAAGGTGCTGCCCCATATTGTCAAGGAGGACCAAACCGGTTTTGTCAAGGGCCAGAACTCCTGTGATAATCTGAGGAGGCTCCTTAACGTAGACATCATCCAACTAACCCAGAGATGTCAGGACCTGGCCCTCGTGCTGTCTCTTGACGCTGAGAAGGTATTCGACCGGGTCGAGTGGTCGTATTTGTTCTATGCTTTGGAAGAATTTGGCCTAGGCGATAACTTTGTGAATTTGATTAGGGTTCTGTATAGTACTCCGACAGCGGCGGTTCTGACTAACGGGCTGAGATCCAACAATTTCCCCCTCCACCACAGGAATAGACAGGGCAACCCCCTCAGCCCCTTGTTATTTGATATTGCTGTTGAGCCGCTGCCCCAGGCAGTAAGGCAAAACACTTTAATTTCTGGTATTTTCGTTGGTGAAAGGGAACACAAAATCACCTTATAAGCTGATGACATTTTGATACATCTATCGCAACCCCAAACTTCTGTTCCCTACTTGCTTAAGGTCATTTCGTCATTCACCGTCTTGTTGGAATGTAAAATTAACATTGCAAAATCTGAAGCTATGCCCCTGGGATCTTTAACTTGAGTTCCAGATATGAATGAGCCCTTTCCGGTTTCATTTACTTAGGAGTGCATGTAACACCTACCTTTGGTCAGATGTTTAAGTCCAACTTCCCCCCACCCCCCCCTCTTGGATGCTAAGGGCTGACTTAGACCGCTGGGCCCCTCTCCCTCTTTCCTGGCTAGGTAGGGTGGCTCTTATAAAAATGAACGTCCTGCCCAGACTGCTATATCCACTGCAGATGATCCTTATATTATTGTCAAGCAAGGTTATTAAGGTGCTTGAAGGCTGGCTAACCTCCTTCATTTGGAGCAAGAGGAGGCCCCGTCTCAAGATGACAAAACTTCAAATGGCAGGTTGTGATGGAGGGCTACATGTACCAAATCTTAGATTTTACCAACTGGCTTCACACCTGCGGGTGATTACAAGCTGGCACAACTATGATCCAGCCTCCATTTGGCATGATATTGAGTCCTCTCAGTCAAAGTGTCCCTTGGTAAATCTATTGTTTATGAATAACCCTGAATCTGTCAAAAAACTCTGCTCTAACCCTATTACTCTCAGTACCATCAGAGCCTGGAGATCCATTCGCTCTATAGGAAGCCGGGCTCAGTTGACATCTCCTCTCACTCCCATTCTTGACAACCCGGACTTCCTGCCAGGCTGTAAGGACCAGGGCTTTAAAGTATGGAGCACCCAGAGGCTGAAGAAAATAGGTGATCTATTTAATTGCCAAATTTTACTATCCTTTCAGCAGTTGTAACAACAATTTGGTTTATTTAATCAAGGTGACTTTTACAGGTATTTACATTAAATTAGAGATTTCATAATTAAAAACACCACTTAAATGACTAATAACACCACTTCATGTGTTGAGAAGGCCCTGTCTCTACTGATTAGTAAGAAATGCATTACTGTTTTTTACAGAGCCCTAAACTCTAATTCTCCTCATACCTCACAAGCCACTAAGCAAGCTTGGGAGAAAGATCTTGGCATTGCCATAGATGATGCTGACTGGCGGGAAGTCTGGTCTCAGGCCATGAAAATCTCTGTGTGTAATCGGAATCAGAATTGTACATCGCAAACATATAACACCTGTTGTCAAGAATGAAATGGACGCAAGTAATTCCCCGCTTTGCTGGAAATGCAATTCTGAGACTGGTGATTACTTTCACTGCCTCTGGTCATGTGTGAAGTTACAAATGTACTGGTCTAGTATTGTGAATGAACTAACTGCAATCTTTGGTGTCTCAATACGGATGGACCCTATATGCCTGATACTTGGTCTCCTGGATGATCAGATCACTGACAGTAAACACAGGAGACTTTTCAATATACTAACTTTTGCTGCTAGAAAGAACATTCTGCTCATCTGGATCAAGAATGTTGCTCCAACAAAAAAATCATGGCACAACATCGTTATGGACTGCATTCCTAGTGAATACATCACATGTATGTTTCACTACAAAATAGATGCTTTCCATAGGGTCTGAAACCCTTACTTGCAACATATTGGACCCAGCCTTTCATCCTGCTTGCTTTGTGGATTTCCCAAATCAGCCTAGCCTGTTTCCATAACATTGTTCTAAGTGCTCACTTTCTAACAAGCACCTTCCTGCCTTGTTGTGCTTGTATGCTCTGTATTGATTGTCATCTGGATACTGCCATGTCTTGCTGCAGGAGATTGATGGGAAGGGGGCTGGTCATTTATTTTTATTTCCATAACATTTTTCTATTTGCTGTACCCACATTCCGTTTTTTTCCTCCTCTTTTCTGTCATGTCTGAGCAGTTCTGTGTGTTTTGAAAAAATGCAATAAAAATATTTTTCAAAAAAAAAAAAAAAACAAAGTTGGCTAGAGAATGACTGTGACCTGTTTGGCCAAATATGGCCCTCATGGGCAGATGAAAAGACTGAGAGGGTTCAAACCCCCACAGGACTGGCCCACGTGGAGTGCAAAATCACTGACAAAACTTTCAGACTTCTAGCTTGAGAGGAAAAAAAGTTTCTCTGGTTGGACCAAGAAAGATCCAGCCCCTTAGACTTATACACCCTTAGACCATCTGTAGGTGTTGGTGCTCTATTGGCTTGTTAAGTGAATCCTTGGGGCTACATCCACCAAAGTTTATACACATTATCTCGGCCCACCAAGGACCATGCCCTGTGAATTGCAATTCCAGATTTTTTTTTTAATATATACAATGAAAGGATGATCTCCAATGACCTTTGACACTGACTGAGGCCTTCCCAGACCAGTTGCTCTTTTGACCTCATTTGGTCACCAAAGCAGATGGAGGCCTGAAACTTGAACTAGGAGAAATAACTTAGAAATAAATTAGGGCCTCCAACTTCTAGAAACTGGTTTAGAAATGTTTAGTCAGTGACTCTGCACTATTGGTTAGATCTAACATTACAGTATAACCCTTTATTTATTAAAAGTACAAAGGTGGCTCGAGAATAACTTTGACCTGTTTGGCCAAATATGGACCTCATTGGCGGATGGAAAGACTGAGAGGGTTCAAACCACCACAGGAATGGCCCACATGGAGTGCAGAATAACTGACAAAACTTTCAGCCTGAGATCCCTGAGATGTTTAGCTAAACTTTGTAAAGATTTAAATGCTAGGATTAACCAGCACTGCTCTAAGTAGACCACTCATACACTCGGACTCAATAATAAACTGTTATGTGCAATAGATACTCAAACATGCAGATTTTTTTAAATTATCCATTATGCACTGTTGCCATTGTCTTGCCGTTGTTTCTGTTTGTCACTGTATGTCAATGTATGTCGTTGTTGTTGTTTTTTTTTGTCTTTTTCCTGTTTATATTGTATATACTGTTATATTTATTTTTTATTCTCCGGAATTTCCCCACTGTGGGACGAATAAAGGCTATTCTATTCTATTCTATTCTATTACCGGACTTATGAACTGCGGAAAAATAAATTCCACTATTTTTCAGGTTGAGCAGTTCTATTGAACACATCAAATTCAAGGAACTCTGTATGGTGACTGAACATTTTAATGTTGCATAAGTTTTGAACAGTTTCTATTTCCTCCTGCCTTCTCCTTTCTTCCTGTCATTCTTGAAATTTCCTTCTCTTCAAAGGTATCTTCCAGGTTTTTTCTGCTGCTCCACTTGATCCTTCTTCACTTTCCCTCTCACTCTTCTCCAGTGCTCCTCTTTTATCTTTCTCTTTTGCACTTCTTTAACTTTACTCCTCGTCATCACCACAGGCTCATCTTGAATCTTTGTTTCTCTCTTCTTTCCCTTTTTACGCTTACCTTCCATGTTCTCCAAAGTCTTCTCTTGAATCTTTGTTTCTCTCTTCTTTCCCCTTCCCCTCTCACTCTTCTCCAGATGCTCCTCTATTATCTTTCTCTTCTGCACTTCTTTAACTTTACTCCTCGTCATCACCACAGGCTCATCTTGAATCTTTGTTTCTCTCTTCTTTCCCTTTTCACTCTTACCCTCCATGTTCTCCAAAGTCTTCTCTTGAATCTTTGTTTCTCTCTTCTTTCCCTTTTCACTCTTACTCTCCATCTTCTCCAAGGTTTCTTCCAGAATCATTTTCTTTGTCTTTTGTCCTGCTCTACCATCACTGTGGATCTTTTCCTCTGCCCTTTGTCCTTCTTCACCATCACTGTCCATCTTCTCCAAAGTCTCTTCCCGTGTCTCTTTCTCTGTCTTTTGTCCTTCTCTTAGCTCATCTTCTGTCTTATTTCTGTCTTCACCTTCAATCTTTGACATCTCCAAATAGCCCTCATCCACTTCACCTTCTTTTTCTTGTCCTTCATTTCCCCCCCCCCTTTCTTCAGGCAGGCTCCTGTGCAATGTTGTGTCTCCCACTGAGACTTCATTCTCCAATAGCCACTCTTTGGACACAGTTTTCCCCATGGATCCTTTATGTTAAGTTAATAATGATTGGTTACTATTGAAAACTGCACCAGTATTTATCCTGTGCACTGTACTATGTATGTACCTGAGGGAATCATCTGTCCAACTGTGGATCCAGCCTGGTGTTTAATGTTGTCACCTTAAAAGTGTATGATAAATACATAAATGTATTATAAAATGCAACTTTTCTTGTCCAGGCTCCATTACTTCACTTTGTCATATTTTCCCATAATTACCAGATATTGGCATGATGTCTTCAAACAAAGATGACTGGTGGAAAACCATCTTATTCACCATACTGACTCGGTCACACACAGTTTTTCTTGAGTGAGTTGACAACATTTTTGCCGTTCCTGGTCTTACAAAAGCCTGCTGCATCTAAAAAAAAGAAAAAGAAATAAGGTGTGAAAATATATTCTAGATCATGTAGTTCGTCTAGCTCGGATGTTCAGGTGTGTTTTAGTGCAGTGCTCTTACACCAGGACAGACTTTGACTGCCACCTTGTCATTCTGTGGGAAAAGGTCAAAGCATGTTGTAAACAGTTTAGAAAGCCACTAATTATTAACAAAAAGTGAGCAGATCTACTTCACAGCCAGAAGTTATCATTTTGATTTGTTGGCCTTATAGAAACCCATTTTATCACCTACACACAATGGCAAAGATCCAACATCTATGTAAGAGTCCCTTTATTGCAAAGAATGGACCTGATGTCTAAACAAGTCTGTTTACTGTAAAATACTTTTTCTGACGAGACATCAGTAACAGCTTTTCTTGTTTGTGTTATATGTGGTATATGGTGGTATATGTTGACATTATACTGTCTTGAGAGTGACAGGACTCACTGAAACCAGGGCTGTATTCAGTTTTAGGTCTGGAGATTGGCTCATCAATGCTCGTGTGTCCTGTTAATTTAGCAATATGAATTAAAGAACAAATGAAATAGACAAGTGTGGGTTTTAAAAGCCAAGTTTCAAGTTTTTATTTTGCTAATGTGGTAAAACTTTATCTTTTTGTGATATGATTATTGCTTGTTTGATGTACTAGCTACTTCACTTACCTCATTCTGCAACACATCTTCCTCACCACTTTCCCCCATATTTCCTTTTGACTGGGCTTCCTCTTCTTTCTCAGGCAGACATGGACTCTCTCCTCTCGTACACTCCTCCTCTGATTCCTTTTCTGTTACTCTCAGTGCACGGACCCTTGAACCAACCCGCTCAACTTCAGATGAGCTCCTCAGCTGGTTTTATGAAAGACAAAAATAATTTGTTCATTTGGAAAGCTTTTAGTATTTTCCGAAGCATTTACACTGATAATGACTCACCTCTCTTTGCAGGACAGAGCTCTCAGATCTCTTTCTTTTGGCCACCTTGTGAACCCTTCCTATGATCTGTTCATCCTCTTCTTCAAAATCACCCTCTGATTCCTCCTGTGTGGTTTTAACTCATTAAAACTCTAACTCATTTAGCTCTGAAGGTCTTCAGTACTTTTAAACACTTAAACTGATGATAGATCTCACCTCTCTTTGCAGGACAAGGCTCTCAGATCTCTTTCTTTTGGTCACCTTGTGAACCCTTTGTAGGACTTGTTCCTCCTCTTCTTCAGAATCAGTCTCAGATCCCTGCTGTGTGGGTTTCCATTCATCAGCGGAGCCATCACCTTCAGATGAACTAAAGCTCTGTTTTTAGGTAACACAAGATTCATTTTACTGATTTTGAATTGAAAGCTAGTAGAATGTGGGGAAGCACTGAATCTAATTATTACTCTCACCTCTATTTTCTGGAAAGGGCACTCAACCTCCCTTTTATCTGTTCCATCCTGTTTAAAAGAGGTCATCGTCTGTTTTTTAATGAAAAGTCAAAAGAATATTAAAAGCTTTGTAATATGTGGAAGTACTGAAAACTGTCAAAACTCACCATTTGTTGGTTCAAAGGCACAGATGCCCTTTTCTCACGCAGCTGGTAAGTCCTTTTTGGCACATGTTCCTCATCCTCTTCAGGATCTGGTACTGTTTCAGTAAGTGTGGTTTTCATATCACCTGCATCATCCTCATCAGATGAGCTCACCATCTTTTTTTAGGAAAAATAAAGTATATTAAGCTCATTTTAGAATGACGTATTTTTAATTTGTGTGTGGAAACACTGCAGCTAGTCACATGTCTCACCTGCTGGTCTGAGGGCACAAGGATCTTGTTGCTGTACAGCTGGTTAAGCCTTTTTCTCACAGGCTTCTCTTGGCCCAATGGTTCCTGCTCCTCCTCTTCAAACCCCTGATTGTCTTCATTTTGTGCAGGTTCGTTGTCCTCCCTTTCAGAAGCAATGGTCATGGTGTTGTCTTTCTTGTGTTTCTCTCTGCGTTTCCTTGTCTTTGCAGCATATGTAGAAATTGCCATCATTGACAATCCTCTACTCTGGAGTGTGACCTCTGCTGGGTCCTCCGCTGTGCAAAGAAATGGATAAAATGAATACAAGTTGATGGATACTACAAGAAAAAATAGGTTTGATTTAGATTGTTTAAAAAACCTTGATAAAATCTTTTGGCTGTGTTTGCATCATGGCACATAAAAGTCGCCACTTTCTGGTAGGTTTTATGGCCCAACTGCCGCTTGGCCTGGGGAATGAATGTAAAAAAGAAATATATACAAGTGCAAAATTCATTAAGTTTTCACCACACTTAATTGTTTTTAAGATACAAAAAACCATGAGAAGTTATCTCACATAAGTGGCAACAGAGGAGCGCAGCATGTTGAAAGTTGGGGCTGTCCCCAAGCCCATCCCCTCCCAGGCCTCCTTGAAATATTCAGACAGCTTCAGCAGGACACCTCCACTGGTTGTGTGAAAGAAGGTAGAAGCCTCTTTGCCTCCTTCAATTCTGTTTCGAAGCAGGTTGTAACGCTGCAACCAGGAATACTCGCTTGGCTTGAGGGGTACAGCTGCTTCACCAAAGTACCTTTGAGTCTTGTGCTGTCCAACCTAATAATTCAGGAAAGTTGACTTTTCACTCTGACCAACTGATATAAAAATGTGTATGTCTCTTGTGTCCTTTCAGTTTTTGTAATAATGTTTGCACTTACACGGATGATGCGGGCACCCTGCTTAGTCTTTTCTGCTGCCTTGACCTCCTTTCTGGTCATGTTGATCACAACACCCTTTCGGTGGCCTGTTGTTGCAATAATATAGCCACCCAGCAGTCCAAAAAACTCTTTCAGACATGCTCGGTCCTCTGGATGCTTCTCAAGGTCAACTGTAAAAGCAGAGGAAGGACATTGTATGCATTCACTCACAATGATGATGTTCTTACCTAAGTACCACACGTTGGCCACACAAAAGCAGCAGAGACCAGCCCATATATAAAAACCCAGTTTGTAGATGTTAATCCCTGTAATGTAAAATCTGCAGAACGGTATCTTCACCCAAAGTTTGAGTCTGGAGAAGCCCCATAACATTAAATAAACCTTATTTTTACAAATCTGAAACTTATGCTGAGCAATGATTCATACCCAGTACTGCAGTGATCTTCTTCGGAGCCTCATCTATAAACCATGCATGTTTCTGTGCCTTGACCAGTCTCTCTGAAATTTTGAATAGCATTTATTATATGCATGTTCCCTGCTTTTAACGATGTGATGTTGATGTTTGGACGTGGGGTTATAAATGTTAAACATACCAGATTTACTTCGCCTCACACTGAGCTGGTGCCCGACCACATCCCGGCCAATATCTCTGATCCGGGCCCTCAGCTCTACCAAGATGGCATTGATTTTTTTTGTTCTCAGTCTGACAGATGGTGGTGCCATGTTTGAAATATATTTCATAAAGGCCACAACATCCATCAAATAGTTTCTCTGTGTTGGGGGTTTGAAGCCTTTTTCCTGAAGGTCTGCAACAAAACTTGAAAGACAAAAATACAAATACAGTCATGTCCTCTACCCTGTGACACACTGATGCTTCTTACAGTGTAGTACTGTTAGGGATATTTTTGTTTCTTGTGCTGATTACACCATCCCCTGATATCTGTAAGGAGTGTTTTATCTCTTTTATAATCAAATAGTGTTTTACCTCTCCTATTGATTAAGTCACTTATTTTACCTCTTATTGATAAAGCTGATCAAGTGACCCTTTCCTACCTCTGATTAATACAGCTATACTTCCTACCTCGAGACAGTGTAGTGTGCCTTGAATCACATATTGTGTTTGTATGCAATAATCAAAGATACTGTGTTACTAATCATTGAGTTGTTGTGACCTGTCCAACAATGAGAGGGTATGACGCATTAGTCCCATGGTGTTAAGGATTAATACATGTGAGAAATAAACCAGGATACTCTGAAAGTCCCTTTATTATTACTAGCTATTATTATTATTACTAACAAACATGCACTGAATCACAAGTCTGCACTAAAAGTGACTTTTTACTGTAGCTCATACTGTGACATTTGATGCAATTGTTTAAAGATAGGCCTGTACACCAAGTTACACAGGTGCCTTTGTTTTCAAAGAATCAGCCTGAAGCTGTGGCCAAGGTCATGCGAAGGATGCAAGCAAGTGATGGGAGAAAGTAACAGAGACAATGGAGCCTAAGACCATAGAAAGACTCCAAACATGGTGCAGGTGAGATAGTATAGGGAGGATCTTTCAACAGGGTGATGTCTTCTGTGGATGGATGGTTCGTGGGCCAAGAGGCTGAGACCAGCCTGTGCACCAACGAAGGAAGAGCTATGTCTAAACCACGGTTTCTTCCCACCAGTTTAGCCAATCATAATAATCAATGTTGACTTGTAATTTGCATGCTGCACATCATATAGTGAATATGTGTTAACAATCTTTATCCTTTTCTGGGAGGCTGGATACAGAGTAACAGCGATCCGCTGACTGTGTTTTTCCAAACAGAAAAGGTCCATGATCATGTACTTTTAATAATCCAATTTGAAAATAAATAGTTAAGAGCACGTCGTAGTTTGTCTTCTCTCAAATAAACAAACACGTTTTCCTGACAGTACTTACCCACGGATTCTAGCGTGGTTGCTCAGGAAAAGAAGGTCAACATTTGGGATCGATGAGTCTGCCATGTACTCTAGAAAATCCCGAACATGTTTGGCTCGCTGCTTGGCGTTTTCAGACGTTTTCCTACTGGGGTTGGCACCTTCTGTGTGGCCCCTAAATTCCTCGACCAATCTCACTAAAGAGGAAAGAATATAAAGCAAATCAAATATTTTTGCATGGTCTTCTTTCTTAAATCACTGACCTCAGATGTCTTTACAATCTGCATATTAACACAACATCCCCTATATTTCAAGTTCAATACTAGTACAGTGACTACTATATGAGGGTATCTTCACCATAGCGAGGGGCTTTGCTGGGGGGAAATGGTGCACGTCTGCGATGTTTTGCTGCCTGAAAAAAGCACATGAAGCAGATTTATTTAATCAAGAGTTACTGAAACAATTGGTCACATTTCAGAAGTACACCAAAGGAATAACCCAACACTCACAGTTGCACGCATTGTTGAAGAATGTAGCTGCTTGAGCTCATGGTTCCTCTCAATCTCAATCTGGAGCAGGTTCTTCACCACGTTTAGTTCGGCAAAGAGAAGCTGGCAGTTCCTGCACCCAGGATCAGGGGCCCTCAGGACAGAACGCCTTCTAGTTCGCTTGGCCTGTTGGTCAACTGTTCCTGTGTAGCAGGAAGCCTGGCTGGTTGAGGGAAAAAGATCCAGCATAGCTGGTGCTTCTGGGTCATAAGAAGCCTGGCTGGTTGAGAGAGAAGGATCCTGCATCGCTGGTATTTCTGGGTCACAGGAAGCCTGTCTGGTTGAGGGAGAAGGATCCTGCATCGCTGGTATTTCTGGGTCACAGGAAGCCTGTCTGGTTGAGGGAGAAGGATCCTGCATTGCTGGTATTTCTGGGTCACAAGAAGCATGGCTGGTTGAAGGAGAAGGATCCTGCATCGCTGGTATTTCTGGGTCACAAGAAGCCTGGCTGGTTGAGTGAGAAGGATCCTGCATCGCTGGTATTTCTGGGTCACAGGAAGCCTGTCTGGTTGAGGGAGAAGGATCCTGCATCACTGGTATTTCTGGGTCACAGGAAGCCTGGCTGGTTGAGGGAGAAGGATCCTGCATAGTTTTTGTTTTTGGGTCACAAGAACCCTGGCTGGCAAGGGGAGAACTAGACACGGGGCCCGAAAGAGGAGGCACAGTGGTAGAAGCTGCAGCATGGGAAGCAGCCTCTATCACCCTCCTGACACCCTCTTCGATTGCTGCATCATCCACCTCGTCAAGATGTGAGACCATTGGTGGTGTGGGTTTCGAGGCACGTAGGAGGGCCAGTTCTCTCGCAATGTATCTGTCCTTCGCTTTCTGGATGTACAGTGTAACCATTGGCTTCTGCAAAAAAAGCAGAACGTACATTTAGTAAATCATTTCATTCTGTCTGAAAAAAGTTACATTATTGATATCTCATTAACTTTAGCATCATGCATGTATTTAACCAGCAATATTCTTTCTGTGGGATTTGTAGCACTAAATAAATACAGCATTTCTGAATCTATATTAACCACACAAGGATCAAATGAAGACCACAGACCCACCACACAGCAAGGAAGAACAAGAAGCACAACAAGGACCACAGTTGCTGGGTTTAAGATCTCAACCTAACTCAACAATACACATAAATCACACAGAGGGACTACCTTCAGGCTGTGGATCCTTTGCAGATGCTTGTCGAGTCGGTTAATATATTTAGACTTGCAGAAACGCACTGGGCAGTCCAGATTTGCACGAAAACTGGAGAAGCAAGAAGAGTCTTTGATTTAGTAGTAGAAAAAATGTTTGTAAGAAGTGTGAAATGAAACAGTGTACTAAGAAAATATGCACACATTTCTTTGTAACATGTGTAACACTTAACACTTAAAAATGTTAAAAAAAAACATATGACACTTGCTAATACAGATTATTCATGACCTGCCTTGCATCTATTTTTGAGAGACTTTTGCAAAATCAGTTGTAGCCTCATACATCACAGACCGATATTTACATTTGCATTACGTTATTTGTTACTGAAAAAAGCACTTTTATTACAGTGATTATTTAAAAGCAACAACTTACTATACAACACTGATTAACAATAGTGTTTTGGACCCTATTTCATTGATAGTGAAAAAGCACCATAAGAAGCTTCTTTAAGAGCATCCTGAAGAGGAAACAGGACACTTACTGTCGATGAGAAAACTTGCTCAGAAGACTCAACTCTGTTTTGTTGACCACCTTTTCTGTGCTTCTCAGGTGCTGGACTATATCAGCATACAGTTTCCCACAAATGAGACACTTGTGCTTGCACCTCTCATACTGCTTGCTTGGAGGGCTGCAGTCAGAAGATTCCTGTTGCTGTGGTCCTGCTGTCTGAGGCTCCTCATCAGGTTCCTGTACATGGACACAAAAGTACTGCTCGTCGAAGCCCAATAGTAGATATTGGTGAATGGATTACACAGATAATCTCTGACCTGTTTCCATCATACCCCATGATATTTGCCATACACAGACATTCTAGAGTTTAATATTATTAGGGCCACGGGGCAATTGCACCGAGCACTGGTCCCTACAGCTATAGCTGCAGGGACCAGTGCTCGGGGCTTATTGTTATACTGTGGATTTCTTCTTATCCTTTCCTCTTCCAGATACAATTTCGGTTCGCTTCTTGTCCTACAATTAGAAGAGTTGTAGGACAAATGATATATCAAAACGTGCGTCTTGATCGGGATAGGTGTGCTATTACCTTTCTTCACAGGATACGAATTTCGAATTTCAAATACGAATCTCATCATAATGTACACACTCCGGCAGTAGCCCCCGTGGCTCTTTCAAAATTTCCCCAGAGGAAATTTTCTAGTTACTTTAATTATCTGGGTGTAAGTTTATGCTTTCTTTACTTTATAAAATAATATTTCCCACATTCCTGGGTAAATTCGTAAATTTAGTTTCCTTTCATTCTTTTTTATCTTATGCAAACAATGAATCGATCCATAATGTCATGATTTGGTCGTTTTGATCTTCTGTTTAATAGACGTATTTAAGTTTTTTATTCTTGCATTTGGGTCCTGTTCCATTGTGTTTCCTTAATCGGACATGACACATCATCTCAACTGAACCCTGAATTTTGTAACCTATTGCACAACTAAGATGATACACTGATTTGTTTTGTTTTTTACAAATTGTATATTTTCTCTTCCTGTGACAAAAAATCAAAATAAAGTGACATTTTAAGTTACATTTTAAAAAATTTCAGACCAGTAAAATCTGCAAAAGTAATTCCTGCTGTTCTAATACCTTCATGCTGTGATCTATCAGGGAAAAATCAGCTAATAAAAACAACAATTTAAAACCCAGCCTGTTTAGAGGGAGCCTGGGTACATTTAAATGCAAGTAACAGGTTGTAAAATGTTATTTAAGCTAATTTAAGCATGTTTTAGCTAAGCTTATTTAAGTAAAACATGCTAATGAATACTAATAAAGTGCAACAAAAACAACAAGCAGTCATTCATTGCCCAGACTGCACAGATATCCAACATGTCAGTATTTTTGGATTTTACCTGATTGCTGGTTGCTGCAACACCTCCGTCCATGATTCCTCCTCAACTTGTCTCTTCCTCTCTCTCTCTCTCTCTCTCTCTCGCGCGCGCTCTTCCTGCCCTTCACACAGGAGGACATGGGTCTGCTCTGATTGGCTAAAAAGTTAATGACTGCTCTGACTGGCTGAAAAGTTAATGACTGCACTGATTGTCTGCTCCAGTGTGTTGGTGATGTTGTGGATTTTCTTCACTTTTCTGAACTGGCCTCGAGGTTTCTGCATCATCCTACATTGTGTTCTGCTAAATCTGCACAGATTTTGAAAGATTTCAACTCTTCTGCAGGTAAGAGTCAATTTCTGGTTTGTAGCCCACTTTCTGTTTCCTCTTTCTGTTACATTGCTGTAATGCTGCACAATTACACCACACTTTTAGTCTTTTTCTAGCTAAAATGTTGTTCAAATGTGGATTTGTGGCCCACTTTGGTCTCTTTTGTAGATAAAGTTTTATTTTAGTTTGAAATCTCAGAGCGACAATTGGCGGAGGGGGAGGTAAAACTTCTGCGAGTGAATCTGTCCATTTTCTCTGTATAGTAATAACTAAGGACCCACTTTTGCAGTAAAAGATTAAAACTTTTAAAACTAAAAATTCTGATACAATGTATCCTGCTATTAAGTAGCACACTACTGTAATATGATAGAGCTGAGGCAATTATGAACCCAATTTACTGTAAAGCTGTCTCTCCATATTTAACATGGGTCAAATAAATTAATTTGACATAATCAATAAAAAATTTATTGCATCATTTATAGAATATGCTTTGAAATATTTTAGATACTTGGTGTATTTATTACTACTCCCCCTGGGACATTGTACGATTTTTTAGATTGTTGTCGCTTAAAATGCCTGATTTGCCTGATGTGGAATTGGAGCTTTTCAAAAACGTGTTGAAAGTTGTGATATTTGTAGGCTTTATTTTCTTTACATCACAGGAGAAAGGGCATTTTAAACAATCTCACATTCTTGTAATCAACACCATATGACATGAAAATAATATTGTGTATGTATGGGGTCTGGGGGCTAAGAGGATACCTTTCACTCTCTCACTCTCTCTCTCTCTCAGCCAAACTGGTGTGCCAAGGTCTAATATGTATGTTCCCATATAGAGTCCTGCCCTAACTGTAACACTTATGTTTTACAGTGAAACCCAGGCAGTGCAAACTGAATCTGCAGCCCACCAATCCAAGTACGTCATTATGCTTGTGCATCAACATTGCTGCCTCCCAGGATATTTCACAGAGCTATGGATTTTTGCCATGATGATAATATGCGCTCTTACCCCAGAACAAGCTTATTCTCTAAAAATAACATCTGACAATAATCACTATTTGGGAACTAGAGATCGAAGTGTGTCTCTCAACTGTGAGTTCACCCTTGATTCTAAGGATTTGGAAAATTTGGACATGGAGTGGAACATTGTGCCACCAAACAGGAGGGAAGATGACAAACTGATACTCTTGTATACTCAAAGTATCATTCATAATAATTTATATGCCCCTTTAAAGAACAGGATCTACTTTACATCTCCTGAGCCCCAAGACGGTGATGCTTCTCTAAGCATCACTGACCTTAAGCTCACAGATTCTGGAACATACCAATGTAAGGTGAGATACCTAGGAAGAGAACAGATTAAAGACATTCTTCTGACTGTAATGGAGAGGCCAGACAAACCGGTATGTTACATGGATGGTGAAGCTGTGTTAGGTACAAATATAAGGCTCAGATGCAAATCCTCACAAGGCACTCCACCGCTTAAATACAGATGGGCAAAGCTCAGCGTAAACCGGATGCTGGATCCAGATGCCTTTGTTGATGCTCAAAGAGGGGACTTATACTTGGATAAGATCACAGAGAGGGACTCTGGAGCCTACCGCTGTACCGTCCAGAACCTTGTGGGTATGGAAGACTGTGAGTTTATACTCAAAATCACATCTCCATCAACAGTGATTGACGGACATGGACCTATAGCAGGAACTACAGCTGGAATTACAGCAGAAGTGGGTTTGGAAGACTGTGAGCCGGTACTCAATATCACATCTCCATCAACAGTGATTGATGGACCTATAGCAGGAACTACAGCTGAAATTACAGCAGAAGTGGGTATGGAAGACTGTGAGCCTGTACTCAATATTACATCTCCATCAACAGTGATTGACGGACTTGGACCTAACACAGGAACTACAGCTGAAATTACAGCAGGAGTGGGTATTGAAGACTGTGAGCCTGTACTCAATATCACATCTCCATCAACAGTGATTGACGGACATGGACCTACAGCAGGAACTGCAGCAGGAGCTATTGTTGCTGTGATTGTGCTCATCACTGTAACGCTCACCTCAGTCATTTACTACCGCCGCAGAAAAAGGCATGGAACGTTAAGGAGGAATCCATGGGCTCAGAGAAACTCATGCATCTATTGGCCCATAATAATAGAACAGGTAAGGAAGGTTCAGCTAAAGAAATCTGCATATGTAAGAGTGTTTTGGTCTTTTGTGCCAACAGAATATTCTTTCATACTGCGCTCATCATTGCAGCTCAGGTGTGAGGAAGAAGACAACCCATATGAGGCAACGGAGGCTACCGACCCTGTGAGTAGCTGACATATTCATGTCTCTGTTTTATGATTAACTGCATGCTGTTTAGGATGCTGTATATCACTGTAACCTCTGGAGTCATCTAGTCACTAAGGAGCAAAACCAGTAGTTAGTATACATTTCATAGTGTGGCAGCTGGAAACCTTTGAATGTAATTCTATTGAATAACAGGGCCATCTCAGCATTTAAAGTATGAGTAAAACCCCAACATCTATCTATCTATCTATCTATCTATCTATCTATCTATCTATCCCTTGAATACAAAAATCTCATGATTTGTCTCCAGGTGCTGTCCTCCTCTGCAGAGGACAATGAGAAGAATGCATCTATTGAGGAGGGTCTGACAGCCTGTATTGAAGCCAAGGCAAAGAGTATTAAGCTTGGTTTAGCGATGTGTGCAGACAGTATAGTTATTTTTTAGAGGATTTCTGTCCATGACCTCTAAATCACAAAATCTCCTCTGTAGGATTTGTGCTCCTCACAGATAGAAAAATCAGAGGACAATGGATCCATGGGAAACAGAGATCAGGCTGAGACTGAAGGACCGGTGAGTGGAAGTAAACTGGTTTAATTTTGTGTGCATGAAATCAAGTCATACATGAAGCAATATCTGTCTGTTCTCCATCTTAAGGAGCCATGTTCCTTGCACACAGAAGATGAGATTGATGTTGAAGGACAGGTGAGTGGAAGTAAACTGGTTTAATTTTGTGTGCATGAAATCAAGTCATACATGAACCAATATCTGCTTGTCCCCCATCTTAAGGAGCCATGTTCCTTGCACACAGAAAATGAGAAAAATGCATCCCACGAGGAGGTCACGACAGCATTGTAAAGCAAAGGTGAGCAGTATGAAGACGGTTTTAGTGCTGTTTACTACATTACAGATATGTTGGAAAACCACATCTTTTTGCATCCTTTCAGGAGCCATGTTCTTCAGAGGAAGAAACGTCCAAGGATGAAGAATCCCTTAAAGTTCTGTTAACATAAATATTAGACTGGTTTATATGTGAACATTTCCCTCAAAACAGTTCAGATTAGGTCACAAAGGAGAACATGATGTCCAGGAGCCACATCCATTAGGGCACATTGAAGTTCCTAAATGTTGTTTTTGATAATTTCATGTATGCTCAGTGTTTATCTCAACATATTTACTCAAAGTTATGTGAAATGTGTGGACCTGGCCCTAACTGATTAAAGAGGAGGAAGGGACATCCAAGTGCCACGTTGTTGAGAACAGAATAAACGTTCTTGAATATGTAAAGGTTTTTTAGGAAGAATTCATGTTTGTTGTCTTTGAAAAGGTTTCAAAGGTAAAAGTTGGGTGTTTTAGCCTTTAGATACTGAGAAAGTGGTCTTCAATAATCTGATGAATGCTGAAGTCATGACTGTATCACCATACACCCATTTGGGCCAAACAGGTCTCAGTCATTCTCTAGCCAACTATGCATTTTTAATAACTAGAGGGTCTCAAAGGTACAAGTTGGGTGTTTTAGCCTTTAGATACTGGGAAAGTGGTCTTCAATAATCTCATGAATGCTGGAGTCATACCTAAGTTACTTCCTGTTGTGTGAAACAAAGGTGACATGACTGTATCTCCATACACCCATATTTGGCCAAACAGGTCTCAGTCATTCTGTAGCCAACCTTGCATTTTTGATAAAGGGTCTCAAAGGTACAAGTTGGGTGTTTTAGCCTTTAGATACCGAGAAAGTGGTCTTCAATAATATCATGAATGCTGTCGTCATACATAAGTTTTCCTGTTGTATGAGACAAAGCGGTCATGACTGTATCTACATACAACCATATTTGGCCAAACAGGTCTCAGTCATTCTGTAGCCAACTTTGCACTTTTAATAAAGTGTCTCAAAAGTACAAGTTGGGCGTTTTAGCCTTTAGATACTGGGAAAGTGGTCTTCAATAATCTCATGAATGCTGGAGTCATACTTAAGTTTTCCTGTTGTATGAGACAAAGGGGTCATGACTGTATCTACATACTACCATATTTGGCCAAACAGGTCTCAGTCATTCTGTAGCCAAATTTGCATTTTTAATAAAGGGTCTCAAAGGTACAAGTTGGGTGTTTTAGCCTTTAGATACCGAGAAATTGGTCTTCAAAAATATCATGAATGCCAGAGTCATACTTAAGTTGCCGGTTGTATGAAACAAAGGTGTCATGACTGTATCTCCATACACCCATATTGGCCAAACAGGTCTCAGTCATTCTGTAGCCAACTTTGCACCTGTAATAATTGGTCTCAAAGGTACAAGCTGGGTGTTTTAGCCTTCAGATACTGGGAAAGTGGTCTTCAATAATCTCATGAATGCTGGAGTCATACCTAAGTTACTTCCTGTTGTGTGAAACAAAGGTGACATGACTGTATCTCCATACACCCATATTTGGCCAAACAGGTCTCAGTCATTCTGTAGCCAACCTTGCATTTTTGATAAAGGGTCTCAAAGGTACAAGTTGGGTGTTTTAGCCTTTAGATACCGAGAAAGTGGTCTTCAATAATATCATGAATGCTGTCGTCATACATAAGTTTTCCTGTTGTATGAGACAAAGCGGTCATGACTGTATCTACATACAACCATATTTGGCCAAACAGGTCTCAGTCATTCTGTAGCCAACTTTGCACTTTTAATAAAGTGTCTCAAAAGTACAAGTTGGGCGTTTTAGCCTTTAGATACTGGGAAAGTGGTCTTCAATAATCTCATGAATGCTGGAGTCATACTTAAGTTTTCCTGTTGTATGAGACAAAGGGGTCATGACTGTATCTACATACAACCATATTTGGCCAAACAGGTCTCAGTCATTCTGTAGCCAAATTTGCATTTTTAATAAAGGGTCTCAAAGGTACAAGTTGGGTGTTTTAGCCTTTAGATACCGAGAAATTGGTCTTCAAAAATATCATGAATGCCAGAGTCATACTTAAGTTGCCGGTTGTATGAAACAAAGGTGTCATGACTGTATCTCCATACACCCATATTGGCCAAACAGGTCTCAGTCATTCTGTAGCCAACTTTGCACCTGTAATAATTGGTCTCAAAGGTACAAGCTGGGTGTTTTAGCCTTCAGATACTGGGAAAGTGGTCTTCAATAATCTCATGAATGCTGGAGTCATACCTAAGTTACTTCCTGTTGTGTGAAACAAAGGTGACATGACTGTATCTCCATACACCCATATTTGGCCAAACAGGTCTCAGTCATTCTGTAGCCAACCTTGCATTTTTGATAAAGGGTCTCAAAGGTACAAGTTGGGTGTTTTAGCCTTTAGATACCGAGAAAGTGGTCTTCAATAATATCATGAATGCTGTCGTCATACATAAGTTTTCCTGTTGTATGAGACAAAGCGGTCATGACTGTATCTACATACAACCATATTTGGCCAAACAGGTCTCAGTCATTCTGTAGCCAACTTTGCACTTTTAATAAAGTGTCTCAAAAGTACAAGTTGGGCGTTTTAGCCTTTAGATACTGGGAAAGTGGTCTTCAATAATCTCATGAATGCTGGAGTCATACTTAAGTTTTCCTGTTGTATGAGACAAAGGGGTCATGACTGTATCTACATACAACCATATTTGGCCAAACAGGTCTCAGTCATTCTGTAGCCAAATTTGCATTTTTAATAAAGGGTCTCAAAGGTACAAGTTGGGTGTTTTAGCCTTTAGATACCGAGAAATTGGTCTTCAAAAATATCATGAATGCCAGAGTCATACTTAAGTTGCCGGTTGTATGAAACAAAGGTGTCATGACTGTATCTCCATACACCCATATTGGCCAAACAGGTCTCAGTCATTCTGTAGCCAACTTTGCACCTGTAATAATTGGTCTCAAAGGTACAAGCTGGGTGTTTTAGCCTTCAGATACTGGGAAAGTGGTCTTCAATAATCTCATGAATGCTGGAGTCATACCTAAGTTACTTCCTGTTGTGTGAAACAAAGGTGACATGACTGTATCTCCATACACCCATATTTGGCCAAACAGGTCTCAGTCATTCTGTAGCCAACCTTGCATTTTTGATAAAGGGTCTCAAAGGTACAAGTTGGGTGTTTTAGCCTTTAGATACCGAGAAAGTGGTCTTCAATAATATCATGAATGCTGTCGTCATACATAAGTTTTCCTGTTGTATGAGACAAAGCGGTCATGACTGTATCTACATACAACCATATTTGGCCAAACAGGTCTCAGTCATTCTGTAGCCAACTTTGCACTTTTAATAAAGTGTCTCAAAAGTACAAGTTGGGCGTTTTAGCCTTTAGATACTGGGAAAGTGGTCTTCAATAATCTCATGAATGCTGGAGTCATACTTAAGTTTTCCTGTTGTATGAGACAAAGGGGTCATGACTGTATCTACATACAACCATATTTGGCCAAACAGGTCTCAGTCATTCTGTAGCCAAATTTGCATTTTTAATAAAGGGTCTCAAAGGTACAAGTTGGGTGTTTTAGCCTTTAGATACCGAGAAATTGGTCTTCAAAAATATCATGAATGCCAGAGTCATACTTAAGTTGCCGGTTGTATGAAACAAAGGTGTCATGACTGTATCTCCATACACCCATATTGGCCAAACAGGTCTCAGTCATTCTGTAGCCAACTTTGCACCTGTAATAATTGGTCTCAAAGGTACAAGCTGGGTGTTTTAGCCTTCAGATACTGGGAAAGTGGTCTTCAATAATCTCATGAATGCTGGAGTCATACCTAAGTTACTTCCTGTTGTGTGAAACAAAGGTGACATGACTGTATCTCCATACACCCATATTTGGCCAAACAGGTCTCAGTCATTCTGTAGCCAACCTTGCATTTTTGATAAAGGGTCTCAAAGGTACAAGTTGGGTGTTTTAGCCTTTAGATACCGAGAAAGTGGTCTTCAATAATATCATGAATGCTGTCGTCATACATAAGTTTTCCTGTTGTATGAGACAAAGCGGTCATGACTGTATCTACATACAACCATATTTGGCCAAACAGGTCTCAGTCATTCTGTAGCCAACTTTGCACTTTTAATAAAGTGTCTCAAAAGTACAAGTTGGGCGTTTTAGCCTTTAGATACTGGGAAAGTGGTCTTCAATAATCTCATGAATGCTGGAGTCATACTTAAGTTTTCCTGTTGTATGAGACAAAGGGGTCATGACTGTATCTACATACAACCATATTTGGCCAAACAGGTCTCAGTCATTCTGTAGCCAAATTTGCATTTTTAATAAAGGGTCTCAAAGGTACAAGTTGGGTGTTTTAGCCTTTAGATACCGAGAAATTGGTCTTCAATAATCTGATGAAAGCTGAAGTCATGACTGTATCACCATACACCCATATTGGGCCAAACAGGCCTCAGTCATTCTCTAGCCAACTATGCATTTTTAATAACTAGAGGGTCTCAAAGGTACAAGTTGGGTGTTTTAGCCTTTAGATACTGGGAAAGTGGTCTTCAATAATCTCATGAATGCTGGAGTCATACCTAAGTTACTTCCTGTTGTGTGAAACAAAGGTGACATGACTGTATCTCCATACACCCATATTTGGCCAAATAGGTCTCAGTCATTCTGTAGCCAACCTTGCATTTTTGATAAAGGGTCTCAAAGGTACAAGTTGGGTGTTTTAGCCTTTAGATACCGAGAAAGTGGTCTTCAATAAGATCATGAATGCTGTCGTCATACTTAAGTTTTCCTGTTGTATGAGACAAAGGGGTCATGACTGTATCTCCATACACCCATATTGGCCAAACAGATCTCAGTCATTCTGTAGCCAACTTTGCACTTTTAATAAAGGGTCTCAAAGGTACAAGTTGGGTGTTTTAGCCTTTAGATACCGAGAAATTGGTCGTCAAAAATATCATGAATGCCAGAGTCATACTTAAGTTGCCGGTTGTATGAAACAAAGGTGTCATGACTGTATCTCCATACACCCATATTGGCCAAACAGGTCTCAGTCATTCTGTAGCCAACTTTGCACCTGTAATAATGGGTCTCAAAGGTACAAGCTGGGTGTTTTAGCCTTCAGATACTGGGAAAGTGGTCTTCATTAATCTCATGAACACTGGAGTCATACCTAAGTTGCTCCCTGTTGTGTGAAAAAAAGGTTCCATGACTGTATCTCCATACACCCATATTTGGCCAACAGGTCTCAGTCATCTGTAGCCAACCTTGCATTTTTGATAAAGGGTCTCAAAGGTACAAGTTGGGTGTTTTAGCCTTTAGATACCGAGAAAGTGGTCTTCAATAATATCATGAATGCTGTCGTCATACATAAGTTTTCCTGTTGTATGAGACAAAGGGGTCATGACTGTATCTGCATACACCCATATTTGGCCAAACAGGTCTCAGTCATTCTGTAGCCAACTTTGTACTTTTAATAAAGGGTCTCAAAGGTACAAGTTGGGTGTTTTAGCCTTCAGATACTGGGAAAGAGGTCTTCATTAATCTCATGAAGGCTGGAGTCATACTTACGTTACTTCCTGTTGTGTGAAACAAAGGTGTCATGACTGTATCTCCATACACCCATATTGGCCAAACAGGTCTCAGTCATTCTGTAGCCAACTTTGCACTTTTAATAAAGGGTCTCAAAGGTACAAGTTGGGTGTTTTAGCCTTCAGATACTGGGAAAGTGGTCTTCATTAATCTCATGAACACTGGAGTCACACCTAAGTTACTTCCTGTTGTGTGAAACAAAGGTGACATGACTGTATCTCCATACACCCATATTTGGCCAAACAGGTCTCAGTCATTCTGTAGCCAACCTTGCATTTTTGATAAAGGGTCTCAAAGGTACAAGTTGGGTGTATTAGCCTTTAGATACTGAGAAAGTGGTCTTCAATAATCTCATGAACGCTGGAGTCATACTAAAGTTTTCCTGTTGTATGAGACAAAGGGGTCATGACTGTATCTCCATACACCCATATTTGGCCAAACAGGGCTCAGTCATTCTGTAGCCAACCTTGCATTTTTGATAAAGAGTCTCAAAGGTACAAGTTGGGTCTTTTAGTCTTTAGATACTGGGAAAGTGGTCTTTAGCAATCTCATGAAGGCTGGAGTCATACTTACGCTACTTCCTGTTGTGTGAAACAAAGGTGTCATGACTGTATCTCCATACACCCATATTTGGCCAAACAGGGCTCAGTCATTCTGTAGCCAACCTTGCATTTTTGATAAAGAGTCTCAAAGGTACAAGTTGGGTCTTTTAGTCTTTAGATACTGGGAAAGTGGTCTTTAGCAATCTCATGAAGGCTGGAGTCATACTTACGTTACTTCCTGTTGTGTGAAACAAAGGTGTCATGACTGTATCTCCATACACCCATATTTGGCCAAACAGGTCTCAGCCATTCTGCAGCCAACTTTGCATTTTTAATAAAGGGTCTCAAAGGTACAAGTTGGGTGTTTTAGCCTTCAGATACTGGGAAAGTGGTCTTCATTAATCTCATGAACACTGGAGTCACACCTAAGTTACTTCCTGTTGTGTGAAACAAAGGTGACATGACTGTATCTCCATACACCTATATTTGGCCAAACAGGTCTCAGTCATTCTGTAGCCAACCTTGCATTTTTGATAAAGGGTCTCAAAGGTACAAGTTGGGTGTTTTAGCCTTTAGATACTGGGAAAGTGGTCTTCAATAATCTCATGAATGCTGGAGTCGTACTAAAGTTTTCCTGTTGTATGAGACAAAGGGGTCATGACTGTATCTCCATACACCCATATTTGGCCAAACAGGTCTCAGCCATTCTGCAGCCAACTTTGCATCTATAATAAAGGGTCTCAAAGGTACAAGTTGGGTGTTTTAGCCTTTAGATACCGAGAAAGTGGTCTTCAATAATATCATGAATGCCAGAGTCATACTTACGTTACTTCCTGTTGTGTGAAACAAAGGGGTCATGACTGTATCTCCATACACCCATATTTGGCCAAACAGGGCTCAGTCATTCTGTAGCCAACCTTGCATTTTTGATAAAGAGTCTCAAAGGTACAAGTTGGGTCTTTTAGTCTTTAGATACTGGGAAAGTGGTCTTTAGCAATCTCATGAAGGCTGGAGTCATACTTACGTTACTTCCTGTTGTGTGAAACAAAGGTGTCATGACTGTATCTCCATACACCCATATTTGGCCAAACAGGTCTCAGTCATTCTGTAGCCAACTTTGCACTTTTAATAAAGGGTCTCAAAGGTACAAGTTGGGTGTTTTAGCCTTTAGATACTGGGAAAATGGTCTTCAATAATCTCATGAATGCTGGAGTCATACTAAAATTTTCCTGTTGTATGAGACAAAGGTGTCATGACTGTATCTCCATACACCCATATTTGGCCAAACAGGTCTCAGTCATTCTGTAGCCAACTTTGCATTTTTAATAAAGGGTAACAAAGGTACAAGTTGGGTGTTTTAGCCTTCAGATACTGGGAAAGTGGTCTTCATTAATCTCACGAACACTGGAGTCACACCTAAGTTACTTCCTGTTGTGTGAAACAAAGGTGACATGACTGTATCCCCATACACCTATATTTGGCCAAACAGGTCTCAGTCATTCTGTAGCCAACCTTGCATTTTTGATAAAGGGTCTCAAAGGTACAAGTTGGGTGTTTTAGCCTTTAGATACTGGGAAAGTGGTCTTCAATAATCTCATGAATGCTGGAGTCGTACTAAAGTTTTCCTGTTGTATGAGACAAAGGGGTCATGACTGTATCTGCATACACCCATATTTGGCCAAACAGGTCTCAGTCATTCTGTAGCCAACCTTGCATTTTTGATAAAGAGTCTCAAAGGTACAAGTTGGGTCTTATAGTCTTTAGATATTGGGAAAGTGGTCTTTAGCAATCTCATGAAGGCTGGAGTCATACTTACGTTACTTCCTGTTGTGTGAGACAAAGGGGTCATGACTGAATCTCCATACACCCATATTTGGCCAAAAAGGTCTCAGTCATTCTGTAGCCAACTTTGCATTTTTAATAAAGTGTCTCAAAGGTACAAGTTGGGTGTTTTAGCCTTTAGATACCGGGAAAGTGGTCTTCATTAATCTCATGAATGCCAGAGTCATACTTAATTTACTTCCTATTGTGTGAAACAAAGGTGACATGACTGTATCTCCATACACCCATATTTGGCCAAACAGGTCTCAGTCATTCTGTAGCCAACTTTGCACTTTTAATAAAGGGTCTCAAAGGTACAAGTTGGGTGTTTTAGCCTTTAGATACTGGGAAAGTGGTCTTCAATAATCTCATGAATGCTGGAGTCGTACTAACGTTTTCCTGTTGTATGAGACAAAGGGGTCATGACTGTATCTGCATACACCCATATTTGGCCAAACAGGTCTCAGCCATTCTGCAGCCAACCTTGCATTTTTAATAAAGGGTCTCAAAGGTACAAGTTGGGTGTTTTAGCCTTTAGATACCGAGAAAGTGGTCTTCAATAATATCATGAATGCCAGAGTCATACTTACGTTACTTCCTGTTGTGTGAAACAAAGGGGTCATGACTGTATCTCCATACACCCATATTGGCCAAACAGATCTCAGTCATTCTGTAGCCAACTTCGCACTTTTAATAAAGGGTCTCAAAGGTACAGGTTGGGTGTTTTAGCCTTCAGATACTGGGAAAGTGGTCTTCATTAATCTCATGAACACTGGAGTCACACCTAAGTTACTTCCTGTTGTGTGAAACAAAGGTGACATGACTGTATCTCCATACACCCATATTTGGCCAAACAGGTCTCAGTCATTCTGTAGCCAACCTTGCATTTTTGATAAAGGGTCTCAAAGGTACAAGTTGGGTGTTTTAGCCTTTAGATACTGAGAAAGTGGTCTTCAATAATCTCATGAATGCTGGAGTAATACTAAAGTTTTCCTGTTGTATGAGACAAAGGGGTCATGACTGTATCTCCATACACCCATATTTGGCCAAACAGGGCTCAGTCATTCTGTAGCCAACCTTGCATTTTTGATAAAGAGTCTCAAAGGTACAAGTTGGGTCTTTTAGTCTTTAGATACTGGGAAAGTGGTCTTTAGCAATCTCATGAAGGCTGGAGTCATACTTACGTTACTTCCTGTTGTGTGAAACAAAGGTGTCATGACTGTATCCCCATACACCCATATTTGGCCAAACAGGTCTCAGTCATTCTGTAGCCAACTTTGCATTTTTAATAAAGTGTCTCAAAGGTACAAGTTGGGTGTTTTAGCCTTTAGATACCGGGAAAGTGGTCTTCATTAATCTCATGAATGCCAGAGTCATACTTAATTTACTTCCTATTGTGTGAAACAAAGGTGAGATGACTGTATCTCCATACACCCATATTTGGCCAAACAGGTCTCAGTCATTCTGTAGCCAACTTTGCACTTTTAACAAAGGGTCTCAAACGTACAAGTTGGGTGTTTTAGCCTTTAGATACTGGGAAAGTGGTCTTCAATAATCTCATGAATGCTGGAGTCGTACTAAAGTTTTCCTGTTGTATGAAACAAAGGTGTCATGACTGAATCTCCATACACCCATATTTGGCCAAACAGGTCTCAGTCATTCTGTAGCCAACTTCGCACTTTTAATAAAGGGTCTCAAAGGTACAGGTTGGGTGTTTTAGCCTTCAGATACTGGGAAAGTGGTCTTCATTAATCTCATGAACACTGGAGTCACACCTAAGTTACTTCCTGTTGTGTGAAACAAAGGTGACATGACTGTATCTCCATACACCCATATTTGGCCAAACAGGTCTCAGTCATTCTGTAGCCAACCTTGCATTTTTGATAAAGGGTCTCAAAGGTACAAGTTGGGTGTTTTAGCCTTTAGATACTGAGAAAGTGGTCTTCAATAATCTCATGAATGCTGGAGTAATACTAAAGTTTTCCTGTTGTATGAGACAAAGGGGTCATGACTGTATCTCCATACACCCATATTTGGCCAAACAGGGCTCAGTCATTCTGTAGCCAACCTTGCATTTTTGATAAAGAGTCTCAAAGGTACAAGTTGGGTCTTTTAGTCTTTAGATACTGGGAAAGTGGTCTTTAGCAATCTCATGAAGGCTGGAGTCATACTTACGTTACTTCCTGTTGTGTGAAACAAAGGTGTCATGACTGTATCCCCATACACCCATATTTGGCCAAACAGGTCTCAGTCATTCTGTAGCCAACTTTGCATTTTTAATAAAGTGTCTCAAAGGTACAAGTTGGGTGTTTTAGCCTTTAGATACCGGGAAAGTGGTCTTCATTAATCTCATGAATGCCAGAGTCATACTTAATTTACTTCCTATTGTGTGAAACAAAGGTGAGATGACTGTATCTCCATACACCCATATTTGGCCAAACAGGTCTCAGTCATTCTGTAGCCAACTTTGCACTTTTAACAAAGGGTCTCAAACGTACAAGTTGGGTGTTTTAGCCTTTAGATACTGGGAAAGTGGTCTTCAATAATCTCATGAATGCTGGAGTCGTACTAAAGTTTTCCTGTTGTATGAAACAAAGGTGTCATGACTGAATCTCCATACACCCATATTTGGCCAAACAGGTCTCAGTCATTCTGTAGCCAACTTTGCACTTTTAATAAAGGGTCTCAAAGGTACAAGTTGGGTGTTTTAGCCTTTAGATACTGGGAAAATGGTCTTCAATAATCTCATGAATGCTGGAGTCATACTAAAATTTTCCTGTTGTATGAGACAAAGGTGTCATGACTGTATCTCCATACACCCATATTTGGCCAAACAGGTCTCAGTCATTCTGTAGCCAACTTTGCATTTTTAATAAAGGGTAACAAAGGTACAAGTTGGGTGTTTTAGCCTTCAGATACTGGGAAAGTGGTCTTCATTAATCTCACGAACACTGGAGTCACACCTAAGTTACTTCCTGTTGTGTGAAACAAAGGTGACATGACTGTATCCCCATACACCTATATTTGGCCAAACAGGTCTCAGTCATTCTGTAGCCAACCTTGCATTTTTGATAAAGGGTCTCAAAGGTACAAGTTGGGTGTTTTAGCCTTTAGATACTGGGAAAGTGGTCTTCAATAATCTCATGAATGCTGGAGTCGTACTAAAGTTTTCCTGTTGTATGAGACAAAGGGGTCATGCCTGTATCTGCATACACCCATATTTGGCCAAACAGGTCTCAGCCATTCCGCAGCCAACTTTGCATCTATAATAAAGGGTCTCAAAGGTGCAAGTTGGGTGTTTTAGCCTTTAGATACCGAGAAAGTGGTCTTCATTAATCTCATGAACACTGGAGTCACACCTAAGTTACTTCCTGTTGTGTGAAACAAAGGTGACATGACTGTATCTCCATACACCCATATTTGGCCAAACAGGTCTCAGTCATTCTGTAGCCAACCTTGCATTTTTGATAAAGGGTCTCAAAGGTACAAGTTGGGTGTTTTAGCCTTTAGATACTGAGAAAGTGGTCTTCAATAATCTCATGAATGCTGGAGTCATACTAAAGTTTTCCTGTTGTATGAGACAAAGGGGTCATGACTGTATCTCCATACACCCATATTTGGCCAAACAGGGCTCAGTCATTCCGTAGCCAACCTTGCATTTTTGATAAAGAGTCTCAAAGGTACAAGTTGGGCCTTTTAGTCTTTAGATGCTGGGAAAGTGGTCTTTAGCAATCTCATGAAGGCTGGAGTCATACTTACGTCACTTCCTGTTGTGTGAAACAAAGGTGTCATGACTGTATCTCCATACACCCATATTTGGCCAAACAGGTCTCAGTCATTCTGTAGCCAACTTTGCACTTTTAATAAAGGGTCTCAAAGGTACAAGTTGGGTGTTTTAGCCTTTAGACACTGGGAAAATGGTCTTCAATAATCTCATGAATGCTGGAGTCATACTAAAGTTTTCCTGTTGTATGAGACAAAGGTGTCATGACTGTATCTCCATACACCCATATTTGGCCAAACAGGTCTCAGTCATTCTGTAGCCAACTTTGCATTTTTAATAGTGTCTCAAAAGGTACAAGTTGGGTGTTTTAGCCTTTAGATACCGGGAAAGCGGTCTTCATTAATCTCATGAATGCCAGAGTCATACTTAATTTACTTCCTATTGTGTGAAACAAAGGTGAGATGACTGTATCTCCATACACCCATATTTGGCCAAACAGGTCTCAGTCATTCTGTAGCCAACTTTGCACTTTTAATAAAGGGTCTCAAAGGTACAAGTTGGGTGTTTTAGCCTTTAGATACTGGGAAAGTGGTCTTCAATAATCTCATGAATGCTGGAGTCGTACTAAAGTTTTCCTGTTGTATGAGACAAAGGGGTCATGACTGTATCTGCATACACCCATATTTGGCCAAACAGGTCTCAGTCATTCTGCAGCCAACTTTGCATTTTTAATAAAGGGTCTCAAAGGTACAAGTTGGGTCTTTTAGCCTTCAGATACTGGGAAAGTGGTCTTCATTAATCTCATGAACACTGGAGTCACACCTAAGTTACTTCCTGTTGTGTGAAACAAAGGTGACATGACTGTATCTCCATACACCCATATCTGGCCAAACAGGTCTCAGTCATTCTGTAGCCAACCTTGCATTTTTGATAAAGGGTCTCAAAGGTACAAGTTGGGTGTTTTAGCCTTTAGATACTGAGAAAGTGGTCTTCAATAATCTCATGAATGCTGGAGTCATACTAAAGTTTTCCTGTTGTATGAGACAAAGGGGTCATGACTGTATCTCCATACACCCATATTTGGCCAAACAGGTCTCAGTCATTCTGTAGCCAACCTTGCATTTTTGATAAAGAGTCTCAAAGGTACAAGTTGGGTCTTATAGTCTTTAGATATTGGGAAAGTGGTCTTTAGCAATCTCATGAAGGCTGGAGTCATACTTACGTTACTTCCTGTTGTGTGAGACAAAGGGGTCATGACTGAATCTCCATACACCCATATTTGGCCAAAAAGGTCTCAGTCATTCTGTAGCCAACTTTGCATTTTTAATAAAGTGTCTCAAAGGTACAAGTTGGGTGTTTTAGCCTTTAGATACCGGGAAAGTGGTCTTCATTAATCTCATGAATGCCAGAGTCATACTTAATTTACTTCCTATTGTGTGAAACAAAGGTGACATGACTGTATCTCCATACACCCATATTTGGCCAAACAGGTCTCAGTCATTCTGTAGCCAACTTTGCACTTTTAATAAAGGGTCTCAAAGGTACAAGTTGGGTGTTTTAGCCTTTAGATACTGGGAAAGTGGTCTTCAATAATCTCATGAATGCTGGAGTCGTACTAACGTTTTCCTGTTGTATGAGACAAAGGGGTCATGACTGTATCTGCATACACCCATATTTGGCCAAACAGGTCTCAGCCATTCTGCAGCCAACCTTGCATTTTTAATAAAGGGTCTCAAAGGTACAAGTTGGGTGTTTTAGCCTTTAGATACCGAGAAAGTGGTCTTCAATAATATCATGAATGCCAGAGTCATACTTACGTTACTTCCTGTTGTGTGAAACAAAGGGGTCATGACTGTATCTCCATACACCCATATTGGCCAAACAGATCTCAGTCATTCTGTAGCCAACTTCGCACTTTTAATAAAGGGTCTCAAAGGTACAGGTTGGGTGTTTTAGCCTTCAGATACTGGGAAAGTGGTCTTCATTAATCTCATGAACACTGGAGTCACACCTAAGTTACTTCCTGTTGTGTGAAACAAAGGTGACATGACTGTATCTCCATACACCCATATTTGGCCAAACAGGTCTCAGTCATTCTGTAGCCAACCTTGCATTTTTGATAAAGGGTCTCAAAGGTACAAGTTGGGTGTTTTAGCCTTTAGATACTGGGAACGTGGTCTTCAATAATCTCATGAATGCTGGAGTCGTACTAAAGTTTTCCTGTTGTATGAGACAAAGGGGTCATGACTGTATCTGCATACACCCATATTTGGCCAAACAGGTCTCAGCCATTCTGCAGCCAACTTTGCATTTTTAATAAAGGGTCTCAAAGGTACAAGTTGGGTGTTTTAGCCTTCAGATACTGGGAAAGTGGTCTTCATTAATCTCATGAAGGCTGGAGTCATACTTAGGTTACTTCCTGTTGTGTGAAACAAAGGTGTCATGACTGTATCTCCATACACCCATATTGGCCAAACAGGTCTCAGTCATTCTGTAGCCAACTTTGCACTTTTAATAAAGGGTCTCAAAGGTACAAGTTGGGTGTTTTAGCCTTCAGATACTGGGAAAGTGGTCTTCATTAATCTCATGAACACTGGAGTCACACCTAAGTTACTTCCTGTTGTGTGAAACAAAGGTGACATGACTGTATCTCCATACACCCATATTTGGCCAAACAGGTCTCAGTCATTCTGTAGCCAACCTTGCATTTTTGATAAAGGGTCTCAAAGGTACAAGTTGGGTGTATTAGCCTTTAGATACTGAGAAAGTGGTCTTCAATAATCTCATGAACGCTGGAGTCATACTAAAGTTTTCCTGTTGTATGAGACAAAGGGGTCATGACTGTATCTCCATACACCCATATTTGGCCAAACAGGGCTCAGTCATTCTGTAGCCAACCTTGCATTTTTGATAAAGAGTCTCAAAGGTACAAGTTGGGTCTTTTAGTCTTTAGATACTGGGAAAGTGGTCTTTAGCAATCTCATGAAGGCTGGAGTCATACTTACGTTACTTCCTGTTGTGTGAAACAAAGGTGTCATGACTGTATCTCCATACACCCATATTTGGCCAAACAGGGCTCAGTCATTCTGTAGCCAACCTTGCATTTTTGATAAAGAGTCTCAAAGGTACAAGTTGGGTTTTTTAGCCTTCAGATACTGGGAAAGTGGTCTTCATGAATCTCAGGAACACTGGAATCACACCTAAGTTACTTCCTGTTGTGTGAAACAAAGGTGACATGACTGTATCTCCATACACCCATATTTGGCCAAACAGGTCTCAGTCATTCTGTAGCCAACCTTGCATTTTTGATAAAGGGTCTCAAAGGTACAAGTTGGGTGTTTTAGCCTTTAGATACTGAGAAAGTGGTCTTCAATAATCTCATGAATGCTGAAGTCAAACTAAAGTTTTCCTGTTGTATGAGACAAAGGGGTCATGACTGTATCTCCATACACCCATATTTGGCCAAACAGGGCTCAGTCATTCTGTAGCCAACCTTGCATTTTTGATAAAGAGTCTCAAAGGTACAAGTTGGGTCTTTTAGTCTTTAGATACTGGGAAAGTGGTCTTTAGCAATCTCATGAAGGCTGGAGTCATACTTACGTTACTTCCTGTTGTGTGAAACAAAGGTGTCATGACTGTATCTCCATACACCCATATTTGGCCAAACAGGTCTCAGTCATTCTGTAGCCAACTTTGCACTTTTAATAAAGGGTCTCAAAGGTACAAGTTGGGTGTTTTAGCCTTTAGATACTGGGAAAATGGTCTTCAATAATCTCATGAATGCTGGAGTCATACTAAAATTTTCCTGTTGTTTGAGACAAAGGTGTCATGACTGTATCTCCATACACCCATATTTGGCCAAACAGGTCTCAGTCATTCTGTAGCCAACTTTGCATTTTTAATAAAGGGTAACAAAGGTACAAGTTGGGTGTTTTAGCCTTCAGATACTGGGAAAGTGGTCTTCATTAATCTCACGAACACTGGAGTCACACCTAAGTTACTTCCTGTTGTGTGAAACAAAGGTGACATGACTGTATCCCCATACACCTATATTTGGCCAAACAGGTCTCAGTCATTCTGTAGCCAACCTTGCATTTTTGATAAAGGGTCTCAAAGGTACAAGTTGGGTGTTTTAGCCTTTAGATACTGGGAAAGTGGTCTTCAATAATCTCATGAATGCTGGAGTCGTACTAAAGTTTTCCTGTTGTATGAGACAAAGGGGTCATGACTGTATCTGCATACACCCATATTTGGCCAAACAGGTCTCAGCCATTCCGCAGCCAACTTTGCATCTATAATAAAGGGTCTCAAAGGTGCAAGTTGGGTGTTTTAGCCTTTAGATACCGAGAAAGTGGTCTTCATTAATCTCATGAACACTGGAGTCACACCTAAGTTACTTCCTGTTGTGTGAAACAAAGGTGACATGACTGTATCTCCATACACCCATATTTGGCCAAACAGGTCTCAGTCATTCTGTAGCCAACCTTGCATTTTTGATAAAGGGTCTCAAAGGTACAAGTTGGGTGTTTTAGCCTTTAGATACTGAGAAAGTGGTCTTCAATAATCTCATGAATGCTGGAGTCATACTAAAGTTTTCCTGTTGTATGAGACAAAGGGGTCATGACTGTATCTCCATACACCCATATTTGGCCAAACAGGGCTCAGTCATTCCGTAGCCAACCTTGCATTTTTGATAAAGAGTCTCAAAGGTACAAGTTGGGCCTTTTAGTCTTTAGATGCTGGGAAAGTGGTCTTTAGCAATCTCATGAAGGCTGGAGTCATACTTACGTCACTTCCTGTTGTGTGAAACAAAGGTGTCATGACTGTATCTCCATACACCCATATTTGGCCAAACAGGTCTCAGTCATTCTGTAGCCAACTTTGCACTTTTAATAAAGGGTCTCAAAGGTACAAGTTGGGTGTTTTAGCCTTTAGACACTGGGAAAATGGTCTTCAATAATCTCATGAATGCTGGAGTCATACTAAAGTTTTCCTGTTGTATGAGACAAAGGTGTCATGACTGTATCTCCATACACCCATATTTGGCCAAACAGGTCTCAGTCATTCTGTAGCCAACTTTGCATTTTTAATAGTGTCTCAAAAGGTACAAGTTGGGTGTTTTAGCCTTTAGATACCGGGAAAGCGGTCTTCATTAATCTCATGAATGCCAGAGTCATACTTAATTTACTTCCTATTGTGTGAAACAAAGGTGAGATGACTGTATCTCCATACACCCATATTTGGCCAAACAGGTCTCAGTCATTCTGTAGCCAACTTTGCACTTTTAATAAAGGGTCTCAAAGGTACAAGTTGGGTGTTTTAGCCTTTAGATACTGGGAAAGTGGTCTTCAATAATCTCATGAATGCTGGAGTCGTACTAAAGTTTTCCTGTTGTATGAGACAAAGGGGTCATGACTGTATCTGCATACACCCATATTTGGCCAAACAGGTCTCAGTCATTCTGCAGCCAACTTTGCATTTTTAATAAAGGGTCTCAAAGGTACAAGTTGGGTCTTTTAGCCTTCAGATACTGGGAAAGTGGTCTTCATTAATCTCATGAACACTGGAGTCACACCTAAGTTACTTCCTGTTGTGTGAAACAAAGGTGACATGACTGTATCTCCATACACCCATATTTGGCCAAACAGGTCTCAGTCATTCTGTAGCCAACCTTGCATTTTTGATAAAGGGTCTCAAAGGTACAAGTTGGGTGTTTTAGCCTTTAGATACTGAGAAAGTGGTCTTCAATAATCTCATGAATGCTGGAGTCATACTAAAGTTTTCCTGTTGTATGAGACAAAGGGGTCATGACTGTATCTCCATACACCCATATTTGGCCAAACAGGTCTCAGTCATTCTGTAGCCAACCTTGCATTTTTGATAAAGAGTCTCAAAGGTACAAGTTGGGTCTTATAGTCTTTAGATATTGGGAAAGTGGTCTTTAGCAATCTCATGAAGGCTGGAGTCATACTTACGTTACTTCCTGTTGTGTGAGACAAAGGGGTCATGACTGAATCTCCATACACCCATATTTGGCCAAAAAGGTCTCAGTCATTCTGTAGCCAACTTTGCATTTTTAATAAAGTGTCTCAAAGGTACAAGTTGGGTGTTTTAGCCTTTAGATACCGGGAAAGTGGTCTTCATTAATCTCATGAATGCCAGAGTCATACTTAATTTACTTCCTATTGTGTGAAACAAAGGTGACATGACTGTATCTCCATACACCCATATTTGGCCAAACAGGTCCCAGTCATTCTGTAGCCAACTTTGCACTTTTAAAAAGGGTCTCAAAGGTACAAGTTGGGTGTTTTAGCCTTTAGATACTGGGAAAGTGGTCTTCAATAATCTCATGAATGCTGGAGTCGTACTAACATTTTCCTGTTGTATGAGACAAAGGGGTCATGACTGTATCTCCATACACCCATATTTGGCCAAACAGGTCTCAGTCATTCTGTAGCCAACCTTGCATTTTTGATAAAGGGTCTCAAAGGTACAAGTTGGGTGTTTTAGCCTTTAGATACCGAGAAAGTGGTCTTCAATAATATCATGAATGCCAGAGTCATACTTACGTTACTTCCTGTTGTGTGAAACAAAGGGGTCATGACTGTATCTCCATACACCCATATTGGCCAAACAGATCTCAGTCATTCTGTAGCCAACTTCGCACTTTTAATAAAGGGTCTCAAAGGTACAGGTTGGGTGTTTTAGCCTTCAGATACTGGGAAAGTGGTCTTCATTAATCTCATGAACACTGGAGTCACACCTAAGTTACTTCCTGTTGTGTGAAACAAAGGTGACATGACTGTATCTCCATACACCCATATTTGGCCAAACAGGTCTCAGTCATTCTGTAGCCAACCTTGCATTTTTGATAAAGGGTCTCAAAGGTACAAGTTGGGTGTTTTAGCCTTTAGATACTGAGAAAGTGGTCTTCAATAATCTCATGAATGCTGGAGTAATACTAAAGTTTTCCTGTTGTATGAGACAAAGGGGTCATGACTGTATCTCCATACACCCATATTTGGCCAAACAGGGCTCAGTCATTCTGTAGCCAACCTTGCATTTTTGATAAAGAGTCTCAAAGGTACAAGTTGGGTCTTTTAGTCTTTAGATACTGGGAAAGTGGTCTTTAGCAATCTCATGAAGGCTGGAGTCATACTTACGTTACTTCCTGTTGTGTGAAACAAAGGTGTCATGACTGTATCCCCATACACCCATATTTGGCCAAACAGGTCTCAGTCATTCTGTAGCCAACTTTGCATTTTTAATAAAGTGTCTCAAAGGTACAAGTTGGGTGTTTTAGCCTTTAGATACCGGGAAAGTGGTCTTCATTAATCTCATGAACACTGGAGTCACACCTAAGTTACTTCCTGTTGTGTGAAACAAAGGTGACATGACTGTATCTCCATACACCCATATTTGGCCAAACAGGTCTCAGTCATTCTGTAGCCAACCTTGCATTTTTGATAAAGGGTCTCAAAGGTACAAGTTGGGTGTTTTAGCCTTTAGATACTGAGAAAGTGGTCTTCAATAATCTCATGAATGCTGGAGTCATACTAAAGTTTTCCTGTTGTATGAGACAAAGGGGTCATGACTGTATCTCCATACACCCATATTTGGCCAAACAGGGCTCAGTCATTCCGTAGCCAACCTTGCATTTTTGATAAAGAGTCTCAAAGGTACAAGTTGGGCCTTTTAGTCTTTAGATGCTGGGAAAGTGGTCTTTAGCAATCTCATGAAGGCTGGAGTCATACTTACGTCACTTCCTGTTGTGTGAAACAAAGGTGTCATGACTGTATCTCCATACACCCATATTTGGCCAAACAGGTCTCAGTCATTCTGTAGCCAACTTTGCACTTTTAATAAAGGGTCTCAAAGGTACAAGTTGGGTGTTTTAGCCTTTAGACACTGGGAAAATGGTCTTCAATAATCTCATGAATGCTGGAGTCATACTAAAGTTTTCCTGTTGTATGAGACAAAGGTGTCATGACTGTATCTCCATACACCCATATTTGGCCAAACAGGTCTCAGTCATTCTGTAGCCAACTTTGCATTTTTAATAGTGTCTCAAAAGGTACAAGTTGGGTGTTTTAGCCTTTAGATACCGGGAAAGCGGTCTTCATTAATCTCATGAATGCCAGAGTCATACTTAATTTACTTCCTATTGTGTGAAACAAAGGTGAGATGACTGTATCTCCATACACCCATATTTGGCCAAACAGGTCTCAGTCATTCTGTAGCCAACTTTGCACTTTTAATAAAGGGTCTCAAAGGTACAAGTTGGGTGTTTTAGCCTTTAGATACTGGGAAAGTGGTCTTCAATAATCTCATGAATGCTGGAGTCGTACTAAAGTTTTCCTGTTGTATGAGACAAAGGGGTCATGACTGTATCTGCATACACCCATATTTGGCCAAACAGGTCTCAGTCATTCTGCAGCCAACTTTGCATTTTTAATAAAGGGTCTCAAAGGTACAAGTTGGGTCTTTTAGCCTTCAGATACTGGGAAAGTGGTCTTCATTAATCTCATGAACACTGGAGTCACACCTAAGTTACTTCCTGTTGTGTGAAACAAAGGTGACATGACTGTATCTCCATACACCCATATTTGGCCAAACAGGTCTCAGTCATTCTGTAGCCAACCTTGCATTTTTGATAAAGGGTCTCAAAGGTACAAGTTGGGTGTTTTAGCCTTTAGATACTGAGAAAGTGGTCTTCAATAATCTCATGAATGCTGGAGTCATACTAAAGTTTTCCTGTTGTATGAGACAAAGGGGTCATGACTGTATCTCCATACACCCATATTTGGCCAAACAGGTCTCAGTCATTCTGTAGCCAACCTTGCATTTTTGATAAAGAGTCTCAAAGGTACAAGTTGGGTCTTATAGTCTTTAGATATTGGGAAAGTGGTCTTTAGCAATCTCATGAAGGCTGGAGTCATACTTACGTTACTTCCTGTTGTGTGAGACAAAGGGGTCATGACTGAATCTCCATACACCCATATTTGGCCAAAAAGGTCTCAGTCATTCTGTAGCCAACTTTGCATTTTTAATAAAGTGTCTCAAAGGTACAAGTTGGGTGTTTTAGCCTTTAGATACCGGGAAAGTGGTCTTCATTAATCTCATGAATGCCAGAGTCATACTTAATTTACTTCCTATTGTGTGAAACAAAGGTGACATGACTGTATCTCCATACACCCATATTTGGCCAAACAGGTCCCAGTCATTCTGTAGCCAACTTTGCACTTTTAAAAAGGGTCTCAAAGGTACAAGTTGGGTGTTTTAGCCTTTAGATACTGGGAAAGTGGTCTTCAATAATCTCATGAATGCTGGAGTCGTACTAACATTTTCCTGTTGTATGAGACAAAGGGGTCATGACTGTATCTCCATACACCCATATTTGGCCAAACAGGTCTCAGTCATTCTGTAGCCAACCTTGCATTTTTGATAAAGGGTCTCAAAGGTACAAGTTGGGTGTTTTAGCCTTTAGATACCGAGAAAGTGGTCTTCAATAATATCATGAATGCCAGAGTCATACTTACGTTACTTCCTGTTGTGTGAAACAAAGGGGTCATGACTGTATCTCCATACACCCATATTGGCCAAACAGATCTCAGTCATTCTGTAGCCAACTTCGCACTTTTAATAAAGGGTCTCAAAGGTACAGGTTGGGTGTTTTAGCCTTCAGATACTGGGAAAGTGGTCTTCATTAATCTCATGAACACTGGAGTCACACCTAAGTTACTTCCTGTTGTGTGAAACAAAGGTGACATGACTGTATCTCCATACACCCATATTTGGCCAAACAGGTCTCAGTCATTCTGTAGCCAACCTTGCATTTTTGATAAAGGGTCTCAAAGGTACAAGTTGGGTGTTTTAGCCTTTAGATACTGAGAAAGTGGTCTTCAATAATCTCATGAATGCTGGAGTAATACTAAAGTTTTCCTGTTGTATGAGACAAAGGGGTCATGACTGTATCTCCATACACCCATATTTGGCCAAACAGGGCTCAGTCATTCTGTAGCCAACCTTGCATTTTTGATAAAGAGTCTCAAAGGTACAAGTTGGGTCTTTTAGTCTTTAGATACTGGGAAAGTGGTCTTTAGCAATCTCATGAAGGCTGGAGTCATACTTACGTTACTTCCTGTTGTGTGAAACAAAGGTGTCATGACTGTATCCCCATACACCCATATTTGGCCAAACAGGTCTCAGTCATTCTGTAGCCAACTTTGCATTTTTAATAAAGTGTCTCAAAGGTACAAGTTGGGTGTTTTAGCCTTTAGATACCGGGAAAGTGGTCTTCATTAATCTCATGAATGCCAGAGTCATACTTAATTTACTTCCTATTGTGTGAAACAAAGGTGAGATGACTGTATCTCCATACACCCATATTTGGCCAAACAGGTCTCAGTCATTCTGTAGCCAACTTTGCACTTTTAACAAAGGGTCTCAAAGGTACAAGTTGGGTGTTTTAGCCTTTAGATACTGGGAACGTGGTCTTCAATAATCTCATGAATGCTGGAGTCGTACTAAAGTTTTCCTGTTGTATGAGACAAAGGGGTCATGACTGTATCTGCATACACCCATATTTGGCCAAACAGGTCTCAGCCATTCTGCAGCCAACTTTGCATTTTTAATAAAGGGTCTCAAAGGTACAAGTTGGGTGTTTTAGCCTTCAGATACTGGGAAAGTGGTCTTCATTAATCTCATGAGCACTGGAGTCACACCTAAGTTACTTCCTGTTGTGTGAAACAAAGGTGACATGACTGTATCTCCATACACCCATATTTGGCCAAAGAGGGCTCAGTCATTCTGTAGCCAACCTTGCATTTTTGATAAAGAGTCTCAAAGGTACAAGTTGGGTGTTTTAGCCTTTAGATACTTAGAAAGTGGTCTTCAATAATCTCATGAATGCTGGAGTCATACTAAATTTTTCCTGTTGTATGAGACAAAGGGGTCATGACTGTATCTCCATACACCCATATTTGGCCAAACAGGTCTCAGTCATTCTGTAGCCAACCTTGCATTTTCGATAAAGAGTCTCAAAGGTACAAGTTGGGTCTTTTAGTCTTTAGATACTGGGAAAGTGGTCTTTAGCAATCTCATGAAGGCTGGAGTCATACTTACGTTACTTCCTGTTGTGTGAAACAAAGGTGTCATGACTGTATCTCCATACACCCATATTGGCCAAACAGGTCTCAGTCATTCTGTAGCCAACTTTGCGCTTTTAATAAAGGGTCTCAAAGGTACAAGTTGGGTGTTTTAGCCTTCAGATACTGGGAAAGTGGTCTTCATTAATCTCATGAACACTGGAGTCACACCTAAGTTACTTCCTGTTGTGTGAAACAAAGGTGACATGACTGTATCTCCATACACCCATATTTGGCCAAACAGGTCTCAGTCATTCTGTAGCCAACCTTGCATTTTTGATAAAGGGTCTCAAAGGTACAAGTTGGGTGTTTTAGCCTTTAGATACTGAGAAAGTGGTCTTCAATAATCTCATGAATGCTGGAGTCATACTAAAGTTTTCCTGTTGTATGAGACAAAGGGGTCATGACTGTATCTCCATACACCCATATTTGGCCAAACAGGTCTCAGTCATTCTGTAGCCAACCTTGCATTTTTGATAAAGGGTCTCAAAGGTACAAGTTGGGTGTTTTAGCCTTTAGATACCGAGAAAGTGGTCTTCAATAATATCATGAATGCCAGAGTCATACTTACGTTACTTCCTGTTGTGTGAAACAAAGGGGTCATGACTGTATCTCCATACACCCATATTGGCCAAACAGATCTCAGTCATTCTGTAGCCAACTTTGCATTTTTAATAAAGGGTCTCAAAAGGTACAAGCTGGGTGTTTTAGCCTTTAGATACCGAGAAAGTGGTCTTCAATAACATCATGAATGCCAGAGTCATACTTACGTTACTTCCTGTTGTGTGAAACAAAGGTGTCATGACTGTATCTCCATACACCCATATTTGGCCAAACAGGTCTCAGTCATTCTGCAGCCAACATTGTATTTTTAATAAAGGGTCTCAAAGGTACAAGTTGGGACAGAATGACTTGCAGCCATCTCATCTAGTGCACTTAGTACCATCCCATACTGGCTGAGAACAGTATGGATAGCAGGTGAGCGTACAGTCCACCTCGTGGGACATAAAGGCCTGATGGGCAGGGCTGGGCCGTCCCCTTCAGCTGCAACAATGGCTTTAATGGCTTGTCTTTCACCTTACCAGACTACCCAAAAAATGTGCCAAGGTCATGTATCCAGTCGAGTGGATTTCGCACAACACACAAGGTTGAGCAAGCTTGTTGTGTAACTAAATTGACACACTGTGCTCCACAATGTATATATCGTGCTAATGGCTGTGCTCGCTGAATAACATTTATTTATTTATTTATTTATTTATTTCGGCATGTTATTAGACAGTCATCATCACACATCATCTTAGTTAAAATCAGGTAGTACACATGGCCGAAAGGGAAAGCGGGAGAAGCAGATGCTTATCTAGTCCCGCCCCCGTTACCCACAGAATACATTATTTCCACAAATTATATTTCTTTTGTATTTTGACGTACATGTTACAGCAGCATGCAGTGAACAGAGCTGCAGTCCAGCTCTAGACAGTCAACAGACTACGTGTGTGTCTGCACAGTGTCTATATTGGTCCATCATGAGTGAACAACAGTCTCTACTTGTTGCCTGGAGTGTAACACAGTCATAAGGTGGTCCAATCGATATAGGTTAGTTTCAGTTATTTGGTTGTTAACTGGGATGGTGTGAGAGCCCTTATTGCCGTCTTTATTCATCCATCTCTTCTGTAGCTTTCGCCGCGCTTAGCTTCACCAAGACCTCTTGATTAGAAGCCACGTCTGCTCGCATCTTTCCCATGTACTCGCACATTGTGGAGATGCCAGATCGCATCTCCACCACAGCACTCCGAGTTTTGGCGTTGTCAGCCCTCACACTGGTCTGCTCGGCAGTGATCTTTCTCAGCTTCCGAAGTTGCATGAACATTCCATATCCCAGGGAGAGCATTCCGATTGTCATGAACGTGAATATGTACACGTCCTCAACGTCCTCTATATCCATTACGGCAAGGCACAAGACTCTCCATTTTCCCCATCCATCCATTGTGTAGCCGGCCATGAAGGTCCCGTCCGGGCATGTAGGCTCACCAGCACTAGTACGCCTTGTTGAGAACACTCTGTCGATTGCATTCAGTGACCAGTTTAGCAACTCTATCATGGACCAATTGATTCTCCTTTGTGTCTCGATTAACAGAGTCAGTTGAATTCTTCACACAAGTGGATATTTGTACTTTTCAGTGTCAGCTATTGTTTGGGTACAGTTGGTACTTGTTTATTCTTCCCTGTAGTCTCAACATAGCGTCTGCTGATTCCTGCCTCTGACCTTTACCAGACTCTCTTCTTGGTTCAGTTTATAACGATCAATAATCATATTTACATACTTTTTTTTGAAAACACTCAGATTTGCAGATTTTTTGACTTCCTCATCAAGATTATTCCATTGTCTGACACCCATGACCGACATGGTAAAAGACTTTAATGTAGTTCGTACCTTTCTCTTTCTGAAAACAAAGTTCCCTCTCAGATTGTGTCCCTCCTGTCTATGTAGGAATAGTGTTTGTAAGTTGTGAGGGAGGCTTTTGTTGGCAGCCTTGTACATCATTTGTACTGTGCGGTAGTTTATTAAATCATGTAATTTGAGTAATTTTGATTTGATATATAATTGATTGGTGTGTTCCCTGTAGTTGGCAAAATGTAGAATTCTCAAAGCCTTTTTTTGAAGCATTAGCAGGGGATGTGTGTTACCTTTATACGTGTGTCCCCAGACCTCTGCACAGTATTGTAGGTGTGGAGAGACTAGTGCACAGTACAACAGATGTAGTGCTTTTTGATTAAGTAGTTTTTGCGCTTTCCAAAGTATGGACACACTCCTGGCAAGTTTGCTTTTTAAGTGTTTAATGTGGGTTTTCCAATTTAACCTGTCATCGATAGTCACCCCCAGCACTTTGTATTCATTGACCCTTTCGATATTCACTCCATTGACTTGAATGTTAATACTCTTGTTGTGGCCCTTCTTCCCATATAGCATGTATTTAGTTTTCTCTAGATTTAGTGATAGTTTATTTATATTGAACCACATGTGGAGTTTGGCCATTTCATTATTGACTGTTTCCACTAATTGGTTCAAATCATTCCCCGAACAAAAAATATTTGTATCATCTGCGAATAATATTAATTTCAAAATATTGGTTACTTTGTATATATCATTTATACATCCTGTGCACCTGAGTACTTTCCAGCCATATTTGAAGCTTCATCATGTGCCTGATCTCTGAGGCCTGATATTGGCAAATTCAGCCTCAACGGAACATCCGAAATGATCCTGGCAAGGTTTTCACCTGTTGAAGGAGTTGCTTCATACAACCCTACAAAGTCTTTGTGCACCAGCAAATCAGTGTTAACATAATGTAGGCACATCACCTCCTGCTCAACAGAGTGTCGTGTTCGTTTATTTGAGTGAAGACATACAACGACGTTCCGGTTAACTATTTATTTAGAATTGTATCATTAAGCAAGCATGATCATGGACCTTTCTCTGTTGAACAAATCACAGTCAGCGGATTGCTGTTACTCTGTAACCCGTCGCCCAGAAAAAGGATGCAGATATTCGCATTACAATCACAGTTATATTTTTGCTGTTGCGGTGTTATAATTTGTCATTGGTCAAAAAAGGTGAGGAGGTCGTGGTTTAGACTTGACTCTCCTTTCGTTGGTGCACAGGCTGGTCCCAGCCTCTTGGCAACACGATTTCTCCAATCCGTGAAGACATCGCCCTGTGGAAAGAACCTCCCTCTTCCTGGTCTCTTCCTGTCTCATCCTGCACTGCTTCTGCACTACTTTTGAGTTCTTCAAAGTTTCACTTTGCTATCATTCCACAGACAGATAACGCTCACCACAAGGTCATATGCATGAGCAAGCAACATTTTACAGAGATAAAGGCAGCTGTGTTCTCTCTCTTATCCTGGCTTGTTTCTCCAATGTCTTAACCCTTCATAACATGGGGTCAATGCTTCTGTCAACCTCATCAATCAACAGGATAAGTACAGCTCTATATGGGGACATTATTAAGTGAACATGTAAAGTAGCATATGGCTAAAAAGGTGAAAAACTATTCAATCTCAACAATCCCTCCTTTCACACCTAATAGGTGTGAACAACAAGTGAAAAGAAGACACAAGATAAAGAAAAAACAAAACAAAACAACTCTGAACCAATCCAAAAACAAAAACAACTAAATCAAACTAAAACCAAATTAACTAAACCAAATCAAAACCACATCCGTAAATATCAAAAACAAAATCAACCAGAAAAACAAAACCACTAATTCAATCCACTAACACACCTAATGAAATCAACCTACTGTAACATCACACCTAATAATTCAGTCACACAACCGAGAAGAATAAATCGAATGATTTATTCACACATCAAATAATAAACCTAATGATCAAACCACTACAAAGGCACTAAGAAATCAAACACAACTACCTTCAACTGGGCAAACTACAACTTATCCTTGTCAGTGATCGAGAGGTAAATAAAGATCAGTTGTAGTTACTGAACATAATTGATGCTATTCATAGAGTGATGGGGAAAGCCAATCTAAAAAGTACACCTTCCTATCGAAGTGGGGGGCAGGATATTACGCAAGACTTTACCACCACAGTACAGGGAGAATTACTAGCAAAGCTAATACAACTAAGCAACAAAAAATTACATTGAGACCACAGTCTAAATGGGTGCCATGGCCTCTGTCTCTCCATCGTCACACGTGGGCAGCAGCAGGCAGAGTTAAAGCCGCTCAATCAGATTTATTTTGCTGTTTTGGGCCTGCAGCCTGAGTTTCCAAATCAGTTCTAACTTCGCTCAAAGGGCGAGTTGATGGTGAGGCTGGTACACAATGTGTCAGGTGGTGCCAATTTGCTCCTGTTTTACCCTTTACTCGGACTGCATCTGAGGTGCACTCAGTTACCTCATATGGTCCTGTCCACCTGGGCTCAGACCACTTTCTCTTGTGGACCTTTACCTGTATCCAGCCTCCCAAACTTACAGCAGGAGTCTTCGGCTGAGTTGTCTCTGGCACCTCCTCCGCACTCTGCACCTGTTTGCACAAAACTCGAGTCATGTTAGTCAGAGCAGTCATATAGTCGTCACAGTCAATCTACCGCAGATCCAAAGTGGGGAGGTGTCCCCCCTCTCTAGGTGGGCCTGGCATAGGACGGCCTGTCAACAACTCATGTGGAGTCAGGTGTGTCTTACCGCTAGGTGAGTTCCTCATTGACATTAACACTAATGGCAGAGCATCAACCCATGTAAGTTTAGTACCTGCACATATTTAACCATTTTTCTCTTTAATGTCTGGTTTGCTCTCTCTACCAGCCCCTGCGAGGCAGGATGATAGATAGTTCCGAACTTATGTGTGATCCCTAATGCTAGTTCTACTTTAGCTAAGCATTTGTTATTGAAATGGGAGACATTGTCTGACTTAATGGAGCGTGGTACTCCATATCTGGGGATGAGTTCATTTTTCAACCATTTTACCATTGATAATGCAGATTAGCTGATCTGCACCCGACTCAAGATGCAGTCAGTAGTTTTGAGATTGACATTCTTCTTGGGGCCAGGCACTCTGGGGCATCTGGTGAGCTTGGGGAACTTGTCCTCCTTCTATTCCATCTCCTTGTATCATTCCTCCTCCGTAGGGTGTGGCCTGCTCCTGTTGTCCACTGTACCAGTTACCCCCTGCTTGAGGACAGTATCTTATGTAGTGGTCGGTTCCACCACATCCATAGCACTGTCCAAGTGTCCTGGGATATCCACGTCCTCTTGATGATCCTCCTTGACCTCTGTAGCTGCCATATCCTCCGGGCGATTGTGTGGCATAAGGCTGGGCACTGACTGCTTCTGCCGCAGCTGGCTGTTGTTGGGCTGCCATAGCAGTCTGAACTGCTTTTGCGACTGCCTGTATGTCATCGGGAGTGAGGGATGGGGAGGTGACCACCATTTGCTTAGCTGTAGCTTTCTGCTGGGCATTCTTCTCAGATAGTTGCTGTTTCAGCAACACCGCACTCAGTCGTTCCATTTCATCTTTTTCAGCTGTCTTCTTTTTGTCGTAAGTTCTCAACCAATGTGTGAGGTGTTCTCTCCATTCTTTGTCCGACTTGGAGGCCAGTCCAACGACCTCCTCTAGCTTTTGTTGCACAGCTTCGGGCAGGCCTTTCTGACATTGATCTCTCCAGAGAGTAGTCATTGCGTCGCTCGAGTCAAATCTGTTGCCAGTATGTGCCTCCCACACTTTTTCCGCTCTCTTGAGGTATTCTCCTACATCTTCGCCCTCCTTCATCTTAACTGACTTCACAGAGTGCAAATCACGGGCGGTAGGGTGATGTGCTCTCAAAACCTCCCAAAGGTTGTTGCGATGGAGGTCGAAAGGCCTGGCATTACTGAGGTGAGCCTTGGCTCCAGCTTTTGCCAGGAGTTCCTGGGCTTGTCCGTTTCCTTCAATCCTTGCCAACAGAGCTCTCATATCTCCAAGGCACAACACGTCTCCAGCTGTGAGGCTTTCGAAGGTGGCGATCCATGGTGAGGCTCCTCCGGTGAGAGGTGGCAGTTTGTCCACCAGGCCCTGCATGTCTCTGTGTCGAAATGGGACGTATACTGTTCTTCCATCACCAGCCACCCTGAGAGGATAATTTCCACGTGTTGTTGATTCACGGCCCCCTTGGCTCCGAAGATTGTACTGGTGTGGCTTAGTTGTTGGTTGGATCACGTGTCCCCTGAAAGTTCCAGTCACAGAGCCTTCCATCAGCTGAGCGTCAGTAGGAGTCCAGTCATCTGGGTCTGGAGCCAGCAGGAAATCGGGTGGAAATGCTACCTCTGAGTCGATAGAGAGTGGATCTCCTCCTGCGTTGTCGACCGCCTGGTTCAGTGGAGGCGATTGGAAACTTATCCTCTTCTGCAGTCCCTCAGGAATGCCGATGTCATCAAGGAGAGCTGGAGCAATTTGAAGTGATGATGTTCTTGGGCTGAGGCTGGCAGCACCTTTGGTTTCATCATAAAAATTTATCAATGATTGCTCTGTGCTGGTCATGTTCTGTTCCACTTCTCCAGATGTCTGCACCGTCTCTGATCTCCTCAATCCTCTTGATGCATTTGCTTCTTGGCTACATTCCCTGACTGACAGTGACAAATCTGCAAGTTGAGCCGTCTGGGAGTTCAGTATTGCCAAAATGTCAGTTAAGGCTGACCCTTGCTCCATTTGGTTTGATTGGGTTTGGTTTCGTACTGGGTCCTCAATCTCCAATACTCCACCTGTAACTGCGAGAGTGGGAGCCTGTACTGGTAAGTCTTGTTTTTTCCTGAATGGGTTTGTGTCAGATAGAGCCAGTGAGTAGGGAGGGGGTGAGGTGTGCTCTTCTAACCCCATTAGGCTTGGGTATATCCCTGCAGTTCCTCCAGGGGATGCTGTAGGGCTCTCAGTGGGGCCTGTTGGGGAGGTGGCTCCTTCACCACCCGGTTGGGAGCACTTCCTCTTCTCTTTGTCACTGTCAGCCTTCATCTTTCTTGCTTGGGACATGAGACTGCACACCTTTGCAGTCTCGTCAGCTCTCTCCTTCTCCTTTTCCACAGCTTTCTTTCCCCACAAGTGTCGTCCTCTTCTCTCCCAGTCAATTTTGACCTCGTTGTATTTTCCTGTTGCAAGTGTGGAGATGCACAGAATGGAGCTTTGATTGGGCAGGGGCGCTGTTGGGTCTCTGGAAATTAACCCTTGGTCTTCCCACTTGCTCCAGAGTTTCTCAATCTCCTTCCTGAGTTCCTTTTTGCTCATCTCTTCGTCTTTTGTTGCTTCTCTCTTCTGGAAAATCCAGTCCTTCAGTTCACTCAAGTTGCTGGGGTTCTGTGTTCCTTCCATTGCTCGGGTGAGAGGAAAATTAATTGTGCTCAACTTCTTATTTATTTGTCAGTGTGGGATAAAAATATTTCTAATTTTTTAAATGTTGTTTTAACTCAGTGAAACCCTCCCTACGGCAAGACACACCTCCTCTTTTTAACTTAATTTGATATTTAACTTTACCTTCTATTCACTTAATTCGCCAGGTGAAATCTAATATATTTTCCAATCTACTTTTGACCACTAGTTGTCAGCATCAAATTTCTTGCTGAGTTTTTTTTTTTTTTTTTTAATTTGTCCCCACCAGATGGAGGCAATATTTGAGTATTTATGCAATTTTATTTTTCAACCATGAGGTGGGGCAATTCACAATTTTGGATGTAATGTTTATTTATACTCACTAGATGGAGCCGTACAAAATGTCAACTGTAATTCTATTTTTGCTCCACTAGCTGGAGGTATTTTCAAAATTTGGTGTAATTCTATACTTTGTCCACTGGATGAAGACAAAAAGTTCCACCAGCTTTTGCTCAAAACACTTTACATTTGTTCACACCGTTATTTTTCCCACCCACAGAAACTTCAACACGCAACACGCAACACGCAACACGACACAGGACAACACAACACAATGCAACGCAATGCAATGCTTCTTTTCCCCAACAGCCAGTCAGTTTGTATAGTATTCACCAGAACAACCGACTCAATTGGTTCACAATACAGCAGCCAGCCAGCTCGCATGGAGTTCACCCAAGCAACAAGCCCAGAGGAGGAAAAAAATGCTGCGTGTGTTATCACCGTTAGGTTTCAACAACACGAACAACTTTGTTGGCACCGTTAGGTTTCTGCCGTTCGCCTTTTTCTCCTCCTCCACCAAGACACTACTGCCTCCTGAACCAAGACACTGTTGTACTACCTCCCACACCTTAAAGCAACAGCAACAACACACAATGCATTATAGGATTATGATAAAGGTTAACCAGATTTTATATACACTAGGCCTTTCTCTTCTCTTTTAGGGACTTCCACCCTGAGGGATTTCAACCTATTTAAATTTCATTCCTATCAAGATCCTATTGATCTTGAAGGGACTACCTACCTGCTAATTACCTTTCTGAGTCACAAGCTCAGGGACTTTAAACCCAACTCTTTTTAGGGACTTTCAACCCAACTCTTTTTAGGGACTTCCACCCTGAGGGATTTCAACCTATTTAAATTTCATTCCTATCAAGATCCTATTGATCTTGAAGGGACTACCTACCTGCTAATTACCTTTCTGAGTCACAAGCTCAGGGACTTTAAACCCAACTCTTTTTAGGGACTTTCAACCCAACTCTTTTTAGGGACTTCCACCCTGAGGGATTTCAACCTATTTAAATTTCATTCCTATCAAGATCCTATTGATCTTGAAGGGACTACCTACCTGCTAATTACCTTTCTGAGTCACAAGCTCAGGGACTTTAAACCCAACTCTTTTTAGGGACTTCCACCCTGAGGGATTTCAACCTATTTAAATTTCATTCCTATCAAGATCCTATTGATCTTGAAGGGACTACCTACCTGCTAATTACCTTTCTGAGTCACAAGCTCAGGGACTTTAAACCCAACAAGCATTCAGGACGTTAATGATACAATTCTTTCAACATGTAGCATAGCTTTCCATAATTTCAATATACTTTTATGTCAAATAATCTTACCTCCTCTCCACTCACAGTAATTTGGTTATGTTCAATATGCAGAATTTGATTTATTAAAACAACAGGTTTCTGCTCACCTTTTTGTTTGGCGCGCCCTGTGAGTGTTGAGGGGTCCGATCGTCCGACTCCGATACGGCAGAAAGGTCTGCTCGTCTCGGGCCCAATGGGGATCACGTCTCCTTCTGTCGAACGACGTCGAGTCTCCCTTCCTCAAATCACGTCGGGGTCACCAAATTGTCGTGTTCGTTTATTTGAGTGAAGACATACAACGACGTTCCGGTTAACTATTTATTTAGAATTGTATCATTAAGCAAGCATGATCATGGACCTTTCTCTGTTGAACAAATCACAGTCAGCGGATTGCTGTTACTCTGTAACCCGTCGCCCAGAAAAAGGATGCAGATATTCGCATTACAATCACAGTTATATTTTTGCTGTTGCGGTGTTATAATTTGTCATTGGTCAAAAAAGGTGAGGAGGTCGTGGTTTAGACTTGACTCTCCTTTCGTTGGTGCACAGGCTGGTCCCAGCCTCTTGGCAACACGATTTCTCCAATCCGTGAAGACATCGCCCTGTGGAAAGAACCTCCCTCTTCCTGGTCTCTTCCTGTCTCATCCTGCACTGCTTCTGCACTACTTTTGAGTTCTTCAAAGTTTCACTTTGCTATCATTCCACAGACAGATAACGCTCACCACAAGGTCATATGCATGAGCAAGCAACATTTTACAGAGATAAAGGCAGCTGTGTTCTCTCTCTTATCCTGGCTTGTTTCTCCAATGTCTTAACCCTTCATAACATGGGGTCAATGCTTCTGTCAACCTCATCAATCAACAGGATAAGTACAGCTCTATATGGGGACATTATTAAGTGAACATGTAAAGTAGCATATGGCTAAAAAGGTGAAAAACTATTCAATCTCAACAAGAGACATCCCTTGTCCCATCCATAATAATGGAATACTGCAATACTGGTATGGACCGGATCTCATCTGCAATTTTCCTGATAGTTGATGAACTCATCAAATTTATCCGCTCATTTTGACAATCCCAAGATGTGTACACCCCCCTCTTTACAGATAATGACCAACTGAATGACTGATCATCTTCAGCTTTGTATTTCAGAAGCTGATCAAGGTTCCCTTGATGATGTTCATGCCCTCTAAAGGCCAATCCCTGACTCGCCAGAAACATCTCACACCCTTTTATTTTTAACAGTCTAGCTCTGTTTTCTGCCTGCTGTGTACTGCACTGCTCAACTGTGTCGTAACAGGCCTGTTTTCATATGCAGCAGTTTAACAGCCAGTTTGTGACCCTCTGTTTCTCATGCATGTGTAACCCCCATTTAACACATTTAATGTTATTGTTTAAGTTCATTTGTTTATGGTTGATTACACATAGCATAAGAAAAATGACAGTTATAGTTACATTTCAGTTAATTTTTTATATACATAAATTCTTATTTAACCTACAGTTATTTACATTTCATACATATTCAGTGTAATTAAATAAATATTGCTGTTGTTGCATTTGAGTTGCTGTTTTTTGGAGATACTTACGGTTACGGTAACTATGGAGAGAATTTTGTTCCTTTATTATTCAATCAAATAGAATAGATTTGAAACCAAAAAAGAGATTTGAGAGCAAAAGAGAGTAAGTGGCAATCAAATTTTTTTTTTTTTGAGATTGAAACAGAACAGGTTGCAATTGAAAAAAAAATATGAGAGAGCATATTTCTTCAACTTCAATCAAAACTCAAAACCATTTTGCTTAGTCCTCTTTGCTTTCAAGTTAAAAACCTTTGCTTGCAGATCAGTCCTCTTTGCTTGCAAATTCTAAAGTTTTGCTTGCGAATTCAACTGCACTTGATGGGCGGGGCCTACGCTGGTGGATGAGAGAAGAGTTTCTATTGGCTGGTTTGACCTGGCTCCAGCGCCAGCTACGCCTTCCGCATTACACCCACATCCCCCTTGTGCTGTGCTGCTTGGAGGTAAGTTGATAGCCTGTTGCTCTTGAAACGTTTCCCATAAGTAATGAATTGCGCTATATATCGTTGACTACAGCCTGCCGTACATTCACAACAACAACAACAACAACAAGTAATGAATTATAATGCCCTGCTGCTGCAAGCGCACTGATTAGCAGCATCATGGTTGTCTCTGCTAGTCACGGCCTGAGCAGAGTAGCCTAATGAGTGAGTGAATTACAGGGAGGCGTATACAACGTAGGGCTGTGATTTAAACATTTAGTGTTGCATGGTACTGCGGTGCCAACACGTCATGGTTCCTACACAACAGTACTACTGTGGATTACTAAACTACCGCTGAACGCGGTGCCACTTTCCACTGTGTAGCGGGCTGCTGCTACTGCTCCCGGCTCCGTTCTCACTACAGCTGTTCTAATGTCAACAAACACACGTGGCGAATAATTTAACAAATTGACGCACATATTTCTAACCAGCCAGCATTACTGGTCTGTACAGGAGCAGCTGCGTCAGACGTCCAACTTAAATGACACTGAATGATGCTTTTGACCTCCGAGATGTAGAATGCGTAGGCTATAGGAGAGAAACGCACATTTCAGCACCACTGATCTGTTTGTTGACATTAGAACAGCTGTAGTGAGAACGGAGCCGGGAGGAGTTTAGTTGAGGTAGTTTAGTAATCCACGGTAGTACTGTTGTGTAGGAACCGTGACGTGTTGGCACTGCAGTACCATGCAACACTAAATGTTTAAATCACAGCCCTACGTTGTATACACCTCCCTGTAATTCACTCACTCATTAGGCTACTCTGCTCAGGCCGTGACTAGCAGAGACAACCATGATGCTGCTAATCAGTGTGGTTGCAGCAGCAGGGCATTATAATTCATTACTTGTGTTGTTGTTGTGAATGTACGGCAGGCTGTAGCTAACGATATATAGCGCAATTCATTACTTATGGGAAACGTTTCAGGAGCAACAGGCTATCAACTTACCTCCCAGTAGAGCTTAGATCAGGCCCAAAAAATCAAGCCCGACCCTACCCGAGCCCGTTGTGTCCGAGCCCGGCCCGGCCCGACACATTAACTGTAATTATGAGCCCGAGCCCGATTTAAACCTGACAATTTTTAATACGTGGCGTAACAGTCAGAGTTATTCAATGTAGCCTCCTTTTGTTTAGTGGGTGATGTAACCTGTACAATGAGGAAGAGCAGGTGTATTTCCGCTCCCTGTGAGAAAGGATACTGCTGACAGAGAGAAGACTCCCCATTTTATTTAGTCTTTATTTAGTAAAGTGTTGGTGCAAGAACCTCGGCCTGGATCGTTTGCATGTGTGCCTGTAACATCTAGTGCCGCAGAGACCTGGCATGGTGTGGTCAGTATTATGAATAAAGTGCCGTGTGGAAACCCCCACATGCTGCCTGCTGTCTCTTTAGTAACCGGAGGCACCGCACTAAAGTGGACAATCACCTTCCCCTTCAGCAGCCCATGTTACAGTGGGCTGTTATAACTGACGCTCTCAACTATAACTCCCAGGTGTTTGAACTACAGAAGTCTGTTTATAATTATCTTAATGAATAATGCAACAAGGAAGAAGCATGTACACTGCATTGTTTGTTTATTCAGAACGGAATTGATCGCAAATGAATAAAGTAATGATTAAAAAAAACAAACATACACAAATGCTTGATCAAGGGCCCGGCCCGGCCCGAGGATACTGGTGGGAAATAAGTCCGGGCTCGGGCTCGGGCTTGGGCAGAGAATCTAAACTCTACCTCCAAGCAGCACAGCACAAGGGGGATGTGGGTGTAATGCGGAAGGCGTAGCTGGCGCTGGAGCCAGGTCAAACCAGCCAATAGAAACTCTTCTCTCATCCACCAGCGTAGGCCCCGCCCATCAAGTGCAGTTGAATTCGCAAGCAAAACTTTAGAATTTGCAACCAAAGAGGACTGATCTGCAAGCAAAGGCTTTTAACTTGAAAGCAAAGAGGACTGATTTATAAGCAAAATGGTTTTGAGTTTTGATTGAAGTTGAAGAAATATGCTCTCTCATATTTTTTTTTCAATTGCAACCTGTTCTGTTTCAATCTCAAAAAAAAAAAAATTTGATTGCCACTTACTCTCTTTTGCTCTCAAATCTCTTTTTTGGTTTCAAATCTATTCTATTTGATTGAATAATAAAGGAACAAAATTCTCTCCATAGGTAACTTACGTTTTTTTTACAGGATGTTTTGGTTGCCGAGGGGTGAAAGAAGAATCAATATTTGAAGTTGTTTAATTCTCCCAATGGTTTTCTTTTGTTAGTCGCTTTCTGAAGAAGAGGATGGTGCCGCAGATTCCCAGTGAGCAGGAGGTGTATCTAGGATCCATGCTGTAGCTTGAGAGTGAGAGAGGCAGAGAGAGTCAAGTGGATGTTCTGAGACGCGTTGGATTTCCACTAAGCTCGAGCAAAAAGAACACCTAAAAAGGGACCCCTACATAACAAAACTGAACCGTCTGCATGACTAAACTGGATGACCTACGTAACCAAACTGAACTTCCTAACTAACTAAACTGGATCTGACTTGTTGACTAAAAGAAGAAGAGACACACTGACCTTACTTAACAGAACTGGATTTTCAAAGAATAGAAAGACATTTATCTTAGAGTGAATTCAAAAGGATTGTAAAGGAAACTGTGACACTACTTAAAGGAAAAAACTGTAAAGGTGGACTCTTTAATTTCATCTTTGTGTTTTGTTTAATATTGGAGTTGAGAGGCTGCAGGGTGGTGTATTTCAGTTCCCAGTTATCCCATTTTATTCTTTTTGATTGAGAAATCTAAGCTAAAATCCTAAGACAGAGGGAGAAATCTTGATTTATTGATTTATTTATTTTCTTAGCATTTTTTTTATCAATTCTGTTTCCATTACATGGCATTCATGTTTTGCTTACCACCCTCCTTATTGGGCATATTCATGTAACTATTGACATTCATGTAACTATTTACTTAACAATTGGCTCATTCCAAGTAGTGGTTACACATGGAAAATGTAGCAAGTGCTTTTTTCCAGTTTTTAAATCCAGTATCGACAAAACCTAGGTCTATACTCTTGGCTTGTGCTGGTTTCCCTGTCTTAAAATATTCAGAGCAGTGAGAACACAGAACACCATCAGTACTCATACTAACAAGCAGCCAGGGATACTTCTCATATGATGCTTTTTGGAATGTCATTGTCCGGTCTTTGAGTACTTGTTTTTGCAAAACTTTAGGGTCAGGTTGATTTGGCTTTGTATGTGTCATTATCATGTCAACTTTCTCTCCATGTGTCGCCTCCTGTCCCTCTTTGTTCTGTCCCTGCTTCTTCTGTCTGTATTCCTACTGTCTCTCCTTCTTCATGCCGTCTTGTTCTACTGTGGCTGACCCCTGGCGGATCCTCTCTTGACTGACTAGGGCCTGCCTCATGGGCCTGTCATCAGGAATTGCCTGCAGACCTGGAGGATAATGTTAACATTTTAAATCTTATTTTTTATTTCACTTAATAGTTTCTTATCAAAATAACATTATACATAAAAATTAAAAAGCAACATTAAAGTTATTCACCTACCGCCTAAAAAGTGTTTTATTTTAGATTTAGCCTACTTCAGGTAAGAGCAAATGCTGTTTATCATTGTCAGACTGTCATGAACTAGGCACAGGAAGGCAAGGACCCAAATGCACGACTCGGCACAGTTGGATAAGAAAAAGCAAGGTTTATTTCAGGCAGAGGTTGGTACACGGAGAATCAGTCCAATCAGGCAAAGGTATCCAAAAATGTCAGGCAAAAGGCAAGAGGCATAAGACACAGGTGAGGGAGCCACAATCAGGCATCAGGTGCACACAGACGAGGAGGGGGCAGGGCAGACAGGAACCTGGAACCGAGACAGAGGTGAGTGATCACAAAATAAAACAGGAAGACAAGACATGAAACATGAGGGAGAAAATAAAATACTAAACAGGGGAACATGACACAGACTAGCTAGTCAACATGATTACAAAATGATTATCTGCCACATCTGAGAAAGTCAACAGGCAACAGGTGTAGGATAGACTACTTACATATTTTGTTTTTGGAAAAAGCGCTCTGATTGGGTTTTTTTGTCTTCATTATGCTCCTTCATTGAATTGAAATGACCCGCTCTTTCATAGTAGACAATGGTCTCATCACCAAAACAGGCACAGGTGGAGCTACCAGTTCCTCTTTAGGACCCTAGGGAGTGAGAGTTGTGCCTTATGGTGTGTTCAGTTTCCACTGAAAGTCGGAACTTGGAGCTTGGAACAACATAACCCTAAAGTTGAGTGCTCCCAGCGCTTCCCAGCTGTACAAACGTACAATAAAACATGCAGGTACTGTTACATGAGAAGCAGATAGCATGAATCCTATGTCGGGCTGGTGAGATTCATCTGACATTCCGAGTTGGAAATCTGACTTCGGGGAAGGGGCGGGTTCTGATTAAAATTCTGACTACACCACACAGCCCACAGCAGAGTAAACCTCACAATTGAAGAGCATGAGGTGAGGCGCACGCTGCGGGCCGTCAACTGGAGGAAGCCGACTGGTCCTGATGGCGTCCTGGGACACGTGCTGAAGGACTGTGTAGATCAGCTGTCTAGAATCTTCACAAAGATCTTCAACCAGTCCCTGGCACAGTCCAATGTCCCACCCTGCCTGAAATCCTCACCAATAGTTCCCCTGCCCAAGAAACACCACATCTCTAGCCTCACAACTACCGACCAGTGGCACTCACCCCAGTGGTGATGAAGTGCTTTGAAAAACTGGTCTGGAGTCACATGACAGCAGCCCTGCCCACCAGCCTTGACCCCCACCAGTTTGCCTACATAGCAAACCAATCCACAGAGAACACCACAGACATAGCTCTCCATACTGCACTATCACACCTGGAGCAGCAGAGGAACTATGTGCAGACGCTCTTTGTGGATTATAGCTCTGCATTCAATACTATCCTCCCTCACAAGCTATTGGTCAAATTGGGGGAACTGGAGCTTACACACACAACCTGCATGTGGATCAATAGCTTCCTCTCTGATCACAGAAAGAGGGTCAGAGTGGGCCACCACACATCCACGGCCCTAAGCCTCCGCACTGGCTCTGCCCAGGGCTGTGTGCTGAGTCCCTTGCTCTATTCCCTCTACACACTTGACTGCTCCCTGTCCATCACAGCAACAGCATGGAGAAGTTTGCGGATGACACCACAGTGGTGGGGCTCATCAATGGGGGTCCGGGGGGCGAGTCTGCCTACAGAGATGAGGTGGAGCAGCTGTCAACATTGAACAGGGCCAACAACCTGCTCCTCAACATCTCAAAGACCAAAGAAGTTTGGGTCAGATTCAACCATGTACAGTGGAGTTATAGCAACTTGATGTTTCATGGCGAAACATCAATGTTCGCCATACCGCCACTGCCAAAATGTTTGATGAAAGCTAAACTGTTGAAGCAACTTTTCATCACAAAGGTCTTTGGACCTTACTGACCAAGTATGAAGTTGATGTGATAAAATCCCTTGGAGGAGTTCATTAAAGTAAAACACCTGGAAAGTGCCATACACTTTCCAGGTGTTTTACTTTAATGAACTCCTCCAAGGGATTTTTTTGGTTATTTTACTGTACTTTGGCCATAGAATTCAAAATGGCCGACTTCCCGTTGGGTTTAGGGTTTTGCTTTTTTTCTTGTCTCGCCATGATACATGTGCGTTCCAAATTTCGTACATGTAGGTAAATCATGGCCTGCTGGCTGAGTTTAGGGGGGGTTGTTAAGTCATTTTGACCCCCCTCCCATGCCCGAGACCCATGTCAATGTGTTCAGGCTGGGACTCTTATCAAACATGTGAAGTTTGGGGCAGATTCAACCATTGACAGTTGACTTGATGTTTTGTGGCAAGACAAATTCGCCACGCCACCACGGCCAAACCATCTGACTGAGGAAAAAACTTTTCATCACAAAGGTCTTTAGATGTTACTGACCAAATATGAAGTTAATCTGATAAAATCTCTAGGAGGAGTTTGTTAAAGTACACCTGGAAATTGCCCTAAAATGGCCACTAAATTCAGAAATGGCGGACTTCCTGTTGGGTTTAGGGTTTTGCTGCAAAAGACTTTTTTTCTTGTCTTGGCCATGATACATGTGCCTACCAAATTTCGTACATGTAGGTAAATCATGGCCTGCTGCCTGAATTTTGGGGGCGCTGTTGAGCCATTTTGCCCCACCCCATGCCCGAGACCCATATCAAACGTAAATTTCTCCTATGGCTGAATTTTGTGCAAAGAGTTTTTGAGCATCTTTAGCCCCTCTCAAATGCGATTTACCTTTGCACTGAAAGAAAGAAAGAAAGACAGGAAGAAAGAAAGAAAGAAAGAAAGAAAGAAAGCATTTGGGTTTAGGGAGAAGTTGGGTCTGTACTGAGATCTTTGTGAACTTAGGGTGAAAGGGTACAATATGGACATTTTGGGCTTCTTTATGTAGATATTGGGTCTCATGAAGAGGTCCAGCGCCCCCCTGAATTTTTTAAGGTACTGCAAGATTTTCAACTTTTCACAGGGATGTCGTAGAAGGAACTTATTTTTTCCAAAATGCTCAGAAAAATCCCAGGAGCTCGGAGCTGTGGTCAAAAAATTTTTAGGACCTCAGGAAAAGGGTCAAAAATAGGGTCAAAGGACACCCAACTTTGAAATCCACTTTTGCAGTTGTAACACCCAACTTTGCAGTAAAAAACCAACCCTGGATCCTAATTAGGGTTAGGGTTAGTGATTGGCTGGACCGATTGACTCGAAATCGATCAGGCATGTCCTCCTCACTGGTGTAAGCAGGGTCGCCAGTTTTGGTTGGATTCCGGTGGAATTTGTATTTTACATGAATATTTTAAAGAAAAGACCATTTTTCACGAAAATATACCCCGCCCATTTATTTCAATAGCTTCCAGGTCTTTGGACCGATTGACTCGAAACTTCTCCCAAACGTGCTCCTATACTGGCTGAACGAGACACAGCAGTCCCCGTTGGATTCGGGTGGAATTTGTATTTTTGGTGAATATTTTAGTGAAAGGGGCCATTTTAAATGAGGCTGGCTTAAGGGCTGCTGTTAGGGCTAGGGTTAGGGTTAAGGGGCTGGGGTTTCGGACCACGGTCGTCTTTTGACCGATTGACTCGAAATTGATCACGCATGTCCTCCTCACCGGTGGAATGAGGCTCGCCAGTTTTGGTTGGATTCTGGTGGAATTTGTATTTTACATGAATATTTTAAAGGAAAAGCGGCCATTTTTCATCAAAACCTCGGCCGATTTTTTCAATAGCTTCCAGGTCTTTGGACCGATTGACTCGAAATTTCCCCCAAGCGTGCTCCTGTACCGGCTGAACGAGACACAGCAGTCCCCGTTGGATTCGGGTGAAATTTGTATTTTTGGTGAATATTTTAGTCAGAGGGACAATCTTTCATGAGGCCTGGCTTAAGGCTGAGGCTAGGGTTAGGGTTAGGGTTAGGGTTAGTGATTGGCTGGACCGATTGACTCGAAATCGATCAGGCATGTCCTCCTCACTGGTGTAAGCAGGGTCGCCAGTTTTGGTTGGATTCCGGTGGAATTTGTATTTTAAATGAATATTTTAAAGAAAAGACCATTTTTCACGAAAATATACCCCACCCATTTATTTCAATAGCTTCCAGGTCTTTGGACCGATTGACTCGAAACTTCTCCCGAACGTGCTCCTATACTGGCTGAACGAGACACAGCAGTCCCCGTTGGATTCGGGTGGAATTTGTATTTTTGGTGAATATTTTAGTGAAAGGGGCCATTTTAAATGAGGCTGGCTTAAGGGCTGCTGTTAGGGCTAGGGTTAGGGTTAAGGGGCTGGGGTTTCGGACCACGGTCGTCTTTTGACCGATTGACTCGAAATTGATCACGCATGTCCTCCTCACCGGTGGAATGAGGCTCGCCAGTTTTGGTTGGATTCTGGTGGAATTTGTATTTTACATGAATATTTTAAAGGAAAAGCGGCCATTTTTCATCAAAACCTCGGCCGATTTTTTCAATAGCTTCCAGGTCTTTGGACCGATTGACTCGAAATTTCCCCCAAGCGTGCTCCTGTACCGGCTGAACGAGACACAGCAGTCCCCGTTGGATTCGGGTGAAATTTGTATTTTTGGTGAATATTTTAGTCAGAGGGACAATCTTTCATGAGGCCTGGCTTAAGGCTGAGGCTTGGGTTAGGGTTAGGGTTAGGGTTAGTGATTGGCTGGACCGATTGACTCGAAATCGATCAGGCATGTCCTCCTCACTGGTGTAAGCAGGGTCGCCAGTTTTGGTTGGATTCCGGTGGAATTTGTATTTTACATGAATATTTTAAAGAAAAGACCATTTTTCACGAAAATATACCCCGCCCATTTATTTCAATAGCTTCCAGGTCTTTGGACCGATTGACTCGAAACTTCTCCCAAACGTGCTCCTATACTGGCTGAACGAGACACAGCAGTCCCCGTTGGATTCGGGTGGAATTTGTATTTTTGGTGAATATTTTAGTGAAAGGGGCCATTTTAAATGAGGCTGGCTTAAGGGCTGCTGTTAGGGCTAGGGTTAGGGTTAAGGGGCTGGGGTTTCGGACCACGGTCGTCTTTTGACCGATTGACTCGAAATTGATCACGCATGTCCTCCTCACCGGTGGAATGAGGCTCGCCAGTTTTGGTTGGATTCTGGTGGAATTTGTATTTTTGGTGAATATTTTAGTGAAAGGGGCCATTTTAAATGAGGCTGGCTTAAGGGCTGCTGTTAGGGCTAGGGTTAGGGTTAAGGGGCTGGGGTTTCGGACCACGGTCGTCTTTTGACCGATTGACTCGAAATTGATCACGCATGTCCTCCTCACCGGTGGAATGAGGCTCGCCAGTTTTGGTTGGATTCTGGTGGAATTTGTATTTTTGGTGAATATTTTAGTGAAAGGGGCCATTTTAAATGAGGCTGGCTTAAGGGCTGCTGTTAGGGCTAGGGTTAGGGTTAAGGGGCTGGGGTTTCGGACCACGGTCGTCTTTTGACCGATTGACTCGAAATTGATCACGCATGTCCTCCTCACCGGTGGAATGAGGCTCGCCAGTTTTGGTTGGATTCTGGTGGAATTTGTATTTTACATGAATATTTTAAAGGAAAAGCGGCCATTTTTCATCAAAACCTCGGCCGATTTTTTCAATAGCTTCCAGGTCTTTGGACCGATTGACTCGAAATTTCCCCCAAGCGTGCTCCTGTACCGGCTGAACGAGACACAGCAGTCCCCGTTGGATTCGGGTGAAATTTGTATTTTTGGTGAATATTTTAGTCAGAGGGACAATCTTTCATGAGGCCTGGCTTAAGGCTGAGGCTAGGGTTAGGGTTAGGGTTAGGGTTAGTGATTGGCTGGACCGATTGACTCGAAATCGATCAGGCATGTCCTCCTCACTGGTGTAAGCAGGGTCGCCAGTTTTGGTTGGATTCCGGTGGAATTTGTATTTTACATGAATATTTTAAAGAAAAGACCATTTTTCACGAAAATATACCCCGCCCATTTATTTCAATAGCTTCCAGGTCTTTGGACCGATTGACTCGAAACTTCTCCCAAACGTGCTCCTATACTGGCTGAACGAGACACAGCAGTCCCCGTTGGATTCGGGTGGAATTTGTATTTTTGGTGAATATTTTAGTGAAAGGGGCCATTTTAAATGAGGCTGGCTTAAGGGCTGCTGTTAGGGCTAGGGTTAGGGTTAAGGGGCTGGGGTTTCGGACCACGGTCGTCTTTTGACCGATTGACTCGAAATTGATCACGCATGTCCTCCTCACCGGTGGAATGAGGCTCGCCAGTTTTGGTTGGATTCTGGTGGAATTTGTATTTTACATGAATATTTTAAAGGAAAAGCGGCCATTTTTCATCAAAACCTCGGCCGATTTTTTCAATAGCTTCCAGGTCTTTGGACCGATTGACTCGAAATTTCCCCCAAGCGTGCTCCTGTACCGGCTGAACGAGACACAGCAGTCCCCGTTGGATTCGGGTGGAATTTGTATTTTTGGTGAACATTTTAGTGAAAGGGGCCATTTTAAATGAGGCTGGCTTAAGGGCTGCTGTTAGGGCTAGGGTTAGGGTTAAGGGGCTGGGGTTTCGGACCACGGTCGTCTTTTGACCGATTGACTCGAAATTGATCACGCATGTCCTCCTCACCGGTGGAATGAGGCTCGCCAGTTTTGGTTGGATTCTGGTGGAATTTGTATTTTACATGAATATTTTAAAGGAAAAGCGGCCATTTTTCATCATAACCTCGGCCGATTTTTTCAATAGCTTCCAGGTCTTTGGACCGATTGACTCGAAATTTCCCCCAAGCGTGCTCCTGTACCGGCTGAACGAGACACAGCAGTCCCCGTTGGATTCGGGTGAAATTTGTATTTTTGGTGAATATTTTAGTCAGAGGGACAATCTTTCATGAGGCCTGGCTTAAGGCTGAGGCTAGGGTTAGGGTTAGGGTTAGGGTTAGTGATTGGCTGGACCGATTGACTCGAAATCGATCAGGCATGTCCTCCTCACTGGTGTAAGCAGGGTCGCCAGTTTTGGTTGGATTCCGGTGGAATTTGTATTTTACATGAATATTTTAAAGAAAAGACCATTTTTCACGAAAATATACCCCGCCCATTTATTTCAATAGCTTCCAGGTCTTTGGACCGATTGACTCGAAACTTCTCCCAAACGTGCTCCTATACTGGCTGAACGAGACACAGCAGTCCCCGTTGGATTCGGGTGGAATTTGTATTTTTGGTGAATATTTTAGTGAAAGGGGCCATTTTAAATGAGGCTGGCTTAAGGGCTGCTGTTAGGGCTAGGGTTAGGGTTAAGGGGCTGGGGTTTCGGACCACGGTCGTCTTTTGACCGATTGACTCGAAATTGATCACGCATGTCCTCCTCACCGGTGGAATGAGGCTCGCCAGTTTTGGTTGGATTCTGGTGGAATTTGTATTTTACATGAATATTTTAAAGGAAAAGCGGCCATTTTTCATCAAAACCTCGGCCGATTTTTTCAATAGCTTCCAGGTCTTTGGACCGATTGACTCGAAATTTCCCCCAAGCGTGCTCCTGTACCGGCTGAACGAGACACAGCAGTCCCCGTTGGATTCGGGTGAAATTTGTATTTTTGGTGAATATTTTAGTCAGAGGGACAATCTTTCATGAGGCCTGGCTTAAGGCTGAGGCTAGGGTTAGGGTTAGGGTTAGGGTTAGTGATTGGCTGGACCGATTGACTCGAAATCGATCAGGCATGTCCTCCTCACTGGTGTAAGCAGGGTCGCCAGTTTTGGTTGGATTCCGGTGGAATTTGTATTTTACATGAATATTTTAAAGAAAAGACCATTTTTCACGAAAATATACCCCGCCCATTTATTTCAATAGCTTCCAGGTCTTTGGACCGATTGACTCGAAACTTCTCCCAAACGTGCTCCTATACTGGCTGAACGAGACACAGCAGTCCCCGTTGGATTCGGGTGGAATTTGTATTTTTGGTGAATATTTTAGTGAAAGGGGCCATTTTAAATGAGGCTGGCTTAAGGGCTGCTGTTAGGGCTAGGGTTAGGGTTAAGGGGCTGGGGTTTCGGACCACGGTCGTCTTTTGACCGATTGACTCGAAATTGATCACGCATGTCCTCCTCACCGGTGGAATGAGGCTCGCCAGTTTTGGTTGGATTCTGGTGGAATTTGTATTTTACATGAATATTTTAAAGGAAAAGCGGCCATTTTTCATCAAAACCTCGGCCGATTTTTTCAATAGCTTCCAGGTCTTTGGACCGATTGACTCGAAATTTCCCCCAAGCGTGCTCCTGTACCGGCTGAACGAGACACAGCAGTCCCCGTTGGATTCGGGTGGAATTTGTATTTTTGGTGAACATTTTAGTGAAAGGGGCCATTTTAAATGAGGCTGGCTTAAGGGCTGCTGTTAGGGCTAGGGTTAGGGTTAAGGGGCTGGGGTTTCGGACCACGGTCGTCTTTTGACCGATTGACTCGAAATTGATCACGCATGTCCTCCTCACCGGTGGAATGAGGCTCGCCAGTTTTGGTTGGATTCTGGTGGAATTTGTATTTTACATGAATATTTTAAAGGAAAAGCGGCCATTTTTCATCAAAACCTCGGCCGATTTTTTCAATAGCTTCCAGGTCTTTGGACCGATTGACTCGAAATTTCCCCCAAGCGTGCTCCTGTACCGGCTGAACGAGACACAGCAGTCCCCGTTGGATTCGGGTGGAATTTGTATTTTTGGTGAACATTTTAGTGAAAGGGGCCATTTTAAATGAGGCTGGCTTAAGGGCTGCTGTTAGGGCTAGGGTTAGGGTTAAGGGGCTGGGGTTTCGGACCACGGTCGTCTTTTGACCGATTGACTCGAAATTGATCACGCATGTCCTCCTCACCGGTGGAATGAGGCTCGCCAGTTTTGGTTGGATTCTGGTGGAATTTGTATTTAACATGAATATTTTAAAGGAAAAGCGGCCATTTTTCATCAAAACCTCGGCCGATTTTTTCAATAGCTTCCAGGTCTTTGGACCGATTGACTCGAAATTTCCCCCAAGCGTGCTCCTGTACCGGCTGAACGAGACACAGCAGTCCCCGTTGGATTCGGGTGAAATTTGTATTTTTGGTGAATATTTTAGTCAGAGGGACAATCTTTCATGAGGCCTGGCTTAAGGCTGAGGCTAGGGTTAGGGTTAGGGTTAGGGTTAGTGATTGGCTGGACCGATTGACTCGAAATCGATCAGGCATGTCCTCCTCACTGGTGTAAGCAGGGTCGCCAGTTTTGGTTGGATTCCGGTGGAATTTGTATTTTACATGAATATTTTAAAGAAAAGACCATTTTTCACGAAAATATACCCCGCCCATTTATTTCAATAGCTTCCAGGTCTTTGGACCGATTGACTCGAAACTTCTCCCAAACGTGCTCCTATACTGGCTGAACGAGACACAGCAGTCCCCGTTGGATTCGGGTGGAATTTGTATTTTTGGTGAATATTTTAGTGAAAGGGGCCATTTTAAATGAGGCTGGCTTAAGGGCTGCTGTTAGGGCTAGGGTTAGGGTTAAGGGGCTGGGGTTTCGGACCACGGTCGTCTTTTGACCGATTGACTCGAAATTGATCACGCATGTCCTCCTCACCGGTGGAATGAGGCTCGCCAGTTTTGGTTGGATTCTGGTGGAATTTGTATTTTACATGAATATTTTAAAGGAAAAGCGGCCATTTTTCATCAAAACCTCGGCCGATTTTTTCAATAGCTTCCAGGTCTTTGGACCGATTGACTCGAAATTTCCCCCAAGCGTGCTCCTGTACCGGCTGAACGAGACACAGCAGTCCCCGTTGGATTCGGGTGAAATTTGTATTTTTGGTGAATATTTTAGTCAGAGGGACAATCTTTCATGAGGCCTGGCTTAAGGCTGAGGCTAGGGTTAGGGTTAGGGTTAGGGTTAGTGATTGGCTGGACCGATTGACTCGAAATCGATCAGGCATGTCCTCCTCACTGGTGTAAGCAGGGTCGCCAGTTTTGGTTGGATTCCGGTGGAATTTGTATTTTAAATGAATATTTTAAAGAAAAGACCATTTTTCACGAAAATATACCCCGCCCATTTATTTCAATAGCTTCCAGGTCTTTGGACCGATTGACTCGAAACTTCTCCCGAACGTGCTCCTATACTGGCTGAACGAGACACAGCAGTCCCCGTTGGATTCGGGTGGAATTTGTATTTTTGGTGAATATTTTAGTGAAAGGGGCCATTTTAAATGAGGCTGGCTTAAGGGCTGCTGTTAGGGCTAGGGTTAGGGTTAAGGGGCTGGGGTTTCGGACCACGGTCGTCTTTTGACCGATTGACTCGAAATTGATCACGCATGTCCTCCTCACCGGTGGAATGAGGCTCGCCAGTTTTGGTTGGATTCTGGTGGAATTTGTATTTTACATGAATATTTTAAAGGAAAAGCGGCCATTTTTCATCAAAACCTCGGCCGATTTTTTCAATAGCTTCCAGGTCTTTGGACCGATTGACTCGAAATTTCCCCCAAGCGTGCTCCTGTACCGGCTGAACGAGACACAGCAGTCCCCGTTGGATTCGGGTGAAATTTGTATTTTTGGTGAATATTTTAGTCAGAGGGACAATCTTTCATGAGGCCTGGCTTAAGGCTGAGGCTTGGGTTAGGGTTAGGGTTAGGGTTAGTGATTGGCTGGACCGATTGACTCGAAATCGATCAGGCATGTCCTCCTCACTGGTGTAAGCAGGGTCGCCAGTTTTGGTTGGATTCCGGTGGAATTTGTATTTTACATGAATATTTTAAAGAAAAGACCATTTTTCACGAAAATATACCCCGCCCATTTATTTCAATAGCTTCCAGGTCTTTGGACCGATTGACTCGAAACTTCTCCCAAACGTGCTCCTATACTGGCTGAACGAGACACAGCAGTCCCCGTTGGATTCGGGTGGAATTTGTATTTTTGGTGAATATTTTAGTGAAAGGGGCCATTTTAAATGAGGTTGGCTTAAGGGCTGCTGTTAGGGCTAGGGTTAGGGTTAAGGGGCTGGGGTTTCGGACCACGGTCGTCTTTTGACCGATTGACTCGAAATTGATCACGCATGTCCTCCTCACCGGTGGAATGAGGCTCGCCAGTTTTGGTTGGATTCTGGTGGAATTTGTATTTTACATGAATATTTTAAAGGAAAAGCGGCCATTTTTCATCAAAACCTCGGCCGATTTTTTCAATAGCTTCCAGGTCTTTGGACCGATTGACTCGAAATTTCCCCCAAGCGTGCTCCTGTACCGGCTGAACGAGACACAGCAGTCCCCGTTGGATTCGGGTGAAATTTGTATTTTTGGTGAATATTTTAGTCAGAGGGACAATCTTTCATGAGGCCTGGCTTAAGGCTGAGGCTAGGGTTAGGGTTAGGGTTAGGGTTAGTGATTGGCTGGACCGATTGACTCGAAATCGATCAGGCATGTCCTCCTCACTGGTGTAAGCAGGGTCGCCAGTTTTGGTTGGATTCCGGTGGAATTTGTATTTTACATGAATATTTTAAAGAAAAGACCATTTTTCACGAAAATATACCCCGCCCATTTATTTCAATAGCTTCCAGGTCTTTGGACCGATTGACTCGAAACTTCTCCCAAACGTGCTCCTATACTGGCTGAACGAGACACAGCAGTCCCCGTTGGATTCGGGTGGAATTTGTATTTTTGGTGAATATTTTAGTGAAAGGGGCCATTTTAAATGAGGCTGGCTTAAGGGCTGCTGTTAGGGCTAGGGTTAGGGTTAAGGGGCTGGGGTTTCGGACCACCGTCGTCTTTTGACCGATTGACTCGAAATTGATCACGCATGTCCTCCTCACCGGTGGAATGAGGCTCGCCAGTTTTGGTTGGATTCTGGTGGAATTTGTATTTTACATGAATATTTTAAAGGAAAAGCGGCCATTTTTCATCAAAACCTCGGCCGATTTTTTCAATAGCTTCCAGGTCTTTGGACCGATTGACTCGAAATTTCCCCCAAGCGTGCTCCTGTACCGGCTGAACGAGACACAGCAGTCCCCGTTGGATTCGGGTGGAATTTGTATTTTTGGTGAATATTTTAGTGAAAGGGGCCATTTTAAATGAGGCTGGCTTAAGGGCTGCTGTTAGGGCTAGTGTTAGGGTTAAGGGGCTGGGGTTTCGGACCACGGTCGTCTTTTGACCGATTGACTCGAAATTGATCACGCATGTCCTCCTCACCGGTGGAATGAGGCTCGCCAGTTTTGGTTGGATTCTGGTGGAATTTGTATTTTACATGAATATTTTAAAGGAAAAGCGGCCATTTTTCATCAAAACCTCGGCCGATTTTTTCAATAGCTTCCAGGTCTTTGGACCGATTGACTCGAAATTTCCCCCAAGCGTGCTCCTGTACCGGCTGAACGAGACACAGCAGTCCCCGTTGGATTCGGGTGAAATTTGTATTTTTGGTGAATATTTTAGTCAGAGGGACAATCTTTCATGAGGCCTGGCTTAAGGCTGAGGCTAGGGTTAGGGTTAGGGTTAGGGTTAGTGATTGGCTGGACCGATTGACTCGAAATCGATCAGGCATGTCCTCCTCACTGGTGTAAGCAGGGTCGCCAGTTTTGGTTGGATTCCGGTGGAATTTGTATTTTACATGAATATTTTAAAGAAAAGACCATTTTTCACGAAAATATACCCCGCCCATTTATTTCAATAGCTTCCAGGTCTTTGGACCGATTGACTCGAAACTTCTCCCAAACGTGCTCCTATACTGGCTGAACGAGACACAGCAGTCCCCGTTGGATTCGGGTGGAATTTGTATTTTTGGTGAATATTTTAGTGAAATGGGCCATTTTAAATGAGGCTGGCTTAAGGGCTGCTGTTAGGGCTAGGGTTAGGGTTAAGGGGCTGGGGTTTCGGACCACGGTCGTCTTTTGACCGATTGACTCGAAATTGATCACGCATGTCCTCCTCACCGGTGGAATGAGGCTCGCCAGTTTTGGTTGGATTCTGGTGGAATTTGTATTTTACATGAATATTTTAAAGGAAAAGCGGCCATTTTTCATCAAAACCTCGGCCGATTTTTTCAATAGCTTCCAGGTGTTTGGACCGACTGACTCGAAATTTCCCCCAAGCGTGCTCCTGTACCGGCTGAACGAGACACAGCAGTCCCCGTTGGATTCGGGTGAAATTTGTATTTTTGGTGAATATTTTAGTCAGAGGGACAATCTTTCATGAGGTCTGGCTTAAGGCTGAGGCTAGGGTTAGGGTTAGGGTTAGGGTTAGTGATTGGCTGGACCGATTGACTCGAAATCGATCAGGCATGTCCTCCTCACTGGTGTAAGCAGGGTCGCCAGTTTTGGTTGGATTCCGGTGGAATTTGTATTTTACATGAATATTTTAAAGAAAAGACCATTTTTCACGAAAATATACCCCGCCCATTTATTTCAATAGCTTCCAGGTCTTTGGACCGATTGACTCGAAACTTCTCCCAAACGTGCTCCTATACTGGCTGAACGAGACACAGCAGTCCCCGTTGGATTCGGGTGGAATTTGTATTTTTGGTGAATATTTTAGTGAAAGGGGCCATTTTAAATGAGGCTGGCTTAAGGGCTGCTGTTAGGGCTAGGGTTAGGGTTAAGGGGCTGGGGTTTCGGACCACGGTCGTCTTTTGACCGATTGACTCGAAATTGATCACGCATGTCCTCCTCACCGGTGGAATGAGGCTCGCCAGTTTTGGTTGGATTCTGGTGGAATTTGTATTTTACATGAATATTTTAAAGGAAAAGCGACCATTTTTCATCAAAACCTCGTCCGATTTTTTCAATAGCTTCCAGGTCTTTGGACCGATTGACTCGAAATTTCCCCCAAGCGTGCTCCTGTACCGGCTGAACGAGACACAGCAGTCCCCGTTGGATTCGGGTGGAATTTGTATTTTTGGTGAATATTTTAGTGAAAGGGGCCATTTTAAATGAGGCTGGCTTAAGGGCTGCTGTTAGGGCTAGGGTTAGGGTTAAGGGGCTGGGGTTTCGGACCACGGTCGTCTTTTGACCGATTGACTCGAAATTGATCACGCATGTCCTCCTCACCGGTGGAATGAGGCTCGCCAGTTTTGGTTGGATTCTGGTGGAATTTGTATTTTACATGAATATTTTAAAGGAAAAGCGGCCATTTTTCATCAAAACCTCGGCCGATTTTTTCAATAGCTTCCAGGTCTTTGGACCGATTGACTCGAAATTTCCCCCAAGCGTGCTCCTGTACCGGCTGAACGAGACACAGCAGTCCCCGTTGGATTCGGGTGGAATTTGTATTTTTGGTGAATATTTTAGTGAAAGGGGCCATTTTAAATGAGGCTGGCTTAAGGGCTGCTGTTAGGGCTAGGGTTAGGGTTAAGGGGCTGGGGTTTCGGACCACGGTCGTCTTTTGACCGATTGACTCGAAATTGATCACGCATGTCCTCCTCACCGGTGGAATGAGGCTCGCCAGTTTTGGTTGGATTCTGGTGGAATTTGTATTTTACATGAATATTTTAAAGGAAAAGCGGCCATTTTTCATCATAACCTCGGCCGATTTTTTCAATAGCTTCCAGGTCTTTGGACCGATTGACTCGAAATTTCCCCCAAGCGTGCTCCTGTACCGGCTGAACGAGACACAGCAGTCCCCGTTGGATTCGGGTGAAATTTGTATTTTTGGTGAATATTTTAGTCAGAGGGACAATCTTTCATGAGGCCTGGCTTAAGGCTGAGGCTAGGGTTAGGGTTAGGGTTAGGGTTAGTGATTGGCTGGACCGATTGACTCGAAATCGATCAGGCATGTCCTCCTCACTGGTGTAAGCAGGGTCGCCAGTTTTGGTTGGATTCCGGTGGAATTTGTATTTTACATGAATATTTTAAAGAAAAGACCATTTTTCACGAAAATATACCCCGCCCATTTATTTCAATAGCTTCCAGGTCTTTGGACCGATTGACTCGAAACTTCTCCCAAACGTGCTCCTATACTGGCTGAACGAGACACAGCAGTCCCCGTTGGATTCGGGTGGAATTTGTATTTTTGGTGAATATTTTAGTGAAATGGGCCATTTTAAATGAGGCTGGCTTAAGGGCTGCTGTTAGGGCTAGGGTTAGGGTTAAGGGGCTGGGGTTTCGGACCACGGTCGTCTTTTGACCGATTGACTCGAAATTGATCACGCATGTCCTCCTCACCGGTGGAATGAGGCTCGCCAGTTTTGGTTGGATTCTGGTGGAATTTGTATTTTACATGAATATTTTAAAGGAAAAGCGGCCATTTTTCATCATAACCTCGGCCGATTTTTTCAATAGCTTCCAGGTCTTTGGACCGATTGACTCGAAATTTCCCCCAAGCGTGCTCCTGTACCGGCTGAACGAGACACAGCAGTCCCCGTTGGATTCGGGTGAAATTTGTATTTTTGGTGAATATTTTAGTCAGAGGGACAATCTTTCATGAGGCCTGGCTTAAGGCTGAGGCTAGGGTTAGGGTTAGGGTTAGGGTTAGTGATTGGCTGGACCGATTGACTCAAAATCGATCATGCATGTCCTCCTCACTGGTGTAAGCAGGGTCGCCAGTTTTGGTTGGATTCCGGTGGAATTTGTATTTTACATGAATATTTTAAAGAAAAGACCATTTTTCACGAAAATATACCCCGCCCATTTATTTCAATAGCTTCCAGGTCTTTGGACCGATTGACTCGAAACTTCTCCCAAACGTGCTCCTATACTGGCTGAACGAGACACAGCAGTCCCCGTTGGATTCGGGTGGAATTTGTATTTTTGGTGAATATTTTAGTGAAAGGGGCCATTTTAAATGAGGCTGGCTTAAGGGCTGCTGTTAGGGCTAGGGTTAGGGTTAAGGGGCTGGGGTTTCGGACCACGGTCGTCTTTTGACCGATTGACTCGAAATTGATCACGCATGTCCTCCTCACCGGTGGAATGAGGCTCGCCAGTTTTGGTTGGATTCTGGTGGAATTTGTATTTTACATGAATATTTTAAAGGAAAAGCGGCCATTTTTCATCATAACCTCGGCCGATTTTTTCAATAGCTTCCAGGTCTTTGGACCGATTGACTCGAAATTTCCCCCAAGCGTGCTCCTGTACCGGCTGAACGAGACACAGCAGTCCCCGTTGGATTCGGGTGAAATTTGTATTTTTGGTGAATATTTTAGTCAGAGGGACAATCTTTCATGAGGCCTGGCTTAAGGCTGAGGCTAGGGTTAGGGTTAGGGTTAGGGTTAGTGATTGGCTGGACCGATTGACTCAAAATCGATCATGCATGTCCTCCTCACTGGTGTAAGCAGGGTCGCCAGTTTTGGTTGGATTCCGGTGGAATTTGTATTTTACATGAATATTTTAAAGAAAAGACCATTTTTCACGAAAATATACCCCGCCCATTTATTTCAATAGCTTCCAGGTCTTTGGACCGATTGACTCGAAACTTCTCCCAAACGTGCTCCTATACTGGCTGAACGAGACACAGCAGTCCCCGTTGGATTCGGGTGGAATTTGTATTTTTGGTGAATATTTTAGTGAAAGGGGCCATTTTAAATGAGGCTGGCTTAAGGGCTGCTGTTAGGGCTAGGGTTAGGGTTAAGGGGCTGGGGTTTCGGACCACGGTCGTCTTTTGACCGATTGACTCGAAATTGATCACGCATGTCCTCCTCACCGGTGGAATGAGGCTCGCCAGTTTTGGTTGGATTCTGGTGGAATTTGTATTTTACATGAATATTTTAAAGGAAAAGCGGCCATTTTTCATCAAAACCTCGGCCGATTTTTTCAATAGCTTCCAGGTCTTTGGACCGATTGACTCGAAATTTCCCCCAAGCGTGCTCCTGTACCGGCTGAACGAGACACAGCAGTCCCCGTTGGATTCGGGTGAAATTTGTATTTTTGGTGAATATTTTAGTCAGAGGGACAATCTTTCATGAGGCCTGGCTTAAGGCTGAGGCTAGGGTTAGGGTTAGGGTTAGGGTTAGTGATTGGCTGGACCGATTGACTCGAAATCGATCAGGCATGTCCTCCTCACTGGTGTAAGCAGGGTCGCCAGTTTTGGTTGGATTCCGGTGGAATTTGTATTTTACATGAATATTTTAAAGAAAAGACCATTTTTCACGAAAATATACCCCGCCCATTTATTTCAATAGCTTCCAGGTCTTTGGACCGATTGACTCGAAACTTCTCCCAAACGTGCTCCTATACTGGCTGAACGAGACACAGCAGTCCCCGTTGGATTCGGGTGGAATTTGTATTTTTGGTGAATATTTTAGTGAAAGGGGCCATTTTAAATGAGGCTGGCTTAAGGGCTGCTGTTAGGGCTAGGGTTAGGGTTAAGGGGCTGGGGTTTCGGACCACGGTAGTCTTTTGACCGATTGACTCGAAATTGATCATGCATGTCCTCCTCACCGGTGGAATGAGGCTCGCCAGTTTTGGTTGGATTCTGGTGGAATTTGTATTTTACATGAATATTTTAAAGGAAAAGCGGCCATTTTTCATCAAAACCTCGGCCGATTTTTTCAATAGCTTCCAGGTCTTTGGACCGATTGACTCGAAATTTCCCCCAAGCGTGCTCCTGTACCGGCTGAACGAGACACAGCAGTCCCCGTTGGATTCGGGTGGAATTTGTATTTTTTGTGAATATTTTAGTGAAAGGGGCCATTTTAAATGAGGCTGGCTTAAGGGCTGCTGTTAGGGCTAGGGTTAGGGTTAAGGGGCTGGGGTTTCGGACCACGGTCGTCTTTTGACCGATTGACTCGAAATTGATCACGCATGTCCTCCTCACCGGTGGAATGAGGCTCGCCAGTTTTGGTTGGATTCTGGTGGAATTTGTATTTTACATGAATATTTTAAAGGAAAAGCGGCCATTTTTCATCATAACCTCGGCCGATTTTTTCAATAGCTTCCAGGTCTTTGGACCGATTGACTCGAAATTTCCCCCAAGCGTGCTCCTGTACCGGCTGAACGAGACACAGCAGTCCCCGTTGGATTCGGGTGAAATTTGTATTTTTGGTGAATATTTTAGTCAGAGGGACAATCTTTCATGAGGCCTGGCTTAAGGCTGAGGCTAGGGTTAGGGTTAGGGTTAGGGTTAGTGATTGGCTGGACCGATTGACTCGAAATCGATCAGGCATGTCCTCCTCACTGGTGTAAGCAGGGTCGCCAGTTTTGGTTGGATTCCGGTGGAATTTGTATTTTACATGAATATTTTAAAGAAAAGACCATTTTTCACGAAAATATACCCCGCCCATTTATTTCAATAGCTTCCAGGTCTTTGGACCGATTGACTCGAAACTTCTCCCAAACGTGCTCCTATACTGGCTGAACGAGACACAGCAGTCCCCGTTGGATTCGGGTGGAATTTGTATTTTTGGTGAATATTTTAGTGAAAGGGGCCATTTTAAATGAGGCTGGCTTAAGGGCTGCTGTTAGGGCTAGGGTTAGGGTTAAGGGGCTGGGGTTTCGGACCACGGTCGTCTTTTGACCGATTGACTCGAAATTGATCACGCATGTCCTCCTCACCGGTGGAATGAGGCTCGCCAGTTTTGGTTGGATTCTGGTGGAATTTGTATTTTACATGAATATTTTAAAGGAAAAGCGGCCATTTTTCATCAAAACCTCGGCCGATTTTTTCAATAGCTTCCAGGTCTTTGGACCGATTGACTCGAAATTTCCCCCAAGCGTGCTCCTGTACCGGCTGAACGAGACACAGCAGTCCCCGTTGGATTCGGGTGGAATTTGTATTTTTGGTGAATATTTTAGTGAAAGGGGCCATTTTAAATGAGGCTGGCTTAAGGGCTGCTGTTAGGGCTAGGGTTAGGGTTAAGGGGCTGGGGTTTCGGACCACGGTCGTCTTTTGACCGATTGACTCGAAATTGATCACGCATGTCCTCCTCACCGGTGGAATGAGGCTCGCCAATTTTGGTTGGATTCTGGTGGAATTTGTATTTTACATGAATATTTTAAAGGAAAAGCGGCCATTTTTCATCATAACCTCGGCCGATTTTTTCAATAGCTTCCAGGTCTTTGGACCGATTGACTCGAAATTTCCCCCAAGCGTGCTCCTGTACCGGCTGAACGAGACACAGCAGTCCCCGTTGGATTCGGGTGAAATTTGTATTTTTGGTGAATATTTTAGTCAGAGGGACAATCTTTCATGAGGCCTGGCTTAAGGCTGAGGCTAGGGTTAGGGTTAGGGTTAGGGTTAGTGATTGGCTGGACCGATTGACTCGAAATCGATCAGGCATGTCCTCCTCACTGGTGTAAGCAGGGTCGCCAGTTTTGGTTGGATTCCGGTGGAATTTGTATTTTACATGAATATTTTAAAGAAAAGACCATTTTTCACGAAAATATACCCCGCCCATTTATTTCAATAGCTTCCAGGTCTTTGGACCGATTGACTCGAAACTTCTCCCAAACGTGCTCCTATACTGGCTGAACGAGACACAGCAGTCCCCGTTGGATTCGGGTGGAATTTGTATTTTTGGTGAATATTTTAGTGAAAGGGGCCATTTTAAATGAGGCTGGCTTAAGGGCTGCTGTTAGGGCTAGGGTTAGGGTTAAGGGGCTGGGGTTTCGGACCACGGTCGTCTTTTGACCGATTGACTCGAAATTGATCACGCATGTCCTCCTCACCGGTGGAATGAGGCTCGCCAGTTTTGGTTGGATTCTGGTGGAATTTGTATTTTACATGAATATTTTAAAGGAAAAGCGGCCATTTTTCATCAAAACCTCGGCCGATTTTTTCAATAGCTTCCAGGTCTTTGGACCGATTGACTCGAAATTTCCCCCAAGCGTGCTCCTGTACCGGCTGAACGAGACACAGCAGTCCCCGTTGGATTCGGGTGGAATTTGTATTTTTGGTGAATATTTTAGTGAAAGGGGCCATTTTAAATGAGGCTGGCTTAAGGGCTGCTGTTAGGGCTAGGGTTAGGGTTAAGGGGCTGGGGTTTCGGACCACGGTCGTCTTTTGACCGATTGACTCGAAATTGATCACGCATGTCCTCCTCACCGGTGGAATGAGGCTCGCCAATTTTGGTTGGATTCTGGTGGAATTTGTATTTTACATGAATATTTTAAAGGAAAAGCGGCCATTTTTCATCATAACCTCGGCCGATTTTTTCAATAGCTTCCAGGTCTTTGGACCGATTGACTCGAAATTTCCCCCAAGCGTGCTCCTGTACCGGCTGAACGAGACACAGCAGTCCCCGTTGGATTCGGGTGGAATTTGTATTTTTGGTGAATATTTTAGTGAAAGGGGCCATTTTAAATGAGGCTGGCTTAAGGGCTGCTGTTAGGGCTAGGGTTAGGGTTAAGGGGCTGGGGTTTCGGACCACGGTCGTCTTTTGACCGATTGACTCGAAATTGATCATGCATGTCCTCCTCACCGGTGGAATGAGGCTCGCCAGTTTTGGTTGGATTCTGGTGGAATTTGTATTTTACATGAATATTTTAAAGGAAAAGCGGCCATTTTTCATCATAACCTCGGCCGATTTTTTCAATAGCTTCCAGGTCTTTGGACCGATTGACTCGAAATTTCCCCCAAGCGTGCTCCTGTACCGGCTGAAAGAGACACAGCAGTCCCCGTTGGATTCGGGTGAAATTTGTATTTTTGGTGAATATTTTAGTCAGAGGGACAATCTTTCATGAGGCCTGGCTTAAGGCTGAGGCTAGGGTTAGGGTTAGGGTTAGGGTTAGTGATTGGCTGGACCGATTGACTCGAAATCGATCAGGCATGTCCTCCTCACTGGTGTAAGCAGGGTCGCCAGTTTTGGTTGGATTCCGGTGGAATTTGTATTTTACATGAATATTTTAAAGAAAAGACCATTTTTCACGAAAATATACCCCGCCCATTTATTTCAATAGCTTCCAGGTCTTTGGACCGATTGACTCGAAACTTCTCCCAAACGTGCTCCTATACTGGCTGAACGAGACACAGCAGTCCCCGTTGGATTCGGGTGGAATTTGTATTTTTGGTGAATATTTTAGTGAAAGGGGCCATTTTAAATGAGGCTGGCTTAAGGGCTGCTGTTAGGGCTAGGGTTAGGGTTAAGGGGCTGGGGTTTCGGACCACGGTCGTCTTTTGACCGATTGACTCGAAATTGATCACGCATGTCCTCCTCACCGGTGGAATGAGGCTCGCCAGTTTTGGTTGGATTCTGGTGGAATTTGTATTTTACATGAATATTTTAAAGGAAAAGCGGCCATTTTTCATCAAAACCTCGGCCGATTTTTTCAATAGCTTCCAGGTCTTTGGACCGATTGACTCGAAATTTCCCCCAAGCGTGCTCCTGTACCGGCTGAACGAGACACAGCAGTCCCCGTTGGATTCGGGTGGAATTTGTATTTTTGGTGAATATTTTAGTGAAAGGGGCCATTTTAAATGAGGCTGGCTTAAGGGCTGCTGTTAGGGCTAGGGTTAGGGTTAAGGGGCTGGGGTTTCGGACCACGGTCGTCTTTTGACCGATTGACTCGAAATTGATCACGCATGTCCTCCTCACCGGTGGAATGAGGCTCGCCAGTTTTGGTTGGATTCTGGTGGAATTTGTATTTTACATGAATATTTTAAAGGAAAAGCGGCCATTTTTCATCATAACCTCGGCCGATTTTTTCAATAGCTTCCAGGTCTTTGGACCGATTGACTCGAAATTTCCCCCAAGCGTGCTCCTGTACCGGCTGAACGAGACACAGCAGTCCCCGTTGGATTCGGGTGGAATTTGTATTTTTGGTGAATATTTTAGTGAAAGGGGCCATTTTAAATGAGGCTGGCTTAAGGGCTGCTGTTAGGGCTAGGGTTAGGGTTAAGGGGCTGGGGTTTCGGACCACGGTCGTCTTTTGACCGATTGACTCGAAATTGATCACGCATGTCCTCCTCACCGGTGGAATGAGGCTCGCCAGTTTTGGTTGGATTCTGGTGGAATTTGTATTTTACATGAATATTTTAAAGGAAAAGCGGCCATTTTTCATCATAACCTCGGCCGATTTTTTCAATAGCTTCCAGGTCTTTGGACCGATTGACTCGAAATTTTCCCCAAGCGTGCTCCTGTACCGGCTGAACGAGACACAGCAGTCCCCGTTGGATTCGGGTGAAATTTGTATTTTTGGTGAATATTTTAGTCAGAGGGACAATCTTTCATGAGGCCTGGCTTAACGCTGAGGCTAGGGTTAGGGTTAGGGTTAGGGTTAGTGATTGGCTGGACCGATTGACTCGAAATCGATCAGGCATGTCCTCCTCACTGGTGTAAGCAGGGTCGCCAGTTTTGGTTGGATTCCGGTGGAATTTGTATTTTACATGAATATTTTAAAGAAAAGACCATTTTTCACGAAAATATACCCCGCCCATTTATTTCAATAGCTTCCAGGTCTTTGGACCGATTGACTCGAAACTTCTCCCAAACGTGCTCCTATACTGGCTGAACGAGACACAGCAGTCCCCGTTGGATTCGGGTGGAATTTGTATTTTTGGTGAATATTTTAGTGAAAGGGGCCATTTTAAATGAGGCTGGCTTAAGGGCTGCTGTTAGGGCTAGGGTTAGGGTTAAGGGGCTGGGGTTTCGGACCACGGTCGTCTTTTGACCGATTGACTCGAAATTGATCACGCATGTCCTCCTCACCGGTGGAATGAGGCTCGCCAGTTTTGGTTGGATTCTGGTGGAATTTGTATTTTACATGAATATTTTAAAGGAAAAGCGACCATTTTTCATCAAAACCTCGGCCGATTTTTTCAATAGCTTCCAGGTCTTTGGACCGATTGACTCGAAATTTCCCCCAAGCGTGCTCCTGTACCGGATGAACGAGACACAGCAGTCCCCGTTGGATTCGGGTGGAATTTGTATTTTTGGTGAATATTTTAGTGAAAGGGGCCATTTTAAATGAGGCTGGCTTAAGGGCTGCTGTTAGGGCTAGGGTTAGGGTTAAGGGGCTGGGGTTTCGGACCACGGTCGTCTTTTGACCGATTGACTCGAAATTGATCACGCATGTCCTCCTCACCGGTGGAATGAGGCTCGCCAGTTTTGGTTGGATTCTGGTGGAATTTGTATTTTACATGAATATTTTAAAGGAAAAGCGGCCATTTTTCATCATAACCTCGGCCGATTTTTTCAATAGCTTCCAGGTCTTTGGACCGATTGACTCGAAATTTCCCCCAAGCGTGCTCCTGTACCGGCTGAACGAGACACAGCAGTCCCCGTTGGATTCGGGTGGAATTTGTATTTTTGGTGAATATTTTAGTGAAATGGGCCATTTTAAATGAGGCTGGCTTAAGGGCTGCTGTTAGGGCTAGGGTTAGGGTTAAGGGGCTGGGGTTTCGGACCACGGTCGTCTTTTGACCGATTGACTCGAAATTGATCACGCATGTCCTCCTCACCGGTGGAATGAGGCTCGCCAGTTTTGGTAGGATTCTGATGGAATTTGTATTTTACATGAATATTTTAAAGGAAAAGCGGCCATTTTTCATCAAAACCTCGGCCGATTTTTTCAATAGCTTCCAGGTGTTTCGACCGACTGACTCGAAATTTCCCCCAAGCGTGCTCCTGTACCGGCTGAACGAGACACAGCAGTCCCCGTTGGATTCGGGTGAAATTTGTATTTTTGGTGAATATTTTAGTCAGAGGGACAATCTTTCATGAGGCCTGGCTTAAGGCTGAGGCTAGGGTTAGGGTTAGGGTTAGGGTTAGTGATTGGCTGGACCGATTGACTCGAAATCGATCATGCATGTCCTCCTCACTGGTGTAAGCAGGGTCGCCAGTTTTGGTTGGATTCCGGTGGAATTTGTATTTTACATGAATATTTTAAAGAAAAGACCATTTTTCACGAAAATATACCCCGCCCATTTATTTCAATAGCTTCCAGGTCTTTGGACCGATTGACTCGAAACTTCTCCCAAACGTGCTCCTATACTGGCTGAACGAGACACAGCAGTCCCCGTTGGATTCGGGTGGAATTTGTATTTTTGGTGAATATTTTAGTGAAATGGGCCATTTTAAATGAGGCTGGCTTAAGGGCTGCTGTTAGGGCTAGGGTTAGGGTTAAGGGGCTGGGGTTTCGGACCACGGTCGTCTTTTGACCGATTGACTCGAAATTGATCACGCATGTCCTCCTCACCGGTGGAATGAGGCTCGCCAGTTTTGGTTGGATTCTGGTGGAATTTGTATTTTACATGAATATTTTAAAGGAAAAGCGGCCATTTTTCATCAAAACCTCGGCCGATTTTTTCAATAGCTTCCAGGTCTTTGGACCGATTGACTCGAAATTTCCCCCAAGCGTGCTCCTGTACCGGCTGAACGAGACACAGCAGTCCCCGTTGGATTCGGGTGGAATTTGTATTTTTGGTGAATATTTTAGTGAAATGGGCCATTTTAAATGAGGCTGGCTTAAGGGCTGCTGTTAGGGCTAGGGTTAGGGTTAAGGGGCTGGGGTTTCGGACCACGGTCGTCTTTTGACCGATTGACTCGAAATTGATCACGCATGTCCTCCTCACCGGTGGAATGAGGCTCGCCAGTTTTGGTAGGATTCTGATGGAATTTGTATTTTACATGAATATTTTAAAGGAAAAGCGGCCATTTTTCATCAAAACCTCGGCCGATTTTTTCAATAGCTTCCAGGTGTTTCGACCGACTGACTCGAAATTTCCCCCAAGCGTGCTCCTGTACCGGCTGAACGAGACACAGCAGTCCCCGTTGGATTCGGGTGAAATTTGTATTTTTGGTGAATATTTTAGTCAGAGGGACAATCTTTCATGAGGCCTGGCTTAAGGCTGAGGCTAGGGTTAGGGTTAGGGTTAGGGTTAGTGATTGGCTGGACCGATTGACTCGAAATCGATCATGCATGTCCTCCTCACTGGTGTAAGCAGGGTCGCCAGTTTTGGTTGGATTCCGGTGGAATTTGTATTTTACATGAATATTTTAAAGAAAAGACAATTTTTCACGAAAATATACCCCGCCCATTTATTTCAATAGCTTCCAGGTCTTTGGACCGATTGACTCGAAACTTCTCCCAAACGTGCTCCTATACTGGCTGAACGAGACACAGCAGTCCCCGTTGGATTCGGGTGGAATTTGTATTTTTGGTGAATATTTTAGTGAAATGGGCCATTTTAAATGAGGCTGGCTTAAGGGCTGCTGTTAGGGCTAGGGTTAGGGTTAAGGGGCTGGGGTTTCGGACCACGGTCGTCTTTTGACCGATTGACTCGAAATTGATCACGCATGTCCTCCTCACCGGTGGAATGAGGCTCGCCAGTTTTGGTTGGATTCTGGTGGAATTTGTATTTTACATGAATATTTTAAAGGAAAAGCGGCCATTTTTCATCAAAACCTCGGCCGATTTTTTCAATAGCTTCCAGGTCTTTGGACCGATTGACTCGAAATTTCCCCCAAGCGTGCTCCTGTACCGGCTGAACGAGACACAGCAGTCCCCGTTGGATTCGGGTGGAATTTGTATTTTTGGTGAATATTTTAGTGAAATGGGCCATTTTAAATGAGGCTGGCTTAAGGGCTGCTGTTAGGGCTAGGGTTAGGGTTAAGGGGCTGGGGTTTCGGACCACGGTCGTCTTTTGACCGATTGACTCGAAATTGATCACGCATGTCCTCCTCACCGGTGGAATGAGGCTCGCCAGTTTTGGTTGGATTCTGGTGGAATTTGTATTTTACATGAATATTTTAAAGGAAAAGCGGCCATTTTTCATCATAACCTCGGCCGATTTTTTCAATAGCTTCCAGGTCTTTGGACCGATTGACTCGAAATTTCCCCCAAGCGTGCTCCTGTACCGGCTGAACGAGACACAGCAGTCCCCGTTGGATTCGGGTGAAATTTGTATTTTTGGTGAATATTTTAGTCAGAGGGACAATCTTTCATGAGGCCTGGCTTAACGCTGAGGCTAGGGTTAGGGTTAGGGTTAGGGTTAGTGATTGGCTGGACCGATTGACTCGAAATCGATCAGGCATGTCCTCCTCACTGGTGTAAGCAGGGTCGCCAGTTTTGGTTGGATTCCGGTGGAATTTGTATTTTACATGAATATTTTAAAGAAAAGACCATTTTTCACGAAAATATACCCCGCCCATTTATTTCAATAGCTTCCAGGTCTTTGGACCGATTGACTCGAAACTTCTCCCAAACGTGCTCCTATACTGGCTGAACGAGACACAGCAGTCCCCGTTGGATTCGGGTGGAATTTGTATTTTTGGTGAATATTTTAGTGAAATGGGCCATTTTAAATGAGGCTGGCTTAAGGGCTGCTGTTAGGGCTAGGGTTAGGGTTAAGGGGCTGGGGTTTCGGACCACGGTCGTCTTTTGACCGATTGACTCGAAATTGATCACGCATGTCCTCCTCACCGGTGGAATGAGGCTCGCCAGTTTTGGTAGGATTCTGATGTAATTTGTATTTTACATGAATATTTTAAAGGAAAAGCGGCCATTTTTCATCAAAACCTCGGCCGATTTTTTCAATAGCTTCCAGGTGTTTCGACCGACTGACTCGAAATTTCCCCCAAGCGTGCTCCTGTACCGGCTGAACGAGACACAGCAGTCCCCGTTGGATTCGGGTGAAATTTGTATTTTTGGTGAATATTTTAGTCAGAGGGACAATCTTTCATGAGGCCTGGCTTAAGGCTGAGGCTAGGGTTAGGGTTAGGGTTAGGGTTAGTGATTGGCTGGACCGATTGACTCGAAATCGATCATGCATGTCCTCCTCACTGGTGTAAGCAGGGTCGCCAGTTTTGGTTGGATTCCGGTGGAATTTGTATTTTACATGAATATTTTAAAGAAAAGACCATTTTTCACGAAAATATACCCCGCCCATTTATTTCAATAGCTTCCAGGTCTTTGGACCGATTGACTCGAAACTTCTCCCAAACGTGCTCCTATACTGGCTGAACGAGACACAGCAGTCCCCGTTGGATTCGGGTGGAATTTGTATTTTTGGTGAATATTTTAGTGAAATGGGCCATTTTAAATGAGGCTGGCTTAAGGGCTGCTGTTAGGGCTAGGGTTAGGGTTAAGGGGCTGGGGTTTCGGACCACGGTCGTCTTTTGACCGATTGACTCGAAATTGATCACGCATGTCCTCCTCACCGGTGGAATGAGGCTCGCCAGTTTTGGTTGGATTCTGGTGGAATTTGTATTTTACATGAATATTTTAAAGGAAAAGCGGCCATTTTTCATCAAAACCTCGGCCGATTTTTTCAATAGCTTCCAGGTCTTTGGACCGATTGACTCGAAATTTCCCCCAAGCGTGCTCCTGTACCGGCTGAACGAGACACAGCAGTCCCCGTTGGATTCGGGTGGAATTTGTATTTTTGGTGAATATTTTAGTGAAATGGGCCATTTTAAATGAGGCTGGCTTAAGGGCTGCTGTTAGGGCTAGGGTTAGGGTTAAGGGGCTGGGGTTTCGGACCACGGTCGTCTTTTGACCGATTGACTCGAAATTGATCACGCATGTCCTCCTCACCGGTGGAATGAGGCTCGCCAGTTTTGGTTGGATTCTGGTGGAATTTGTATTTTACATGAATATTTTAAAGGAAAAGCGGCCATTTTTCATCAAAACCTCGGCCGATTTTTTCAATAGCTTCCAGGTGTTTCGACCGACTGACTCGAAATTTCCCCCAAGCGTGCTCCTGTACCGGCTGAACGAGACACAGCAGTCCCCGTTGGATTCGGGTGAAATTTGTATTTTTGGTGAATATTTTAGTCAGAGGGACAATCTTTCATGAGGCCTGGCTTAAGGCTGAGGCTAGGGTTAGGGTTAGGGTTAGGGTTAGTGATTGGCTGGACCGATTGACTCGAAATCGATCATGCATGTCCTCCTCACTGGTGTAAGCAGGGTCGCCAGTTTTGGTTGGATTCCGGTGGAATTTGTATTTTACATGAATATTTTAAAGAAAAGACCATTTTTCACGAAAATATACCCCGCCCATTTATTTCAATAGCTTCCAGGTCTTTGGACCGATTGACTCGAAACTTCTCCCAAACGTGCTCCTATACTGGCTGAACGAGACACAGCAGTCCCCGTTGGATTCGGGTGGAATTTGTATTTTTGGTGAATATTTTAGTGAAATGGGCCATTTTAAATGAGGCTGGCTTAAGGGCTGCTGTTAGGGCTAGGGTTAGGGTTAAGGGGCTGGGGTTTCGGACCACGGTCGTCTTTTGACCGATTGACTCGAAATTGATCACGCATGTCCTCCTCACCGGTGGAATGAGGCTCGCCAGTTTTGGTTGGATTCTGGTGGAATTTGTATTTTACATGAATATTTTAAAGGAAAAGCGGCCATTTTTCATCAAAACCTCGGCCGATTTTTTCAATAGCTTCCAGGTCTTTGGACCGATTGACTCGAAATTTCCCCCAAGCGTGCTCCTGTACCGGCTGAACGAGACACAGCAGTCCCCGTTGGATTCGGGTGGAATTTGTATTTTTGGTGAATATTTTAGTGAAATGGGCCATTTTAAATGAGGCTGGCTTAAGGGCTGCTGTTAGGGCTAGGGTTAGGGTTAAGGGGCTGGGTTTTCGGACCACGGTCGTCTTTTGACCGATTGACTCGAAATTGATCACGCATGTCCTCCTCACCGGTGGAATGAGGCTCGCCAGTTTTGGTTGGATTCTGGTGGAATTTGTATTTTACATGAATATTTTAAAGGAAAAGCGGCCATTTTTCATCAAAACCTCGGCCGATTTTTTCAATAGCTTCCAGGTCTTTGGACCGATTGACTCGAAATTTCCCCCAAGCGTGCTCCTGTACCGGCTGAACGAGACACAGCAGTCCCCGTTGGATTCGGGTGAAATTTGTATTTTTGGTGAATATTTTAGTCAGAGGGACAATCTTTCATGAGGCCTGGCTTAAGGCTGAGGCTAGGGTTAGGGTTAGGGTTAGGGTTAGTGATTGGCTGGACCGATTGACTCGAAATCGATCAGGCATGTCCTCCTCACTGGTGTAAGCAGGGTCGCCAGTTTTGGTTGGATTCCGGTGGAATTTGTATTTTACATTAATATTTTAAAGAAAAGACCATTTTTCACGAAAATATACCCCGCCCATTTATTTCAATAGCTTCCAGGTCTTTGGACCGATTGACTCGAAACTTCTCCCAAACGTGCTCCTATACTGGCTGAACGAGACACAGCAGTCCCCGTTGAATTCGGGTGGAATTTGTATTTTTGGTGAATATTTTAGTGAAAGGGGCCATTTTAAATGAGGCTGGCTTAAGGGCTGCTGTTAGGGCTAGGGTTAGGGTTAAGGGGCTGGGGTTTCGGACCACGGTCGTCTTTTGACCGATTGACTCGAAATTGATCACGCATGTCCTCCTCACCGGTGGAATGAGGCTCGCCAGTTTTGGTTGGATTCTGGTGGAATTTGTATTTTACATGAATATTTTAAAGGAAAAGCGGCCATTTTTCATCAAAACCTCGGCCGATTTTTTCAATAGCTTCCAGGTCTTTGGACCGATTGACTCGAAATTTCCCCCAAGCGTGCTCCTGTACCGGCTGAACGAGACACAGCAGTCCCCGTTGGATTCGGGTGAAATTTGTATTTTTGGTGAATATTTTAGTCAGAGGGACAATCTTTCATGAGGCCTGGCTTAAGGCTGAGGCTAGGGTTAGGGTTAGGGTTAGGGTTAGTGATTGGCTGGACCGATTGACTCGAAATCGATCAGGCATGTCCTCCTCACTGGTGTAAGCAGGGTCGCCAGTTTTGGTTGGATTCCGGTGGAATTTGTATTTTACATGAATATTTTAAAGAAAAGACCATTTTTCACGAAAATATACCCCGCCCATTTATTTCAATAGCTTCCAGGTCTTTGGACCGATTGACTCGAAACTTCTCCCAAACGTGCTCCTATACTGGCTGAACGAGACACAGCAGTCCCCGTTGGATTCGGGTGGAATTTGTATTTTTGGTGAATATTTTAGTGAAAGGGGCCATTTTAAATGAGGCTGGCTTAAGGGCTGCTGTTAGGGCTAGGGTTAGGGTTAAGGGGCTGGGGTTTCGGACCACGGTCGTCTTTTGACCGATTGACTCGAAATTGATCACGCATGTCCTCCTCACCGGTGGAATGAGGCTCGCCAGTTTTGGTTGGATTCTGGTGGAATTTGTATTTTACATGAATATTTTAAAGGAAAAGCGGCCATTTTTCATCAAAACCTCGGCCGATTTTTTCAATAGCTTCCAGGTCTTTGGACCGATTGACTCGAAATTTCCCCCAAGCGTGCTCCTGTACCGGCTGAACGAGACACAGCAGTCCCCGTTGGATTCGGGTGAAATTTGTATTTTTGGTGAATATTTTAGTCAGAGGGACAATCTTTCATGAGGCCTGGCTTAAGGCTGAGGCTAGGGTTAGGGTTAGGGTTAGGGTTAGTGATTGGCTGGACCGATTGACTCGAAATCGATCAGGCATGTCCTCCTCACTGGTGTAAGCAGGGTCGCCAGTTTTGGTTGGATTCCGGTGGAATTTGTATTTTACATGAATATTTTAAAGAAAAGACCATTTTTTACGAAAATATACCCCGCCCATTTATTTCAATAGCTTCCAGGTCTTTGGACCGATTGACTCGAAACTTCTCCCAAACGTGCTCCTATACTGGCTGAACGAGACACAGCAGTCCCCGTTGGATTCGGGTGGAATTTGTATTTTTGGTGAATATTTTAGTGAAATGGGCCATTTTAAATGAGGCTGGCTTAAGGGCTGCTGTTAGGGCTAGGGTTAGGGTTAAGGGGCTGGGGTTTCGGACCACGGTCGTCTTTTGACCGATTGACTCGAAATTGATCACGCATGTCCTCCTCACCGGTGGAATGAGGCTCGCCAGTTTTGGTTGGATTCTGGTGGAATTTGTATTTTACATGAATATTTTAAAGGAAAAGCGGCCATTTTTCATCAAAACCTCGGCCGATTTTTTCAATAGCTTCCAGGTCTTTGGACCGATTGACTCGAAATTTCCCCCAAGCGTGCTCCTGTACCGGCTGAACGAGACACAGCAGTCCCCGTTGGATTCGGGTGAAATTTGTATTTTTGGTGAATATTTTAGTCAGAGGGACAATCTTTCATGAGGCCTGGCTTAAGGCTGAGGCTAGGGTTAGGGTTAGGGTTAGGGTTAGTGATTGGCTGGACCGATTGACTCGAAATCGATCAGGCATGTCCTCCTCACTGGTGTAAGCAGGGTCGCCAGTTTTGGTTGGATTGCGGTGGAATTTGTATTTTACATGAATATTTTAAAGAAAAGACCATTTTTCACGAAAATATACCCCGCCCATTTATTTCAATAGCTTCCAGGTCTTTGGACCGATTGACTCGAAACTTCTCCCAAACGTGCTCCTATACTGGCTGAACGAGACACAGCAGTCCCCGTTGGATTCGGGTGGAATTTGTATTTTTGGTGAATATTTTAGTGAAAGGGGCCATTTTAAATGAGGCTGGCTTAAGGGCTGCTGTTAGGGCTAGGGTTAGGGTTAAGGGGCTGGGGTTTCGGACCACGGTCGTCTTTTGACCGATTGACTCGAAATTGATCACGCATGTCCTCCTCACCGGTGGAATGAGGCTCGCCAGTTTTGGTTGGATTCTGGTGGAATTTGTATTTTACATGAATATTTTAAAGGAAAAGCGGCCATTTTTCATCAAAACCTCGGCCGATTTTTTCAATAGCTTCCAGGTCTTTGGACCGATTGACTCGAAATTTCCCCCAAGCGTGCTCCTGTACCGGCTGAACGAGACACAGCAGTCCCCGTTGGATTCGGGTGAAATTTGTATTTTTGGTGAATATTTTAGTCAGAGGGACAATCTTTCATGAGGCCTGGCTTAAGGCTGAGGCTAGGGTTAGGGTTAGGGTTAGGGTTAGTGATTGGCTGGACCGATTGACTCGAAATCGATCAGGCATGTCCTCCTCACTGGTGTAAGCAGGGTCGCCAGTTTTGGTTGGATTCCGGTGGAATTTGTATTTTACATGAATATTTTAAAGAAAAGACCATTTTTCACGAAAATATACCCCGCCCATTTATTTCAATAGCTTCCAGGTCTTTGGACCGATTGACTCGAAACTTCTCCCAAACGTGCTCCTATACTGGCTGAACGAGACACAGCAGTCCCCGTTGGATTCGGGTGGAATTTGTATTTTTGGTGAATATTTTAGTGAAAGGGGCCATTTTAAATGAGGCTGGCTTAAGGGCTGCTGTTAGGGCTAGGGTTAGGGTTAAGGGGCTGGGGTTTCGGACCACGGTCGTCTTTTGACCGATTGACTCGAAATTGATCACGCATGTCCTCCTCACCGGTGGAATGAGGCTCGCCAGTTTTGGTTGGATTCTGGTGGAATTTGTATTTTACATGAATATTTTAAAGGAAAAGCGGCCATTTTTCATCAAAACCTCGGCCGATTTTTTCAATAGCTTCCAGGTCTTTGGACCGATTGACTCGAAATTTCCCCCAAGCGTGCTCCTGTACCGGCTGAACGAGACACAGCAGTCCCCGTTGGATTCGGGTGAAATTTGTATTTTTGGTGAATATTTTAGTCAGAGGGACAATCTTTCATGAGGCCTGGCTTAAGGCTGAGGCTAGGGTTAGGGTTAGGGTTAGGGTTAGTGATTGGCTGGACCGATTGACTCGAAATCGATCAGGCATGTCCTCCTCACTGGTGTAAGCAGGGTCGCCAGTTTTGGTTGTTTCCGGTGGAATTTGTATTTTACATGAATATTTTAAAGGAAAAGCGGCCATTTTTCATCAAAACCTCGGCCGATTTTTTCAATAGCTTCCAGGTCTTTGGACCGATTGACTCGAAATTTCCCCCAAGCGTGCTCCTGTACCGGCTGAACGAGACACAGCAGTCCCCGTTAGATTCGGGTGGAATTTGTATTTTTGGTGAATATTTTAGTGAAATGGTCCATTTTAAATGAGGCTGGCTTAAGGGCTGCTGTTAGGGCTAGGGTTAGGGTTAAGGGGCTGGGGTTTCGGACCACGGTCGTCTTTTGACCGATTGACTCGAAATTGATCACGCATGTCCTCCTCACCGGTGGAATGAGGCTCGCCAGTTTTGGTTGGATTCTGGTGGAATTTGTATTTTACATGAATATTTTAAAGGAAAAGCGGCCATTTTTCATCAAAACCTCGGCCGATTTTTTCAATAGCTTCCAGGTCTTTGGACCGATTGACTCGAAATTTCCCCCAAGCGTGCTCCTGTACCGGCTGAACGAGACACAGCAGTCCCCGTTGGATTCGGGTGAAATTTGTATTTTTGGTGAATATTTTAGTCAGAGGGACAATCTTTCATGAGGCCTGGCTTAAGGCTGAGGCTAGGGTTAGGGTTAGGGTTAGGGTTAGTGATTGGCTGGACCGATTGACTCGAAATCGATCAGGCATGTCCTCCTCACTGGTGTAAGCAGGGTCGCCAGTTTTGGTTGGATTCCGGTGGAATTTGTATTTTACATGAATATTTTAAAGGAAAAGCGGCCATTTTTCATCAAAACCTCGGCCGATTTTTTCAATAGCTTCCAGGTCTTTGGACCGATTGACTCGAAATTTCCCCCAAGCGTGCTCCTGTACCGGCTGAACGAGACACAGCAGTCCCCGTTGGATTCGGGTGGAATTTGTATTTTTGGTGAATATTTTAGTGAAAGGGGCCATTTTAAATGAGGCTGGCTTAAGGGCTGCTGTTAGGGCTAGGGTTAGGGTTAAGGGGCTGGGGTTTCGGACCACGGTCGTCTTTTGACCGATTGACTCGAAATTGATCACGCATGTCCTCCTCACCGGTGGAATGAGGCTCGCCAGTTTTGGTTGGATTCTGGTGGAATTTGTATTTTACATGAATATTTTAAAGGAAAAGCGGCCATTTTTCATCAAAACCTCGGCCGATTTTTTCAATAGCTTCCAGGTCTTTGGACCGATTGACTCGAAATTTCCCCCAAGCGTGCTCCTGTACCGGCTGAACGAGACACAGCAGTCCCCGTTGGATTCGGGTGAAATTTGTATTTTTGGTGAATATTTTAGTCAGAGGGACAATCTTTCATGAGGCCTGGCTTAAGGCTGAGGCTAGGGTTAGGGTTAGGGTTAGGGTTAGTGATTGGCTGGACCGATTGACTCGAAATCGATCAGGCATGTCCTCCTCACTGGTGTAAGCAGGGTCGCCAGTTTTGGTTGGATTCCGGTGGAATTTGTATTTTACATGAATATTTTAAAGGAAAAGCGGCCATTTTTCATCAAAACCTCGGCCGATTTTTTCAATAGCTTCCAGGTCTTTGGACCGATTGACTCGAAATTTCCCCCAAGCGTGCTCCTGTACCGGCTGAACGAGACACAGCAGTCCCCGTTGGATTCGGGTGGAATTTGTATTTTTGGTGAATATTTTAGTGAAAGGGGCCATTTTAAATGAGGCTGGCTTAAGGGCTGCTGTTAGGGCTAGGGTTAGGGTTAAGGGGCTGGGGTTTCGGACCACGGTCGTCTTTTGACCGATTGACTCGAAATTGATCACGCATGTCCTCCTCACCGGTGGAATGAGGCTCGCCAGTTTTGGTTGGATTCTGGTGGAATTTGTATTTTACATGAATATTTTAAAGGAAAAGCGGCCATTTTTCATCAAAACCTCGGCCGATTTTTTCAATAGCTTCCAGGTCTTTGGACCGATTGACTCGAAATTTCCCCCAAGCGTGCTCCTGTACCGGCTGAACGAGACACAGCAGTCCCCGTTGGATTCGGGTGAAATTTGTATTTTTGGTGAATATTTTAGTCAGAGGGACAATCTTTCATGAGGCCTGGCTTAAGGCTGAGGCTAGGGTTAGGGTTAGGGTTAGGGTTAGTGATTGGCTGGACCGATTGACTCGAAATCGATCAGGCATGTCCTCCTCACTGGTGTAAGCAGGGTCGCCAGTTTTGGTTGGATTCCGGTGGAATTTGTATTTTACATGAATATTTTAAAGGAAAAGCGGCCATTTTTCATCAAAACCTCGGCCGATTTTTTCAATAGCTTCCAGGTCTTTGGACCGATTGACTCGAAATTTCCCCCAAGCGTGCTCCTGTACCGGCTGAACGAGACACAGCAGTCCCCGTTGGATTCGGGTGGAATTTGTATTTTTGGTGAATATTTTAGTGAAAGGGGCCATTTTAAATGAGGCTGGCTTAAGGGCTGCTGTTAGGGCTAGGGTTAGGGTTAAGGGGCTGGGGTTTCGGACCACGGTCGTCTTTTGACCGATTGACTCGAAATTGATCACGCATGTCCTCCTCACCGGTGGAATGAGGCTCGCCAGTTTTGGTTGGATTCTGGTGGAATTTGTATTTTACATGAATATTTTAAAGGAAAAGCGGCCATTTTTCATCATAACCTCGGCCGATTTTTTCAATAGCTTCCAGGTCTTTGGACCGATTGACTCGAAACTTCTCCCAAACGTGCTCCTATACTGGCTGAACGAGACACAGCAGTCCCCGTTGGATTCGGGTGGAATTTGTATTTTTGGTGAATATTTTAGTGAAATGGGCCATTTTAAATGAGGCTGGCTTAAGGGCTGCTGTTAGGGCTAGGGTTAGGGTTAAGGGGCTGGGGTTTCGGACCACGGTCGTCTTTTGACCGATTGACTCGAAATTGATCACGCATGTCCTCCTCACCGGTGGAATGAGGCTCGCCAGTTTTGGTTGGATTCTGGTGGAATTTGTATTTTCAATGAATATTTTAAAGGAAAAGCGGCCATTTTTCATCAAAACCTCGGCCGATTTTTTCAATAGCTTCCAGGTCTTTGGACCGATTGACTCGAAATTTCCCCCAAGCGTGCTCCTGTACCGGCTGAACGAGACACAGCAGTCCCCGTTGGATTCGGGTGAAATTTGTATTTTTGGTGAATATTTTAGTCAGAGGGACAATCTTTCATGAGGCCTGGCTTAAGGCTGAGGCTAGGGTTAGGGTTAGGGTTAGGGTTAGTGATTGGCTGGACCGATTGACTCGAAATCGATCAGGCATGTCCTCCTCACTGGTGTAAGCAGGGTCGCCAGTTTTGGTTGGATTCCGGTGGAATATGTATTTTACATGAATATTTTAAAGAAAAGACCATTTTTCACGAAAATATACCCCGCCCATTTATTTCAATAGCTTCCAGGTCTTTGGACCGATTGACTCGAAACTTCTCCCAAACGTGCTCCTATACTGGCTGAACGAGACACAGCAGTCCCCGTTGGATTCGGGTGGAATTTGTATTTTTGGTGAATATTTTAGTGAAAGGGGCCATTTTAAATGAGGCTGGCTTAAGGGCTGCTGTTAGGGCTAGGGTTAGGGTTAAGGGGCTGGGGTTTCGGACCACGGTCGTCTTTTGACCGATTGACTCGAAATTGATCACGCATGTCCTCCTCACCGGTGGAATGAGGCTCGCCAGTTTTGGTTGGATTCTGGTGGAATTTGTATTTTACATGAATATTTTAAAGGAAAAGCGGCCATTTTTCATCAAAACCTCGGCCGATTTTTTCAATAGCTTCCAGGTCTTTGGACCGATTGACTCGAAATTTCCCCCAAGCGTGCTCCTGTACCGGCTGAACGAGACACAGCAGTCCCCGTTGGATTCGGGTGAAATTTGTATTTTTGGTGAATATTTTAGTCAGAGGGACAATCTTTCATGAGGCCTGGCTTAAGGCTGAGGCTAGGGTTAGGGTTAGGGTTAGGGTTAGTGATTGGCTGGACCGATTGACTCGAAATCGATCAGGCATGTCCTCCTCACTGGTGTAAGCAGGGTCGCCAGTTTTGGTTGGATTCCGGTGGAATTTGTATTTTACATGAATATTTTAAAGGAAAAGCGGCCATTTTTCATCAAAACCTCGGCCGATTTTTTCAATAGCTTCCAGGTCTTTGGACCGATTGACTCGAAATTTCCCCCAAGCGTGCTCCTGTACCGGCTGAACGAGACACAGCAGTCCCCGTTGGATTCGGGTGGAATTTGTATTTTTGGTGAATATTTTAGTGAAAGGGGCCATTTTAAATGAGGCTGGCTTAAGGGCTGCTGTTAGGGCTAGGGTTAGGGTTAAGGGGCTGGGGTTTCGGACCACGGTCGTCTTTTGACCGATTGACTCGAAATTGATCAGGCATGTCCTCCTCACTGGTGTAAGCAGGGTCGCCAGTTTTGGTTGGATTCCGGTGGAATTTGTATTTTACATGAATATTTTAAAGAAAAGACCATTTTTCACGAAAATATACCCCGCCCATTTATTTCAATAGCTTCCAGGTCTTTGGACCGATTGACTCGAAACTTCTCCCAAACGTGCTCCTATACTGGCTGAACGAGACACAGCAGTCCCCGTTGGATTCGGGTGGAATTTGTATTTTTGGTGAATATTTTAGTGAAATGGTCCATTTTAAATGAGGCTGGCTTAAGGGCTGCTGTTAGGGCTAGGGTTAGGGTTAAGGGGCTGGGGTTTCGGACCACGGTCGTCTTTTGACCGATTGACTCGAAATTGATCACGCATGTCCTCCTCACCGGTGGAATGAGGCTCGCCAGTTTTGGTTGGATTCTGGTGGAATTTGTATTTTACATGAATATTTTAAAGGAAAAGCGGCCATTTTTCATCAAAACCTCGGCCGATTTTTTCAATAGCTTCCAGGTCTTTGGACCGATTGACTCGAAATTTCCCCCAAGCGTGCTCCTGTACCGGCTGAACGAGACACAGCAGTCCCCGTTGGATTCGGGTGAAATTTGTATTTTTGGTGAATATTTTAGTCAGAGGGACAATCTTTCATGAGGCCTGGCTTAAGGCTGAGGCTAGGGTTAGGGTTAGGGTTAGGGTTAGTGATTGGCTGGACCGATTGACTCGAAATCGATCAGGCATGTCCTCCTCACTGGTGTAAGCAGGGTCGCCAGTTTTGGTTGGATTCCGGTGGAATTTGCATTTTACATGAATATTTTAAAGGAAAAGCGGCCATTTTTCATCAAAACCTCGGCCGATTTTTTCAATAGCTTCCAGGTCTTTGGACCGATTGACTCGAAATTTCCCCCAAGCGTGCTCCTGTACCGGCTGAACGAGACACAGCAGTCCCCGTTGGATTCGGGTGGAATTTGTATTTTTGGTGAATATTTTAGTGAAAGGGGCCATTTTAAATGAGGCTGGCTTAAGGGCTGCTGTTAGGGCTAGGGTTAGGGTTAAGGGGCTGGGGTTTCGGACCACGGTCGTCTTTTGACCGATTGACTCGAAATTGATCACGCATGTCCTCCTCACCGGTGGAATGAGGCTCGCCAGTTTTGGTTGGATTCTGGTGGAATTTGTATTTTACATGAATATTTTAAAGGAAAAGCGGCCATTTTTCATCAAAACCTCGGCCGATTTTTTCAATAGCTTCCAGGTCTTTGGACCGATTGACTCGAAATTTCCCCCAAGCGTGCTCCTGTACCGGCTGAACGAGACACAGCAGTCCCCGTTGGATTCGGGTGAAATTTGTATTTTTGGTGAATATTTTAGTCAGAGGGACAATCTTTCATGAGGCCTGGCTTAAGGCTGAGGCTAGGGTTAGGGTTAGGGTTAGGGTTAGTGATTGGCTGGACCGATTGACTCGAAATCGATCAGGCATGTCCTCCTCACTGGTGTAAGCAGGGTCGCCAGTTTTGGTTGGATTCCGGTGGAATATGTATTTTACATGAATATTTTAAAGAAAAGACCATTTTTCACGAAAATATACCCCGCCCATTTATTTCAATAGCTTCCAGGTCTTTGGACCGATTGACTCGAAACTTCTCCCAAACGTGCTCCTATACTGGCTGAACGAGACACAGCAGTCCCCGTTGGATTCGGGTGGAATTTGTATTTTTGGTGAATATTTTAGTGAAATGGGCCATTTTAAATGAGGCTGGCTTAAGGGCTGCTGTTAGGGCTAGGGTTAGGGTTAAGGGGCTGGGGTTTCGGACCACGGTCGTCTTTTGACCGATTGACTCGAAATTGATCACGCATGTCCTCCTCACCGGTGGAATGAGGCTCGCCAGTTTTGGTTGGATTCTGGTGGAATTTGTATTTTCAATGAATATTTTAAAGGAAAAGCGGCCATTTTTCATCAAAACCTCGGCCGATTTTTTCAATAGCTTCCAGGTCTTTGGACCGATTGACTCGAAATTTCCCCCAAGCGTGCTCCTGTACCGGCTGAACGAGACACAGCAGTCCCCGTTGGATTCGGGTGAAATTTGTATTTTTGGTGAATATTTTAGTCAGAGGGACAATCTTTCATGAGGCCTGGCTTAAGGCTGAGGCTAGGGTTAGGGTTAGGGTTAGGGTTAGTGATTGGCTGGACCGATTGACTCGAAATCGATCAGGCATGTCCTCCTCACTGGTGTAAGCAGGGTCGCCAGTTTTGGTTGGATTCCGGTGGAATATGTATTTTACATGAATATTTTAAAGAAAAGACCATTTTTCACGAAAATATACCCCGCCCATTTATTTCAATAGCTTCCAGGTCTTTGGACCGATTGACTCGAAACTTCTCCCAAACGTGCTCCTATACTGGCTGAACGAGACACAGCAGTCCCCGTTGGATTCGGGTGGAATTTGTATTTTTGGTGAATATTTTAGTGAAAGGGGCCATTTTAAATGAGGCTGGCTTAAGGGCTGCTGTTAGGGCTAGGGTTAGGGTTAAGGGGCTGGGGTTTCGGACCACGGTCGTCTTTTGACCGATTGACTCGAAATTGATCACGCATGTCCTCCTCACCGGTGGAATGAGGCTCGCCAGTTTTGGTTGGATTCTGGTGGAATTTGTATTTTACATGAATATTTTAAAGGAAAAGCGGCCATTTTTCATCAAAACCTCGGCCGATTTTTTCAATAGCTTCCAGGTCTTTGGACCGATTGACTCGAAATTTCCCCCAAGCGTGCTCCTGTACCGGCTGAACGAGACACAGCAGTCCCCGTTGGATTCGGGTGAAATTTGTATTTTTGGTGAATATTTTAGTCAGAGGGACAATCTTTCATGAGGCCTGGCTTAAGGCTGAGGCTAGGGTTAGGGTTAGGGTTAGGGTTAGTGATTGGCTGGACCGATTGACTCGAAATCGATCAGGCATGTCCTCCTCACTGGTGTAAGCAGGGTCGCCAGTTTTGGTTGGATTCCGGTGGAATTTGTATTTTACATGAATATTTTAAAGAAAAGACCATTTTTCACGAAAATATACCCCGCCCATTTATTTCAATAGCTTCCAGGTCTTTGGACCGATTGACTCGAAACTTCTCCCAAACGTGCTCCTATACTGGCTGAACGAGACACAGCAGTCCCCGTTGGATTCGGGTGGAATTTGTATTTTTGGTGAATATTTTAGTGAAATGGGCCATTTTAAATGAGGCTGGCTTAAGGGCTGCTGTTAGGGCTAGGGTTAGGGTTAAGGGGCTGGGGTTTCGGACCACGGTCGTCTTTTGACCGATTGACTCGAAATTGATCACGCATGTCCTCCTCACCGGTGGAATGAGGCTCGCCAGTTTTGGTTGGATTCTGGTGGAATTTGTATTTTACATGAATATTTTAAAGGAAAAGCGGCCATTTTTCATCATAACCTCGGCCGATTTTTTCAATAGCTTCCAGGTCTTTGGACCGATTGACTCGAAATTTCCCCCAAGCGTGCTCCTGTACCGGCTGAACGAGACACAGCAGTCCCCGTTGGATTCGGGTGAAATTTGTATTTTTGGTGAATATTTTAGTCAGAGGGACAATCTTTCATGAGGCCTGGCTTAAGGCTGAGGCTAGGGTTAGGGTTAGGGTTAGGGTTAGTGATTGGCTGGACCGATTGACTCGAAATCGATCAGGCATGTCCTCCTCACTGGTGTAAGCAGGGTCGCCAGTTTTGGTTGGATTCCGGTGGAATTTGTATTTTACATGAATATTTTAAAGAAAAGACCATTTTTCACGAAAATATACCCCGCCCATTTATTTCAATAGCTTCCAGGTCTTTGGACCGATTGACTCGAAACTTCTCCCAAACGTGCTCCTATACTGGCTGAACGAGACACAGCAGTCCCCGTTGGATTCGGGTGGAATTTGTATTTTTGGTGAATATTTTAGTGAAAGGGGCCATTTTAAATGAGGCTGGCTTAAGGGCTGCTGTTAGGGCTAGGGTTAGGGTTAAGGGGCTGGGGTTTCGGACCACGGTCGTCTTTTGACCGATTGACTCGAAATTGATCACGCATGTCCTCCTCACCGGTGGAATGAGGCTCGCCAGTTTTGGTTGGATTCTGGTGGAATTTGTATTTTACATGAATATTTTAAAGGAAAAGCGGCCATTTTTCATCATAACCTCGGCCGATTTTTTCAATAGCTTCCAGGTCTTTGGACCGATTGACTCGAAATTTCCCCCAAGCGTGCTCCTGTACCGGCTGAACGAGACACAGCAGTCCCCGTTGGATTCGGGTGAAATTTGTATTTTTGGTGAATATTTTAGTCAGAGGGACAATCTTTCATGAGGCCTGGCTTAAGGCTGAGGCTAGGGTTAGGGTTAGGGTTAGGGTTAGTGATTGGCTGGACCGATTGACTCGAAATCGATCAGGCATGTCCTCCTCACTGGTGTAAGCAGGGTCGCCAGTTTTGGTTGGATTCCGGTGGAATTTGTATTTTACATGAATATTTTAAAGAAAAGACCATTTTTCACGAAAATATACCCCGCCCATTTATTTCAATAGCTTCCAGGTCTTTGGACCGATTGACTCGAAACTTCTCCCAAACGTGCTCCTATACTGGCTGAACGAGACACAGCAGTCCCCGTTGGATTCGGGTGGAATTTGTATTTTTGGTGAATATTTTAGTGAAAGGGGCCATTTTAAATGAGGCTGGCTTAAGGGCTGCTGTTAGGGCTAGGGTTAGGGTTAAGGGGCTGGGGTTTCGGACCACGGTCGTCTTTTGACCGATTGACTCGAAATTGATCACGCATGTCCTCCTCACCGGTGGAATGAGGCTCGCCAGTTTTGGTTGGATTCTGGTGGAATTTGTATTTTACATGAATATTTTAAAGGAAAAGCGGCCATTTTTCATCATAACCTCGGCCGATTTTTTCAATAGCTTCCAGGTCTTTGGACCGATTGACTCGAAATTTCCCCCAAGCGTGCTCCTGTACCGGCTGAACGAGACACAGCAGTCCCCGTTGGATTCGGGTGAAATTTGTATTTTTGGTGAATATTTTAGTCAGAGGGACAATCTTTCATGAGGCCTGGCTTAAGGCTGAGGCTAGGGTTAGGGTTAGGGTTAGGGTTAGTGATTGGCTGGACCGATTGACTCGAAATCGATCAGGCATGTCCTCCTCACTGGTGTAAGCAGGGTCGCCAGTTTTGGTTGGATTCCGGTGGAATTTGTATTTTACATGAATATTTTAAAGAAAAGACCATTTTTCACGAAAATATACCCCGCCCATTTATTTCAATAGCTTCCAGGTCTTTGGACCGATTGACTCGAAACTTCTCCCAAACGTGCTCCTATACTGGCTGAACGAGACACAGCAGTCCCCGTTGGATTCGGGTGGAATTTGTATTTTTGGTGAATATTTTAGTGAAAGGGGCCATTTTAAATGAGGCTGGCTTAAGGGCTGCTGTTAGGGCTAGGGTTAGGGTTAAGGGGCTGGGGTTTCGGACCACGGTCGTCTTTTGACCGATTGACTCGAAATTGATCACGCATGTCCTCCTCACCGGTGGAATGAGGCTCGCCAGTTTTGGTTGGATTCTGGTGGAATTTGTATTTTACATGAATATTTTAAAGGAAAAGCGGCCATTTTTCATCAAAACCTCGGCCGATTTTTTCAATAGCTTCCAGGTCTTTGGACCGATTGACTCGAAATTTCCCCCAAGCGTGCTCCTGTACCGGCTGAACGAGACACAGCAGTCCCCGTTGGATTCGGGTGGAATTTGTATTTTTGGTGAATATTTTAGTGAAAGGGGCCATTTTAAATGAGGCTGGCTTAAGGGCTGCTGTTAGGGCTAGGGTTAGGGTTAAGGGGCTGGGGTTTCGGACCACGGTCGTCTTTTGACCGATTGACTCGAAATTGATCACGCATGTCCTCCTCACCGGTGGAATGAGGCTCGCCAGTTTTGGTTGGATTCTGGTGGAATTTGTATTTTACATGAATATTTTAAAGGAAAAGCGGCCATTTTTCATCAAAACCTCGGCCGATTTTTTCAATAGCTTCCAGGTCTTTGGACCGATTGACTCGAAATTTCCCCCAAGCGTGCTCCTGTACCGGCTGAACGAGACACAGCAGTCCCCGTTGGATTCGGGTGAAATTTGTATTTTTGGTGAATATTTTAGTCAGAGGGACAATCTTTCATGAGGCCTGGCTTAAGGCTGAGGCTAGGGTTAGGGTTAGGGTTAGGGTTAGTGATTGGCTGGACCGATTGACTCGAAATCGATCAGGCATGTCCTCCTCACTGGTGTAAGCAGGGTCGCCAGTTTTGGTTGGATTCCGGTGGAATATGTATTTTACATGAATATTTTAAAGAAAAGACCATTTTTCACGAAAATATACCCCGCCCATTTATTTCAATAGCTTCCAGGTCTTTGGACCGATTGACTCGAAACTTCTCCCAAACGTGCTCCTATACTGGCTGAACGAGACACAGCAGTCCCCGTTGGATTCGGGTGGAATTTGTATTTTTGGTGAATATTTTAGTGAAAGGGGCCATTTTAAATGAGGCTGGCTTAAGGGCTGCTGTTAGGGCTAGGGTTAGGGTTAAGGGGCTGGGGTTTCGGACCACGGTCGTCTTTTGACCGATTGACTCGAAATTGATCACGCATGTCCTCCTCACCGGTGGAATGAGGCTCGCCAGTTTTGGTTGGATTCTGGTGGAATTTGTATTTTACATGAATATTTTAAAGGAAAAGCGGCCATTTTTCATCAAAACCTCGGCCGATTTTTTCAATAGCTTCCAGGTCTTTGGACCGATTGACTCGAAATTTCCCCCAAGCGTGCTCCTGTACCGGCTGAACGAGACACAGCAGTCCCCGTTGGATTCGGGTGAAATTTGTATTTTTGGTGAATATTTTAGTCAGAGGGACAATCTTTCATGAGGCCTGGCTTAAGGCTGAGGCTAGGGTTAGGGTTAGGGTTAGGGTTAGTGATTGGCTGGACCGATTGACTCGAAATCGATCAGGCATGTCCTCCTCACTGGTGTAAGCAGGGTCGCCAGTTTTGGTTGGATTCCGGTGGAATTTGTATTTTACATGAATATTTTAAAGAAAAGACCATTTTTCACGAAAATATACCCCGCCCATTTATTTCAATAGCTTCCAGGTCTTTGGACCGATTGACTCGAAACTTCTCCCAAACGTGCTCCTATACTGGCTGAACGAGACACAGCAGTCCCCGTTGGATTCGGGTGGAATTTGTATTTTTGGTGAATATTTTAGTGAAATGGGCCATTTTAAATGAGGCTGGCTTAAGGGCTGCTGTTAGGGCTAGGGTTAGGGTTAAGGGGCTGGGGTTTCGGACCACGGTCGTCTTTTGACCGATTGACTCGAAATTGATCACGCATGTCCTCCTCACCGGTGGAATGAGGCTCGCCAGTTTTGGTTGGATTCTGGTGGAATTTGTATTTTACATGAATATTTTAAAGGAAAAGCGGCCATTTTTCATCATAACCTCGGCCGATTTTTTCAATAGCTTCCAGGTCTTTGGACCGATTGACTCGAAATTTCCCCCAAGCGTGCTCCTGTACCGGCTGAACGAGACACAGCAGTCCCCGTTGGATTCGGGTGAAATTTGTATTTTTGGTGAATATTTTAGTCAGAGGGACAATCTTTCATGAGGCCTGGCTTAAGGCTGAGGCTAGGGTTAGGGTTAGGGTTAGGGTTAGTGATTGGCTGGACCGATTGACTCGAAATCGATCAGGCATGTCCTCCTCACTGGTGTAAGCAGGGTCGCCAGTTTTGGTTGGATTCCGGTGGAATTTGTATTTTACATGAATATTTTAAAGAAAAGACCATTTTTCACGAAAATATACCCCGCCCATTTATTTCAATAGCTTCCAGGTCTTTGGACCGATTGACTCGAAACTTCTCCCAAACGTGCTCCTATACTGGCTGAACGAGACACAGCAGTCCCCGTTGGATTCGGGTGGAATTTGTATTTTTGGTGAATATTTTAGTGAAAGGGGCCATTTTAAATGAGGCTGGCTTAAGGGCTGCTGTTAGGGCTAGGGTTAGGGTTAAGGGGCTGGGGTTTCGGACCACGGTCGTCTTTTGACCGATTGACTCGAAATTGATCACGCATGTCCTCCTCACCGGTGGAATGAGGCTCGCCAGTTTTGGTTGGATTCTGGTGGAATTTGTATTTTACATGAATATTTTAAAGGAAAAGCGGCCATTTTTCATCATAACCTCGGCCGATTTTTTCAATAGCTTCCAGGTCTTTGGACCGATTGACTCGAAATTTCCCCCAAGCGTGCTCCTGTACCGGCTGAACGAGACACAGCAGTCCCCGTTGGATTCGGGTGGAATTTGTATTTTTGGTGAATATTTTAGTGAAAGGGGCCATTTTAAATGAGGCTGGCTTAAGGGCTGCTGTTAGGGCTAGGGTTAGGGTTAAGGGGCTGGGGTTTCGGACCACGGTCGTCTTTTGACCGATTGACTCGAAATTGATCACGCATGTCCTCCTCACCGGTGGAATGAGGCTCGCCAGTTTTGGTTGGATTCTGGTGGAATTTGTATTTTACATGAATATTTTAAAGGAAAAGCGGCCATTTTTCATCAAAACCTCGGCCGATTTTTTCAATAGCTTCCAGGTCTTTGGACCGATTGACTCGAAATTTCCCCCAAGCGTGCTCCTGTACCGGCTGAACGAGACACAGCAGTCCCCGTTGGATTCGGGTGAAATTTGTATTTTTGGTGAATATTTTAGTCAGAGGGACAATCTTTCATGAGGCCTGGCTTAAGGCTGAGGCTAGGGTTAGGGTTAGGGTTAGGGTTAGTGATTGGCTGGACCGATTGACTCGAAATCGATCAGGCATGTCCTCCTCACTGGTGTAAGCAGGGTCGCCAGTTTTGGTTGGATTCCGGTGGAATATGTATTTTACATGAATATTTTAAAGAAAAGACCATTTTTCACGAAAATATACCCCGCCCATTTATTTCAATAGCTTCCAGGTCTTTGGACCGATTGACTCGAAACTTCTCCCAAACGTGCTCCTATACTGGCTGAACGAGACACAGCAGTCCCCGTTGGATTCGGGTGGAATTTGTATTTTTGGTGAATATTTTAGTGAAAGGGGCCATTTTAAATGAGGCTGGCTTAAGGGCTGCTGTTAGGGCTAGGGTTAGGGTTAAGGGGCTGGGGTTTCGGACCACGGTCGTCTTTTGACCGATTGACTCGAAATTGATCACGCATGTCCTCCTCACCGGTGGAATGAGGCTCGCCAGTTTTGGTTGGATTCTGGTGGAATTTGTATTTTACATGAATATTTTAAAGGAAAAGCGGCCATTTTTCATCAAAACCTCGGCCGATTTTTTCAATAGCTTCCAGGTCTTTGGACCGATTGACTCGAAATTTCCCCCAAGCGTGCTCCTGTACCGGCTGAACGAGACACAGCAGTCCCCGTTGGATTCGGGTGAAATTTGTATTTTTGGTGAATATTTTAGTCAGAGGGACAATCTTTCATGAGGCCTGGCTTAAGGCTGAGGCTAGGGTTAGGGTTAGGGTTAGGGTTAGTGATTGGCTGGACCGATTGACTCGAAATCGATCAGGCATGTCCTCCTCACTGGTGTAAGCAGGGTCGCCAGTTTTGGTTGGATTCCGGTGGAATTTGTATTTTACATGAATATTTTAAAGAAAAGACCATTTTTCACGAAAATATACCCCGCCCATTTATTTCAATAGCTTCCAGGTCTTTGGACCGATTGACTCGAAACTTCTCCCAAACGTGCTCCTATACTGGCTGAACGAGACACAGCAGTCCCCGTTGGATTCGGGTGGAATTTGTATTTTTGGTGAATATTTTAGTGAAATGGGCCATTTTAAATGAGGCTGGCTTAAGGGCTGCTGTTAGGGCTAGGGTTAGGGTTAAGGGGCTGGGGTTTCGGACCACGGTCGTCTTTTGACCGATTGACTCGAAATTGATCACGCATGTCCTCCTCACCGGTGGAATGAGGCTCGCCAGTTTTGGTTGGATTCTGGTGGAATTTGTATTTTACATGAATATTTTAAAGGAAAAGCGGCCATTTTTCATCATAACCTCGGCCGATTTTTTCAATAGCTTCCAGGTCTTTGGACCGATTGACTCGAAATTTCCCCCAAGCGTGCTCCTGTACCGGCTGAACGAGACACAGCAGTCCCCGTTGGATTCGGGTGAAATTTGTATTTTTGGTGAATATTTTAGTCAGAGGGACAATCTTTCATGAGGCCTGGCTTAAGGCTGAGGCTAGGGTTAGGGTTAGGGTTAGGGTTAGTGATTGGCTGGACCGATTGACTCGAAATCGATCAGGCATGTCCTCCTCACTGGTGTAAGCAGGGTCGCCAGTTTTGGTTGGATTCCGGTGGAATTTGTATTTTACATGAATATTTTAAAGAAAAGACCATTTTTCACGAAAATATACCCCGCCCATTTATTTCAATAGCTTCCAGGTCTTTGGACCGATTGACTCGAAACTTCTCCCAAACGTGCTCCTATACTGGCTGAACGAGACACAGCAGTCCCCGTTGGATTCGGGTGGAATTTGTATTTTTGGTGAATATTTTAGTGAAAGGGGCCATTTTAAATGAGGCTGGCTTAAGGGCTGCTGTTAGGGCTAGGGTTAGGGTTAAGGGGCTGGGGTTTCGGACCACGGTCGTCTTTTGACCGATTGACTCGAAATTGATCACGCATGTCCTCCTCACCGGTGGAATGAGGCTCGCCAGTTTTGGTTGGATTCTGGTGGAATTTGTATTTTACATGAATATTTTAAAGGAAAAGCGGCCATTTTTCATCATAACCTCGGCCGATTTTTTCAATAGCTTCCAGGTCTTTGGACCGATTGACTCGAAATTTCCCCCAAGCGTGCTCCTGTACCGGCTGAACGAGACACAGCAGTCCCCGTTGGATTCGGGTGGAATTTGTATTTTTGGTGAATATTTTAGTGAAAGGGGCCATTTTAAATGAGGCTGGCTTAAGGGCTGCTGTTAGGGCTAGGGTTAGGGTTAAGGGGCTGGGGTTTCGGACCACGGTCGTCTTTTGACCGATTGACTCGAAATTGATCACGCATGTCCTCCTCACCGGTGGAATGAGGCTCGCCAGTTTTGGTTGGATTCTGGTGGAATTTGTATTTTACATGAATATTTTAAAGGAAAAGCGGCCATTTTTCATCAAAACCTCGGCCGATTTTTTCAATAGCTTCCAGGTCTTTGGACCGATTGACTCGAAATTTCCCCCAAGCGTGCTCCTGTACCGGCTGAACGAGACACAGCAGTCCCCGTTGGATTCGGGTGAAATTTGTATTTTTGGTGAATATTTTAGTCAGAGGGACAATCTTTCATGAGGCCTGGCTTAAGGCTGAGGCTAGGGTTAGGGTTAGGGTTAGGGTTAGTGATTGGCTGGACCGATTGACTCGAAATCGATCAGGCATGTCCTCCTCACTGGTGTAAGCAGGGTCGCCAGTTTTGGTTGGATTCCGGTGGAATATGTATTTTACATGAATATTTTAAAGAAAAGACCATTTTTCACGAAAATATACCCCGCCCATTTATTTCAATAGCTTCCAGGTCTTTGGACCGATTGACTCGAAACTTCTCCCAAACGTGCTCCTATACTGGCTGAACGAGACACAGCAGTCCCCGTTGGATTCGGGTGGAATTTGTATTTTTGGTGAATATTTTAGTGAAAGGGGCCATTTTAAATGAGGCTGGCTTAAGGGCTGCTGTTAGGGCTAGGGTTAGGGTTAAGGGGCTGGGGTTTCGGACCACGGTCGTCTTTTGACCGATTGACTCGAAATTGATCACGCATGTCCTCCTCACCGGTGGAATGAGGCTCGCCAGTTTTGGTTGGATTCTGGTGGAATTTGTATTTTACATGAATATTTTAAAGGAAAAGCGGCCATTTTTCATCAAAACCTCGGCCGATTTTTTCAATAGCTTCCAGGTCTTTGGACCGATTGACTCGAAATTTCCCCCAAGCGTGCTCCTGTACCGGCTGAACGAGACACAGCAGTCCCCGTTGGATTCGGGTGAAATTTGTATTTTTGGTGAATATTTTAGTCAGAGGGACAATCTTTCATGAGGCCTGGCTTAAGGCTGAGGCTAGGGTTAGGGTTAGGGTTAGGGTTAGTGATTGGCTGGACCGATTGACTCGAAATCGATCAGGCATGTCCTCCTCACTGGTGTAAGCAGGGTCGCCAGTTTTGGTTGGATTCCGGTGGAATTTGTATTTTACATGAATATTTTAAAGAAAAGACCATTTTTCACGAAAATATACCCCGCCCATTTATTTCAATAGCTTCCAGGTCTTTGGACCGATTGACTCGAAACTTCTCCCAAACGTGCTCCTATACTGGCTGAACGAGACACAGCAGTCCCCGTTGGATTCGGGTGGAATTTGTATTTTTGGTGAATATTTTAGTGAAATGGGCCATTTTAAATGAGGCTGGCTTAAGGGCTGCTGTTAGGGCTAGGGTTAGGGTTAAGGGGCTGGGGTTTCGGACCACGGTCGTCTTTTGACCGATTGACTCGAAATTGATCACGCATGTCCTCCTCACCGGTGGAATGAGGCTCGCCAGTTTTGGTTGGATTCTGGTGGAATTTGTATTTTACATGAATATTTTAAAGGAAAAGCGGCCATTTTTCATCATAACCTCGGCCGATTTTTTCAATAGCTTCCAGGTCTTTGGACCGATTGACTCGAAATTTCCCCCAAGCGTGCTCCTGTACCGGCTGAACGAGACACAGCAGTCCCCGTTGGATTCGGGTGAAATTTGTATTTTTGGTGAATATTTTAGTCAGAGGGACAATCTTTCATGAGGCCTGGCTTAAGGCTGAGGCTAGGGTTAGGGTTAGGGTTAGGGTTAGTGATTGGCTGGACCGATTGACTCGAAATCGATCAGGCATGTCCTCCTCACTGGTGTAAGCAGGGTCGCCAGTTTTGGTTGGATTCCGGTGGAATTTGTATTTTACATGAATATTTTAAAGAAAAGACCATTTTTCACGAAAATATACCCCGCCCATTTATTTCAATAGCTTCCAGGTCTTTGGACCGATTGACTCGAAACTTCTCCCAAACGTGCTCCTATACTGGCTGAACGAGACACAGCAGTCCCCGTTGGATTCGGGTGGAATTTGTATTTTTGGTGAATATTTTAGTGAAAGGGGCCATTTTAAATGAGGCTGGCTTAAGGGCTGCTGTTAGGGCTAGGGTTAGGGTTAAGGGGCTGGGGTTTCGGACCACGGTCGTCTTTTGACCGATTGACTCGAAATTGATCACGCATGTCCTCCTCACCGGTGGAATGAGGCTCGCCAGTTTTGGTTGGATTCTGGTGGAATTTGTATTTTACATGAATATTTTAAAGGAAAAGCGGCCATTTTTCATCATAACCTCGGCCGATTTTTTCAATAGCTTCCAGGTCTTTGGACCGATTGACTCGAAATTTCCCCCAAGCGTGCTCCTGTACCGGCTGAACGAGACACAGCAGTCCCCGTTGGATTCGGGTGAAATTTGTATTTTTGGTGAATATTTTAGTCAGAGGGACAATCTTTCATGAGGCCTGGCTTAAGGCTGAGGCTAGGGTTAGGGTTAGGGTTAGGGTTAGTGATTGGCTGGACCGATTGACTCGAAATCGATCAGGCATGTCCTCCTCACTGGTGTAAGCAGGGTCGCCAGTTTTGGTTGGATTCCGGTGGAATTTGTATTTTACATGAATATTTTAAAGAAAAGACCATTTTTCACGAAAATATACCCCGCCCATTTATTTCAATAGCTTCCAGGTCTTTGGACCGATTGACTCGAAACTTCTCCCAAACGTGCTCCTATACTGGCTGAACGAGACACAGCAGTCCCCGTTGGATTCGGGTGGAATTTGTATTTTTGGTGAATATTTTAGTGAAAGGGGCCATTTTAAATGAGGCTGGCTTAAGGGCTGCTGTTAGGGCTAGGGTTAGGGTTAAGGGGCTGGGGTTTCGGACCACGGTCGTCTTTTGACCGATTGACTCGAAATTGATCACGCATGTCCTCCTCACCGGTGGAATGAGGCTCGCCAGTTTTGGTTGGATTCTGGTGGAATTTGTATTTTACATGAATATTTTAAAGGAAAAGCGGCCATTTTTCATCATAACCTCGGCCGATTTTTTCAATAGCTTCCAGGTCTTTGGACCGATTGACTCGAAATTTCCCCCAAGCGTGCTCCTGTACCGGCTGAACGAGACACAGCAGTCCCCGTTGGATTCGGGTGAAATTTGTATTTTTGGTGAATATTTTAGTCAGAGGGACAATCTTTCATGAGGCCTGGCTTAAGGCTGAGGCTAGGGTTAGGGTTAGGGTTAGGGTTAGTGATTGGCTGGACCGATTGACTCGAAATCGATCAGGCATGTCCTCCTCACTGGTGTAAGCAGGGTCGCCAGTTTTGGTTGGATTCCGGTGGAATTTGTATTTTACATGAATATTTTAAAGAAAAGACCATTTTTCACGAAAATATACCCCGCCCATTTATTTCAATAGCTTCCAGGTCTTTGGACCGATTGACTCGAAACTTCTCCCAAACGTGCTCCTATACTGGCTGAACGAGACACAGCAGTCCCCGTTGGATTCGGGTGGAATTTGTATTTTTGGTGAATATTTTAGTGAAAGGGGCCATTTTAAATGAGGCTGGCTTAAGGGCTGCTGTTAGGGCTAGGGTTAGGGTTAAGGGGCTGGGGTTTCGGACCACGGTCGTCTTTTGACCGATTGACTCGAAATTGATCACGCATGTCCTCCTCACCGGTGGAATGAGGCTCGCCAGTTTTGGTTGGATTCTGGTGGAATTTGTATTTTACATGAATATTTTAAAGGAAAAGCGGCCATTTTTCATCAAAACCTCGGCCGATTTTTTCAATAGCTTCCAGGTCTTTGGACCGATTGACTCGAAATTTCCCCCAAGCGTGCTCCTGTACCGGCTGAACGAGACACAGCAGTCCCCGTTGGATTCGGGTGGAATTTGTATTTTTGGTGAATATTTTAGTGAAAGGGGCCATTTTAAATGAGGCTGGCTTAAGGGCTGCTGTTAGGGCTAGGGTTAGGGTTAAGGGGCTGGGGTTTCGGACCACGGTCGTCTTTTGACCGATTGACTCGAAATTGATCACGCATGTCCTCCTCACCGGTGGAATGAGGCTCGCCAGTTTTGGTTGGATTCTGGTGGAATTTGTATTTTACATGAATATTTTAAAGGAAAAGCGGCCATTTTTCATCAAAACCTCGGCCGATTTTTTCAATAGCTTCCAGGTCTTTGGACCGATTGACTCGAAATTTCCCCCAAGCGTGCTCCTGTACCGGCTGAACGAGACACAGCAGTCCCCGTTGGATTCGGGTGAAATTTGTATTTTTGGTGAATATTTTAGTCAGAGGGACAATCTTTCATGAGGCCTGGCTTAAGGCTGAGGCTAGGGTTAGGGTTAGGGTTAGGGTTAGTGATTGGCTGGACCGATTGACTCGAAATCGATCAGGCATGTCCTCCTCACTGGTGTAAGCAGGGTCGCCAGTTTTGGTTGGATTCCGGTGGAATTTGTATTTTACATGAATATTTTAAAGGAAAAGCGGCCATTTTTCATCAAAACCTCGGCCGATTTTTTCAATAGCTTCCAGGTCTTTGGACCGATTGACTCGAAATTTCCCCCAAGCGTGCTCCTGTACCGGCTGAACGAGACACAGCAGTCCCCGTTGGATTCGGGTGGAATTTGTATTTTTGGTGAATATTTTAGTGAAAGGGGCCATTTTAAATGAGGCTGGCTTAAGGGCTGCTGTTAGGGCTAGGGTTAGGGTTAAGGGGCTGGGGTTTCGGACCACGGTCGTCTTTTGACCGATTGACTCGAAATTGATCACGCATGTCCTCCTCACCGGTGGAATGAGGCTCGCCAGTTTTGGTTGGATTCTGGTGGAATTTGTATTTTACATGAATATTTTAAAGGAAAAGCGGCCATTTTTCATCATAACCTCGGCCGATTTTTTCAATAGCTTCCAGGTCTTTGGACCGATTGACTCGAAACTTCTCCCAAACGTGCTCCTATACTGGCTGAACGAGACACAGCAGTCCCCGTTGGATTCGGGTGGAATTTGTATTTTTGGTGAATATTTTAGTGAAATGGGCCATTTTAAATGAGGCTGGCTTAAGGGCTGCTGTTAGGGCTAGGGTTAGGGTTAAGGGGCTGGGGTTTCGGACCACGGTCGTCTTTTGACCGATTGACTCGAAATTGATCACGCATGTCCTCCTCACCGGTGGAATGAGGCTCGCCAGTTTTGGTTGGATTCTGGTGGAATTTGTATTTTCAATGAATATTTTAAAGGAAAAGCGGCCATTTTTCATCAAAACCTCGGCCGATTTTTTCAATAGCTTCCAGGTCTTTGGACCGATTGACTCGAAATTTCCCCCAAGCGTGCTCCTGTACCGGCTGAACGAGACACAGCAGTCCCCGTTGGATTCGGGTGAAATTTGTATTTTTGGTGAATATTTTAGTCAGAGGGACAATCTTTCATGAGGCCTGGCTTAAGGCTGAGGCTAGGGTTAGGGTTAGGGTTAGGGTTAGTGATTGGCTGGACCGATTGACTCGAAATCGATCAGGCATGTCCTCCTCACTGGTGTAAGCAGGGTCGCCAGTTTTGGTTGGATTCCGGTGGAATATGTATTTTACATGAATATTTTAAAGAAAAGACCATTTTTCACGAAAATATACCCCGCCCATTTATTTCAATAGCTTCCAGGTCTTTGGACCGATTGACTCGAAACTTCTCCCAAACGTGCTCCTATACTGGCTGAACGAGACACAGCAGTCCCCGTTGGATTCGGGTGGAATTTGTATTTTTGGTGAATATTTTAGTGAAAGGGGCCATTTTAAATGAGGCTGGCTTAAGGGCTGCTGTTAGGGCTAGGGTTAGGGTTAAGGGGCTGGGGTTTCGGACCACGGTCGTCTTTTGACCGATTGACTCGAAATTGATCACGCATGTCCTCCTCACCGGTGGAATGAGGCTCGCCAGTTTTGGTTGGATTCTGGTGGAATTTGTATTTTACATGAATATTTTAAAGGAAAAGCGGCCATTTTTCATCAAAACCTCGGCCGATTTTTTCAATAGCTTCCAGGTCTTTGGACCGATTGACTCGAAATTTCCCCCAAGCGTGCTCCTGTACCGGCTGAACGAGACACAGCAGTCCCCGTTGGATTCGGGTGAAATTTGTATTTTTGGTGAATATTTTAGTCAGAGGGACAATCTTTCATGAGGCCTGGCTTAAGGCTGAGGCTAGGGTTAGGGTTAGGGTTAGGGTTAGTGATTGGCTGGACCGATTGACTCGAAATCGATCAGGCATGTCCTCCTCACTGGTGTAAGCAGGGTCGCCAGTTTTGGTTGGATTCCGGTGGAATTTGTATTTTACATGAATATTTTAAAGAAAAGACCATTTTTCACGAAAATATACCCCGCCCATTTATTTCAATAGCTTCCAGGTCTTTGGACCGATTGACTCGAAACTTCTCCCAAACGTGCTCCTATACTGGCTGAACGAGACACAGCAGTCCCCGTTGGATTCGGGTGGAATTTGTATTTTTGGTGAATATTTTAGTGAAATGGGCCATTTTAAATGAGGCTGGCTTAAGGGCTGCTGTTAGGGCTAGGGTTAGGGTTAAGGGGCTGGGGTTTCGGACCACGGTCGTCTTTTGACCGATTGACTCGAAATTGATCACGCATGTCCTCCTCACCGGTGGAATGAGGCTCGCCAGTTTTGGTTGGATTCTGGTGGAATTTGTATTTTACATGAATATTTTAAAGGAAAAGCGGCCATTTTTCATCATAACCTCGGCCGATTTTTTCAATAGCTTCCAGGTCTTTGGACCGATTGACTCGAAATTTCCCCCAAGCGTGCTCCTGTACCGGCTGAACGAGACACAGCAGTCCCCGTTGGATTCGGGTGAAATTTGTATTTTTGGTGAATATTTTAGTCAGAGGGACAATCTTTCATGAGGCCTGGCTTAAGGCTGAGGCTAGGGTTAGGGTTAGGGTTAGGGTTAGTGATTGGCTGGACCGATTGACTCGAAATCGATCAGGCATGTCCTCCTCACTGGTGTAAGCAGGGTCGCCAGTTTTGGTTGGATTCCGGTGGAATTTGTATTTTACATGAATATTTTAAAGAAAAGACCATTTTTCACGAAAATATACCCCGCCCATTTATTTCAATAGCTTCCAGGTCTTTGGACCGATTGACTCGAAACTTCTCCCAAACGTGCTCCTATACTGGCTGAACGAGACACAGCAGTCCCCGTTGGATTCGGGTGGAATTTGTATTTTTGGTGAATATTTTAGTGAAAGGGGCCATTTTAAATGAGGCTGGCTTAAGGGCTGCTGTTAGGGCTAGGTTAGGGTTAAGGGGCTGGGGTTTCGGACCACGGTCGTCTTTTGACCGATTGACTCGAAATTGATCACGCATGTCCTCCTCACCGGTGGAATGAGGCTCGCCAGTTTTGGTTGGATTCTGGTGGAATTTGTATTTTACATGAATATTTTAAAGGAAAAGCGGCCATTTTTCATCATAACCTCGGCCGATTTTTTCAATAGCTTCCAGGTCTTTGGACCGATTGACTCGAAATTTCCCCCAAGCGTGCTCCTGTACCGGCTGAACGAGACACAGCAGTCCCCGTTGGATTCGGGTGAAATTTGTATTTTTGGTGAATATTTTAGTCAGAGGGACAATCTTTCATGAGGCCTGGCTTAAGGCTGAGGCTAGGGTTAGGGTTAGGGTTAGGGTTAGTGATTGGCTGGACCGATTGACTCGAAATCGATCAGGCATGTCCTCCTCACTGGTGTAAGCAGGGTCGCCAGTTTTGGTTGGATTCCGGTGGAATTTGTATTTTACATGAATATTTTAAAGAAAAGACCATTTTTCACGAAAATATACCCCGCCCATTTATTTCAATAGCTTCCAGGTCTTTGGACCGATTGACTCGAAACTTCTCCCAAACGTGCTCCTATACTGGCTGAACGAGACACAGCAGTCCCCGTTGGATTCGGGTGGAATTTGTATTTTTGGTGAATATTTTAGTGAAAGGGGCCATTTTAAATGAGGCTGGCTTAAGGGCTGCTGTTAGGGCTAGGGTTAGGGTTAAGGGGCTGGGGTTTCGGACCACGGTCGTCTTTTGACCGATTGACTCGAAATTGATCACGCATGTCCTCCTCACCGGTGGAATGAGGCTCGCCAGTTTTGGTTGGATTCTGGTGGAATTTGTATTTTACATGAATATTTTAAAGGAAAAGCGGCCATTTTTCATCATAACCTCGGCCGATTTTTTCAATAGCTTCCAGGTCTTTGGACCGATTGACTCGAAATTTCCCCCAAGCGTGCTCCTGTACCGGCTGAACGAGACACAGCAGTCCCCGTTGGATTCGGGTGAAATTTGTATTTTTGGTGAATATTTTAGTCAGAGGGACAATCTTTCATGAGGCCTGGCTTAAGGCTGAGGCTAGGGTTAGGGTTAGGGTTAGGGTTAGTGATTGGCTGGACCGATTGACTCGAAATCGATCAGGCATGTCCTCCTCACTGGTGTAAGCAGGGTCGCCAGTTTTGGTTGGATTCCGGTGGAATTTGTATTTTACATGAATATTTTAAAGAAAAGACCATTTTTCACGAAAATATACCCCGCCCATTTATTTCAATAGCTTCCAGGTCTTTGGACCGATTGACTCGAAACTTCTCCCAAACGTGCTCCTATACTGGCTGAACGAGACACAGCAGTCCCCGTTGGATTCGGGTGGAATTTGTATTTTTGGTGAATATTTTAGTGAAAGGGGCCATTTTAAATGAGGCTGGCTTAAGGGCTGCTGTTAGGGCTAGGGTTAGGGTTAAGGGGCTGGGGTTTCGGACCACGGTCGTCTTTTGACCGATTGACTCGAAATTGATCACGCATGTCCTCCTCACCGGTGGAATGAGGCTCGCCAGTTTTGGTTGGATTCTGGTGGAATTTGTATTTTACATGAATATTTTAAAGGAAAAGCGGCCATTTTTCATCAAAACCTCGGCCGATTTTTTCAATAGCTTCCAGGTCTTTGGACCGATTGACTCGAAATTTCCCCCAAGCGTGCTCCTGTACCGGCTGAACGAGACACAGCAGTCCCCGTTGGATTCGGGTGGAATTTGTATTTTTGGTGAATATTTTAGTGAAAGGGGCCATTTTAAATGAGGCTGGCTTAAGGGCTGCTGTTAGGGCTAGGGTTAGGGTTAAGGGGCTGGGGTTTCGGACCACGGTCGTCTTTTGACCGATTGACTCGAAATTGATCACGCATGTCCTCCTCACCGGTGGAATGAGGCTCGCCAGTTTTGGTTGGATTCTGGTGGAATTTGTATTTTACATGAATATTTTAAAGGAAAAGCGGCCATTTTTCATCATAACCTCGGCCGATTTTTTCAATAGCTTCCAGGTCTTTGGACCGATTGACTCGAAATTTCCCCCAAGCGTGCTCCTGTACCGGCTGAACGAGACACAGCAGTCCCCGTTGGATTCGGGTGAAATTTGTATTTTTGGTGAATATTTTAGTCAGAGGGACAATCTTTCATGAGGCCTGGCTTAAGGCTGAGGCTAGGGTTAGGGTTAGGGTTAGGGTTAGTGATTGGCTGGACCGATTGACTCGAAATCGATCAGGCATGTCCTCCTCACTGGTGTAAGCAGGGTCGCCAGTTTTGGTTGGATTCCGGTGGAATTTGTATTTTACATGAATATTTTAAAGAAAAGACCATTTTTCACGAAAATATACCCCGCCCATTTATTTCAATAGCTTCCAGGTCTTTGGACCGATTGACTCGAAACTTCTCCCAAACGTGCTCCTATACTGGCTGAACGAGACACAGCAGTCCCCGTTGGATTCGGGTGGAATTTGTATTTTTGGTGAATATTTTAGTGAAAGGGGCCATTTTAAATGAGGCTGGCTTAAGGGCTGCTGTTAGGGCTAGGGTTAGGGTTAAGGGGCTGGGGTTTCGGACCACGGTCGTCTTTTGACCGATTGACTCGAAATTGATCACGCATGTCCTCCTCACCGGTGGAATGAGGCTCGCCAGTTTTGGTTGGATTCTGGTGGAATTTGTATTTTACATGAATATTTTAAAGGAAAAGCGGCCATTTTTCATCATAACCTCGGCCGATTTTTTCAATAGCTTCCAGGTCTTTGGACCGATTGACTCGAAATTTCCCCCAAGCGTGCTCCTGTACCGGCTGAACGAGACACAGCAGTCCCCGTTGGATTCGGGTGAAATTTGTATTTTTGGTGAATATTTTAGTCAGAGGGACAATCTTTCATGAGGCCTGGCTTAAGGCTGAGGCTAGGGTTAGGGTTAGGGTTAGGGTTAGTGATTGGCTGGACCGATTGACTCGAAATCGATCAGGCATGTCCTCCTCACTGGTGTAAGCAGGGTCGCCAGTTTTGGTTGGATTCCGGTGGAATTTGTATTTTACATGAATATTTTAAAGAAAAGACCATTTTTCACGAAAATATACCCCGCCCATTTATTTCAATAGCTTCCAGGTCTTTGGACCGATTGACTCGAAACTTCTCCCAAACGTGCTCCTATACTGGCTGAACGAGACACAGCAGTCCCCGTTGGATTCGGGTGGAATTTGTATTTTTGGTGAATATTTTAGTGAAAGGGGCCATTTTAAATGAGGCTGGCTTAAGGGCTGCTGTTAGGGCTAGGGTTAGGGTTAAGGGGCTGGGGTTTCGGACCACGGTCGTCTTTTGACCGATTGACTCGAAATTGATCACGCATGTCCTCCTCACCGGTGGAATGAGGCTCGCCAGTTTTGGTTGGATTCTGGTGGAATTTGTATTTTACATGAATATTTTAAAGGAAAAGCGGCCATTTTTCATCATAACCTCGGCCGATTTTTTCAATAGCTTCCAGGTCTTTGGACCGATTGACTCGAAATTTCCCCCAAGCGTGCTCCTGTACCGGCTGAACGAGACACAGCAGTCCCCGTTGGATTCGGGTGAAATTTGTATTTTTGGTGAATATTTTAGTCAGAGGGACAATCTTTCATGAGGCCTGGCTTAAGGCTGAGGCTAGGGTTAGGGTTAGGGTTAGGGTTAGTGATTGGCTGGACCGATTGACTCGAAATCGATCAGGCATGTCCTCCTCACTGGTGTAAGCAGGGTCGCCAGTTTTGGTTGGATTCCGGTGGAATTTGTATTTTACATGAATATTTTAAAGAAAAGACCATTTTTCACGAAAATATACCCCGCCCATTTATTTCAATAGCTTCCAGGTCTTTGGACCGATTGACTCGAAACTTCTCCCAAACGTGCTCCTATACTGGCTGAACGAGACACAGCAGTCCCCGTTGGATTCGGGTGGAATTTGTATTTTTGGTGAATATTTTAGTGAAATGGGCCATTTTAAATGAGGCTGGCTTAAGGGCTGCTGTTAGGGCTAGGGTTAGGGTTAAGGGGCTGGGGTTTCGGACCACGGTCGTCTTTTGACCGATTGACTCGAAATTGATCACGCATGTCCTCCTCACCGGTGGAATGAGGCTCGCCAGTTTTGGTTGGATTCTGGTGGAATTTGTATTTTACATGAATATTTTAAAGGAAAAGCGGCCATTTTTCATCAAAACCTCGGCCGATTTTTTCAATAGCTTCCAGGTCTTTGGACCGATTGACTCGAAATTTCCCCCAAGCGTGCTCCTGTACCGGCTGAACGAGACACAGCAGTCCCCGTTGGATTCGGGTGAAATTTGTATTTTTGGTGAATATTTTAGTCAGAGGGACAATCTTTCATGAGGCCTGGCTTAAGGCTGAGGCTAGGGTTAGGGTTAGGGTTAGGGTTAGTGATTGGCTGGACCGATTGACTCGAAATCGATCAGGCATGTCCTCCTCACTGGTGTAAGCAGGGTCGCCAGTTTTGGTTGGATTCCGGTGGAATTTGTATTTTACATGAATATTTTAAAGAAAAGACCATTTTTCACGAAAATATACCCCGCCCATTTATTTCAATAGCTTCCAGGTCTTTGGACCGATTGACTCGAAACTTCTCCCAAACGTGCTCCTATACTGGCTGAACGAGACACAGCAGTCCCCGTTGGATTCGGGTGGAATTTGTATTTTTGGTGAATATTTTAGTGAAAGGGGCCATTTTAAATGAGGCTGGCTTAAGGGCTGCTGTTAGGGCTAGGGTTAGGGTTAAGGGGCTGGGGTTTCGGACCACGGTCGTCTTTTGACCGATTGACTCGAAATTGATCACGCATGTCCTCCTCACCGGTGGAATGAGGCTCGCCAGTTTTGGTTGGATTCTGGTGGAATTTGTATTTTACATGAATATTTTAAAGGAAAAGCGGCCATTTTTCATCATAACCTCGGCCGATTTTTTCAATAGCTTCCAGGTCTTTGGACCGATTGACTCGAAATTTCCCCCAAGCGTGCTCCTGTACCGGCTGAACGAGACACAGCAGTCCCCGTTGGATTCGGGTGAAATTTGTATTTTTGGTGAATATTTTAGTCAGAGGGACAATCTTTCATGAGGCCTGGCTTGAGGCTGAGGCTAGGGTTAGGGTTAGGGTTAGGGTTAGTGATTGGCTGGACCGATTGACTCGAAATCGATCAGGCATGTCCTCCTCACTGGTGTAAGCAGGGTCGCCAGTTTTGGTTGGATTCCGGTGGAATTTGTATTTTACATGAATATTTTAAAGAAAAGACCATTTTTCACGAAAATATACCCCGCCCATTTATTTCAATAGCTTCCAGGTCTTTGGACCGATTGACTCGAAACTTCTCCCAAACGTGCTCCTATACTGGCTGAACGAGACACAGCAGTCCCCGTTGGATTCGGGTGGAATTTGTATTTTTGGTGAATATTTTAGTGAAAGGGGCCATTTTAAATGAGGCTGGCTTAAGGGCTGCTGTTAGGGCTAGGGTTAGGGTTAAGGGGCTGGGGTTTCGGACCACGGTCGTCTTTTGACCGATTGACTCGAAATTGATCACGCATGTCCTCCTCACCGGTGGAATGAGGCTCGCCAGTTTTGGTTGGATTCTGGTGGAATTTGTATTTTACATGAATATTTTAAAGGAAAAGCGGCCATTTTTCATCAAAACCTCGGCCGATTTTTTCAATAGCTTCCAGGTCTTTGGACCGATTGACTCGAAATTTCCCCCAAGCGTGCTCCTGTACCGGCTGAACGAGACACAGCAGTCCCCGTTGGATTCGGGTGAAATTTGTATTTTTGGTGAATATTTTAGTCAGAGGGACAATCTTTCATGAGGCCTGGCTTAAGGCTGAGGCTAGGGTTAGGGTTAGGGTTAGGGTTAGTGATTGGCTGGACCGATTGACTCGAAATCGATCAGGCATGTCCTCCTCACTGGTGTAAGCAGGGTCGCCAGTTTTGGTTGGATTCCGGTGGAATTTGTATTTTACATGAATATTTTAAAGAAAAGACCATTTTTCACGAAAATATACCCCGCCCATTTATTTCAATAGCTTCCAGGTCTTTGGACCTATTGACTCGAAACTTCTCCCAAACGTGCTCCTATACTGGCTGAACGAGACACAGCAGTCCCCGTTGGATTCGGGTGGAATTTGTATTTTTGGTGAATATTTTAGTGAAAGGGGCCATTTTAAATGAGGCTGGCTTAAGGGCTGCTGTTAGGGCTAGGGTTAGGGTTAAGGGGCTGGGGTTTCGGACCACGGTCGTCTTTTGACCGATTGACTCGAAATTGATCACGCATGTCCTCCTCACCGGTGGAATGAGGCTCGCCAGTTTTGGTTGGATTCTGGTGGAATTTGTATTTTACATGAATATTTTAAAGGAAAAGCGGCCATTTTTCATCATAACCTCGGCCGATTTTTTCAATAGCTTCCAGGTCTTTGGACCGATTGACTCGAAATTTCCCCCAAGCGTGCTCCTGTACCGGCTGAACGAGACACAGCAGTCCCCGTTGGATTCGGGTGAAATTTGTATTTTTGGTGAATATTTTAGTCAGAGGGACAATCTTTCATGAGGCCTGGCTTAAGGCTGAGGCTAGGGTTAGGGTTAGGGTTAGGGTTAGTGATTGGCTGGACCGAGTGACTCGAAATCGATCAGGCATGTCCTCCTCACTGGTGTAAGCAGGGTCGCCAGTTTTGGTTGGATTCCGGTGGAATTTGTATTTTACATGAATATTTTAAAGAAAAGACCATTTTTCACGAAAATATACCCCGCCCATTTATTTCAATAGCTTCCAGGTCTTTGGACCGATTGACTCGAAACTTCTCCCAAACGTGCTCCTATACTGGCTGAACGAGACACAGCAGTCCCCGTTGGATTTGGGTGGAATTTGTATTTTTGGTGAATATTTTAGTGAAATGGGCCATTTTAAATGAGGCTGGCTTAAGGGCTGCTGTTAGGGCTAGGGTTAGGGTTAAGGGGCTGGGGTTTCGGACCACGGTCGTCTTTTGACCGATTGACTCGAAATTGATCACGCATGTCCTCCTCACCGGTGGAATGAGGCTCGCCAGTTTTGGTTGGATTCTGGTGGAATTTGTATTTTACATGAATATTTTAAAGGAAAAGCGGCCATTTTTCATCAAAACCTCGGCCGATTTTTTCAATAGCTTCCAGGTCTTTGGACCGATTGACTCGAAATTTCCCCCAAGCGTGCTCCTGTACCGGCTGAACGAGACACAGCAGTCCCCGTTGGATTCGGGTGGAATTTGTATTTTTGGTGAATATTTTAGTGAAAGGGGCCATTTTAAATGAGGCTGGCTTAAGGGCTGCTGTTAGGGCTAGGGTTAGGGTTAAGGGGCTGGGGTTTCGGACCACGGTCGTCTTTTGACCGATTGACTCGAAATTGATCACGCATGTCCTCCTCACCGGTGGAATGAGGCTCGCCAGTTTTGGTTGGATTCTGGTGGAATTTGTATTTTACATGAATATTTTAAAGGAAAAGCGGCCATTTTTCATCATAACCTCGGCCGATTTTTTCAATAGCTTCCAGGTCTTTGGACCGATTGACTCGAAATTTCCCCCAAGCGTGCTCCTGTACCGGCTGAACGAGACACAGCAGTCCCCGTTGGATTCGGGTGAAATTTGTATTTTTGGTGAATATTTTAGTCAGAGGGACAATCTTTCATGAGGCCTGGCTTAAGGCTGAGGCTAGGGTTAGGGTTAGGGTTAGGGTTAGTGATTGGCTGGACCGATTGACTCGAAATCGATCAGGCATGTCCTCCTCACTGGTGTAAGCAGGGTCGCCAGTTTTGGTTGGATTCCGGTGGAATTTGTATTTTACATGAATATTTTAAAGAAAAGACCATTTTTCACGAAAATATACCCCGCCCATTTATTTCAATAGCTTCCAGGTCTTTGGACCGATTGACTCGAAACTTCTCCCAAACGTGCTCCTATACTGGCTGAACGAGACACAGCAGTCCCCGTTGGATTCGGGTGGAATTTGTATTTTTGGTGAATATTTTAGTGAAATGGGCCATTTTAAATGAGGCTGGCTTAAGGGCTGCTGTTAGGGCTAGGGTTAGGGTTAAGGGGCTGGGGTTTCGGACCACGGTCGTCTTTTGACCGATTGACTCGAAATTGATCACGCATGTCCTCCTCACCGGTGGAATGAGGCTCGCCAGTTTTGGTTGGATTCTGGTGGAATTTGTATTTTACATGAATATTTTAAAGGAAAAGCGGCCATTTTTCATCAAAACCTCGGCCGATTTTTTCAATAGCTTCCAGGTCTTTGGACCGATTGACTCGAAATTTCCCCCAAGCTTGCTCCTGTACCGGCTGAACGAGACACAGCAGTCCCCGTTGGATTCGGGTGAAATTTGTATTTTTGGTGAATATTTTAGTCAGAGGGACAATCTTTCATGAGGCCTGGCTTAAGGCTGAGGCTAGGGTTAGGGTTAGGGTTAGGGTTAGTGATTGGCTGGACCGATTGACTCGAAATCGATCAGGCATGTCCTCCTCACTGGTGTAAGCAGGGTCGCCAGTTTTGGTTGGATTCCGGTGGAATTTGTATTTTACATGAATATTTTAAAGAAAAGACCATTTTTCACGAAAATATACCCCGCCCATTTATTTCAATAGCTTCCAGGTCTTTGGACCGATTGACTCGAAACTTCTCCCAAACGTGCTCCTATACTGGCTGAACGAGACACAGCAGTCCCCGTTGGATTCGGGTGGAATTTGTATTTTTGGTGAATATTTTAGTGAAAGGGGCCATTTTAAATGAGGCTGGCTTAAGGGCTGCTGTTAGGGCTAGGGTTAGGGTTAAGGGGCTGGGGTTTCGGACCACGGTCGTCTTTTGACCGATTGACTCGAAATTGATCACGCATGTCCTCCTCACCGGTGGAATGAGGCTCGCCAGTTTTGGTTGGATTCTGGTGGAATTTGTATTTTACATGAATATTTTAAAGGAAAAGCGGCCATTTTTCATCATAACCTCGGCCGATTTTTTCAATAGCTTCCAGGTCTTTGGACCGATTGACTCGAAATTTCCCCCAAGCGTGCTCCTGTACCGGCTGAACGAGACACAGCAGTCCCCGTTGGATTCGGGTGAAATTTGTATTTTTGGTGAATATTTTAGTCAGAGGGACAATCTTTCATGAGGCCTGGCTTAAGGCTGAGGCTAGGGTTAGGGTTAGGGTTAGGGTTAGTGATTGGCTGGACCGAGTGACTCGAAATCGATCAGGCATGTCCTCCTCACTGGTGTAAGCAGGGTCGCCAGTTTTGGTTGGATTCCGGTGGAATTTGTATTTTACATGAATATTTTAAAGAAAAGACCATTTTTCACGAAAATATACCCCGCCCATTTATTTCAATAGCTTCCAGGTCTTTGGACCGATTGACTCGAAACTTCTCCCAAACGTGCTCCTATACTGGCTGAACGAGACACAGCAGTCCCCGTTGGATTCGGGTGGAATTTGTATTTTTGGTGAATATTTTAGTGAAATGGGCCATTTTAAATGAGGCTGGCTTAAGGGCTGCTGTTAGGGCTAGGGTTAGGGTTAAGGGGCTGGGGTTTCGGACCACGGTCGTCTTTTGACCGATTGACTCGAAATTGATCACGCATGTCCTCCTCACCGGTGGAATGAGGCTCGCCAGTTTTGGTTGGATTCTGGTGGAATTTGTATTTTACATGAATATTTTAAAGGAAAAGCGGCCATTTTTCATCAAAACCTCGGCCGATTTTTTCAATAGCTTCCAGGTCTTTGGACCGATTGACTCGAAATTTCCCCCAAGCGTGCTCCTGTACCGGCTGAACGAGACACAGCAGTCCCCGTTGGATTCGGGTGGAATTTGTATTTTTGGTGAATATTTTAGTGAAAGGGGCCATTTTAAATGAGGCTGGCTTAAGGGCTGCTGTTAGGGCTAGGGTTAGGGTTAAGGGGCTGGGGTTTCGGACCACGGTCGTCTTTTGACCGATTGACTCGAAATTGATCACGCATGTCCTCCTCACCGGTGGAATGAGGCTCGCCAGTTTTGGTTGGATTCTGGTGGAATTTGTATTTTACATGAATATTTTAAAGGAAAAGCGGCCATTTTTCATCATAACCTCGGCCGATTTTTTCAATAGCTTCCAGGTCTTTGGACCGATTGACTCGAAATTTCCCCCAAGCGTGCTCCTGTACCGGCTGAACGAGACACAGCAGTCCCCGTTGGATTCGGGTGAAATTTGTATTTTTGGTGAATATTTTAGTCAGAGGGACAATCTTTCATGAGGCCTGGCTTAAGGCTGAGGCTAGGGTTAGGGTTAGGGTTAGGGTTAGTGATTGGCTGGACCGATTGACTCGAAATCGATCAGGCATGTCCTCCTCACTGGTGTAAGCAGGGTCGCCAGTTTTGGTTGGATTCCGGTGGAATTTGTATTTTACATGAATATTTTAAAGAAAAGACCATTTTTCACGAAAATATACCCCGCCCATTTATTTCAATAGCTTCCAGGTCTTTGGACCGATTGACTCGAAACTTCTCCCAAACGTGCTCCTATACTGGCTGAACGAGACACAGCAGTCCCCGTTGGATTCGGGTGGAATTTGTATTTTTGGTGAATATTTTAGTGAAATGGGCCATTTTAAATGAGGCTGGCTTAAGGGCTGCTGTTAGGGCTAGGGTTAGGGTTAAGGGGCTGGGGTTTCGGACCACGGTCGTCTTTTGACCGATTGACTCGAAATTGATCACGCATGTCCTCCTCACCGGTGGAATGAGGCTCGCCAGTTTTGGTTGGATTCTGGTGGAATTTGTATTTTACATGAATATTTTAAAGGAAAAGCAGCCATTTTTCATCAAAACCTCGGCCGATTTTTTCAATAGCTTCCAGGTCTTTGGACCGATTGACTCGAAATTTCCCCCAAGCGTGCTCCTGTACCGGCTGAACGAGACACAGCAGTCCCCGTTGGATTCGGGTGAAATTTGTATTTTTGGTGAATATTTTAGTCAGAGGGACAATCTTTCATGAGGCCTGGCTTAAGGCTGAGGCTAGGGTTAGGGTTAGGGTTAGGGTTAGTGATTGGCTGGACCGATTGACTCGAAATCGATCAGGCATGTCCTCCTCACTGGTGTAAGCAGGGTCGCCAGTTTTGGTTGGATTCCGGTGGAATTTGTATTTTACATGAATATTTTAAAGAAAAGACCATTTTTCACGAAAATATACCCCGCCCATTTATTTCAATAGCTTCCAGGTCTTTGGACCGATTGACTCGAAACTTCTCCCAAACGTGCTCCTATACTGGCTGAACGAGACACAGCAGTCCCCGTTGGATTCGGGTGGAATTTGTATTTTTGGTGAATATTTTAGTGAAAGGGGCCATTTTAAATGAGGCTGGCTTAAGGGCTGCTGTTAGGGCTAGGGTTAGGGTTAAGGGGCTGGGGTTTCGGACCACGGTCGTCTTTTGACCGATTGACTCGAAATTGATCACGCATGTCCTCCTCACCGGTGGAATGAGGCTCGCCAGTTTTGGTTGGATTCTGGTGGAATTTGTATTTTACATGAATATTTTAAAGGAAAAGCGGCCATTTTTCATCATAACCTCGGCCGATTTTTTCAATAGCTTCCAGGTCTTTGGACCGATTGACTCGAAATTTCCCCCAAGCGTGCTCCTGTACCGGCTGAACGAGACACAGCAGTCCCCGTTGGATTCGGGTGAAATTTGTATTTTTGGTGAATATTTTAGTCAGAGGGACAATCTTTCATGAGGCCTGGCTTAAGGCTGAGGCTAGGGTTAGGGTTAGGGTTAGGGTTAGTGATTGGCTGGACCGATTGACTCGAAATCGATCAGGCATGTCCTCCTCACTGGTGTAAGCAGGGTCGCCAGTTTTGGTTGGATTCCGGTGGAATTTGTATTTTACATGAATATTTTAAAGAAAAGACCATTTTTCACGAAAATATACCCCGCCCATTTATTTCAATAGCTTCCAGGTCTTTGGACCGATTGACTCGAAACTTCTCCCAAACGTGCTCCTATACTGGCTGAACGAGACACAGCAGTCCCCGTTGGATTCGGGTGGAATTTGTATTTTTGGTGAATATTTTAGTGAAATGGGCCATTTTAAATGAGGCTGGCTTAAGGGCTGCTGTTAGGGCTAGGGTTAGGGTTAAGGGGCTGGGGTTTCGGACCACGGTCGTCTTTTGACCGATTGACTCGAAATTGATCACGCATGTCCTCCTCACCGGTGGAATGAGGCTCGCCAGTTTTGGTTGGATTCTGGTGGAATTTGTATTTTACATGAATATTTTAAAGGAAAAGCGGCCATTTTTCATCAAAACCTCGGCCGATTTTTTCAATAGCTTCCAGGTCTTTGGACCGATTGACTCGAAATTTCCCCCAAGCGTGCTCCTGTACCGGCTGAACGAGACACAGCAGTCCCCGTTGGATTCGGGTGAAATTTGTATTTTTGGTGAATATTTTAGTCAGAGGGACAATCTTTCATGAGGCCTGGCTTAAGGCTGAGGCTAGGGTTAGGGTTAGGGTTAGGGTTAGTGATTGGCTGGACCGATTGACTCGAAATCGATCAGGCATGTCCTCCTCACTGGTGTAAGCAGGGTCGCCAGTTTTGGTTGGATTCCGGTGGAATTTGTATTTTACATGAATATTTTAAAGAAAAGACCATTTTTCACGAAAATATACCCCGCCCATTTATTTCAATAGCTTCCAGGTCTTTGGACCGATTGACTCGAAACTTCTCCCAAACGTGCTCCTATACTGGCTGAACGAGACACAGCAGTCCCCGTTGGATTCGGGTGGAATTTGTATTTTTGGTGAATATTTTAGTGAAAGGGGCCATTTTAAATGAGGCTGGCTTAAGGGCTGCTGTTAGGGCTAGGGTTAGGGTTAAGGGGCTGGGGTTTCGGACCACGGTCGTCTTTTGACCGATTGACTCGAAATTGATCACGCATGTCCTCCTCACCGGTGGAATGAGGCTCGCCAGTTTTGGTTGGATTCTGGTGGAATTTGTATTTTACATGAATATTTTAAAGGAAAAGCGGCCATTTTTCATCATAACCTCGGCCGATTTTTTCAATAGCTTCCAGGTCTTTGGACCGATTGACTCGAAATTTCCCCCAAGCGTGCTCCTGTACCGGCTGAACGAGACACAGCAGTCCCCGTTGGATTCGGGTGAAATTTGTATTTTTGGTGAATATTTTAGTCAGAGGGACAATCTTTCATGAGGCCTGGCTTAAGGCTGAGGCTAGGGTTAGGGTTAGGGTTAGGGTTAGTGATTGGCTGGACCGATTGACTCGAAATCGATCAGGCATGTCCTCCTCACTGGTGGAATGAGGCTCGCCAGTTTTGGTTGGATTCTGGTGGAATTTGTATTTTACATGAATATTTTAAAGGAAAAGCGGCCATTTTTCATCAAAACCTCGGCCGATTTTTTCAATAGCTTCCAGGTCTTTGGACCGATTGACTCGAAATTTCCCCCAAGCGTGCTCCTGTACCGGCTGAACGAGACACAGCAGTCCCCGTTGGATTCGGGTGAAATTTGTATTTTTGGTGAATATTTTAGTCAGAGGGACAATCTTTCATGAGGCCTGGCTTAAGGCTGAGGCTAGGGTTAGGGTTAGGGTTAGGGTTAGTGATTGGCTGGACCGATTGACTCGAAATCGATCAGGCATGTCCTCCTCACTGGTGTAAGCAGGGTCGCCAGTTTTGGTTGGATTCCGGTGGAATTTGTATTTTACATGAATATTTTAAAGAAAAGACCATTTTTCACGAAAATATACCCCGCCCATTTATTTCAATAGCTTCCAGGTCTTTGGACCGATTGACTCGAAACTTCTCCCAAACGTGCTCCTATACTGGCTGAACGAGACACAGCAGTCCCCGTTGGATTCGGGTGGAATTTGTATTTTTGGTGAATATTTTAGTGAAAGGGGCCATTTTAAATGAGGCTGGCTTAAGGGCTGCTGTTAGGGCTAGGGTTAGGGTTAAGGGGCTGGGGTTTCGGACCACGGTCGTCTTTTGACCGATTGACTCGAAATTGATCACGCATGTCCTCCTCACCGGTGGAATGAGGCTCGCCAGTTTTGGTTGGATTCTGGTGGAATTTGTATTTTACATGAATATTTTAAAGGAAAAGCGGCCATTTTTCATCAAAACCTCGGCCGATTTTTTCAATAGCTTCCAGGTCTTTGGACCGATTGACTCGAAATTTCCCCCAAGCGTGCTCCTGTACCGGCTGAACGAGACACAGCAGTCCCCGTTGGATTCGGGTGAAATTTGTATTTTTGGTGAATATTTTAGTCAGAGGGACAATCTTTCATGAGGCCTGGCTTAAGGCTGAGGCTAGGGTTAGGGTTAGGGTTAGGGTTAGTGATTGGCTGGACCGATTGACTCGAAATCGATCAGGCATGTCCTCCTCACTGGTGTAAGCAGGGTCGCCAGTTTTGGTTGGATTCCGGTGGAATTTGTATTTTACATGAATATTTTAAAGAAAAGACCATTTTTCACGAAAATATACCCCGCCCATTTATTTCAATAGCTTCCAGGTCTTTGGACCGATTGACTCGAAACTTCTCCCAAACGTGCTCCTATACTGGCTGAACGAGACACAGCAGTCCCCGTTGGATTCGGGTGGAATTTGTATTTTTGGTGAATATTTTAGTGAAAGGTGCCATTTTAAATGAGGCTGGCTTAAGGGCTGCTGTTAGGGCTAGGGTTAGGGTTAAGGGGCTGGGGTTTCGGACCACGGTCGTCTTTTGACCGATTGACTCGAAATTGATCACGCATGTCCTCCTCACCGGTGGAATGAGGCTCGCCAGTTTTGGTTGGATTCTGGTGGAATTTGTATTTTACATGAATATTTTAAAGGAAAAGCGGCCATTTTTCATCAAAACCTCGGCCGATTTTTTCAATAGCTTCCAGGTCTTTGGACCGATTGACTCGAAATTTCCCCCAAGCGTGCTCCTGTACCGGCTGAACGAGACACAGCAGTCCCCGTTGGATTCGGGTGAAATTTGTATTTTTGGTGAATATTTTAGTGAAAGGGGCCATTTTAAATGAGGCTGGCTTAAGGGCTGCTGTTAGGGCTAGGGTTAGGGTTAAGGGGCTGGGGTTTCGGACCACGGTCGTCTTTTGACCGATTGACTCGAAATTGATCACGCATGTCCTCCTCACCGGTGGAATGAGGCTCGCCAGTTTTGGTTGGATTCTGGTGGAATTTGTATTTTACATGAATATTTTAAAGGAAAAGCGGCCATTTTTCATCATAACCTCGGCCGATTTTTTCAATAGCTTCCAGGTCTTTGGACCGATTGACTCGAAATTTCCCCCAAGCGTGCTCCTGTACCGGCTGAACGAGACACAGCAGTCCCCGTTGGATTCGGGTGAAATTTGTATTTTTGGTGAATATTTTAGTCAGAGGGACAATCTTTCATGAGGCCTGGCTTAAGGCTGAGGCTAGGGTTAGGGTTAGGGTTAGGGTTAGTGATTGGCTGGACCGATTGACTCGAAATCGATCAGGCATGTCCTCCTCACTGGTGTAAGCAGGGTCGCCAGTTTTGGTTGGATTCCGGTGGAATTTGTATTTTACATGAATATTTTAAAGAAAAGACCATTTTTCACGAAAATATACCCCGCCCATTTATTTCAATAGCTTCCAGGTCTTTGGACCGATTGACTCGAAACTTCTCCCAAACGTGCTCCTATACTGGCTGAACGAGACACAGCAGTCCCCGTTGGATTCGGGTGGAATTTGTATTTTTGGTGAATATTTTAGTGAAATGGGCCATTTTAAATGAGGCTGGCTTAAGGGCTGCTGTTAGGGCTAGGGTTAGGGTTAAGGGGCTGGGGTTTCGGACCACGGTCGTCTTTTGACCGATTGACTCGAAATTGATCACGCATGTCCTCCTCACCGGTGGAATGAGGCTCGCCAGTTTTGGTTGGATTCTGGTGGAATTTGTATTTTACATGAATATTTTAAAGGAAAAGCGGCCATTTTTCATCAAAACCTCGGCCGATTTTTTCAATAGCTTCCAGGTCTTTGGACCGATTGACTCGAAATTTCCCCCAAGCGTGCTCCTGTACCGGCTGAACGAGACACAGCAGTCCCCGTTGGATTCGGGTGAAATTTGTATTTTTGGTGAATATTTTAGTCAGAGGGACAATCTTTCATGAGGCCTGGCTTAAGGCTGAGGCTAGGGTTAGGGTTAGGGTTAGGGTTAGTGATTGGCTGGACCGATTGACTCGAAATCGATCAGGCATGTCCTCCTCACTGGTTTAAGCAGGGTCGCCAGTTTTGGTTGGATTCCGGTGGAATTTGTATTTTACATGAATATTTTAAAGAAAAGACCATTTTTCACGAAAATATACCCCGCCCATTTATTTCAATAGCTTCCAGGTCTTTGGACCGATTGACTCGAAACTTCTCCCAAACGTGCTCCTATACTGGCTGAACGAGACACAGCAGTCCCCGTTGGATTCGGGTGGAATTTGTATTTTTGGTGAATATTTTAGTGAAAGGTGCCATTTTAAATGAGGCTGGCTTAAGGGCTGCTGTTAGGGCTAGGGTTAGGGTTAAGGGGCTGGGGTTTCGGACCACGGTCGTCTTTTGACCGATTGACTCGAAATTGATCACGCATGTCCTCCTCACCGGTGGAATGAGGCTCGCCAGTTTTGGTTGGATTCTGGTGGAATTTGTATTTTACATGAATATTTTAAAGGAAAAGCGGCCATTTTTCATCAAAACCTCGGCCGATTTTTTCAATAGCTTCCAGGTCTTTGGACCGATTGACTCGAAATTTCCCCCAAGCGTGCTCCTGTACCGGCTGAACGAGACACAGCAGTCCCCGTTGGATTCGGGTGGAATTTGTATTTTTGGTGAACATTTTAGTGAAAGGGGCCATTTTAAATGAGGCTGGCTTAAGGGCTGCTGTTAGGGCTAGGGTTAGGGTTAAGGGGCTGGGGTTTCGGACCACGGTCGTCTTTTGACCGATTGACTCGAAATTGATCACGCATGTCCTCCTCACCGGTGGAATGAGGCTCGCCAGTTTTGGTTGGATTCTGGTGGAATTTGTATTTTACATGAATATTTTAAAGGAAAAGCGGCCATTTTTCATCATAACCTCGGCCGATTTTTTCAATAGCTTCCAGGTCTTTGGACCGATTGACTCGAAATTTCCCCCAAGCGTGCTCCTGTACCGGCTGAACGAGACACAGCAGTCCCCGTTGGATTCGGGTGAAATTTGTATTTTTGGTGAATATTTTAGTCAGAGGGACAATCTTTCATGAGGCCTGGCTTAAGGCTGAGGCTAGGGTTAGGGTTAGGGTTAGGGTTAGTGATTGGCTGGACCGATTGACTCGAAATCGATCAGGCATGTCCTCCTCACTGGTGTAAGCAGGGTCGCCAGTTTTGGTTGGATTCCGGTGGAATTTGTATTTTACATGAATATTTTAAAGAAAAGACCATTTTTCACGAAAATATACCCCGCCCATTTATTTCAATAGCTTCCAGGTCTTTGGACCGATTGACTCGAAACTTCTCCCAAACGTGCTCCTATACTGGCTGAACGAGACACAGCAGTCCCCGTTGGATTCGGGTGGAATTTGTATTTTTGGTGAATATTTTAGTGAAAGGGGCCATTTTAAATGAGGCTGGCTTAAGGGCTGCTGTTAGGGCTAGGGTTAGGGTTAAGGGGCTGGGGTTTCGGACCACGGTCGTCTTTTGACCGATTGACTCGAAATTGATCACGCATGTCCTCCTCACCGGTGGAATGAGGCTCGCCAGTTTTGGTTGGATTCTGGTGGAATTTGTATTTTACATGAATATTTTAAAGGAAAAGCGGCCATTTTTCATCAAAACCTCGGCCGATTTTTTCAATAGCTTCCAGGTCTTTGGACCGATTGACTCGAAATTTCCCCCAAGCGTGCTCCTGTACCGGCTGAACGAGACACAGCAGTCCCCGTTGGATTCGGGTGAAATTTGTATTTTTGGTGAATATTTTAGTCAGAGGGACAATCTTTCATGAGGCCTGGCTTAAGGCTGAGGCTAGGGTTAGGGTTAGGGTTAGGGTTAGTGATTGGCTGGACCGATTGACTCGAAATCGATCAGGCATGTCCTCCTCACTGGTTTAAGCAGGGTCGCCAGTTTTGGTTGGATTCCGGTGGAATTTGTATTTTACATGAATATTTTAAAGAAAAGACCATTTTTCACGAAAATATACCCCGCCCATTTATTTCAATAGCTTCCAGGTCTTTGGACCGATTGACTCGAAACTTCTCCCAAACGTGCTCCTATACTGGCTGAACGAGACACAGCAGTCCCCGTTGGATTCGGGTGGAATTTGTATTTTTGGTGAATATTTTAGTGAAAGGGGCCATTTTAAATGAGGCTGGCTTAAGGGCTGCTGTTAGGGTTAAGGGGCTGGGGTTTCGGACCACGGTCGTCTTTTGACCGATTGACTCGAAATTGATCACGCATGTCCTCCTCACCGGTGGAATGAGGCTCGCCAGTTTTGGTTGGATTCTGGTGGAATTTGTATTTTACATGAATATTTTAAAGGAAAAGCGGCCATTTTTCATCAAAACCTCGGCCGATTTTTTCAATAGCTTCCAGGTCTTTGGACCGATTGACTCGAAATTTCCCCCAAGCGTGCTCCTGTACCGGCTGAACGAGACACAGCAGTCCCCGTTGGATTCGGGTGAAATTTGTATTTTTGGTGAATATTTTAGTCAGAGGGACAATCTTTCATGAGGCCTGGCTTAAGGCTGAGGCTAGGGTTAGGGTTAGGGTTAGTGATTGGCTGGACCGGTTGACTCGAAATCGATCAGGCATGTCCTACTCACTGGTGTAAGCAGGGTCGCCAGTTTTGGTTGGATTCCGGTGGAATTTGTATTTTACATGAATATTTTAAAGAAAAGACCATTTTTCACAAAAATATACCCCGCCCATTTATTTCAATAGCTTCCAGGTCTTTGGACCGATTGACTCGAAACTTCTCCCAAACGTGCTCCTATACTGGCTGAACGAGACACAGCAGTCCCCGTTGGATTCGGGTGGAATTTGTATTTTTGGTGAATATTTTAGTGAAAGGGGCCATTTTAAATGAGGCTGGCTTAAGGGCTGCTGTTAGGGTTAAGGGGCTGGGGTTTCGGACCACGGTCGTCTTTTGACCGATTGACTCGAAATTGATCACGCATGTCCTCCTCACCGGTGGAATGAGGCTCGCCAGTTTTGGTTGGATTCTGGTGGAATTTGTATTTTACATGAATATTTTAAAGGAAAAGCGGCCATTTTTCATCATAACCTCGGCCGATTTTTTCAATAGCTTCCAGGTCTTTGGACCGATTGACTCGAAATTTCCCCCAAGCGTGCTCCTGTACCGGCTGAACGAGACACAGCAGTCCCCGTTGGATTCGGGTGAAATTTGTATTTTTGGTGAATATTTTAGTCAGAGGGACAATCTTTCATGAGGCCTGGCTTAAGGCTGAGGCTAGGGTTAGGGTTAGGGTTAGGGTTAGTGATTGGCTGGACCGATTGACTCAAAATCGATCATGCATGTCCTCCTCACTGGTGTAAGCAGGGTCGCCAGTTTTGGTTGGATTCCGGTGGAATTTGTATTTTACATGAATATTTTAAAGAAAAGACCATTTTTCACGAAAATATACCCCGCCCATTTATTTCAGTAGCTTCCAGGTCTTTGGACCGATTGACTCGAAATTTCTCCCAAACGTGCTCCTATACTGGCTGAACGAGACACAGCAGTCCCCGTTGGATTCGGGTGGAATTTGTATTTTTGGTGAATATTTTAGTGAAAGGGGCCATTTTAAATGAGGCTGGCTTAAGGGCTGCTGTTAGGGCTAGGGTTAGGGTTAAGGGGCTGGGGTTTCGGACCACGGTCGTCTTTTGACCGATTGACTCGAAATTGATCACGCATGTCCTCCTCACCGGTGGAATGAGGCTCGCCAGTTTTGGTTGGATTCTGGTGGAATTTGTATTTCACATGAATATTTTAAAGGAAAAGCGGCCATTTTTCATCAAAACCTCGGCCGATATTTTCAATAGCTTCCAGGTCTTTGGACCGATTGACTCGAAATTTCCCCCAAGTGTGCTCCTGTACCGGCTGAACGAGACACAGCAGTCCCCGTTGGATTCAGGTGAAATTTGTATTTTTGGTGAATATTTTAGTCAGAGGGACAATCTTTCATGAGGCCTGGCTTAAGGCTGAGGCTAGGGTTAGGGTTAGGGTTAGGGTTAGTGATTGGCTGGACCGATTGACTCGAAATTTCCCCCAAGCGTGCTCCTGTACCGGCTGAACGAGACACAGCAGTCCCCGTTGGATTCGGGTGAAATTTGTATTTTTGGTGAATATTTTAGTCAGAGGGACAATCTTTCGTGAGGCCTGGCTTAAGGCTGAGGCTAGGGTTAGGGTTAGGATTAGGGTTAGTGATTGGCTGGACCGATTGACTCGAAATCGATCAGGCATGTCTTCCTCACTGGTGTAAGCAGGGTCGCCAGTTTTGGTTGGATTCCGGTGGAATTTGTATTTTACATGAATATTTTAAAGAAAAGACCATTTTTCACGAAAATATACCCCGCCCATTTATTTCAATAGCTTCCAGGTCTTTGGACCGATTGACTCGAAACTTCTCCCAAACGTGCTCCTATACTGGCTGAACGAGACACAGCAGTCCCCGTTGGATTCGGGTGGAATTTGTATTTTTGGTGAATATTTTAGTGAAATGGGCCATTTTAAATGAGGCTGGCTTAAGGGCTGCTGTTAGGGCTAGGGTTAGGGTTAAGGGGCTGGGGTTTCGGACCACGGTCGTCTTTTGACCGATTGACTCGAAATCGATCAGGCATGTCCTCCTCACTGGTGTAAGCAGGGTCGCCAGTTTTGGTTGGATTCCGGTGGAATTTGTATTTTACATGAATATTTTAAAGAAAAGACCATTTTTCACGAAAATATACCCCGCCCATTTATTTCAATAGCTTCCAGGTCTTTGGACCGATTGACTCGAAATTTCCCCCAAGCGTGCTCCTGTACCGGCTGAACGAGACACAGCAGTCCCCGTTGGATTCGGGTGAAATTTGTATTTTTGGTGAATATTTTAGTCAGAGGGACAATCTTTCGTGAGGCCTGGCTTAAGGCTGAGGCTAGGGTTAGGGTTAGGGTTAGTGATTGGCTGGACCGATTGACTCGAAATCGATCAGGCATGTCTTCCTCACTGGTGTAAGCAGGGTCGCCAGTTTTGGTTGGATTCCGGTGGAATTTGTATTTTACATGAATATTTTAAAGAAAAGACCATTTTTCACGAAAATATACCCCGCCCATTTATTTCAATAGCTTCCAGGTCTTTGGACCGATTGACTCGAAACTTCTCCCAAACGTGCTCCTATACTGGCTGAACGAGACACAGCAGTCCCCGTTGGATTCGGGTGGAATTTGTATTTTTGGTGAATATTTTAGTGAAAGGGGCCATTTTAAATGAGGCTGGCTTAAGGGCTGCTGTTAGGGCTAGGGTTAGGGTTAAGGGGCTGGGGTTTCGGACCACGGTCGTCTTTTGACCGATTGACTCGAAATTGATCACGCATGTCCTCCTCCCCGGTGGAATGAGGCTCGCCAGTTTTGGTTGGATTCTGGTGGAATTTGTATTTTACATGAATATTTTAAAGGAAAAGCGGCCATTTTTCATCAAAACCTCGGCCGATTTTTTCAATAGCTTCCAGGTCTTTGGACCGATTGACTCGAAATTTCCCCCAAGCGTGCTCCTGTACCGGCTGAACGAGACACAACAGTCCCCGTTGGATTCGGGTGAAATTTGTATTTTTGGTGAACATTTTAGTCAGAGGGACAATCTTTCATGAGGCCTGGCTTAAGGCTGAGATAGGGTTAGGGTTAGGGTTAGGGTTAGTGATTGGCTGGACCGATTGACTCGAAATCGATCAGGCATGTCCTCCTCACTGGTGTAAGCAGGGTCGCCAGTTTTGGTTGGATTCCGGTGGAATTTGTATTTTACATGAATATTTAAAAGAAAAGACCATTTTTCACGAAAATATACCCCGCCCATTTATTTCAATAGCTTCCAGGTCTTTGGACCGATTGACTCGAAACTTCTCCCAAACGTGCTCCTATACTGGCTGAACGAGACACAGCAGTCCCCGTTGGATTCGGGTGGAATTTGTATTTTTGGTGAATATTTTAGTGAAAGGGGCCATTTTAAATGAGGCTGGCTTAAGGGCTGCTGTTAGGGCTAGGGTTAGGGTTAAGGGGCTGGGGTTTCGGACCACGGTCGTCTTTTGACCGATTGACTCGAAATTGATCACGCATGTCCTCCTCACCGGTGGAATGAGGCTCGCCAGTTTTGGTTGGATTCTGGTGGAATTTGTATTTTACATGAATATTTTAAAGGAAAAGCGGCCATTTTTCATCAAAACCTCGGCCGATTTTTTCAATAGCTTCCAGGTCTTTGGACCGATTGACTCGAAATTTCCCCCAAGCGTGCTCCTGTACCGGCTGAACGAGACACAGCAGTCCCCGTTGGATTCGGGTGAAATTTGTATTTTTGGTGAATATTTTAGTCAGAGGGACAATCTTTCGTGAGGCCTGGCTTAAGGCTGAGGCTAGGGTTAGGGTTAGGGTTAGTGATTGGCTGGACCGATTGACTCGAAATCGATCAGGCATGTCTTCCTCACTGGTGTAAGCAGGGTCGCCAGTTTTGGTTGGATTCCGGTGGAATTTGTATTTTACATGAATATTTTAAAGAAAAGACCATTTTTCACGAAAATATACCCCGCCCATTTATTTCAATAGCTTCCAGGTCTTTGGACCGATTGACTCGAAACTTCTCCCAAACGTGCTCCTATACTGGCTGAACGAGACACAGCAGTCCCCGTTGGATTCGGGTGGAATTTGTATTTTTGGTGAATATTTTAGTGAAAGGGGCCATTTTAAATGAGGCTGGCTTAAGGGCTGCTGTTAGGGCTAGGGTTAGGGTTAAGGGGCTGGGGTTTCGGACCACGGTCGTCTTTTGACCGATTGACTCGAAATTGATCACGCATGTCCTCCTCCCCGGTGGAATGAGGCTCGCCAGTTTTGGTTGGATTCTGGTGGAATTTGTATTTTACATGAATATTTTAAAGAAAAGACCATTTTTCACGAAAATATACCCCGCCCATTTATTTCAATAGCTTCCAGGTCTTTGGACCGATTGACTCGAAACTTCTCCCAAACGTGCTCCTATACTGGCTGAACGAGACACAGCAGTCCCCGTTGGATTCGGGTGGAATTTGTATTTTTGGTGAATATTTTAGTGAAATGGGCCATTTTAAATGAGGCTGGCTTAAGGGCTGCTGTTAGGGCTAGGGTTAGGGTTAAGGGGCTGGGGTTTCGGACCACGGTCGTCTTTTGACCGATTGACTCGAAATCGATCAGGCATGTCCTCCTCACTGGTGTAAGCAGGGTCGCCAGTTTTGGTTGGATTCCGGTGGAATTTGTATTTTACATGAATATTTTAAAGAAAAGACCATTTTTCACGAAAATATACCCCGCCCATTTATTTCAATAGCTTCCAGGTCTTTGGACCGATTGACTCGAAATTTCCCCCAAGCGTGCTCCTGTACCGGCTGAACGAGACACAGCAGTCCCCGTTGGATTCGGGTGAAATTTGTATTTTTGGTGAATATTTTAGTCAGAGGGACAATCTTTCGTGAGGCCTGGCTTAAGGCTGAGGCTAGGGTTAGGGTTAGGGTTAGTGATTGGCTGGACCGATTGACTCGAAATCGATCAGGCATGTCTTCCTCACTGGTGTAAGCAGGGTCGCCAGTTTTGGTTGGATTCCGGTGGAATTTGTATTTTACATGAATATTTTAAAGAAAAGACCATTTTTCACGAAAATATACCCCGCCCATTTATTTCAATAGCTTCCAGGTCTTTGGACCGATTGACTCGAAACTTCTCCCAAACGTGCTCCTATACTGGCTGAACGAGACACAGCAGTCCCCGTTGGATTCGGGTGGAATTTGTATTTTTGGTGAATATTTTAGTGAAAGGGGCCATTTTAAATGAGGCTGGCTTAAGGGCTGCTGTTAGGGCTAGGGTTAGGGTTAAGGGGCTGGGGTTTCGGACCACGGTCGTCTTTTGACCGATTGACTCGAAATTGATCACGCATGTCCTCCTCCCCGGTGGAATGAGGCTCGCCAGTTTTGGTTGGATTCTGGTGGAATTTGTATTTTACATGAATATTTTAAAGGAAAAGCGGCCATTTTTCATCAAAACCTCGGCCGATTTTTTCAATAGCTTCCAGGTCTTTGGACCGATTGACTCGAAATTTCCCCCAAGCGTGCTCCTGTACCGGCTGAACGAGACACAACAGTCCCCGTTGGATTCGGGTGAAATTTGTATTTTTGGTGAACATTTTAGTCAGAGGGACAATCTTTCATGAGGCCTGGCTTAAGGCTGAGATAGGGTTAGGGTTAGGGTTAGGGTTAGTGATTGGCTGGACCGATTGACTCGAAATCGATCAGGCATGTCCTCCTCACTGGTGTAAGCAGGGTCGCCAGTTTTGGTTGGATTCCGGTGGAATTTGTATTTTACATGAATATTTAAAAGAAAAGACCATTTTTCACGAAAATATACCCCGCCCATTTATTTCAATAGCTTCCAGGTCTTTGGACCGATTGACTCGAAACTTCTCCCAAACGTGCTCCTATACTGGCTGAACGAGACACAGCAGTCCCCGTTGGATTCGGGTGGAATTTGTATTTTTGGTGAATATTTTAGTGAAAGGGGCCATTTTAAATGAGGCTGGCTTAAGGGCTGCTGTTAGGGCTAGGGTTAGGGTTAAGGGGCTGGGGTTTCGGACCACGGTCGTCTTTTGACCGATTGACTCGAAATTGATCACGCATGTCCTCCTCACCGGTGGAATGAGGCTCGCCAGTTTTGGTTGGATTCTGGTGGAATTTGTATTTTACATGAATATTTTAAAGGAAAAGCGGCCATTTTTCATCAAAACCTCGGCCGATTTTTTCAATAGCTTCCAGGTCTTTGGACCGATTGACTCGAAATTTCCCCCAAGCGTGCTCCTGTACCGGCTGAACGAGACACAGCAGTCCCCGTTGGATTCGGGTGAAATTTGTATTTTTGGTGAATATTTTAGTCAGAGGGACAATCTTTCGTGAGGCCTGGCTTAAGGCTGAGGCTAGGGTTAGGGTTAGGGTTAGTGATTGGCTGGACCGATTGACTCGAAATCGATCAGGCATGTCTTCCTCACTGGTGTAAGCAGGGTCGCCAGTTTTGGTTGGATTCCGGTGGAATTTGTATTTTACATGAATATTTTAAAGAAAAGACCATTTTTCACGAAAATATACCCCGCCCATTTATTTCAATAGCTTCCAGGTCTTTGGACCGATTGACTCGAAACTTCTCCCAAACGTGCTCCTATACTGGCTGAACGAGACACAGCAGTCCCCGTTGGATTCGGGTGGAATTTGTATTTTTGGTGAATATTTTAGTGAAAGGGGCCATTTTAAATGAGGCTGGCTTAAGGGCTGCTGTTAGGGCTAGGGTTAGGGTTAAGGGGCTGGGGTTTCGGACCACGGTCGTCTTTTGACCGATTGACTCGAAATTGATCACGCATGTCCTCCTCCCCGGTGGAATGAGGCTCGCCAGTTTTGGTTGGATTCTGGTGGAATTTGTATTTTACATGAATATTTTAAAGGAAAAGCGGCCATTTTTCATCAAAACCTCGGCCGATTTTTTCAATAGCTTCCAGGTCTTTGGACCGATTGACTCGAAATTTCCCCCAAGCGTGCTCCTGTACCGGCTGAACGAGACACAACAGTCCCCGTTGGATTCGGGTGAAATTTGTATTTTTGGTGAACATTTTAGTCAGAGGGACAATCTTTCATGAGGCCTGGCTTAAGGCTGAGATAGGGTTAGGGTTAGGGTTAGGGTTAGTGATTGGCTGGACCGATTGACTCGAAATCGATCAGGCATGTCCTCCTCACTGGTGTAAGCAGGGTCGCCAGTTTTGGTTGGATTCCGGTGGAATTTGTATTTTACATGAATATTTAAAAGAAAAGACCATTTTTCACGAAAATATACCCCGCCCATTTATTTCAATAGCTTCCAGGTCTTTGGACCGATTGACTCGAAACTTCTCCCAAACGTGCTCCTATACTGGCTGAACGAGACACAGCAGTCCCCGTTGGATTCGGGTGGAATTTGTATTTTTGGTGAATATTTTAGTGAAAGGGGCCATTTTAAATGAGGCTGGCTTAAGGGCTGCTGTTAGGGCTAGGGTTAGGGTTAAGGGGCTGGGGTTTCGGACCACGGTCGTCTTTTGACCGATTGACTCGAAATTGATCACGCATGTCCTCCTCACCGGTGGAATGAGGCTCGCCAGTTTTGGTTGGATTCTGGTGGAATTTGTATTTTACATGAATATTTTAAAGGAAAAGCGGCCATTTTTCATCAAAACCTCGGCCGATTTTTTCAATAGCTTCCAGGTCTTTGGACCGATTGACTCGAAATTTCCCCCAAGCGTGCTCCTGTACCGGCTGAACGAGACACAACAGTCCCCGTTGGATTCGGGTGAAATTTGTATTTTTGGTGAACATTTTAGTCAGAGGGACAATCTTTCATGAGGCCTGGCTTAAGGCTGAGATAGGGTTAGGGTTAGGGTTAGGGTTAGTGATTGGCTGGACCGATTGACTCGAAATCGATCAGGCATGTCCTCCTCACTGGTGTAAGCAGGGTCGCCAGTTTTGGTTGGATTCCGGTGGAATTTGTATTTTACATGAATATTTAAAAGAAAAGACCATTTTTCACGAAAATATACCCCGCCCATTTATTTCAATAGCTTCCAGGTCTTTGGACCGATTGACTCGAAACTTCTCCCAAACGTGCTCCTATACTGGCTGAACGAGACACAGCAGTCCCCGTTGGATTCGGGTGGAATTTGTATTTTTGGTGAATATTTTAGTGAAAGGGGCCATTTTAAATGAGGCTGGCTTAAGGGCTGCTGTTAGGGCTAGGGTTAGGGTTAAGGGGCTGGGGTTTCGGACCACGGTCGTCTTTTGACCGATTGACTCGAAATTGATCACGCATGTCCTCCTCACCGGTGGAATGAGGCTCGCCAGTTTTGGTTGGATTCTGGTGGAATTTGTATTTTACATGAATATTTTAAAGGAAAAGCGGCCATTTTTCATCAAAACCTCGGCCGATTTTTTCAATAGCTTCCAGGTCTTTGGACCGATTGACTCGAAATTTCCCCCAAGCGTGCTCCTGTACCGGCTGAACGAGACACAGCAGTCCCCGTTGGTTTCGGGTGAAATTTGTATTTTTGGTGAATATTTTAGTCAGAGGGACAATCTTTCATGAGGCCTGGCTTAAGGCTGAGGCTAGGGTTAGGGTTAGGGTTAGTGATTGGCTGGACCGATTGACTCGAAATCGATCAGGCATGTCCTCCTCACTGGTGTAAGCAGGGTCGGCAGTTTTGGTTGGATTCCGGTGGAATTTGTATTTTACATGAATATTTTAAAGAAAAGACCATTTTTCACGAAAATATACCCCGCCCATTTATTTCAATAGCTTCCAGGTCTTTGGACCGATTGACTCGAAACTTCTCCCAAACGTGCTCCTATACTGGCTGAACGAGACACAGCAGTCCCCGTTGGATTCGGGTGGAATTTGTATTTTTGGTGAATATTTTAGTGAAAAGCGGCCATTTTTCATCAAAACCTCGGCTGATTTTTTCAATAGCTTCCAGGTCTTTGGACCGATTGACTCGAAATTTCCCCCAAGCGTGCTCCTGTACCGGCTGAACGAGACACAGCAGTCCCCGTTGGTTTCGGGTGAAATTTGTATTTTTGGTGAATATTTTAGTCAGAGGGACAATCTTTCATGAGGCCTGGCTTAAGGCTGAGGCTAGGGTTAGGGTTAGGGTTAGGGTTAGTGATTGGCTGGACCGATTGACTCGAAATCGATCAGGCATGTCCTCCTCACTGGTGTAAGCAGGGTCGCCAGTTTTGGTTGGATTCCGGTGGAATTTGTATTTTACATGAATATTTTAAAATATAAGACCATTTTTCACGAAAATATACCCCGCCCATTTATTTCAATAGCTTCCAGGTCTTTGGACCGATTGACTCGAAACTTCTCCCAAACGTGCTCCTATACTGGCTGAACGAGACACAGCAGTCCCCGTTGGATTCGGGTGGAATTTGTATTTTTGGTGAATATTTTAGTGAAAGGGGCCATTTTAAATGAGGCTGGCTTAAGGGCTGCTGTTAGGGCTAGGGTTAGGGTTAAGGGGCTGGGGTTTCGGACCACGGTCGTCTTTTGACCGATTGACTCGAAATTGATCACGCATGTCCTCCTCACCGGTGGAATGAGGCTCGCCAGTTTTGGTTGGATTCTGGTGGAATTTGTATTTTACATGAATATTTTAAAGGAAAAGCGGCCATTTTTCATCAAAACCTCGGCCGATTTTTTCAATAGCTTCCAGGTCTTTGGACCGATTGACTCGAAATTTCCCCCAAGCGTGCTCCTGTACCGGCTGAACGAGACACAACAGTCCCCGTTGGATTCGGGTGAAATTTGTATTTTTGGTGAACATTTTAGTCAGAGGGACAATCTTTCATGAGGCCTGGCTTAAGGCTGAGATAGGGTTAGGGTTAGGGTTAGGGTTAGTGATTGGCTGGACCGATTGACTCGAAATCGATCAGGCATGTCCTCCTCACTGGTGTAAGCAGGGTCGCCAGTTTTGGTTGGATTCCGGTGGAATTTGTATTTTACATGAATATTTAAAAGAAAAGACCATTTTTCACGAAAATATACCCCGCCCATTTATTTCAATAGCTTCCAGGTCTTTGGACCGATTGACTCGAAACTTCTCCCAAACGTGCTCCTATACTGGCTGAACGAGACACAGCAGTCCCCGTTGGATTCGGGTGGAATTTGTATTTTTGGTGAATATTTTAGTGAAAGGGGCCATTTTAAATGAGGCTGGCTTAAGGGCTGCTGTTAGGGCTAGGGTTAGGGTTAAGGGGCTGGGGTTTCGGACCACGGTCGTCTTTTGACCGATTGACTCGAAATTGATCACGCATGTCCTCCTCACCGGTGGAATGAGGCTCGCCAGTTTTGGTTGGATTCTGGTGGAATTTGTATTTTACATGAATATTTTAAAGGAAAAGCGGCCATTTTTCATCAAAACCTCGGCCGATTTTTTCAATAGCTTCCAGGTCTTTGGACCGATTGACTCGAAATTTCCCCCAAGCGTGCTCCTGTACCAGCTGAACGAGACACAGCAGTCCCCGTTGGTTTCGGGTGAAATTTGTATTTTTGGTGAATATTTTAGTCAGAGGGACAATCTTTCATGAGGCCTGGCTTAAGGCTGAGGCTAGGGTTAGGGTTAGGGTTAGGGTTAGTGATTGGCTGGACCGATTGACTCGAAATCGATCAGGCATGTCCTCCTCACTGGTGTAAGCAGGGTCGCCAGTTTTGGTTGGATTCCGGTGGAATTTGTATTTTACATGAATATTTTAAAGAAAAGACCATTTTTCACGAAAATATACCCCGCCCATTTATTTCAATAGCTTCCAGGTCTTTGGACCGATTGACTCGAAACTTCTCCCAAACGTGCTCCTATACTGGCTGAACGAGACACAGCAGTCCCCGTTGGATTCGGGTGGAATTTGTATTTTTGGTGAATATTTTAGTGAAAGGGGCCATTTTAAATGAGGCTGGCTTAAGGGCTGCTGTTAGGGCTAGGGTTAGGGTTAAGGGGCTGGGGTTTCGGACCACGGTCGTCTTTTGACCGATTGACTCGAAATTGATCACGCATGTCCTCCTCACCGGTGGAATGAGGCTCGCCAGTTTTGGTTGGATTCTGGTGGAATTTGTATTTTACATGAATATTTTAAAGGAAAAGCGGCCATTTTTCATCAAAACCTCGGCCGATTTTTTCAATAGCTTCCAGGTCTTTGGACCGATTGACTCGAAATTTCCCCCAAGCGTGCTCCTGTACCGGCTGAACGAGACACAACAGTCCCCGTTGGATTCGGGTGAAATTTGTATTTTTGGTGAACATTTTAGTCAGAGGGACAATCTTTCATGAGGCCTGGCTTAAGGCTGAGATAGGGTTAGGGTTAGGGTTAGGGTTAGTGATTGGCTGGACCGATTGACTCGAAATCGATCAGGCATGTCCTCCTCACTGGTGTAAGCAGGGTCGCCAGTTTTGGTTGGATTCCGGTGGAATTTGTATTTTACATGAATATTTAAAAGAAAAGACCATTTTTCACGAAAATATACCCCGCCCATTTATTTCAATAGCTTCCAGGTCTTTGGACCGATTGACTCGAAACTTCTCCCAAACGTGCTCCTATACTGGCTGAACGAGACACAGCAGTCCCCGTTGGATTCGGGTGGAATTTGTATTTTTGGTGAATATTTTAGTGAAAGGGGCCATTTTAAATGAGGCTGGCTTAAGGGCTGCTGTTAGGGCTAGGGTTAGGGTTAAGGGGCTGGGGTTTCGGACCACGGTCGTCTTTTGACCGATTGACTCGAAATTGATCACGCATGTCCTCCTCACCGGTGGAATGAGGCTCGCCAGTTTTGGTTGGATTCTGGTGGAATTTGTATTTTACATGAATATTTTAAAGGAAAAGCGGCCATTTTTCATCAAAACCTCGGCCGATTTTTTCAATAGCTTCCAGGTCTTTGGACCGATTGACTCGAAATTTCCCCCAAGCGTGCTCCTGTACCGGCTGAACGAGACACAGCAGTCCCCGTTGGTTTCGGGTGAAATTTGTATTTTTGGTGAATATTTTAGTCAGAGGGACAATCTTTCATGAGGCCTGGCTTAAGGCTGAGGCTAGGGTTAGGGTTAGGGTTAGTGATTGGCTGGACCGATTGACTCGAAATCGATCAGGCATGTCCTCCTCACTGGTGTAAGCAGGGTCGGCAGTTTTGGTTGGATTCCGGTGGAATTTGTATTTTACATGAATATTTTAAAGAAAAGACCATTTTTCACGAAAATATACCCCGCCCATTTATTTCAATAGCTTCCAGGTCTTTGGACCGATTGACTCGAAACTTCTCCCAAACGTGCTCCTATACTGGCTGAACGAGACACAGCAGTCCCCGTTGGATTCGGGTGGAATTTGTATTTTTGGTGAATATTTTAGTGAAAGGGGCCATTTTAAATGAGGCTGGCTTAAGGGCTGCTGTTAGGGCTAGGGTTAGGGTTAAGGGGCTGGGGTTTCGGACCACGGTCGTCTTTTGACCGATTGACTCGAAATTGATCACGCATGTCCTCCTCACCGGTGGAATGAGGCTCGCCAGTTTTGGTTGGATTCTGGTGGAATTTGTATTTTACATGAATATTTTAAAGGAAAAGCGGCCATTTTTCATCAAAACCTCGGCCGATTTTTTCAATAGCTTCCAGGTCTTTGGACCGATTGACTCGAAATTTCCCCCAAGCGTGCTCCTGTACCGGCTGAACGAGACACAGCAGTCCCCGTTGGTTTCGGGTGAAATTTGTATTTTTGGTGAATATTTTAGTCAGAGGGACAATCTTTCATGAGGCCTGGCTTAAGGCTGAGGCTAGGGTTAGGGTTAGGGTTAGTGATTGGCTGGACCGATTGACTCGAAATCGATCAGGCATGTCCTCCTCACTGGTGTAAGCAGGGTCGGCAGTTTTGGTTGGATTCCGGTGGAATTTGTATTTTACATGAATATTTTAAAGAAAAGACCATTTTTCACGAAAATATACCCCGCCCATTTATTTCAATAGCTTCCAGGTCTTTGGACCGATTGACTCGAAACTTCTCCCAAACGTGCTCCTATACTGGCTGAACGAGACACAGCAGTCCCCGTTGGATTCGGGTGGAATTTGTATTTTTGGTGAATATTTTAGTGAAAAGCGGCCATTTTTCATCAAAACCTCGGCTGATTTTTTCAATAGCTTCCAGGTCTTTGGACCGATTGACTCGAAATTTCCCCCAAGCGTGCTCCTGTACCGGCTGAACGAGACACAGCAGTCCCCGTTGGTTTCGGGTGAAATTTGTATTTTTGGTGAATATTTTAGTCAGAGGGACAATCTTTCATGAGGCCTGGCTTAAGGCTGAGGCTAGGGTTAGGGTTAGGGTTAGGGTTAGTGATTGGCTGGACCGATTGACTCGAAATCGATCAGGCATGTCCTCCTCACTGGTGTAAGCAGGGTCGCCAGTTTTGGTTGGATTCCGGTGGAATTTGTATTTTACATGAATATTTTAAAATATAAGACCATTTTTCACGAAAATATACCCCGCCCATTTATTTCAATAGCTTCCAGGTCTTTGGACCGATTGACTCGAAACTTCTCCCAAACGTGCTCCTATACTGGCTGAACGAGACACAGCAGTCCCCGTTGGATTCGGGTGGAATTTGTATTTTTGGTGAATATTTTAGTGAAAGGGGCCATTTTAAATGAGGCTGGCTTAAGGGCTGCTGTTAGGGCTAGGGTTAGGGTTAAGGGGCTGGGGTTTCGGACCACGGTCGTCTTTTGACCGATTGACTCGAAATTGATCACGCATGTCCTCCTCACCGGTGGAATGAGGCTCGCCAGTTTTGGTTGGATTCTGGTGGAATTTGTATTTTACATGAATATTTTAAAGGAAAAGCGGCCATTTTTCATCAAAACCTCGGCCGATTTTTTCAATAGCTTCCAGGTCTTTGGACCGATTGACTCGAAATTTCCCCCAAGCGTGCTCCTGTACCGGCTGAACGAGACACAGCAGTCCCCGTTGGTTTCGGGTGAAATTTGTATTTTTGGTGAATATTTTAGTCAGAGGGACAATCTTTCATGAGGCCTGGCTTAAGGCTGAGGCTAGGGTTAGGGTTAGGGTTAGGGTTAGTGATTGGCTGGACCGATTGACTCGAAATCGATCAGGCATGTCCTCCTCACTGGTGTAAGCAGGGTCGCCAGTTTTGGTTGGATTCCGGTGGAATTTGTATTTTACATGAATATTTTAAAGAAAAGACCATTTTTCACGAAAATATACCCCGCCCATTTATTTCAATAGCTTCCAGGTCTTTGGACCGATTGACTCGAAACTTCTCCCAAACGTGCTCCTATACTGGCTGAACGAGACACAGCAGTCCCCGTTGGATTCGGGTGGAATTTGTATTTTTGGTGAATATTTTAGTGAAAAGCGGCCATTTTTCATCAAAACCTCGGCTGATTTTTTCAATAGCTTCCAGGTCTTTGGACCGATTGACTCGAAATTTCCCCCAAGCGTGCTCCTGTACCGGCTGAACGAGACACAGCAGTCCCCGTTGGTTTCGGGTGAAATTTGTATTTTTGGTGAATATTTTAGTCAGAGGGACAATCTTTCATGAGGCCTGGCTTAAGGCTGAGGCTAGGGTTAGGGTTAGGGTTAGGGTTAGTGATTGGCTGGACCGATTGACTCGAAATCGATCAGGCATGTCCTCCTCACTGGTGTAAGCAGGGTCGCCAGTTTTGGTTGGATTCCGGTGGAATTTGTATTTTACATGAATATTTTAAAATATAAGACCATTTTTCACGAAAATATACCCCGCCCATTTATTTCAATAGCTTCCAGGTCTTTGGACCGATTGACTCGAAACTTCTCCCAAACGTGCTCCTATACTGGCTGAACGAGACACAGCAGTCCCCGTTGGATTCGGGTGGAATTTGTATTTTTGGTGAATATTTTAGTGAAAGGGGCCATTTTAAATGAGGCTGGCTTAAGGGCTGCTGTTAGGGCTAGGGTTAGGGTTAAGGGGCTGGGGTTTCGGACCACGGTCGTCTTTTGACCGATTGACTCGAAATTGATCACGCATGTCCTCCTCACCGGTGGAATGAGGCTCGCCAGTTTTGGTTGGATTCTGGTGGAATTTGTATTTTACATGAATATTTTAAAGGAAAAGCGGCCATTTTTCATCAAAACCTCGGCCGATTTTTTCAATAGCTTCCAGGTCTTTGGACCGATTGACTCGAAATTTCCCCCAAGCGTGCTCCTGTACCGGCTGAACGAGACACAGCAGTCCCCGTTGGTTTCGGGTGAAATTTGTATTTTTGGTGAATATTTTAGTCAGAGGGACAATCTTTCATGAGGCCTGGCTTAAGGCTGAGGCTAGGGTTAGGGTTAGGGTTAGGGTTAGTGATTGGCTGGACCGATTGACTCGAAATCGATCAGGCATGTCCTCCTCACTGGTGTAAGCAGGGTCGCCAGTTTTGGTTGGATTCCGGTGGAATTTGTATTTTACATGAATATTTTAAAGAAAAGACCATTTTTCACGAAAATATACCCCGCCCATTTATTTCAATAGCTTCCAGGTCTTTGGACCGATTGACTCGAAACTTCTCCCAAACGTGCTCCTATACTGGCTGAACGAGACACAGCAGTCCCCGTTGGATTCGGGTGGAATTTGCATTTTTGGTGAATATTTTAGTGAAAGGGGCCATTTTAAATGAGGCTGGCTTAAGGGCTGCTGTTAGGGCTAGGGTTAGGGTTAAGGGGCTGGGGTTTCGGACCACGGTCGTCTTTTGACCGATTGACTCGAAATTGATCACGCATGTCCTCCTCACCGGTGGAATGAGGCTCGCCAGTTTTGGTTGGATTCTGGTGGAATTTGTATTTTTGGTGAATATTTTAGTGAAAGGGGCCATTTTAAATGAGGCTGGCTTAAGGGCTGCTGTTAGGGCTAGGGTTAGGGTTAAGGGGCTGGGGTTTCGGACCACGGTCGTCTTTTGACCGATTGACTCGAAATTGATCACGCATGTCTTCCTCACCGGTGGAATGAGGCTCGCCAGTTTTGGTTGGATTCTGGTGGAATTTGTATTTTACATGAATATTTTAAAGGAAAAGCGGCCATTTTTCATCAAAACCTCGACCGATTTTTTCAATAGCTTCCAGGTCTTTGGACCGATTGACTCGAAATTTCCCCCAAGCGTGCTCCTGTACCGGCTGAACGAGACACAGCAGTCCCCGTTGGATTCGGGTGGAATTTGTATTTTTGGTGAATATTTTAGTGAAAGGGGCCATTTTAAATGAGGCTGGCTTAAGGGCTGCTGTTAGGGCTAGGGTTAGGGTTAAGGGGCTGGGGTTTCGGACCACGGTCGTCTTTTGACCGACTGACTCGAAATTGATCACGCATGTCCTCCTCACCGGTGGAATGAGGCTCGCCAGTTTTGGTTGGATTCTGGTGGAATTTGTATTTTACATGAATGTTTTAAAGGAAAAGCGGCCATTTTTCATCAAAACCTCGGCCGATTTTTTCAATATCCAGGTCTTTGGACCGATTGACTCGAAATTTCCCCCAAGCGTGCTCCTGTACCGGCTGAACGAGACACAGCAGTCCCCGTTGGATTCGGGTGAAATTTGTATTTTTGGTGAATATTTTAGTCAGAGGGACAATCTTTCATGAGGCCTGGCTTGAGGCTGAGGCTAGGGTTAGGGTTAGGGTTAGTGATTGGCTGGACCGATTGACTCGAAATCGATCAGGCATGTCCTCCTCACTGGTGTAAGCAGGGTCGCCAGTTTTGGTTGGATTCCGGTGGAATTTGTATTTTGCATGAATATTTTAAAGAAAAGACCATTTTTCACGAAAATATACCCTGCCCATTTATTTCAATAGCTTCCAGGTCTTTGGACAGATTGACTCGAAACTTCTCCCAAACGTGCTCCTATACTGGCTGAACGAGACACAGCAGTCCCCGTTGGATTCGGGTGGAATTTGTATTTTTGGTGAATATTTTAGTGAAAGGGGCCATTTTAAATGAGGCTGGCTTAAGGGCTGCTGTTAGGGCTAGGGTTAGGGTTAAGGGGCTGGGGTTTCGGACCACGGTCGTCTTTTGACCGATTGACTCGAAATTGATCACGCATGTCCTCCTCACCGGTGGAATGAGGCTCGCCAGTTTTGGTTGGATTCTGGTGGAATTTGTATTTTACATGAATATTTTAAAGGAAAAGCGGCCATTTTTCATCAAAACCTCGGCCGATTTTTTCAATAGCTTCCAGGTCTTTGGACCGATTGACTCGAAATTTCCCCCAAGCGTGCTCCTGTACCGGCTGAACGAGACACAACAGTCCCCGTTGGATTCGGGTGAAATTTGTATTTTTGGTGAACATTTTAGTCAGAGGGACAATCTTTCATGAGGCCTGGCTTAAGGCTGAGATAGGGTTAGGGTTAGGGTTAGGGTTAGTGATTGGCTGGACCGATTGACTCGAAATCGATCAGGCATGTCCTCCTCACTGGTGTAAGCAGGGTCGCCAGTTTTGGTTGGATTCCGGTGGAATTTGTATTTTACATGAATATTTAAAAGAAAAGACCATTTTTCACGAAAATATACCCCGCCCATTTATTTCAATAGCTTCCAGGTCTTTGGACCGATTGACTCGAAACTTCTCCCAAACGTGCTCCTATACTGGCTGAACGAGACACAGCAGTCCCCGTTGGATTCGGGTGGAATTTGTATTTTTGGTGAATATTTTAGTGAAAGGGGCCATTTTAAATGAGGCTGGCTTAAGGGCTGCTGTTAGGGCTAGGGTTAGGGTTAAGGGGCTGGGGTTTCGGACCACGGTCGTCTTTTGACCGATTGACTCGAAATTGATCACGCATGTCCTCCTCACCGGTGGAATGAGGCTCGCCAGTTTTGGTTGGATTCTGGTGGAATTTGTATTTTTGGTGAATATTTTAGTGAAAGGGGCCATTTTAAATGAGGCTGGCTTAAGGGCTGCTGTTAGGGCTAGGGTTAGGGTTAAGGGGCTGGGGTTTTGGACCACGGTCGTCTTTTGACCGATTGACTCGAAATTGATCACGCATGTCCTCCTCACCGGTGGAATGAGGCTCGCCAGTTTTGGTTGGATTCTGGTGGAATTTGTATTTTACATGAATATTTTAAAGGAAAAGCGACCATTTTTCATCAAAACCTCGGCCGATTTTTTCAATAGCTTCCAGGTCTTTGGACCGATTGACTCGAAATTTCCCCCAAGCGTGCTCCTGTACCTGCTGAACGAGACACAGCAGTCCCCGTTGGATTCGGGTGGAATTTGTATTTTTGGTGAATATTTTAGTGAAAGGGGCCATTTTAAATGAGGCTGGCTTAAGGGCTGCTGTTAGGGCTAGGGTTAGGGTTAAGGGGCTGGGGTTTTGGACCACGGTCGTCTTTTGACCGATTGACTCGAAATTGATCACGCATGTCCTCCTCACCGGTGGAATGAGGCTCGCCAGTTTTGGTTGGATTCTGGTGGAATTTGTATTTTACATGAATATTTTAAAGGAAAAGCGACCATTTTTCATCAAAACCTCGGCCGATTTTTTCAATAGCTTCCAGGTCTTTGGACCGATTGACTCGAAATTTCCCCCAAGCGTGCTCCTGTACCTGCTGAACGAGACACAGCAGTCCCCGTTGGATTCGGGTGGAATTTGTATTTTTGGTGAATATTTTAGTGAAAGGGGCCATTTTAAATGAGGCTGGCTTAAGGGCTGCTGTTAGGGCTAGGGTTAGGGTTAAGGGGCTGGGGTTTCGGACCACGGTCGTCTTTTGACCGACTGACTCGAAATTGATCACGCATGTCCTCCTCACCGGTGGAATGAGGCTCGCCAGTTTTGGTTGGATTCTGGTGGAATTTGTATTTTACATGAATGTTTTAAAGGAAAAGCGGCCATTTTTCATCAAAACCTCGGCCGATTTTTTCAATAGCTTCCAGGTCTTTGGACCGATTGACTCGAAATTTCCCCCAAGCGTGCTCCTGTACCGGCTGAACGAGACACAGCAGTCCCCGTTGGATTCGGGTGAAATTTGTATTTTTGGTGAATATTTTAGTCAGAGGGACAATCTTTCATGAGGCCTGGCTTGAGGCTGAGGCTAGGGTTAGGGTTAGGGTTAGTGATTGGCTGGACCGATTGACTCGAAATCGATCAGGCATGTCCTCCTCACTGGTGTAAGCAGGGTCGCCAGTTTTGGTTGGATTCTGGTGGAATTTGTATTTTACATGAATATTTTAAAGGAAAAGCGGCCATTTTTCATCAAAACCTCGGCCGATTTTTTCAATAGCTTCCAGGTCTTTGGACCGATTGACTCGAAATTTCCCCCAAGCGTGCTCCTGTACTGGCTGAACGAGACACAGCAGTCCCCGTTGGATTCGGGTGGAATTTGTATTTTTGGTGAATATTTTAGTGAAAGGGGCCATTTTAAATGAGGCTGGCTTAAGGGCTGCTGTTAGGGCTAGGGTTAGGGTTAAGGGGCTGGGGTTTCGGACCACGGTCGTCTTTTGACCGACTGACTCGAAATTGATCACGCATGTCCTCCTCACCGGTGGAATGAGGCTCGCCAGTTTTGGTTGGATTCTGGTGGAATTTGTATTTTACATGAATGTTTTAAAGGAAAAGCGGCCATTTTTCATCAAAACCTCGGCCGATTTTTTCAATAGCTTCCAGGTCTTTGGACCGATTGACTCGAAATTTCCCCCAAGCGTGCTCCTGTACCGGCTGAACGAGACACAGCAGTCCCCGTTGGATTCGGGTGAAATTTGTATTTTTGGTGAATATTTTAGTCAGAGGGACAATCTTTCATGAGGCCTGGCTTGAGGCTGAGGCTAGGGTTAGGGTTAGGGTTAGTGATTGGCTGGACCGATTGACTCGAAATCGATCAGGCATGTCCTCCTCACTGGTGTAAGCAGGGTCGCCAGTTTTGGTTGGATTCCGGTGGAATTTGTATTTTGCATGAATATTTTAAAGAAAAGACCATTTTTCACGAAAATATACCCTGCCCATTTATTTCAATAGCTTCCAGGTCTTTGGACCGATTGACTCGAAACTTCTCCCAAACGTGCTCCTATACTGGCTGAACGAGACACAGCAGTCCCCGTTGGATTCGGGTGGAATTTGTATTTTTGGTGAATATTTTAGTGAAAGGGGCCATTTTAAATGAGGCTGGCTTAAGGGCTGCTGTTAGGGCTAGGGTTAGGGTTAAGGGGCTGGGGTTTCGGACCACGGTTGTCTTTTGACCGATTGACTCGAAATTGATCACGCATGTCCTCCTCACCGGTGGAATGAGGCTCGCCAGTTTTGGTTGGATTCTGGTGGAATTTGTATTTTACATGAATATTTTAAAGGAAAAGCGACCATTTTTCATCAAAACCTCGGCCGATTTTTTCAATAGCTTCCAGGTCTTTGGACCGATTGACTCGAAATTTCCCCCAAGCGTGCTCCTGTACCGGCTGAACGAGACACAACAGTCCCCGTTGGATTCGGGTGAAATTTGTATTTTTGGTGAACATTTTAGTCAGAGGGACAATCTTTCATGAGGCCTGGCTTAAGGCTGAGATAGGGTTAGGGTTAGGGTTAGTGATTGGCTGGACCGATTGACTCGAAATCGATCAGGCATGTCCTCCTCACTGGTGTAAGCAGGGTCGCCAGTTTTGGTTGGATTCTGGTGGAATTTGTATTTTACATGAATATTTTAAAGGAAAAGCGGCCATTTTTCATCAAAACCTCGGCCGATTTTTTCAATAGCTTCCAGGTCTTTGGACCGATTGACTCGAAATTTCCCCCAAGCGTGCTCCTGTACTGGCTGAACGAGACACAGCAGTCCCCGTTGGATTCGGGTGGAATTTGTATTTTTGGTGAATATTTTAGTGAAAGGGGCCATTTTAAATGAGGCTGGCTTAAGGGCTGCTGTTAGGGCTAGGGTTAGGGTTAAGGGGCTGGGGTTTCGGACCACGGTCGTCTTTTGACCGACTGACTCGAAATTGATCACGCATGTCCTCCTCACCGGTGGAATGAGGCTCGCCAGTTTTGGTTGGATTCTGGTGGAATTTGTATTTTACATGAATGTTTTAAAGGAAAAGCGGCCATTTTTCATCAAAACCTCGGCCGATTTTTTCAATAGCTTCCAGGTCTTTGGACCGATTGACTCGAAATTTCCCCCAAGCGTGCTCCTGTACCGGCTGAACGAGACACAGCAGTCCCCGTTGGATTCGGGTGAAATTTGTATTTTTGGTGAATATTTTAGTCAGAGGGACAATCTTTCATGAGGCCTGGCTTGAGGCTGAGGCTAGGGTTAGGGTTAGGGTTAGGGTTAGTGATTGGCTGGACCGATTGACTCGAAATCGATCAGGCATGTCCTCCTCACTGGTGTAAGCAGGGTCGCCAGTTTTGGTTGGATTCCGGTGGAATTTGTATTTTGCATGAATATTTTAAAGAAAAGACCATTTTTCACGAAAATATACCCTGCCCATTTATTTCAATAGCTTCCAGGTCTTTGGACCGATTGACTCGAAACTTCTCCCAAACGTGCTCCTATACTGGCTGAACGAGACACAGCAGTCCCCGTTGGATTCGGGTGGAATTTGTATTTTTGGTGAATATTTTAGTGAAAGGGGCCATTTTAAATGAGGCTGGCTTAAGGGCTGCTGTTAGGGCTAGGGTTAGGGTTAAGGGGCTGGGGTTTCGGACCACGGTCGTCTTTTGACCGATTGACTCGAAATTGATCACGCATGTCCTCCTCACCGGTGGAATGAGGCTCGCCAGTTTTGGTTGGATTCTGGTGGAATTTGTATTTTTGGTGAATATTTTAGTGAAAGGGGCCATTTTAAATGAGGCTGGCTTAAGGGCTGCTGTTAGGGCTAGGGTTAGGGTTAAGGGGCTGGGGTTTCGGACCACGGTCGTCTTTTGACCGATTGACTCGAAATTGATCACGCATGTCCTCCTCACCGGTGGAATGGGGCTCGCCAGTTTTGGTTGGATTCTGGTGGAATTTGTATTTTACATGAATATTTTAAAGGAAAAGCGGCCATTTTTCATCAAAACCTCGGCCGATTTTTTCAATAGCTTCCAGGTCTTTGGACCGATTGACTCGAAATTTCCCCCAAGCGTGCTCCTGTACCGGCTGAACGAGACACAGCAGTCCCCGTTGGATTCGGGTGAAATTTGTATTTTTGGTGAATATTTTAGTCAGAGGGACAATCTTTCATGAGGCCTGGCTTGAGGCTGAGGCTAGGGTTAGGGTTAGGGTTAGGGTTAGTGATTGGCTGGACCGATTGACTCGAAATCGATCAGGCATGTCCTCCTCACTGGTGTAAGCAGGGTCGCCAGTTTTGGTTGGATTCCGGTGGAATTTGTATTTTGCATGAATATTTTAAAGAAAAGACCATTTTTCACGAAAATATACCCTGCCCATTTATTTCAATAGCTTCCAGGTCTTTGGACCGATTGACTCGAAACTTCTCCCAAACGTGCTCCTATACTGGCTGAACGAGACACAGCAGTCCCCGTTGGATTCGGGTGGAATTTGTATTTTTGGTGAATATTTTAGTGAAAGGGGCCATTTTAAATGAGGCTGGCTTAAGGGCTGCTGTTAGGGCTAGGGTTAGGGTTAAGGGGCTGGGGTTTCGGACCACGGTCGTCTTTTGACCGATTGACTCGAAATTGATCACGCATGTCCTCCTCACCGGTGGAATGAGGCTCGCCAGTTTTGGTTGGATTCTGGTGGAATTTGTATTTTTGGTGAATATTTTAGTGAAAGGGGCCATTTTAAATGAGGCTGGCTTAAGGGCTGCTGTTAGGGCTAGGGTTAGGGTTAAGGGGCTGGGGTTTCGGACCACGGTCGTCTTTTGACCGATTGACTCGAAATTGATCACGCATGTCCTCCTCACCGGTGGAATGAGGCTCGCCAGTTTTGGTTGGATTCTGGTGGAATTTGTATTTTACATGAATATTTTAAAGGAAAAGCGGCCATTTTTCATCAAAACCTCGGCCGATTTTTTCAATAGCTTCCAGGTCTTTGGACCGATTGACTCGAAATTTCCCCCAAGCGTGCTCCTGTACCGGCTGAACGAGACACAACAGTCCCCGTTGGATTCGGGTGAAATTTGTATTTTTGGTGAACATTTTAGTCAGAGGGACAATCTTTCATGAGGCCTGGCTTAAGGCTGAGATAGGGTTAGGGTTAGGGTTAGGGTTAGTGATTGGCTGGACCGATTGACTCGAAATCGATCAGGCATGTCCTCCTCACTGGTGTAAGCAGGGTCGCCAGTTTTGGTTGGATTCCGGTGGAATTTGTATTTTACATGAATATTTAAAAGAAAAGACCATTTTTCACGAAAATATACCCCGCCCATTTATTTCAATAGCTTCCAGGTCTTTGGACCGATTGACTCGAAACTTCTCCCAAACGTGCTCCTATACTGGCTGAACGAGACACAGCAGTCCCCGTTGGATTCGGGTGGAATTTGTATTTTTGGTGAATATTTTAGTGAAAGGGGCCATTTTAAATGAGGCTGGCTTAAGGGCTGCTGTTAGGGCTAGGGTTAGGGTTAAGGGGCTGGGGTTTCGGACCACGGTCGTCTTTTGACCGATTGACTCGAAATTGATCACGCATGTCCTCCTCACCGGTGGAATGAGGCTCGCCAGTTTTAGTTGGATTCTGGTGGAATTTGTATTTTTGGTGAATATTTTAGTGAAAGGGGCCATTTTAAATGAGGCTGGCTTAAGGGCTGCTGTTAGGGCTAGGGTTAGGGTTAAGGGGCTGGGGTTTCGGACCACGGTCGTCTTTTGACCGATTGACTCGAAATTGATCACGCATGTCCTCCTCACCGGTGGAATGAGGCTCGCCAGTTTTGGTTGGATTCTGGTGGAATTTGTATTTTACATGAATATTTTAAAGGAAAAGCGGCCATTTTTAATCAAAACCTCGGCCGATTTTTTCAATAGCTTCCAGGTCTTTGGACCGATTGACTCGAAATTTCCCCCAAGCGTGCTCCTGTACCGGCTGAACGAGACACAGCAGTCCCCGTTGGATTCGGGTGAAATTTGTATTTTTGGTGAATATTTTAGTCAGAGGGACAATCTTTCATGAGGCCTGGCTTGAGGCTGAGGCTAGGGTTAGGGTTAGGGTTAGGGTTAGTGATTGGCTGGACCGATTGACTCGAAATCGATCAGGCATGTCCTCCTCACTGGTGTAAGCAGGGTCGCCAGTTTTGGTTGGATTCCGGTGGAATTTGTATTTTGCATGAATATTTTAAAGAAAAGACCATTTTTCACGAAAATATACCCTGCCCATTTATTTCAATAGCTTCCAGGTCTTTGGACCGATTGACTCGAAACTTCTCCCAAACGTGCTCCTATACTGGCTGAACGAGACACAGCAGTCCCCGTTGGATTCGGGTGGAATTTGTATTTTTGGTGAATATTTTAGTGAAAGGGGCCATTTTAAATGAGGCTGGCTTAAGGGCTGCTGTTAGGGCTAGGGTTAGGGTTAAGGGGCTGGGGTTTCGGACCACGGTCGTCTTTTGACCGATTGACTCGAAATTGATCACGCATGTCCTCCTCACCGGTGGAATGAGGCTCGCCAGTTTTGGTTGGATTCTGGTGGAATTTGTATTTTTGGTGAATATTTTAGTGAAAGGGGCCATTTTAAATGAGGCTGGCTTAAGGGCTGCTGTTAGGGCTAGGGTTAGGGTTAAGGGGCTGGGGTTTCGGACCACGGTCGTCTTTTGACCGATTGACTCGAAATTGATCACGCATGTCCTCCTCACCGGTGGAATGAGGCTCGCCAGTTTTGGTTGGATTCTGGTGGAATTTGTATTTTACATGAATATTTTAAAGGAAAAGCGGCCATTTTTCATCAAAACCTCGGCCGATTTTTTCAATAGCTTCCAGGTCTTTGGACCGATTGACTCGAAATTTCCCCCAAGCGTGCTCCTGTACCGGCTGAACGAGACACAGCAGTCCCCGTTGGATTCGGGTGAAATTTGTATTTTTGGTGAATATTTTAGTCAGAGGGACAATCTTTCATGAGGCCTGGCTTGAGGCTGAGGCTAGGGTTAGGGTTAGGGTTAGGGTTAGTGATTGGCTGGACCGATTGACTCGAAATCGATCAGGCATGTCCTCCTCACTGGTGTAAGCAGGGTCGCCAGTTTTGGTTGGATTCCGGTGGAATTTGTATTTTGCATGAATATTTTAAAGAAAAGACCATTTTTCACGAAAATATACCCTGCCCATTTATTTCAATAGCTTCCAGGTCTTTGGACCGATTGACTCGAAACTTCTCCCAAACGTGCTCCTATACTGGCTGAACGAGACACAGCAGTCCCCGTTGGATTCGGGTGGAATTTGTATTTTTGGTGAATATTTTAGTGAAAGGGGCCATTTTAAATGAGGCTGGCTTAAGGGCTGCTGTTAGGGCTAGGGTTAGGGTTAAGGGGCTGGGGTTTCGGACCACGGTCGTCTTTTGACCGATTGACTCGAAATTGATCACGCATGTCCTCCTCACCGGTGGAATGAGGCTCGCCAGTTTTGGTTGGATTCTGGTGGAATTTGTATTTTTGGTGAATATTTTAGTGAAAGGGGCCATTTTAAATGAGGCTGGCTTAAGGGCTGCTGTTAGGGCTAGGGTTAGGGTTAAGGGGCTGGGGTTTCGGACCACGGTCGTCTTTTGACCGATTGACTCGAAATTGATCACGCATGTCCTCCTCACCGGTGGAATGAGGCTCGCCAGTTTTGGTTGGATTCTGGTGGAATTTGTATTTTACATGAATATTTTAAAGGAAAAGCGGCCATTTTTCATCAAAACCTCGGCCGATTTTTTCAATAGCTTCCAGGTCTTTGGACCGATTGACTCGAAATTTCCCCCAAGCGTGCTCCTGTACCGGCTGAACGAGACACAACAGTCCCCGTTGGATTCGGGTGAAATTTGTATTTTTGGTGAACATTTTAGTCAGAGGGACAATCTTTCATGAGGCCTGGCTTAAGGCTGAGATAGGGTTAGGGTTAGGGTTAGGGTTAGTGATTGGCTGGACCGATTGACTCGAAATCGATCAGGCATGTCCTCCTCACTGGTGTAAGCAGGGTCGCCAGTTTTGGTTGGATTCCGGTGGAATTTGTATTTTACATGAATATTTTAAAGAAAAGACCATTTTTCACGAAAATATACCCCGCCCATTTATTTCAATAGCTTCCAGGTCTTTGGACCGATTGACTCGAAACTTCTCCCAAACGTGCTCCTATACTGGCTGAACGAGACACAGCAGTCCCCGTTGGATTCGGGTGGAATTTGTATTTTTGGTGAATATTTTAGTGAAAGGGGCCATTTTAAATGAGGCTGGCTTAAGGGCTGCTGTTAGGGCTAGGGTTAGGGTTAAGGGGCTGGGGTTTCGGACCACGGTCGTCTTTTGACCGATTGACTCGAAATTGATCACGCATGTCCTCCTCACCGGTGGAATGAGGCTCGCCAGTTTTGGTTGGATTCTGGTGGAATTTGTATTTTTGGTGAATATTTTAGTGAAAGGGGCCATTTTAAATGAGGCTGGCTTAAGGGCTGCTGTTAGGGCTAGGGTTAGGGTTAAGGGGCTGGGGTTTCGGACCACGGTCGTCTTTTGACCGATTGACTCGAAATTGATCACGCATGTCCTCCTCACCGGTGGAATGAGGCTCGCCAGTTTTGGTTGGATTCTGGTGGAATTTGTATTTTACATGAATATTTTAAAGGAAAAGCGGCCATTTTTCATCAAAACCTCGGCCGATTTTTTCAATAGCTTCCAGGTCTTTGGACCGATTGACTCGAAATTTCCCCCAAGCGTGCTCCTGTACCGGCTGAACGAGACACAGCAGTCCCCGTTGGATTCGGGTGAAATTTGTATTTTTGGTGAATATTTTAGTCAGAGGGACAATCTTTCATGAGGCCTGGCTTGAGGCTGAGGCTAGGGTTAGGGTTAGGGTTAGGGTTAGTGATTGGCTGGACCGATTGACTCGAAATCGATCAGGCATGTCCTCCTCACTGGTGTAAGCAGGGTCGCCAGTTTTGGTTGGATTCCGGTGGAATTTGTATTTTGCATGAATATTTTAAAGAAAAGACCATTTTTCACGAAAATATACCCTGCCCATTTATTTCAATAGCTTCCAGGTCTTTGGACCGATTGACTCGAAACTTCTCCCAAACGTGCTCCTATACTGGCTGAACGAGACACAGCAGTCCCCGTTGGATTCGGGTGGAATTTGTATTTTTGGTGAATATTTTAGTGAAAGGGGCCATTTTAAATGAGGCTGGCTTAAGGGCTGCTGTTAGGGCTAGGGTTAGGGTTAAGGGGCTGGGGTTTCGGACCACGGTCGTCTTTTGACCGATTGACTCGAAATTGATCACGCATGTCCTCCTCACCGGTGGAATGAGGCTCGCCAGTTTTGGTTGGATTCTGGTGGAATTTGTATTTTTGGTGAATATTTTAGTGAAAGGGGCCATTTTAAATGAGGCTGGCTTAAGGGCTGCTGTTAGGGCTAGGGTTAGGGTTAAGGGGCTGGGGTTTCGGACCACGGTCGTCTTTTGACCGATTGACTCGAAATTGATCACGCATGTCCTCCTCACCGGTGGAATGAGGCTCGCCAGTTTTGGTTGGATTCTGGTGGAATTTGTATTTTACATGAATATTTTAAAGGAAAAGCGGCCATTTTTCATCAAAACCTCGGCCGATTTTTTCAATAGCTTCCAGGTCTTTGGACCGATTGACTCGAAATTTCCCCCAAGCGTGCTCCTGTACCGGCTGAACGAGACACAGCAGTCCCCGTTGGATTCGGGTGAAATTTGTATTTTTGGTGAATATTTTAGTCAGAGGGACAATCTTTCATGAGGCCTGGCTTGAGGCTGAGGCTAGGGTTAGGGTTAGGGTTAGGGTTAGTGATTGGCTGGACCGATTGACTCGAAATCGATCAGGCATGTCCTCCTCACTGGTGTAAGCAGGGTCGCCAGTTTTGGTTGGATTCCGGTGGAATTTGTATTTTGCATGAATATTTTAAAGAAAAGACCATTTTTCACGAAAATATACCCTGCCCATTTATTTCAATAGCTTCCAGGTCTTTGGACCGATTGACTCGAAACTTCTCCCAAACGTGCTCCTATACTGGCTGAACGAGACACAGCAGTCCCCGTTGGATTCGGGTGGAATTTGTATTTTTGGTGAATATTTTAGTGAAAGGGGCCATTTTAAATGAGGCTGGCTTAAGGGCTGCTGTTAGGGCTAGGGTTAGGGTTAAGGGGCTGGGGTTTCGGACCACGGTCGTCTTTTGACCGATTGACTCGAAATTGATCACGCATGTCCTCCTCACCGGTGGAATGAGGCTCGCCAGTTTTGGTTGGATTCTGGTGGAATTTGTATTTTTGGTGAATATTTTAGTGAAAGGGGCCATTTTAAATGAGGCTGGCTTAAGGGCTGCTGTTAGGGCTAGGGTTAGGGTTAAGGGGCTGGGGTTTCGGACCACGGTCGTCTTTTGACCGATTGACTCGAAATTGATCACGCATGTCCTCCTCACCGGTGGAATGAGGCTCGCCAGTTTTGGTTGGATTCTGGTGGAATTTGTATTTTACATGAATATTTTAAAGGAAAAGCGGCCATTTTTCATCAAAACCTCGGCCGATTTTTTCAATAGCTTCCAGGTCTTTGGACCGATTGACTCGAAATTTCCCCCAAGCGTGCTCCTGTACCGGCTGAACGAGACACAGCAGTCCCCGTTGGATTCGGGTGAAATTTGTATTTTTGGTGAATATTTTAGTCAGAGGGACAATCTTTCATGAGGCCTGGCTTGAGGCTGAGGCTAGGGTTAGGGTTAGGGTTAGGGTTAGTGATTGGCTGGACCGATTGACTCGAAATCGATCAGGCATGTCCTCCTCACTGGTGTAAGCAGGGTCGCCAGTTTTGGTTGGATTCCGGTGGAATTTGTATTTTGCATGAATATTTTAAAGAAAAGACCATTTTTCACGAAAATATACCCCGCCCATTTATTTCAATAGCTTCCAGGTCTTTGGACCGATTGACTCGAAACTTCTCCCAAACGTGCTCCTATACTGGCTGAACGAGACACAGCAGTCCCCGTTGGATTCGGGTGGAATTTGTATTTTTGGTGAATATTTTAGTGAAAGGGGCCATTTTAAATGAGGCTGGCTTAAGGGCTGCTGTTAGGGCTAGGGTTAGGGTTAAGGGGCTGGGGTTTCGGACCACGGTCGTCTTTTGACCGATTGACTCGAAATTGATCACGCATGTCCTCCTCACCGGTGGAATGAGGCTTGCCAGTTTTGGTTGGATTCTGGTGGAATTTGTATTTTTGGTGAATATTTTAGTGAAAGGGGCCATTTTAAATGAGGCTGGCTTAAGGGCTGCTGTTAGGGCTAGGGTTAGGGTTAAGGGGCTGGGGTTTCGGACCACGGTCGTCTTTTGACCGATTGACTCGAAATTGATCACGCATGTCCTCCTCACCGGTGGAATGAGGCTCGCCAGTTTTGGTTGGATTCTGGTGGAATTTGTATTTTACATGAATATTTTAAAGGAAAAGCGGCCATTTTTCATCAAAACCTCGGCCGATTTTTTCAATAGCTTCCAGGTCTTTGGACCGATTGACTCGAAATTTCCCCCAAGCGTGCTCCTGTACCGGCTGAACGAGACACAACAGTCCCCGTTGGATTCGGGTGAAATTTGTATTTTTGGTGAACATTTTAGTCAGAGGGACAATCTTTCATGAGGCCTGGCTTAAGGCTGAGATAGGGTTAGGGTTAGGGTTAGGGTTAGTGATTGGCTGGACCGATTGACTCGAAATCGATCAGGCATGTCCTCCTCACTGGTGTAAGCAGGGTCGCCAGTTTTGGTTGGATTCCGGTGGAATTTGTATTTTACATGAATATTTAAAAGAAAAGACCATTTTTCACGAAAATATACCCCGCCCATTTATTTCAATAGCTTCCAGGTCTTTGGACCGATTGACTCGAAACTTCTCCCAAACGTGCTCCTATACTGGCTGAACGAGACACAGCAGTCCCCGTTGGATTCGGGTGGAATTTGTATTTTTGGTGAATATTTTAGTGAAAGGGGCCATTTTAAATGAGGCTGGCTTAAGGGCTGCTGTTAGGGCTAGGGTTAGGGTTAAGGGGCTGGGGTTTCGGACCACGGTCGTCTTTTGACCGATTGACTCGAAATTGATCACGCATGTCCTCCTCACCGGTGGAATGAGGCTGGCCAGTTTTAGTTGGATTCTGGTGGAATTTGTATTTTTGGTGAATATTTTAGTGAAAGGGGCCATTTTAAATGAGGCTGGCTTAAGGGCTGCTGTTAGGGCTAGGGTTAGGGTTAAGGGGCTGGGGTTTCGGACCACGGTCGTCTTTTGACCGATTGACTCGAAATTGATCACGCATGTCCTCCTCACCGGTGGAATGAGGCTCGCCAGTTTTGGTTGGATTCTGGTGGAATTTGTATTTTACATGAATATTTTAAAGGAAAAGCGGCCATTTTTCATCAAAACCTCGGCCGATTTTTTCAATAGCTTCCAGGTCTTTGGACCGATTGACTCGAAATTTCCCCCAAGCGTGCTCCTGTACCGGCTGAACGAGACACAACAGTCCCCGTTGGATTCGGGTGAAATTTGTATTTTTGGTGAACATTTTAGTCAGAGGGACAATCTTTCATGAGGCCTGGCTTAAGGCTGAGATAGGGTTAGGGTTAGGGTTAGGGTTAGTGATTGGCTGGACCGATTGACTCGAAATCGATCAGGCATGTCCTCCTCACTGGTGTAAGCAGGGTCGCCAGTTTTGGTTGGATTCCGGTGGAATTTGTATTTTACATGAATATTTTAAAGAAAAGACCATTTTTCACGAAAATATACCCCGCCCATTTATTTCAATAGCTTCCAGGTCTTTGGACCGATTGACTCGAAACTTCTCCCAAACGTGCTCCTATACTGGCTGAACGAGACACAGCAGTCCCCGTTGGATTCGGGTGGAATTTGTATTTTTGGTGAATATTTTAGTGAAAGGGGCCATTTTAAATGAGGCTGGCTTAAGGGCTGCTGTTAGGGCTAGGGTTAGGGTTAAGGGGCTGGGGTTTCGGACCACGGTCGTCTTTTGACCGATTGACTCGAAATTGATCACGCATGTCCTCCTCACCGGTGGAATGAGGCTCGCCAGTTTTAGTTGGATTCTGGTGGAATTTGTATTTTTGGTGAATATTTTAGTGAAAGGGGCCATTTTAAATGAGGCTGGCTTAAGGGCTGCTGTTAGGGCTAGGGTTAGGGTTAAGGGGCTGGGGTTTCGGACCACGGTCGTCTTTTGACCGATTGACTCGAAATTGATCACGCATGTCCTCCTCACCGGTGGAATGAGGCTCGCCAGTTTTGGTTGGATTCTGGTGGAATTTGTATTTTACATGAATATTTTAAAGGAAAAGCGGCCATTTTTCATCAAAACCTCGGCCGATTTTTTCAATAGCTTCCAGGTCTTTGGACCGATTGACTCGAAATTTCCCCCAAGCGTGCTCCTGTACCGGCTGAACGAGACACAGCAGTTCCCGTTGGATTCGGGTGAAATTTGTATTTTTGGTGAATATTTTAGTCAGAGGGACAATCTTTCATGAGGCCTGGCTTGAGGCTGAGGCTAGGGTTAGGGTTAGGGTTAGGGTTAGTGATTGGCTGGACCGATTGACTCGAAATCGATCAGGCATGTCCTCCTCACTGGTGTAAGCAGGGTCGCCAGTTTTGGTTGGATTCCGGTGGAATTTGTATTTTGCATGAATATTTTAAAGAAAAGACCATTTTTCACGAAAATATACCCTGCCCATTTATTTCAATAGCTTCCAGGTCTTTGGACCGATTGACTCGAAACTTCTCCCAAACGTGCTCCTATACTGGCTGAACGAGACACAGCAGTCCCCGTTGGATTCGGGTGGAATTTGTATTTTTGGTGAATATTTTAGTGAAAGGGGCCATTTTAAATGAGGCTGGCTTAAGGGCTGCTGTTAGGGCTAGGGTTAGGGTTAAGGGGCTGGGGTTTCGGACCACGGTCGTCTTTTGACCGATTGACTCGAAATTGATCACGCATGTCCTCCTCACCGGTGGAATGAGGCTGGCCAGTTTTGGTTGGATTCTGGTGGAATTTGTATTTTTGGTGAATATTTTAGTGAAAGGGGCCATTTTAAATGAGGCTGGCTTAAGGGCTGCTGTTAGGGCTAGGGTTAGGGTTAAGGGGCTGGGGTTTCGGACCACGGTCGTCTTTTGACCGATTGACTCGAAATTGATCACGCATGTCCTCCTCACCGGTGGAATGAGGCTCGCCAGTTTTGGTTGGATTCTGGTGGAATTTGTATTTTACATGAATATTTTAAAGGAAAAGCGGCCATTTTTCATCAAAACCTCGGCCGATTTTTTCAATAGCTTCCAGGTCTTTGGACCGATTGACTCGAAATTTCCCCCAAGCGTGCTCCTGTACCGGCTGAACGAGACACAACAGTCCCCGTTGGATTCGGGTGAAATTTGTATTTTTGGTGAACATTTTAGTCAGAGGGACAATCTTTCATGAGGCCTGGCTTAAGGCTGAGATAGGGTTAGGGTTAGGGTTAGGGTTAGTGATTGGCTGGACCGATTGACTCGAAATCGATCAGGCATGTCCTCCTCACTGGTGTAAGCAGGGTCGCCAGTTTTGGTTGGATTCCGGTGGAATTTGTATTTTACATGAATATTTAAAAGAAAAGACCATTTTTCACGAAAATATACCCCGCCCATTTATTTCAATAGCTTCCAGGTCTTTGGACCGATTGACTCGAAACTTCTCCCAAACGTGCTCCTATACTGGCTGAACGAGACACAGCAGTCCCCGTTGGATTCGGGTGGAATTTGTATTTTTGGTGAATATTTTAGTGAAAGGGGCCATTTTAAATGAGGCTGGCTTAAGGGCTGCTGTTAGGGCTAGGGTTAGGGTTAAGGGGCTGGGGTTTCGGACCACGGTCGTCTTTTGACCGATTGACTCGAAATTGATCACGCATGTCCTCCTCACCGGTGGAATGAGGCTCGCCAGTTTTGGTTGGATTCTGGTGGAATTTGTATTTTTGGTGAATATTTTAGTGAAAGGGGCCATTTTAAATGAGGCTGGCTTAAGGGCTGCTGTTAGGGCTAGGGTTAGGGTTAAGGGGCTGGGGTTTCGGACCACGGTCGTCTTTTGACCGATTGACTCGAAATTGATCACGCATGTCCTCCTCACCGGTGGAATGAGGCTCGCCAGTTTTGGTTGGATTCTGGTGGAATTTGTATTTTACATGAATATTTTAAAGGAAAAGCGGCCATTTTTCATCAAAACCTCGGCCGATTTTTTCAATAGCTTCCAGGTCTTTGGACCGATTGACTCGAAATTTCCCCCAAGCGTGCTCCTGTACCGGCTGAACGAGACACAGCAGTCCCCGTTGGATTCGGGTGGAATTTGTATTTTTGGTGAATATTTTAGTCAGAGGGACAATCTTTCATGAGGCCTGGCTTGAGGCTGAGGCTAGGGTTAGGGTTAGGGTTAGGGTTAGTGATTGGCTGGACCGATTGACTCGAAATCGATCAGGCATGTCCTCCTCACTGGTGTAAGCAGGGTCGCCAGTTTTGGTTGGATTCCGGTGGAATTTGTATTTTGCATGAATATTTTAAAGAAAAGACCATTTTTCACGAAAATATACCCTGCCCATTTATTTCAATAGCTTCCAGGTCTTTGGACCGATTGACTCGAAACTTCTCCCAAACGTGCTCCTATACTGGCTGAACGAGACACAGCAGTCCCCGTTGGATTCGGGTGGAATTTGTATTTTTGGTGAATATTTTAGTGAAAGGGGCCATTTTAAATGAGGCTGGCTTAAGGGCTGCTGTTAGGGCTAGGGTTAGGGTTAAGGGGCTGGGGTTTCGGACCACGGTCGTCTTTTGACCGATTGACTCGAAATTGATCACGCATGTCCTCCTCACCGGTGGAATGAGGCTCGCCAGTTTTGGTTGGATTCTGGTGGAATTTGTATTTTTGGTGAATATTTTAGTGAAAGGGGCCATTTTAAATGAGGCTGGCTTAAGGGCTGCTGTTAGGGCTAGGGTTAGGGTTAAGGGGCTGGGGTTTCGGACCACGGTCGTCTTTTGACCGATTGACTCGAAATTGATCACGCATGTCCTCCTCACCGGTGGAATGAGGCTCGCCAGTTTTGGTTGGATTCTGGTGGAATTTGTATTTTACATGAATATTTTAAAGGAAAAGCGGCCATTTTTCATCAAAACCTCGGCCGATTTTTTCAATAGCTTCCAGGTCTTTGGACCGATTGACTCGAAATTTCCCCCAAGCGTGCTCCTGTACCGGCTGAACGAGACACAGCAGTCCCCGTTGGATTCGGGTGAAATTTGTATTTTTGGTGAATATTTTAGTCAGAGGGACAATCTTTCATGAGGCCTGGCTTGAGGCTGAGGCTAGGGTTAGGGTTAGGGTTAGGGTTAGTGATTGGCTGGACCGATTGACTCGAAATCGATCAGGCATGTCCTCCTCACTGGTGTAAGCAGGGTCGCCAGTTTTGGTTGGATTCCGGTGGAATTTGTATTTTGCATGAATATTTTAAAGAAAAGACCATTTTTCACGAAAATATACCCTGCCCATTTATTTCAATAGCTTCCAGGTCTTTGGACCGATTGACTCGAAACTTCTCCCAAACGTGCTCCTATACTGGCTGAACGAGACACAGCAGTCCCCGTTGGATTCGGGTGGAATTTGTATTTTTGGTGAATATTTTAGTGAAAGGGGCCATTTTAAATGAGGCTGGCTTAAGGGCTGCTGTTAGGGCTAGGGTTAGGGTTAAGGGGCTGGGGTTTCGGACCACGGTCGTCTTTTGACCGATTGACTCGAAATTGATCACGCATGTCCTCCTCACCGGTGGAATGAGGCTCGCCAGTTTTGGTTGGATTCTGGTGGAATTTGTATTTTTGGTGAATATTTTAGTGAAAGGGGCCATTTTAAATGAGGCTGGCTTAAGGGCTGCTGTTAGGGCTAGGGTTAGGGTTAAGGGGCTGGGGTTTCGGACCACGGTCGTCTTTTGACCGATTGACTCGAAATTGATCACGCATGTCCTCCTCACCGGTGGAATGAGGCTCGACAGTTTTGGTTGGATTCTGGTGGAATTTGTATTTTACATGAATATTTTAAAGGAAAAGCGGCCATTTTTCATCAAAACCTCGGCCGATTTTTTCAATAGCTTCCAGGTCTTTGGACCGATTGACTCGAAATTTCCCCCAAGCGTGCTCCTGTACCGGCTGAACGAGACACAGCAGTCCCCGTTGGATTCGGGTGAAATTTGTATTTTTGGTGAATATTTTAGTCAGAGGGACAATCTTTCATGAGGCCTGGCTTGAGGCTGAGGCTAGGGTTAGGGTTAGGGTTAGGGTTAGTGATTGGCTGGACCGATTGACTCGAAATCGATCAGGCATGTCCTCCTCACTGGTGTAAGCAGGGTCGCCAGTTTTGGTTGGATTCCGGTGGAATTTGTATTTTGCATGAATATTTTAAAGAAAAGACCATTTTTCACGAAAATATACCCTGCCCATTTATTTCAATAGCTTCCAGGTCTTTGGACCGATTGACTCGAAACTTCTCCCAAACGTGCTCCTATACTGGCTGAACGAGACACAGCAGTCCCCGTTGGATTCGGGTGGAATTTGTATTTTTGGTGAATATTTTAGTGAAAGGGGCCATTTTAAATGAGGCTGGCTTAAGGGCTGCTGTTAGGGCTAGGGTTAGGGTTAAGGGGCTGGGGTTTCGGACCACGGTCGTCTTTTGACCGATTGACTCGAAATTGATCACGCATGTCCTCCTCACCGGTGGAATGAGGCTTGCCAGTTTTGGTTGGATTCTGGTGGAATTTGTATTTTTGGTGAATATTTTAGTGAAAGGGGCCATTTTAAATGAGGCTGGCTTAAGGGCTGCTGTTAGGGCTAGGGTTAGGGTTAAGGGGCTGGGGTTTCGGACCACGGTCGTCTTTTGACCGATTGACTCGAAATTGATCACGCATGTCCTCCTCACCGGTGGAATGAGGCTCGCCAGTTTTGGTTGGATTCTGGTGGAATTTGTATTTTACATGAATATTTTAAAGGAAAAGCGGCCATTTTTCATCAAAACCTCGGCCGATTTTTTCAATAGCTTCCAGGTCTTTGGACCGATTGACTCGAAATTTCCCCCAAGCGTGCTCCTGTACCGGCTGAACGAGACACAGCAGTCCCCGTTGGATTCGGGTGAAATTTGTATTTTTGGTGAATATTTTAGTCAGAGGGACAATCTTTCATGAGGCCTGGCTTAAGGCTGAGGCTAGGGTTAGGGTTAGGGTTAGGGTTAGTGATTGGCTGGACCGATTGACTCGAAATCGATCAGGCATGTCCTCCTCACTGGTGTAAGCAGGGTCGCCAGTTTTGGTTGGATTCCGGTGGAATTTGTATTTTACATGAATATTTTAAAGAAAAGACCATTTTTCACGAAAATATACCCCGCCCATTTATTTCAATAGCTTCCAGGTCTTTGGACCGATTGACTCGAAACTTCTCCCAAACGTGCTCCTATACTGGCTGAACGAGACACAGCAGTCCCCGTTGGATTCGGGTGGAATTTGTATTTTTGGTGAATATTTTAGTGAAAGGGGCCATTTTAAATGAGGCTGGCTTAAGGGCTGCTGTTAGGGCTAGGGTTAGGGTTAAGGGGCTGGGGTTTCGGACCACGGTCGTCTTTTGACCGATTGACTCGAAATTGATCACGCATGTCCTCCTCACCGGTGGAATGAGGCTCGCCAGTTTTGGTTGGATTCTGGTGGAATTTGTATTTTACATGAATATTTTAAAGGAAAAGCGGCCATTTTTCATCAAAACCTCGGCCGATTTTTTCAATAGCTTCCAGGTCTTTGGACCGATTGACTCGAAATTTCCCCCAAGCGTGCTCCTGTACCGGCTGAACGAGACACAGCAGTCCCCGTTGGATTCGGGTGGAATTTGTATTTTTGGTGAATATTTTAGTGAAAGGGGCCATTTTAAATGAGGCTGGCTTAAGGGCTGCTGTTAGGGCTAGGGTTAGGGTTAAGGGGCTGGGGTTTCGGACCACGGTCGTCTTTTGACCGATTGACTCGAAATTGATCACGCATGTCCTCCTCACCGGTGGAATGAGGCTCGCCAGTTTTAGTTGGATTCTGGTGGAATTTGTATTTTACATGAATATTTTAAAGGAAAAGCGGCCATTTTTCATCATAACCTCGGCCGATTTTTTCAATAGCTTCCAGGTCTTTGGACCGATTGACTCGAAATTTCCCCCAAGCGTGCTCCTGTACCGGCTGAACGAGACACAGCAGTCCCCGTTGGATTCGGGTGAAATTTGTATTTTTGGTGAATATTTTAGTCAGAGGGACAATCTTTCATGAGGCCTGGCTTAAGGCTGAGGCTAGGGTTAGGGTTAGGGTTAGGGTTAGTGATTGGCTGGACCGATTGACTCGAAATCGATCAGGCATGTCCTCCTCACTGGTGTAAGCAGGGTCGCCAGTTTTGGTTGGATTCCGGTGGAATTTGTATTTTACATGAATATTTTAAAGAAAAGACCATTTTTCACGAAAATATACCCCGCCCATTTATTTCAATAGCTTCCAGGTCTTTGGACCGATTGACTCGAAACTTCTCCCAAACGTGCTCCTATACTGGCTGAACGAGACACAGCAGTCCCCGTTGGATTCGGGTGGAATTTGTATTTTTGGTGAATATTTTAGTGAAAGGGGCCATTTTAAATGAGGCTGGCTTAAGGGCTGCTGTTAGGGCTAGGGTTAGGGTTAAGGGGCTGGGGTTTCGGACCACGGTCGTCTTTTGACCGATTGACTCGAAATTGATCACGCATGTCCTCCTCACCGGTGGAATGAGGCTCGCCAGTTTTGGTTGGATTCTGGTGGAATTTGTATTTTACATGAATATTTTAAAGGAAAAGCGGCCATTTTTCATCAAAACCTCGGCCGATTTTTTCAATAGCTTCCAGGTCTTTGGACCGATTGACTCGAAATTTCCCCCAAGCGTGCTCCTGTACCGGCTGAACGAGACACAGCAGTCCCCGTTGGATTCGGGTGGAATTTGTATTTTTGGTGAATATTTTAGTGAAAGGGGCCATTTTAAATGAGGCTGGCTTAAGGGCTGCTGTTAGGGCTAGGGTTAGGGTTAAGGGGCTGGGGTTTCGGACCACGGTCGTCTTTTGACCGATTGACTCGAATTTGATCACGCATGTCCTCCTCACCGGTGGAATGAGGCTCGCCAGTTTTGGTTGGATTCTGGTGGAATTTGTATTTTACATGAATATTTTAAAGGAAAAGCGGCCATTTTTCATCATAACCTCGGCCGATTTTTTCAATAGCTTCCAGGTCTTTGGACCGATTGACTCGAAATTTCCCCCAAGCGTGCTCCTGTACCGGCTGAACGAGACACAGCAGTCCCCGTTGGATTCGGGTGAAATTTGTATTTTTGGTGAATATTTTAGTCAGAGGGACAATCTTTCATGAGGCCTGGCTTAAGGCTGAGGCTAGGGTTAGGGTTAGGGTTAGGGTTAGTGATTGGCTGGACCGATTGACTCGAAATCGATCAGGCATGTCCTCCTCACTGGTGTAAGCAGGGTCGCCAGTTTTGGTTGGATTCCGGTGGAATTTGTATTTTACATGAATATTTTAAAGAAAAGACCATTTTTCACGAAAATATACCCCGCCCATTTATTTCAATAGCTTCCAGGTCTTTGGACCGATTGACTCGAAACTTCTCCCAAACGTGCTCCTATACTGGCTGAACGAGACACAGCAGTCCCCGTTGGATTCGGGTGGAATTTGTATTTTTGGTGAATATTTTAGTGAAATGGGCCATTTTAAATGAGGCTGGCTTAAGGGCTGCTGTTAGGGCTAGGGTTAGGGTTAAGGGGCTGGGGTTTCGGACCACGGTCGTCTTTTGACCGATTGACTCGAAATTGATCACGCATGTCCTCCTCACCGGTGGAATGAGGCTCGCCAGTTTTGGTTGGATTCTGGTGGAATTTGTATTTTACATGAATATTTTAAAGGAAAAGCGGCCATTTTTCATCAAAACCTCGGCCGATTTTTTCAATAGCTTCCAGGTCTTTGGACCGATTGACTCGAAATTTCCCCCAAGCGTGCTCCTGTACCGGCTGAACGAGACACAGCAGTCCCCGTTGGATTCGGGTGAAATTTGTATTTTTGGTGAATATTTTAGTCAGAGGGACAATCTTTCATGAGGCCTGGCTTAAGGCTGAGGCTAGGGTTAGGGTTAGGGTTAGGGTTAGTGATTGGCTGGACCGATTGACTCGAAATCGATCAGGCATGTCCTCCTCACTGGTGTAAGCAGGGTCGCCAGTTTTGGTTGGATTCCGGTGGAATTTGTATTTTACATGAATATTTTAAAGAAAAGACCATTTTTCACGAAAATATACCCCGCCCATTTATTTCAATAGCTTCCAGGTCTTTGGACCGATTGACTCGAAACTTCTCCCAAACGTGCTCCTATACTGGCTGAACGAGACACAGCAGTCCCCGTTGGATTCGGGTGGAATTTGTATTTTTGGTGAATATTTTAGTGAAAGGGGCCATTTTAAATGAGGCTGGCTTAAGGGCTGCTGTTAGGGCTAGGGTTAGGGTTAAGGGGCTGGGGTTTCGGACCACGGTCGTCTTTTGACCGATTGACTCGAAATTGATCACGCATGTCCTCCTCACCGGTGGAATGAGGCTCGCCAGTTTTGGTTGGATTCTGGTGGAATTTGTATTTTACATGAATATTTTAAAGGAAAAGCGGCCATTTTTCATCAAAACCTCGGCCGATTTTTTCAATAGCTTCCAGGTCTTTGGACCGATTGACTCGAAATTTCCCCCAAGCGTGCTCCTGTACCGGCTGAACGAGACACAGCAGTCCCCGTTGGATTCGGGTGAAATTTGTATTTTTGGTGAATATTTTAGTCAGAGGGACAATCTTTCATGAGGCCTGGCTTAAGGCTGAGGCTAGGGTTAGGGTTAGGGTTAGTGATTGGCTGGACCGATTGACTCGAAATCGATCAGGCATGTCCTCCTCACTGGTGTAAGCAGGGTCGCCAGTTTTGGTTGGATTCCGGTGGAATTTGTATTTTACATGAATATTTTAAAGGAAAAGCGGCCATTTTTCATCAAAACCTCGGCCGATTTTTTCAATAGCTTCCAGGTCTTTGGACCGATTGACTCGAAATTTCCCCCAAGCGTGCTCCTGTACCGGCTGAACGAGACACAGCAGTCCCCGTTAGATTCGGGTGGAATTTGTATTTTTGGTGAATATTTTAGTGAAAGGGGCCATTTTAAATGAGGCTGGCTTAAGGGCTGCTGTTAGGGCTAGGGTTAGGGTTAAGGGGCTGGGGTTTCGGACCACGGTCGTCTTTTTACCGATTGACTCGAAATTGATCACGCATGTCCTCCTCACCGGTGGAATGAGGCTCGCCAGTTTTGGTTGGATTCTGGTGGAATTTGTATTTTACATGAATATTTTAAAGGAAAAGCGGCCATTTTTCATCATAACCTCGGCCGATTTTTTCAATAGCTTCCAGGTCTTTGGACCGATTGACTCGAAATTTCCCCCAAGTGTGCTCCTGTACCGGCTGAACGAGACACAGCAGTCCCCGTTGGATTCGGGTGAAATTTGTATTTTTGGTGAATATTTTAGTCAGAGGGACAATCTTTCATGAGGCCTGGCTTAAGGCTGAGGCTAGGGTTAGGGTTAGGGTTAGGGTTAGTGATTGGCTGGACCGATTGACTCGAAATCGATCAGGCATGTCCTCCTCACTGGTGTAAGCAGGGTCGCCAGTTTTGGTTGGATTCCGGTGGAATTTGTATTTTAAGTGAATATTTTAAAGAAAAGACCATTTTTCACGAAAATATACCCCGCCCATTTATTTCAATAGCTTCCAGGTCTTTGGACCGATTGACTCGAAACTTCTCCCAAACGTGCTCCTATACTGGCTGAACGAGACACAGCAGTCCCCGTTGGATTCGGGTGGAATTTGTATTTTTGGTGAATATTTTAGTGAAATGGGCCATTTTAAATGAGGCTGGCTTAAGGGCTGCTGTTAGGGCTAGGGTTAGGGTTAAGGGGCTGGGGTTTCGGACCACGGTCGTCTTTTGACCGATTGACTCGAAATTGATCACGCATGTCCTCCTCACCGGTGGAATGAGGCTCGCCAGTTTTGGTTGGATTCTGGTGGAATTTGTATTTTACATGAATATTTTAAAGGAAAAGCGGCCATTTTTCATCAAAACCTCGGCCGATTTTTTCAATAGCTTCCAGGTCTTTGGACCGATTGACTCGAAATTTCCCCCAAGCGTGCTCCTGTACCGGCTGAACGAGACACAGCAGTCCCCGTTGGATTCGGGTGAAATTTGTATTTTTGGTGAATATTTTAGTCAGAGGGACAATCTTTCATGAGGCCTGGCTTAAGGCTGAGGCTAGGGTTAGGGTTAGGGTTAGGGTTAGTGATTGGCTGGACCGATTGACTCGAAATCGATCAGGCATGTCCTCCTCACTGGTGTAAGCAGGGTCGCCAGTTTTGGTTGGATTCCGGTGGAATTTGTATTTTACATGAATATTTTAAAGGAAAAGCGGCCATTTTTCATCAAAACCTCGGCCGATTTTTTCAATAGCTTCCAGGTCTTTGGACCGATTGACTCGAAATTTCCCCCAAGCGTGCTCCTGTACCGGCTGAACGAGACACAGCAGTCCCCGTTAGATTCGGGTGGAATTTGTATTTTTGGTGAATATTTTAGTGAAAGGGGCCATTTTAAATGAGGCTGGCTTAACCCTCTAGGCGCCAGAGTTTATTTAGCAATATATTCCGTTTGGACTTTATGATTTCAAAAGGCTGTAGCTTGGAAGTGGTGAGAGATAAATCCATACTGTAAATGAGAAAAATATTCATAATGACCTAAAGTTTGTGATGAGAGTAAATTTACTCATCTAATTTGCATATTGTGACGTCACCAGGTGACTGGATGTAACTTTCAGTAAAACTCATTTTTGAACATATTTACACAGAAAAAAAATATTTATATTGTCATCTCATCCTCAAAATAAAGGAACAGAAGTTTGAGTGGAGTAAATTTACTAATCTAATTTGTATATCACCAGGTAAAATTCAGTAAAACGGAATTCTGAACATATTTACACAGTAGATTTTTTTTCATTTCATTTCATTTTTTCATAGATTTTTTTCATCCTCTCATTCTCAGAGTAAATGAACAGGAATCTGATAGGAGTCAATTTCCTAATCACTCACTCTCGCCGTGATCAGTGCGTGTTGCTTGTGTGACAGTGTCTGCAGCTGCAGCATGATCAGAGTCACTCGTCTCTGACGAGCGATCGTCATCAGAGGGCAGATCGTCCCTTTCTGAATCGCGATCAGCAAAGATCTGTGCAAGCACCTCATCCGCACTGTAAAGTCTTTGGGGCATTTTGTTTTTTATTACAAAAATCGCTATCTGTGTCTCTATCTGTCCAGCACACTTCTGCCACCGCTCCGCGGCTCTCTCCTCTCCCACTCTGCCGCTTAGCCGGTGCCGCTCTGACAGCCGGTGTCGGGTTTCAAACTTTTTTTTCTCAGGTATTTTGCATAGAAACACACCCACAAATGACGTCAGGATTGAAGCTGAATCTAGTGGCCATCTAGTGGTAGCAAGCAGTAACAGCACAGGGCAGTAGATTTAAAGATATGGGCTGTTTTATTCAGCAATGCTGCCTGTCGCAATAATGCGACTTTGGCGCCTAGAGGGTTAAGGGCTGCTGTTAGGGCTAGGGTTAGGGTTAAGGGGCTGGGGTTTCGGACCACGGTCGTCTTTTGACCGATTGACTCGAAATTGATCACGCATGTCCTCCTCACCGGTGGAATGAGGCTCGCCAGTTTTGGTTGGATTCTGGTGGAATTTGTATTTTACATGAATATTTTAAAGGAAAAGCGGCCATTTTTCATCATAACCTCGGCCGATTTTTTCAATAGCTTCCAGGTCTTTGGACCGATTGACTCGAAATTTCCCCCAAGTGTGCTCCTGTACCGGCTGAACGAGACACAGCAGTCCCCGTTGGATTCGGGTGAAATTTGTATTTTTGGTGAATATTTTAGTCAGAGGGACAATCTTTCATGAGGCCTGGCTTAAGGCTGAGGCTAGGGTTAGGGTTAGGGTTAGGGTTAGTGATTGGCTGGACCGATTGACTCGAAATCGATCAGGCATGTCCTCCTCACTGGTGTAAGCAGGGTCGCCAGTTTTGGTTGGATTCCGGTGGAATTTGTATTTTACATGAATATTTTAAAGGAAAAGCGGCCATTTTTCATCAAAACCTCGGCCGATTTTTTCAATAGCTTCCAGGTCTTTGGACCGATTGACTCGAAATTTCCCCCAAGCGTGCTCCTGTACCGGCTGAACGAGACACAGCAGTCCCCGTTGGATTCGGGTGGAATTTGTATTTTTGGTGAATATTTTAGTGAAAGGGGCCATTTTAAATGAGGCTGGCTTAAGGGCTGCTGTTAGGGCTAGGGTTAGGGTTAAGGGGCTGGGGTTTCGGACCACGGTCGTCTTTTTACCGATTGACTCGAAATTGATCACGCATGTCCTCCTCACCGGTGGAATGAGGCTCGCCAGTTTTGGTTGGATTCTGGTGGAATTTGTATTTTACATGAATATTTTAAAGGAAAAGCGGCCATTTTTCATCAAAACCTCGGCCGATTTTTTCAATAGCTTCCAGGTCTTTGGACCGATTGACTCGAAATTTCCCCCAAGCGTGCTCCTGTACCGGCTGAACGAGACACAGCAGTCCCCGTTGGATTCGGGTGAAATTTGTATTTTTGGTGAATATTTTAGTCAGAGGGACAATCTTTCATGAGGCCTGGCTTAAGGCTGAGGCTAGGGTTAGGGTTAGGGTTAGGGTTAGTGATTGGCTGGACCGATTGACTCGAAATCGATCAGGCATGTCCTCCTCACTGGTGTAAGCAGGGTCGCCAGTTTTGGTTGGATTCCGGTGGAATTTGTATTTTACATGAATATTTTAAAGAAAAGACCATTTTTCACGAAAATATACCCCGCCCATTTATTTCAATAGCTTCCAGGTCTTTGGACCGATTGACTCGAAACTTCTCCCAAACGTGCTCCTATACTGGCTGAACGAGACACAGCAGTCCCCGTTGGATTCGGGTGGAATTTGTATTTTTGGTGAATATTTTAGTGAAATGGGCCATTTTAAATGAGGCTGGCTTAAGGGCTGCTGTTAGGGCTAGGGTTAGGGTTAAGGGGCTGGGGTTTCGGACCACGGTCGTCTTTTGACCGATTGACTCGAAATTGATCACGCATGTCCTCCTCACCGGTGGAATGAGGCTCGCCAGTTTTGGTTGGATTCTGGTGGAATTTGTATTTTACATGAATATTTTAAAGGAAAAGCGGCCATTTTTCATCAAAACCTCGGCCGATTTTTTCAATAGCTTCCAGGTCTTTGGACCGATTGACTCGAAATTTCCCCCAAGCGTGCTCCTGTACCGGCTGAACGAGACACAGCAGTCCCCGTTGGATTCGGGTGAAATTTGTATTTTTGGTGAATATTTTAGTCAGAGGGACAATCTTTCATGAGGCCTGGCTTAAGGCTGAGGCTAGGGTTAGGGTTAGGGTTAGGGTTAGTGATTGGCTGGACCGATTGACTCGAAATCGATCAGGCATGTCCTCCTCACTGGTGTAAGCAGGGTCGCCAGTTTTGGTTGGATTCCGGTGGAATTTGTATTTTACATGAATATTTTAAAGAAAAGACCATTTTTCACGAAAATATACCCCGCCCATTTATTTCAATAGCTTCCAGGTCTTTGGACCGATTGACTCGAAACTTCTCCCAAACGTGCTCCTATACTGGCTGAACGAGACACAGCAGTCCCCGTTGGATTCGGGTGGAATTTGTATTTTTGGTGAATATTTTAGTGAAATGGGCCATTTTAAATGAGGCTGGCTTAAGGGCTGCTGTTAGGGCTAGGGTTAGGGTTAAGGGGCTGGGGTTTCGGACCACGGTCGTCTTTTGACCGATTGACTCGAAATTGATCACGCATGTCCTCCTCACCGGTGGAATGAGGCTCGCCAGTTTTGGTTGGATTCTGGTGGAATTTGTATTTTACATGAATATTTTAAAGGAAAAGCGGCCATTTTTCATCAAAACCTCGGCCGATTTTTTCAATAGCTTCCAGGTCTTTGGACCGATTGACTCGAAATTTCCCCCAAGCGTGCTCCTGTACCGGCTGAACGAGACACAGCAGTCCCCGTTGGATTCGGGTGAAATTTGTATTTTTGGTGAATATTTTAGTCAGAGGGACAATCTTTCATGAGGCCTGGCTTAAGGCTGAGGCTAGGGTTAGGGTTAGGGTTAGGGTTAGTGATTGGCTGGACCGATTGACTCGAAATCGATCAGGCATGTCCTCCTCACTGGTGTAAGCAGGGTCGCCAGTTTTGGTTGGATTCCGGTGGAATTTGTATTTTAAGTGAATATTTTAAAGAAAAGACCATTTTTCACGAAAATATACCCCGCCCATTTATTTCAATAGCTTCCAGGTCTTTGGACCGATTGACTCGAAACTTCTCCCAAACGTGCTCCTATACTGGCTGAACGAGACACAGCAGTCCCCGTTGGATTCGGGTGGAATTTGTATTTTTGGTGAATATTTTAGTGAAATGGGCCATTTTAAATGAGGCTGGCTTAAGGGCTGCTGTTAGGGCTAGGGTTAGGGTTAAGGGGCTGGGGTTTCGGACCACGGTCGTCTTTTGACCGATTGACTCGAAATTGATCACGCATGTCCTCCTCACCGGTGGAATGAGGCTCGCCAGTTTTGGTTGGATTCTGGTGGAATTTGTATTTTACATGAATATTTTAAAGGAAAAGCGGCCATTTTTCATCAAAACCTCGGCCGATTTTTTCAATAGCTTCCAGGTCTTTGGACCGATTGACTCGAAATTTCCCCCAAGCGTGCTCCTGTACCGGCTGAACGAGACACAGCAGTCCCCGTTGGATTCGGGTGAAATTTGTATTTTTGGTGAATATTTTAGTCAGAGGGACAATCTTTCATGAGGCCTGGCTTAAGGCTGAGGCTAGGGTTAGGGTTAGGGTTAGGGTTAGTGATTGGCTGGACCGATTGACTCGAAATCGATCAGGCATGTCCTCCTCACTGGTGTAAGCAGGGTCGCCAGTTTTGGTTGGATTCCGGTGGAATTTGTATTTTACATGAATATTTTAAAGAAAAGACCATTTTTCACGAAAATATACCCCGCCCATTTATTTCAATAGCTTCCAGGTCTTTGGACCGATTGACTCGAAACTTCTCCCAAACGTGCTCCTATACTGGCTGAACGAGACACAGCAGTCCCCGTTGGATTCGGGTGGAATTTGTATTTTTGGTGAATATTTTAGTGAAAGGGGCCATTTTAAATGAGGCTGGCTTAAGGGCTGCTGTTAGGGCTAGGGTTAGGGTTAAGGGGCTGGGGTTTCGGACCACGGTCGTCTTTTGACCGATTGACTCGAAATTGATCACGCATGTCCTCCTCACCGGTGGAATGAGGCTCGCCAGTTTTGGTTGGATTCTGGTGGAATTTGTATTTTACATGAATATTTTAAAGGAAAAGCGGCCATTTTTCATCAAAACCTCGGCCGATTTTTTCAATAGCTTCCAGGTCTTTGGACCGATTGACTCGAAATTTCCCCCAAGCGTGCTCCTGTACCGGCTGAACGAGACACAGCAGTCCCCGTTGGATTCGGGTGAAATTTGTATTTTTGGTGAATATTTTAGTCAGAGGGACAATCTTTCATGAGGCCTGGCTTAAGGCTGAGGCTAGGGTTAGGGTTAGGGTTAGTGATTGGCTGGACCGATTGACTCGAAATCGATCAGGCATGTCCTCCTCACTGGTGTAAGCAGGGTCGCCAGTTTTGGTTGGATTCCGGTGGAATTTGTATTTTACATGAATATTTTAAAGGAAAAGCGGCCATTTTTCATCAAAACCTCGGCCGATTTTTTCAATAGCTTCCAGGTCTTTGGACCGATTGACTCGAAATTTCCCCCAAGCGTGCTCCTGTACCGGCTGAACGAGACACAGCAGTCCCCGTTAGATTCGGGTGGAATTTGTATTTTTGGTGAATATTTTAGTGAAAGGGGCCATTTTAAATGAGGCTGGCTTAAGGGCTGCTGTTAGGGCTAGGGTTAGGGTTAAGGGGCTGGGGTTTCGGACCACGGTCGTCTTTTTACCGATTGACTCGAAATTGATCACGCATGTCCTCCTCACCGGTGGAATGAGGCTCGCCAGTTTTGGTTGGATTCTGGTGGAATTTGTATTTTACATGAATATTTTAAAGGAAAAGCGGCCATTTTTCATCATAACCTCGGCCGATTTTTTCAATAGCTTCCAGGTCTTTGGACCGATTGACTCGAAATTTCCCCCAAGTGTGCTCCTGTACCGGCTGAACGAGACACAGCAGTCCCCGTTGGATTCGGGTGAAATTTGTATTTTTGGTGAATATTTTAGTCAGAGGGACAATCTTTCATGAGGCCTGGCTTAAGGCTGAGGCTAGGGTTAGGGTTAGGGTTAGGGTTAGTGATTGGCTGGACCGATTGACTCGAAATCGATCAGGCATGTCCTCCTCACTGGTGTAAGCAGGGTCGCCAGTTTTGGTTGGATTCCGGTGGAATTTGTATTTTAAGTGAATATTTTAAAGAAAAGACCATTTTTCACGAAAATATACCCCGCCCATTTATTTCAATAGCTTCCAGGTCTTTGGACCGATTGACTCGAAACTTCTCCCAAACGTGCTCCTATACTGGCTGAACGAGACACAGCAGTCCCCGTTGGATTCGGGTGGAATTTGTATTTTTGGTGAATATTTTAGTGAAATGGGCCATTTTAAATGAGGCTGGCTTAAGGGCTGCTGTTAGGGCTAGGGTTAGGGTTAAGGGGCTGGGGTTTCGGACCACGGTCGTCTTTTGACCGATTGACTCGAAATTGATCACGCATGTCCTCCTCACCGGTGGAATGAGGCTCGCCAGTTTTGGTTGGATTCTGGTGGAATTTGTATTTTACATGAATATTTTAAAGGAAAAGCGGCCATTTTTCATCAAAACCTCGGCCGATTTTTTCAATAGCTTCCAGGTCTTTGGACCGATTGACTCGAAATTTCCCCCAAGCGTGCTCCTGTACCGGCTGAACGAGACACAGCAGTCCCCGTTGGATTCGGGTGAAATTTGTATTTTTGGTGAATATTTTAGTCAGAGGGACAATCTTTCATGAGGCCTGGCTTAAGGCTGAGGCTAGGGTTAGGGTTAGGGTTAGGGTTAGTGATTGGCTGGACCGATTGACTCGAAATCGATCAGGCATGTCCTCCTCACTGGTGTAAGCAGGGTCGCCAGTTTTGGTTGGATTCCGGTGGAATTTGTATTTTACATGAATATTTTAAAGGAAAAGCGGCCATTTTTCATCAAAACCTCGGCCGATTTTTTCAATAGCTTCCAGGTCTTTGGACCGATTGACTCGAAATTTCCCCCAAGCGTGCTCCTGTACCGGCTGAACGAGACACAGCAGTCCCCGTTAGATTCGGGTGGAATTTGTATTTTTGGTGAATATTTTAGTGAAAGGGGCCATTTTAAATGAGGCTGGCTTAACCCTCTAGGCGCCAGAGTTTATTTAGCAATATATTCCGTTTGGACTTTAAGATTTCAAAAGGCTGTAGCTTGGAAGTGGTGAGAGATAAATCCATACTGTAAATGAGAAAAATATTCATAATGACCTAAAGTTTGTGATGAGAGTAAATTTACTCATCTAATTTGCATATTGTGACGTCACCAGGTGACTGGATGTAACTTTCAGTAAAACTCATTTTTGAACATATTTACACAGAAAAAAAATATTTATATTGTCATCTCATCCTCAAAATAAAGGAACAGAAGTTTGAGTGGAGTAAATTTACTAATCTAATTTGTATATCACCAGGTAAAATTCAGTAAAACGGAATTCTGAACATATTTACACAGTAGATTTTTTTTCATTTCATTTCATTTTTTCATAGATTTTTTTCATCCTCTCATTCTCAGAGTAAATGAACAGGAATCTGATAGGAGTCAATTTCCTAATCACTCACTCTCGCCGTGATCAGTGCGTGTTGCTTGTGTGACAGTGTCTGCAGCTGCAGCATGATCAGAGTCACTCGTCTCTGACGAGCGATCGTCATCAGAGGGCAGATCGTCCCTTTCTGAATCGCGATCAGCAAAGATCTGTGCAAGCACCTCATCCGCACTGTAAAGTCTTTGGGGCATTTTGTTTTTTATTACAAAAATCGCTATCTGTGTCTCTATCTGTCCAGCACACTTCTGCCACCGCTCCGCGGCTCTCTCCTCTCCCACTCTGCCGCTTAGCCGGTGCCGCTCTGACAGCCGGTGTCGGGTTTCAAACTTTTTTTTCTCAGGTATTTTGCATAGAAACACACCCACAAATGACGTCAGGATTGAAGCTGAATCTAGTGGCCATCTAGTGGTAGCAAGCAGTAACAGCACAGGGCAGTAGATTTAAAGATATGGGCTGTTTTATTCAGCAATGCTGCCTGTCGCAATAATGCGACTTTGGCGCCTAGAGGGTTAAGGGCTGCTGTTAGGGCTAGGGTTAGGGTTAAGGGGCTGGGGTTTCGGACCACGGTCGTCTTTTGACCGATTGACTCGAAATTGATCACGCATGTCCTCCTCACCGGTGGAATGAGGCTCGCCAGTTTTGGTTGGATTCTGGTGGAATTTGTATTTTACATGAATATTTTAAAGGAAAAGCGGCCATTTTTCATCATAACCTCGGCCGATTTTTTCAATAGCTTCCAGGTCTTTGGACCGATTGACTCGAAATTTCCCCCAAGTGTGCTCCTGTACCGGCTGAACGAGACACAGCAGTCCCCGTTGGATTCGGGTGAAATTTGTATTTTTGGTGAATATTTTAGTCAGAGGGACAATCTTTCATGAGGCCTGGCTTAAGGCTGAGGCTAGGGTTAGGGTTAGGGTTAGGGTTAGTGATTGGCTGGACCGATTGACTCGAAATCGATCAGGCATGTCCTCCTCACTGGTGTAAGCAGGGTCGCCAGTTTTGGTTGGATTCCGGTGGAATTTGTATTTTACATGAATATTTTAAAGGAAAAGCGGCCATTTTTCATCAAAACCTCGGCCGATTTTTTCAATAGCTTCCAGGTCTTTGGACCGATTGACTCGAAATTTCCCCCAAGCGTGCTCCTGTACCGGCTGAACGAGACACAGCAGTCCCCGTTGGATTCGGGTGGAATTTGTATTTTTGGTGAATATTTTAGTGAAAGGGGCCATTTTAAATGAGGCTGGCTTAAGGGCTGCTGTTAGGGCTAGGGTTAGGGTTAAGGGGCTGGGGTTTCGGACCACGGTCGTCTTTTTACCGATTGACTCGAAATTGATCACGCATGTCCTCCTCACCGGTGGAATGAGGCTCGCCAGTTTTGGTTGGATTCTGGTGGAATTTGTATTTTACATGAATATTTTAAAGGAAAAGCGGCCATTTTTCATCAAAACCTCGGCCGATTTTTTCAATAGCTTCCAGGTCTTTGGACCGATTGACTCGAAATTTCCCCCAAGCGTGCTCCTGTACCGGCTGAACGAGACACAGCAGTCCCCGTTGGATTCGGGTGAAATTTGTATTTTTGGTGAATATTTTAGTCAGAGGGACAATCTTTCATGAGGCCTGGCTTAAGGCTGAGGCTAGGGTTAGGGTTAGGGTTAGGGTTAGTGATTGGCTGGACCGATTGACTCGAAATCGATCAGGCATGTCCTCCTCACTGGTGTAAGCAGGGTCGCCAGTTTTGGTTGGATTCCGGTGGAATTTGTATTTTACATGAATATTTTAAAGAAAAGACCATTTTTCACGAAAATATACCCCGCCCATTTATTTCAATAGCTTCCAGGTCTTTGGACCGATTGACTCGAAACTTCTCCCAAACGTGCTCCTATACTGGCTGAACGAGACACAGCAGTCCCCGTTGGATTCGGGTGGAATTTGTATTTTTGGTGAATATTTTAGTGAAATGGGCCATTTTAAATGAGGCTGGCTTAAGGGCTGCTGTTAGGGCTAGGGTTAGGGTTAAGGGGCTGGGGTTTCGGACCACGGTCGTCTTTTGACCGATTGACTCGAAATTGATCACGCATGTCCTCCTCACCGGTGGAATGAGGCTCGCCAGTTTTGGTTGGATTCTGGTGGAATTTGTATTTTACATGAATATTTTAAAGGAAAAGCGGCCATTTTTCATCAAAACCTCGGCCGATTTTTTCAATAGCTTCCAGGTCTTTGGACCGATTGACTCGAAATTTCCCCCAAGCGTGCTCCTGTACCGGCTGAACGAGACACAGCAGTCCCCGTTGGATTCGGGTGAAATTTGTATTTTTGGTGAATATTTTAGTCAGAGGGACAATCTTTCATGAGGCCTGGCTTAAGGCTGAGGCTAGGGTTAGGGTTAGGGTTAGGGTTAGTGATTGGCTGGACCGATTGACTCGAAATCGATCAGGCATGTCCTCCTCACTGGTGTAAGCAGGGTCGCCAGTTTTGGTTGGATTCCGGTGGAATTTGTATTTTACATGAATATTTTAAAGAAAAGACCATTTTTCACGAAAATATACCCCGCCCATTTATTTCAATAGCTTCCAGGTCTTTGGACCGATTGACTCGAAACTTCTCCCAAACGTGCTCCTATACTGGCTGAACGAGACACAGCAGTCCCCGTTGGATTCGGGTGGAATTTGTATTTTTGGTGAATATTTTAGTGAAATGGGCCATTTTAAATGAGGCTGGCTTAAGGGCTGCTGTTAGGGCTAGGGTTAGGGTTAAGGGGCTGGGGTTTCGGACCACGGTCGTCTTTTGACCGATTGACTCGAAATTGATCACGCATGTCCTCCTCACCGGTGGAATGAGGCTCGCCAGTTTTGGTTGGATTCTGGTGGAATTTGTATTTTACATGAATATTTTAAAGGAAAAGCGGCCATTTTTCATCAAAACCTCGGCCGATTTTTTCAATAGCTTCCAGGTCTTTGGACCGATTGACTCGAAATTTCCCCCAAGCGTGCTCCTGTACCGGCTGAACGAGACACAGCAGTCCCCGTTGGATTCGGGTGAAATTTGTATTTTTGGTGAATATTTTAGTCAGAGGGACAATCTTTCATGAGGCCTGGCTTAAGGCTGAGGCTAGGGTTAGGGTTAGGGTTAGGGTTAGTGATTGGCTGGACCGATTGACTCGAAATCGATCAGGCATGTCCTCCTCACTGGTGTAAGCAGGGTCGCCAGTTTTGGTTGGATTCCGGTGGAATTTGTATTTTACATGAATATTTTAAAGGAAAAGCGGCCATTTTTCATCAAAACCTCGGCCGATTTTTTCAATAGCTTCCAGGTCTTTGGACCGATTGACTCGAAATTTCCCCCAAGCGTGCTCCTGTACCGGCTGAACGAGACACAGCAGTCCCCGTTAGATTCGGGTGGAATTTGTATTTTTGGTGAATATTTTAGTGAAAGGGGCCATTTTAAATGAGGCTGGCTTAAGGGCTGCTGTTAGGGCTAGGGTTAGGGTTAAGGGGCTGGGGTTTCGGACCACGGTCGTCTTTTGACCGATTGACTCGAAATTGATCACGCATGTCCTCCTCACCGGTGGAATGAGGCTCGCCAGTTTTGGTTGGATTCTGGTGGAATTTGTATTTTACATGAATATTTTAAAGGAAAAGCGGCCATTTTTCATCAAAACCTCGGCCGATTTTTTCAATAGCTTCCAGGTCTTTGGACCGATTGACTCGAAATTTCCCCCAAGTGTGCTCCTGTACCGGCTGAACGAGACACAGCAGTCCCCGTTGGATTCGGGTGAAATTTGTATTTTTGGTGAATATTTTAGTCAGAGGGACAATCTTTCATGAGGCCTGGCTTAAGGCTGAGGCTAGGGTTAGGGTTAGGGTTAGGGTTAGTGATTGGCTGGACCGATTGACTCGAAATCGATCAGGCATGTCCTCCTCACTGGTGTAAGCAGGGTCGCCAGTTTTGGTTGGATTCCGGTGGAATTTGTATTTTACATGAATATTTTAAAGAAAAGACCATTTTTCACGAAAATATACCCCGCCCATTTATTTCAATAGCTTCCAGGTCTTTGGACCGATTGACTCGAAACTTCTCCCAAACGTGCTCCTATACTGGCTGAACGAGACACAGCAGTCCCCGTTGGATTCGGGTGGAATTTGTATTTTTGGTGAATATTTTAGTGAAATGGGCCATTTTAAATGAGGCTGGCTTAAGGGCTGCTGTTAGGGCTAGGGTTAGGGTTAAGGGGCTGGGGTTTCGGACCACGGTCGTCTTTTGACCGATTGACTCGAAATTGATCACGCATGTCCTCCTCACCGGTGGAATGAGGCTCGCCAGTTTTGGTTGGATTCTGGTGGAATTTGTATTTTCCATGAATATTTTAAAGGAAAAGCGGCCATTTTTCATCAAAACCTCGGCCGATTTTTTCAATAGCTTCCAGGTCTTTGGACCGATTGACTCGAAATTTCCCCCAAGCGTGCTCCTGTACCGGCTGAACGAGACACAGCAGTCCCCGTTGGATTCGGGTGAAATTTGTATTTTTGGTGAATATTTTAGTCAGAGGGACAATCTTTCATGAGGCCTGGCTTAAGGCTGAGGCTAGGGTTAGGGTTAGGGTTAGGGTTAGTGATTGGCTGGACCGATTGACTCGAAATCGATCAGGCATGTCCTCCTCACTGGTGTAAGCAGGGTCGCCAGTTTTGGTTGGATTCCGGTGGAATTTGTATTTTACATGAATATTTTAAAGGAAAAGCGGGCATTTTTCATCAAAACCTCGGCCGATTTTTTCAATAGCTTCCAGGTCTTTGGACCGATTGACTCGAAATTTCCCCCAAGCGTGCTCCTGTACCGGCTGAACGAGACACAGCAGTCCCCGTTGGATTCGGGTGGAATTTGTATTTTTGGTGAATATTTTAGTGAAAGGGGCCATTTTAAATGAGGCTGGCTTAAGGGCTGCTGTTAGGGCTAGGGTTAGGGTTAAGGGGCTGGGGTTTCGGACCACGGTCGTCTTTTGACCGATTGACTCGAAATTGATCACGCATGTCCTCCTCACCGGTGGAATGAGGCTCGCCAGTTTTGGTTGGATTCTGGTGGAATTTGTATTTTACATGAATATTTTAAAGGAAAAGCGGCCATTTTTCATCAAAACCTCGGCCGATTTTTTCAATAGCTTCCAGGTCTTTGGACCGATTGACTCGAAATTTCCCCCAAGCGTGCTCCTGTACCGGCTGAACGAGACACAGCAGTCCCCGTTGGATTCGGGTGAAATTTGTATTTTTGGTGAATATTTTAGTCAGAGGGACAATCTTTCATGAGGCCTGGCTTAAGGCTGAGGCTAGGGTTAGGGTTAGGGTTAGGGTTAGTGATTGGCTGGACCGATTGACTCGAAATCGATCAGGCATGTCCTCCTCACTGGTGTAAGCAGGGTCGCCAGTTTTGGTTGGATTCCGGTGGAATTTGTATTTTACATGAATATTTTAAAGAAAAGACCATTTTTCACGAAAATATACCCCGCCCATTTATTTCAATAGCTTCCAGGTCTTTGGACCGATTGACTCGAAACTTCTCCCAAACGTGCTCCTATACTGGCTGAACGAGACACAGCAGTCCCCGTTGGATTCGGGTGGAATTTGTATTTTTGGTGAATATTTTAGTGAAATGGGCCATTTTAAATGAGGCTGGCTTAAGGGCTGCTGTTAGGGCTAGGGTTAGGGTTAAGGGGCTGGGGTTTCGGACCACGGTCGTCTTTTGACCGATTGACTCGAAATTGATCACGCATGTCCTCCTCACCGGTGGAATGAGGCTCGCCAGTTTTGGTTGGATTCTGGTGGAATTTGTATTTTACATGAATATTTTAAAGGAAAAGCGGCCATTTTTCATCAAAACCTCGGCCGATTTTTTCAATAGCTTCCAGGTCTTTGGACCGATTGACTCGAAATTTCCCCCAAGTGTGCTCCTGTACCGGCTGAACGAGACACAGCAGTCCCCGTTGGATTCGGGTGAAATTTGTATTTTTGGTGAATATTTTAGTCAGAGGGACAATCTTTCATGAGGCCTGGCTTAAGGCTGAGGCTAGGGTTAGGGTTAGGGTTAGGGTTAGTGATTGGCTGGACCGATTGACTCGAAATCGATCAGGCATGTCCTCCTCACTGGTGTAAGCAGGGTCGCCAGTTTTGGTTGGATTCCGGTGGAATTTGTATTTTACATGAATATTTTAAAGAAAAGACCATTTTTCACGAAAATATACCCCGCCCATTTATTTCAATAGCTTCCAGGTCTTTGGACCGATTGACTCGAAACTTCTCCCAAACGTGCTCCTATACTGGCTGAACGAGACACAGCAGTCCCCGTTGGATTCGGGTGGAATTTGTATTTTTGGTGAATATTTTAGTGAAATGGGCCATTTTAAATGAGGCTGGCTTAAGGGCTGCTGTTAGGGCTAGGGTTAGGGTTAAGGGGCTGGGGTTTCGGACCACGGTCGTCTTTTGACCGATTGACTCGAAATTGATCACGCATGTCCTCCTCACCGGTGGAATGAGGCTCGCCAGTTTTGGTTGGATTCTGGTGGAATTTGTATTTTCCATGAATATTTTAAAGGAAAAGCGGCCATTTTTCATCAAAACCTCGGCCGATTTTTTCAATAGCTTCCAGGTCTTTGGACCGATTGACTCGAAATTTCCCCCAAGCGTGCTCCTGTACCGGCTGAACGAGACACAGCAGTCCCCGTTGGATTCGGGTGAAATTTGTATTTTTGGTGAATATTTTAGTCAGAGGGACAATCTTTCATGAGGCCTGGCTTAAGGCTGAGGCTAGGGTTAGGGTTAGGGTTAGGGTTAGTGATTGGCTGGACCGATTGACTCGAAATCGATCAGGCATGTCCTCCTCACTGGTGTAAGCAGGGTCGCCAGTTTTGGTTGGATTCCGGTGGAATTTGTATTTTACATGAATATTTTAAAGGAAAAGCGGGCATTTTTCATCAAAACCTCGGCCGATTTTTTCAATAGCTTCCAGGTCTTTGGACCGATTGACTCGAAATTTCCCCCAAGCGTGCTCCTGTACCGGCTGAACGAGACACAGCAGTCCCCGTTGGATTCGGGTGGAATTTGTATTTTTGGTGAATATTTTAGTGAAAGGGGCCATTTTAAATGAGGCTGGCTTAAGGGCTGCTGTTAGGGCTAGGGTTAGGGTTAAGGGGCTGGGGTTTCGGACCACGGTCGTCTTTTGACCGATTGACTCGAAATTGATCACGCATGTCCTCCTCACCGGTGGAATGAGGCTCGCCAGTTTTGGTTGGATTCTGGTGGAATTTGTATTTTACATGAATATTTTAAAGGAAAAGCGGCCATTTTTCATCATAACCTCGGCCGATTTTTTCAATAGCTTCCAGGTCTTTGGACCGATTGACTCGAAACTTCTCCCAAACGTGCTCCTATACTGGCTGAACGAGACACAGCAGTCCCCGTTGGATTCGGGTGGAATTTGTATTTTTGGTGAATATTTTAGTGAAATGGGCCATTTTAAATGAGGCTGGCTTAAGGGCTGCTGTTAGGGCTAGGTTTAGGGTTAAGGGGCTGGGGTTTCGGACCACGGTCGTCTTTTGACCGATTGACTCGAAATTGATCACGCATGTCCTCCTCACCGGTGGAATGAGGCTCGCCAGTTTTGGTTGGATTCTGGTGGAATTTGTATTTTCAATGAATATTTTAAAGGAAAAGCGGCCATTTTTCATCAAAACCTCGGCCGATTTTTTCAATAGCTTCCAGGTCTTTGGACCGATTGACTCGAAATTTCCCCCAAGCGTGCTCCTGTACCGGCTGAACGAGACACAGCAGTCCCCGTTGGATTCGGGTGAAATTTGTATTTTTGGTGAATATTTTAGTCAGAGGGACAATCTTTCATGAGGCCTGGCTTAAGGCTGAGGCTAGGGTTAGGGTTAGGGTTAGGGTTAGTGATTGGCTGGACCGATTGACTCGAAATCGATCAGGCATGTCCTCCTCACTGGTGTAAGCAGGGTCGCCAGTTTTGGTTGGATTCCGGTGGAATATGTATTTTACATGAATATTTTAAAGAAAAGACCATTTTTCACGAAAATATACCCCGCCCATTTATTTCAATAGCTTCCAGGTCTTTGGACCGATTGACTCGAAACTTCTCCCAAACGTGCTCCTATACTGGCTGAACGAGACACAGCAGTCCCCGTTGGATTCGGGTGGAATTTGTATTTTTGGTGAATATTTTAGTGAAAGGGGCCATTTTAAATGAGGCTGGCTTAAGGGCTGCTGTTAGGGCTAGGGTTAGGGTTAAGGGGCTGGGGTTTCGGACCACGGTCGTCTTTTGACCGATTGACTCGAAATTGATCACGCATGTCCTCCTCACCGGTGGAATGAGGCTCGCCAGTTTTGGTTGGATTCTGGTGGAATTTGTATTTTACATGAATATTTTAAAGGAAAAGCGGCCATTTTTCATCAAAACCTCGGCCGATTTTTTCAATAGCTTCCAGGTCTTTGGACCGATTGACTCGAAATTTCCCCCAAGCGTGCTCCTGTACCGGCTGAACGAGACACAGCAGTCCCCGTTGGATTCGGGTGAAATTTGTATTTTTGGTGAATATTTTAGTCAGAGGGACAATCTTTCATGAGGCCTGGCTTAAGGCTGAGGCTAGGGTTAGGGTTAGGGTTAGGGTTAGTGATTGGCTGGACCGATTGACTCGAAATCGATCAGGCATGTCCTCCTCACTGGTGTAAGCAGGGTCGCCAGTTTTGGTTGGATTCCGGTGGAATTTGTATTTTACATGAATATTTTAAAGGAAAAGCGGCCATTTTTCATCAAAACCTCGGCCGATTTTTTCAATAGCTTCCAGGTCTTTGGACCGATTGACTCGAAATTTCCCCCAAGCGTGCTCCTGTACCGGCTGAACGAGACACAGCAGTCCCCGTTGGATTCGGGTGGAATTTGTATTTTTGGTGAATATTTTAGTGAAAGGGGCCATTTTAAATGAGGCTGGCTTAAGGGCTGCTGTTAGGGCTAGGGTTAGGGTTAAGGGGCTGGGGTTTCGGACCACGGTCGTCTTTTGACCGATTGACTCGAAATTGATCACGCATGTCCTCCTCACCGGTGGAATGAGGCTCGCCAGTTTTGGTTGGATTCTGGTGGAATTTGTATTTTCCATGAATATTTTAAAGGAAAAGCGGCCATTTTTCATCAAAACCTCGGCCGATTTTTTCAATAGCTTCCAGGTCTTTGGACCGATTGACTCGAAATTTCCCCCAAGCGTGCTCCTGTACCGGCTGAACGAGACACAGCAGTCCCCGTTGGATTCGGGTGAAATTTGTATTTTTGGTGAATATTTTAGTCAGAGGGACAATCTTTCATGAGGCCTGGCTTAAGGCTGAGGCTAGGGTTAGGGTTAGGGTTAGGGTTAGTGATTGGCTGGACCGATTGACTCGAAATCGATCAGGCATGTCCTCCTCACTGGTGTAAGCAGGGTCGCCAGTTTTGGTTGGATTCCGGTGGAATTTGTATTTTACATGAATATTTTAAAGAAAAGACCATTTTTCACGAAAATATACCCCGCCCATTTATTTCAATAGCTTCCAGGTCTTTGGACCGATTGACTCGAAACTTCTCCCAAACGTGCTCCTATACTGGCTGAACGAGACACAGCAGTCCCCGTTGGATTCGGGTGGAATTTGTATTTTTGGTGAATATTTTAGTGAAATGGGCCATTTTAAATGAGGCTGGCTTAAGGGCTGCTGTTAGGGCTAGGGTTAGGGTTAAGGGGCTGGGGTTTCGGACCACGGTCGTCTTTTGACCGATTGACTCGAAATTGATCACGCATGTCCTCCTCACCGGTGGAATGAGGCTCGCCAGTTTTGGTTGGATTCTGGTGGAATTTGTATTTTACATGAATATTTTAAAGGAAAAGCGGCCATTTTTCATCAAAACCTCGGCCGATTTTTTCAATAGCTTCCAGGTCTTTGGACCGATTGACTCGAAATTTCCCCCAAGCGTGCTCCTGTACCGGCTGAACGAGACACAGCAGTCCCCGTTGGATTCGGGTGAAATTTGTATTTTTGGTGAATATTTTAGTCAGAGGGACAATCTTTCATGAGGCCTGGCTTAAGGCTGAGGCTAGGGTTAGGGTTAGGGTTAGGGTTAGTGATTGGCTGGACCGATTGACTCGAAATCGATCAGGCATGTCCTCCTCACTGGTGTAAGCAGGGTCGCCAGTTTTGGTTGGATTCCGGTGGAATTTGTATTTTACATGAATATTTTAAAGAAAAGACCATTTTTCACGAAAATATACCCCGCCCATTTATTTCAATAGCTTCCAGGTCTTTGGACCGATTGACTCGAAACTTCTCCCAAACGTGCTCCTATACTGGCTGAACGAGACACAGCAGTCCCCGTTGGATTCGGGTGGAATTTGTATTTTTGGTGAATATTTTAGTGAAATGGGCCATTTTAAATGAGGCTGGCTTAAGGGCTGCTGTTAGGGCTAGGGTTAGGGTTAAGGGGCTGGGGTTTCGGACCACGGTCGTCTTTTGACCGATTGACTCGAAATTGATCACGCATGTCCTCCTCACCGGTGGAATGAGGCTCGCCAGTTTTGGTTGGATTCTGGTGGAATTTGTATTTTACATGAATATTTTAAAGGAAAAGCGGCCATTTTTCATCAAAACCTCGGCCGATTTTTTCAATAGCTTCCAGGTCTTTGGACCGATTGACTCGAAATTTCCCCCAAGCGTGCTCCTGTACCGGCTGAACGAGACACAGCAGTCCCCGTTGGATTCGGGTGAAATTTGTATTTTTGGTGAATATTTTAGTCAGAGGGACAATCTTTCATGAGGCCTGGCTTAAGGCTGAGGCTAGGGTTAGGGTTAGGGTTAGGGTTAGTGATTGGCTGGACCGATTGACTCGAAATCGATCAGGCATGTCCTCCTCACTGGTGTAAGCAGGGTCGCCAGTTTTGGTTGGATTCCGGTGGAATTTGTATTTTACATGAATATTTTAAAGGAAAAGCGGCCATTTTTCATCAAAACCTCGGCCGATTTTTTCAATAGCTTCCAGGTCTTTGGACCGATTGACTCGAAATTTCCCCCAAGCGTGCTCCTGTACCGGCTGAACGAGACACAGCAGTCCCCGTTAGATTCGGGTGGAATTTGTATTTTTGGTGAATATTTTAGTGAAAGGGGCCATTTTAAATGAGGCTGGCTTAAGGGCTGCTGTTAGGGCTAGGGTTAGGGTTAAGGGGCTGGGGTTTCGGACCACGGTCGTCTTTTGACCGATTGACTCGAAATTGATCACGCATGTCCTCCTCACCGGTGGAATGAGGCTCGCCAGTTTTGGTTGGATTCTGGTGGAATTTGTATTTTACATGAATATTTTAAAGGAAAAGCGGCCATTTTTCATCAAAACCTCGGCCGATTTTTTCAATAGCTTCCAGGTCTTTGGACCGATTGACTCGAAATTTCCCCCAAGTGTGCTCCTGTACCGGCTGAACGAGACACAGCAGTCCCCGTTGGATTCGGGTGAAATTTGTATTTTTGGTGAATATTTTAGTCAGAGGGACAATCTTTCATGAGGCCTGGCTTAAGGCTGAGGCTAGGGTTAGGGTTAGGGTTAGGGTTAGTGATTGGCTGGACCGATTGACTCGAAATCGATCAGGCATGTCCTCCTCACTGGTGTAAGCAGGGTCGCCAGTTTTGGTTGGATTCCGGTGGAATTTGTATTTTACATGAATATTTTAAAGAAAAGACCATTTTTCACGAAAATATACCCCGCCCATTTATTTCAATAGCTTCCAGGTCTTTGGACCGATTGACTCGAAACTTCTCCCAAACGTGCTCCTATACTGGCTGAACGAGACACAGCAGTCCCCGTTGGATTCGGGTGGAATTTGTATTTTTGGTGAATATTTTAGTGAAATGGGCCATTTTAAATGAGGCTGGCTTAAGGGCTGCTGTTAGGGCTAGGGTTAGGGTTAAGGGGCTGGGGTTTCGGACCACGGTCGTCTTTTGACCGATTGACTCGAAATTGATCACGCATGTCCTCCTCACCGGTGGAATGAGGCTCGCCAGTTTTGGTTGGATTCTGGTGGAATTTGTATTTTCCATGAATATTTTAAAGGAAAAGCGGCCATTTTTCATCAAAACCTCGGCCGATTTTTTCAATAGCTTCCAGGTCTTTGGACCGATTGACTCGAAATTTCCCCCAAGCGTGCTCCTGTACCGGCTGAACGAGACACAGCAGTCCCCGTTGGATTCGGGTGAAATTTGTATTTTTGGTGAATATTTTAGTCAGAGGGACAATCTTTCATGAGGCCTGGCTTAAGGCTGAGGCTAGGGTTAGGGTTAGGGTTAGGGTTAGTGATTGGCTGGACCGATTGACTCGAAATCGATCAGGCATGTCCTCCTCACTGGTGTAAGCAGGGTCGCCAGTTTTGGTTGGATTCCGGTGGAATTTGTATTTTACATGAATATTTTAAAGGAAAAGCGGCCATTTTTCATCAAAACCTCGGCCGATTTTTTCAATAGCTTCCAGGTCTTTGGACCGATTGACTCGAAATTTCCCCCAAGCGTGCTCCTGTACCGGCTGAACGAGACACAGCAGTCCCCGTTGGATTCGGGTGGAATTTGTATTTTTGGTGAATATTTTAGTGAAAGGGGCCATTTTAAATGAGGCTGGCTTAAGGGCTGCTGTTAGGGCTAGGGTTAGGGTTAAGGGGCTGGGGTTTCGGACCACGGTCGTCTTTTGACCGATTGACTCGAAATTGATCACGCATGTCCTCCTCACCGGTGGAATGAGGCTCGCCAGTTTTGGTTGGATTCTGGTGGAATTTGTATTTTACATGAATATTTTAAAGGAAAAGCGGCCATTTTTCATCAAAACCTCGGCCGATTTTTTCAATAGCTTCCAGGTCTTTGGACCGATTGACTCGAAATTTCCCCCAAGCGTGCTCCTGTACCGGCTGAACGAGACACAGCAGTCCCCGTTGGATTCGGGTGAAATTTGTATTTTTGGTGAATATTTTAGTCAGAGGGACAATCTTTCATGAGGCCTGGCTTAAGGCTGAGGCTAGGGTTAGGGTTAGGGTTAGGGTTAGTGATTGGCTGGACCGATTGACTCGAAATCGATCAGGCATGTCCTCCTCACTGGTGTAAGCAGGGTCGCCAGTTTTGGTTGGATTCCGGTGGAATTTGTATTTTACATGAATATTTTAAAGAAAAGACCATTTTTCACGAAAATATACCCCGCCCATTTATTTCAATAGCTTCCAGGTCTTTGGACCGATTGACTCGAAACTTCTCCCAAACGTGCTCCTATACTGGCTGAACGAGACACAGCAGTCCCCGTTGGATTCGGGTGGAATTTGTATTTTTGGTGAATATTTTAGTGAAATGGGCCATTTTAAATGAGGCTGGCTTAAGGGCTGCTGTTAGGGCTAGGGTTAGGGTTAAGGGGCTGGGGTTTCGGACCACGGTCGTCTTTTGACCGATTGACTCGAAATTGATCACGCATGTCCTCCTCACCGGTGGAATGAGGCTCGCCAGTTTTGGTTGGATTCTGGTGGAATTTGTATTTTACATGAATATTTTAAAGGAAAAGCGGCCATTTTTCATCAAAACCTCGGCCGATTTTTTCAATAGCTTCCAGGTCTTTGGACCGATTGACTCGAAATTTCCCCCAAGTGTGCTCCTGTACCGGCTGAACGAGACACAGCAGTCCCCGTTGGATTCGGGTGAAATTTGTATTTTTGGTGAATATTTTAGTCAGAGGGACAATCTTTCATGAGGCCTGGCTTAAGGCTGAGGCTAGGGTTAGGGTTAGGGTTAGGGTTAGTGATTGGCTGGACCGATTGACTCGAAATCGATCAGGCATGTCCTCCTCACTGGTGTAAGCAGGGTCGCCAGTTTTGGTTGGATTCCGGTGGAATTTGTATTTTACATGAATATTTTAAAGAAAAGACCATTTTTCACGAAAATATACCCCGCCCATTTATTTCAATAGCTTCCAGGTCTTTGGACCGATTGACTCGAAACTTCTCCCAAACGTGCTCCTATACTGGCTGAACGAGACACAGCAGTCCCCGTTGGATTCGGGTGGAATTTGTATTTTTGGTGAATATTTTAGTGAAATGGGCCATTTTAAATGAGGCTGGCTTAAGGGCTGCTGTTAGGGCTAGGGTTAGGGTTAAGGGGCTGGGGTTTCGGACCACGGTCGTCTTTTGACCGATTGACTCGAAATTGATCACGCATGTCCTCCTCACCGGTGGAATGAGGCTCGCCAGTTTTGGTTGGATTCTGGTGGAATTTGTATTTTCCATGAATATTTTAAAGGAAAAGCGGCCATTTTTCATCAAAACCTCGGCCGATTTTTTCAATAGCTTCCAGGTCTTTGGACCGATTGACTCGAAATTTCCCCCAAGCGTGCTCCTGTACCGGCTGAACGAGACACAGCAGTCCCCGTTGGATTCGGGTGAAATTTGTATTTTTGGTGAATATTTTAGTCAGAGGGACAATCTTTCATGAGGCCTGGCTTAAGGCTGAGGCTAGGGTTAGGGTTAGGGTTAGGGTTAGTGATTGGCTGGACCGATTGACTCGAAATCGATCAGGCATGTCCTCCTCACTGGTGTAAGCAGGGTCGCCAGTTTTGGTTGGATTCCGGTGGAATTTGTATTTTACATGAATATTTTAAAGGAAAAGCGGGCATTTTTCATCAAAACCTCGGCCGATTTTTTCAATAGCTTCCAGGTCTTTGGACCGATTGACTCGAAATTTCCCCCAAGCGTGCTCCTGTACCGGCTGAACGAGACACAGCAGTCCCCGTTGGATTCGGGTGGAATTTGTATTTTTGGTGAATATTTTAGTGAAAGGGGCCATTTTAAATGAGGCTGGCTTAAGGGCTGCTGTTAGGGCTAGGGTTAGGGTTAAGGGGCTGGGGTTTCGGACCACGGTCGTCTTTTGACCGATTGACTCGAAATTGATCACGCATGTCCTCCTCACCGGTGGAATGAGGCTCGCCAGTTTTGGTTGGATTCTGGTGGAATTTGTATTTTACATGAATATTTTAAAGGAAAAGCGGCCATTTTTCATCATAACCTCGGCCGATTTTTTCAATAGCTTCCAGGTCTTTGGACCGATTGACTCGAAACTTCTCCCAAACGTGCTCCTATACTGGCTGAACGAGACACAGCAGTCCCCGTTGGATTCGGGTGGAATTTGTATTTTTGGTGAATATTTTAGTGAAATGGGCCATTTTAAATGAGGCTGGCTTAAGGGCTGCTGTTAGGGCTAGGTTTAGGGTTAAGGGGCTGGGGTTTCGGACCACGGTCGTCTTTTGACCGATTGACTCGAAATTGATCACGCATGTCCTCCTCACCGGTGGAATGAGGCTCGCCAGTTTTGGTTGGATTCTGGTGGAATTTGTATTTTCAATGAATATTTTAAAGGAAAAGCGGCCATTTTTCATCAAAACCTCGGCCGATTTTTTCAATAGCTTCCAGGTCTTTGGACCGATTGACTCGAAATTTCCCCCAAGCGTGCTCCTGTACCGGCTGAACGAGACACAGCAGTCCCCGTTGGATTCGGGTGAAATTTGTATTTTTGGTGAATATTTTAGTCAGAGGGACAATCTTTCATGAGGCCTGGCTTAAGGCTGAGGCTAGGGTTAGGGTTAGGGTTAGGGTTAGTGATTGGCTGGACCGATTGACTCGAAATCGATCAGGCATGTCCTCCTCACTGGTGTAAGCAGGGTCGCCAGTTTTGGTTGGATTCCGGTGGAATATGTATTTTACATGAATATTTTAAAGAAAAGACCATTTTTCACGAAAATATACCCCGCCCATTTATTTCAATAGCTTCCAGGTCTTTGGACCGATTGACTCGAAACTTCTCCCAAACGTGCTCCTATACTGGCTGAACGAGACACAGCAGTCCCCGTTGGATTCGGGTGGAATTTGTATTTTTGGTGAATATTTTAGTGAAAGGGGCCATTTTAAATGAGGCTGGCTTAAGGGCTGCTGTTAGGGCTAGGGTTAGGGTTAAGGGGCTGGGGTTTCGGACCACGGTCGTCTTTTGACCGATTGACTCGAAATTGATCACGCATGTCCTCCTCACCGGTGGAATGAGGCTCGCCAGTTTTGGTTGGATTCTGGTGGAATTTGTATTTTACATGAATATTTTAAAGGAAAAGCGGCCATTTTTCATCAAAACCTCGGCCGATTTTTTCAATAGCTTCCAGGTCTTTGGACCGATTGACTCGAAATTTCCCCCAAGCGTGCTCCTGTACCGGCTGAACGAGACACAGCAGTCCCCGTTGGATTCGGGTGAAATTTGTATTTTTGGTGAATATTTTAGTCAGAGGGACAATCTTTCATGAGGCCTGGCTTAAGGCTGAGGCTAGGGTTAGGGTTAGGGTTAGGGTTAGTGATTGGCTGGACCGATTGACTCGAAATCGATCAGGCATGTCCTCCTCACTGGTGTAAGCAGGGTCGCCAGTTTTGGTTGGATTCCGGTGGAATTTGTATTTTACATGAATATTTTAAAGGAAAAGCGGCCATTTTTCATCAAAACCTCGGCCGATTTTTTCAATAGCTTCCAGGTCTTTGGACCGATTGACTCGAAATTTCCCCCAAGCGTGCTCCTGTACCGGCTGAACGAGACACAGCAGTCCCCGTTGGATTCGGGTGGAATTTGTATTTTTGGTGAATATTTTAGTGAAAGGGGCCATTTTAAATGAGGCTGGCTTAAGGGCTGCTGTTAGGGCTAGGGTTAGGGTTAAGGGGCTGGGGTTTCGGACCACGGTCGTCTTTTGACCGATTGACTCGAAATTGATCACGCATGTCCTCCTCACCGGTGGAATGAGGCTCGCCAGTTTTGGTTGGATTCTGGTGGAATTTGTATTTTCCATGAATATTTTAAAGGAAAAGCGGCCATTTTTCATCAAAACCTCGGCCGATTTTTTCAATAGCTTCCAGGTCTTTGGACCGATTGACTCGAAATTTCCCCCAAGCGTGCTCCTGTACCGGCTGAACGAGACACAGCAGTCCCCGTTGGATTCGGGTGAAATTTGTATTTTTGGTGAATATTTTAGTCAGAGGGACAATCTTTCATGAGGCCTGGCTTAAGGCTGAGGCTAGGGTTAGGGTTAGGGTTAGGGTTAGTGATTGGCTGGACCGATTGACTCGAAATCGATCAGGCATGTCCTCCTCACTGGTGTAAGCAGGGTCGCCAGTTTTGGTTGGATTCCGGTGGAATTTGTATTTTACATGAATATTTTAAAGGAAAAGCGGCCATTTTTCATCAAAACCTCGGCCGATTTTTTCAATAGCTTCCAGGTCTTTGGACCGATTGACTCGAAATTTCCCCCAAGCGTGCTCCTGTACCGGCTGAACGAGACACAGCAGTCCCCGTTGGATTCGGGTGGAATTTGTATTTTTGGTGAATATTTTAGTGAAAGGGGCCATTTTAAATGAGGCTGGCTTAAGGGCTGCTGTTAGGGCTAGGGTTAGGGTTAAGGGGCTGGGGTTTCGGACCACGGTCGTCTTTTGACCGATTGACTCGAAATTGATCACGCATGTCCTCCTCACCGGTGGAATGAGGCTCGCCAGTTTTGGTTGGATTCTGGTGGAATTTGTATTTTCCATGAATATTTTAAAGGAAAAGCGGCCATTTTTCATCAAAACCTCGGCCGATTTTTTCAATAGCTTCCAGGTCTTTGGACCGATTGACTCGAAATTTCCCCCAAGCGTGCTCCTGTACCGGCTGAACGAGACACAGCAGTCCCCGTTGGATTCGGGTGAAATTTGTATTTTTGGTGAATATTTTAGTCAGAGGGACAATCTTTCATGAGGCCTGGCTTAAGGCTGAGGCTAGGGTTAGGGTTAGGGTTAGGGTTAGTGATTGGCTGGACCGATTGACTCGAAATCGATCAGGCATGTCCTCCTCACTGGTGTAAGCAGGGTCGCCAGTTTTGGTTGGATTCCGGTGGAATTTGTATTTTACATGAATATTTTAAAGGAAAAGCGGCCATTTTTCATCAAAACCTCGGCCGATTTTTTCAATAGCTTCCAGGTCTTTGGACCGATTGACTCGAAATTTCCCCCAAGCGTGCTCCTGTACCGGCTGAACGAGACACAGCAGTCCCCGTTGGATTCGGGTGGAATTTGTATTTTTGGTGAATATTTTAGTGAAAGGGGCCATTTTAAATGAGGCTGGCTTAAGGGCTGCTGTTAGGGCTAGGGTTAGGGTTAAGGGGCTGGGGTTTCGGACCACGGTCGTCTTTTGACCGATTGACTCGAAATTGATCACGCATGTCCTCCTCACCGGTGGAATGAGGCTCGCCAGTTTTGGTTGGATTCTGGTGGAATTTGTATTTTACATGAATATTTTAAAGGAAAAGCGGCCATTTTTCATCATAACCTCGGCCGATTTTTTCAATAGCTTCCAGGTCTTTGGACCGATTGACTCGAAACTTCTCCCAAACGTGCTCCTATACTGGCTGAACGAGACACAGCAGTCCCCGTTGGATTCGGGTGGAATTTGTATTTTTGGTGAATATTTTAGTGAAATGGGCCATTTTAAATGAGGCTGGCTTAAGGGCTGCTGTTAGGGCTAGGGTTAGGGTTAAGGGGCTGGGGTTTCGGACCACGGTCGTCTTTTGACCGATTGACTCGAAATTGATCACGCATGTCCTCCTCACCGGTGGAATGAGGCTCGCCAGTTTTGGTTGGATTCTGGTGGAATTTGTATTTTCAATGAATATTTTAAAGGAAAAGCGGCCATTTTTCATCAAAACCTCGGCCGATTTTTTCAATAGCTTCCAGGTCTTTGGACCGATTGACTCGAAATTTCCCCCAAGCGTGCTCCTGTACCGGCTGAACGAGACACAGCAGTCCCCGTTGGATTCGGGTGAAATTTGTATTTTTGGTGAATATTTTAGTCAGAGGGACAATCTTTCATGAGGCCTGGCTTAAGGCTGAGGCTAGGGTTAGGGTTAGGGTTAGGGTTAGTGATTGGCTGGACCGATTGACTCGAAATCGATCAGGCATGTCCTCCTCACTGGTGTAAGCAGGGTCGCCAGTTTTGGTTGGATTCCGGTGGAATATGTATTTTACATGAATATTTTAAAGAAAAGACCATTTTTCACGAAAATATACCCCGCCCATTTATTTCAATAGCTTCCAGGTCTTTGGACCGATTGACTCGAAACTTCTCCCAAACGTGCTCCTATACTGGCTGAACGAGACACAGCAGTCCCCGTTGGATTCGGGTGGAATTTGTATTTTTGGTGAATATTTTAGTGAAAGGGGCCATTTTAAATGAGGCTGGCTTAAGGGCTGCTGTTAGGGCTAGGGTTAGGGTTAAGGGGCTGGGGTTTCGGACCACGGTCGTCTTTTGACCGATTGACTCGAAATTGATCACGCATGTCCTCCTCACCGGTGGAATGAGGCTCGCCAGTTTTGGTTGGATTCTGGTGGAATTTGTATTTTACATGAATATTTTAAAGGAAAAGCGGCCATTTTTCATCAAAACCTCGGCCGATTTTTTCAATAGCTTCCAGGTCTTTGGACCGATTGACTCGAAATTTCCCCCAAGCGTGCTCCTGTACCGGCTGAACGAGACACAGCAGTCCCCGTTGGATTCGGGTGAAATTTGTATTTTTGGTGAATATTTTAGTCAGAGGGACAATCTTTCATGAGGCCTGGCTTAAGGCTGAGGCTAGGGTTAGGGTTAGGGTTAGGGTTAGTGATTGGCTGGACCGATTGACTCGAAATCGATCAGGCATGTCCTCCTCACTGGTGTAAGCAGGGTCGCCAGTTTTGGTTGGATTCCGGTGGAATTTGTATTTTACATGAATATTTTAAAGGAAAAGCGGCCATTTTTCATCAAAACCTCGGCCGATTTTTTCAATAGCTTCCAGGTCTTTGGACCGATTGACTCGAAATTTCCCCCAAGCGTGCTCCTGTACCGGCTGAACGAGACACAGCAGTCCCCGTTGGATTCGGGTGGAATTTGTATTTTTGGTGAATATTTTAGTGAAAGGGGCCATTTTAAATGAGGCTGGCTTAAGGGCTGCTGTTAGGGCTAGGGTTAGGGTTAAGGGGCTGGGGTTTCGGACCACGGTCGTCTTTTGACCGATTGACTCGAAATTGATCACGCATGTCCTCCTCACCGGTGGAATGAGGCTCGCCAGTTTTGGTTGGATTCTGGTGGAATTTGTATTTTACATGAATATTTTAAAGGAAAAGCGGCCATTTTTCATCATAACCTCGGCCGATTTTTTCAATAGCTTCCAGGTCTTTGGACCGATTGACTCGAAATTTCCCCCAAGCGTGCTCCTGTACCGGCTGAACGAGACACAGCAGTCCCCGTTGGATTCGGGTGAAATTTGTATTTTTGGTGAATATTTTAGTCAGAGGGACAATCTTTCATGAGGCCTGGCTTAAGGCTGAGGCTAGGGTTAGGGTTAGGGTTAGGGTTAGTGATTGGCTGGACCGATTGACTCGAAATCGATCAGGCATGTCCTCCTCACTGGTGTAAGCAGGGTCGCCAGTTTTGGTTGGATTCCGGTGGAATTTGTATTTTACATGAATATTTTAAAGAAAAGACCATTTTTCACGAAAATATACCCCGCCCATTTATTTCAATAGCTTCCAGGTCTTTGGACCGATTGACTCGAAACTTCTCCCAAACGTGCTCCTATACTGGCTGAACGAGACACAGCAGTCCCCGTTGGATTCGGGTGGAATTTGTATTTTTGGTGAATATTTTAGTGAAATGGGCCATTTTAAATGAGGCTGGCTTAAGGGCTGCTGTTAGGGCTAGGGTTAGGGTTAAGGGGCTGGGGTTTCGGACCACGGTCGTCTTTTGACCGATTGACTCGAAATTGATCACGCATGTCCTCCTCACCGGTGGAATGAGGCTCGCCAGTTTTGGTTGGATTCTGGTGGAATTTGTATTTTACATGAATATTTTAAAGGAAAAGCGGCCATTTTTCATCAAAACCTCGGCCGATTTTTTCAATAGCTTCCAGGTCTTTGGACCGATTGACTCGAAATTTCCCCCAAGCGTGCTCCTGTACCGGCTGAACGAGACACAGCAGTCCCCGTTGGATTCGGGTGAAATTTGTATTTTTGGTGAATATTTTAGTCAGAGGGACAATCTTTCATGAGGCCTGGCTTAAGGCTGAGGCTAGGGTTAGGGTTAGGGTTAGGGTTAGTGATTGGCTGGACCGATTGACTCGAAATCGATCAGGCATGTCCTCCTCACTGGTGTAAGCAGGGTCGCCAGTTTTGGTTGGATTCCGGTGGAATTTGTATTTTACATGAATATTTTAAAGAAAAGACCATTTTTCACGAAAATATACCCCGCCCATTTATTTCAATAGCTTCCAGGTCTTTGGACCGATTGACTCGAAACTTCTCCCAAACGTGCTCCTATACTGGCTGAACGAGACACAGCAGTCCCCGTTGGATTCGGGTGGAATTTGTATTTTTGGTGAATATTTTAGTGAAAGGGGCCATTTTAAATGAGGCTGGCTTAAGGGCTGCTGTTAGGGCTAGGGTTAGGGTTAAGGGGCTGGGGTTTCGGACCACGGTCGTCTTTTGACCGATTGACTCGAAATTGATCACGCATGTCCTCCTCACCGGTGGAATGAGGCTCGCCAGTTTTGGTTGGATTCTGGTGGAATTTGTATTTTACATGAATATTTTAAAGGAAAAGCGGCCATTTTTCATCAAAACCTCGGCCGATTTTTTCAATAGCTTCCAGGTCTTTGGACCGATTGACTCGAAATTTCCCCCAAGCGTGCTCCTGTACCGGCTGAACGAGACACAGCAGTCCCCGTTGGATTCGGGTGAAATTTGTATTTTTGGTGAATATTTTAGTCAGAGGGACAATCTTTCATGAGGCCTGGCTTAAGGCTGAGGCTAGGGTTAGGGTTAGGGTTAGGGTTAGTGATTGGCTGGACCGATTGACTCGAAATCGATCAGGCATGTCCTCCTCACTGGTGTAAGCAGGGTCGCCAGTTTTGGTTGGATTCCGGTGGAATTTGTATTTTACATGAATATTTTAAAGGAAAAGCGGCCATTTTTCATCAAAACCTCGGCCGATTTTTTCAATAGCTTCCAGGTCTTTGGACCGATTGACTCGAAATTTCCCCCAAGCGTGCTCCTGTACCGGCTGAACGAGACACAGCAGTCCCCGTTGGATTCGGGTGGAATTTGTATTTTTGGTGAATATTTTAGTGAAAGGGGCCATTTTAAATGAGGCTGGCTTAAGGGCTGCTGTTAGGGCTAGGGTTAGGGTTAAGGGGCTGGGGTTTCGGACCACGGTCGTCTTTTGACCGATTGACTCGAAATTGATCACGCATGTCCTCCTCACCGGTGGAATGAGGCTCGCCAGTTTTGGTTGGATTCTGGTGGAATTTGTATTTTACATGAATATTTTAAAGGAAAAGCGGCCATTTTTCATCATAACCTCGGCCGATTTTTTCAATAGCTTCCAGGTCTTTGGACCGATTGACTCGAAATTTCCCCCAAGCGTGCTCCTGTACCGGCTGAACGAGACACAGCAGTCCCCGTTGGATTCGGGTGAAATTTGTATTTTTGGTGAATATTTTAGTCAGAGGGACAATCTTTCATGAGGCCTGGCTTAAGGCTAAGGCTAGGGTTAGGGTTAGGGTTAGGGTTAGTGATTGGCTGGACCGATTGACTCGAAATCGATCAGGCATGTCCTCCTCACTGGTGTAAGCAGGGTCGCCAGTTTTGGTTGGATTCCGGTGGAATTTGTATTTTACATGAATATTTTAAAGAAAAGACCATTTTTCACGAAAATATACCCCGCCCATTTATTTCAATAGCTTCCAGGTCTTTGGACCGATTGACTCGAAACTTCTCCCAAACGTGCTCCTATACTGGCTGAACGAGACACAGCAGTCCCCGTTGGATTCGGGTGGAATTTGTATTTTTGGTGAATATTTTAGTGAAAGGGGCCATTTTAAATGAGGCTGGCTTAAGGGCTGCTGTTAGGGCTAGGGTTAGGGTTAAGGGGCTGGGGTTTCGGACCACGGTCGTCTTTTGACCGATTGACTCGAAATTGATCACGCATGTCCTCCTCACCGGTGGAATGAGGCTCGCCAGTTTTGGTTGGATTCTGGTGGAATTTGTATTTTACATGAATATTTTAAAGGAAAAGCGGCCATTTTTCATCATAACCTCGGCCGATTTTTTCAATAGCTTCCAGGTCTTTGGACCGATTGACTCGAAATTTCCCCCAAGCGTGCTCCTGTACCGGCTGAACGAGACACAGCAGTCCCCGTTGGATTCGGGTGAAATTTGTATTTTTGGTGAATATTTTAGTCAGAGGGACAATCTTTCATGAGGCCTGGCTTAAGGCTGAGGCTAGGGTTAGGGTTAGGGTTAGGGTTAGTGATTGGCTGGACCGATTGACTCGAAATCGATCAGGCATGTCCTCCTCACTGGTGTAAGCAGGGTCGCCAGTTTTGGTTGGATTCCGGTGGAATTTGTATTTTACATGAATATTTTAAAGAAAAGACCATTTTTCACGAAAATATACCCCGCCCATTTATTTCAATAGCTTCCAGGTCTTTGGACCGATTGACTCGAAACTTCTCCCAAACGTGCTCCTATACTGGCTGAACGAGACACAGCAGTCCCCGTTGGATTCGGGTGGAATTTGTATTTTTGGTGAATATTTTAGTGAAATGGGCCATTTTAAATGAGGCTGGCTTAAGGGCTGCTGTTAGGGCTAGGGTTAGGGTTAAGGGGCTGGGGTTTCGGACCACGGTCGTCTTTTGACCGATTGACTCGAAATTGATCACGCATGTCCTCCTCACCGGTGGAATGAGGCTCGCCAGTTTTGGTTGGATTCTGGTGGAATTTGTATTTTACATGAATATTTTAAAGGAAAAGCGGCCATTTTTCATCAAAACCTCGGCCGATTTTTTCAATAGCTTCCAGGTCTTTGGACCGATTGACTCGAAATTTCCCCCAAGCGTGCTCCTGTACCGGCTGAACGAGACACAGCAGTCCCCGTTGGATTCGGGTGAAATTTGTATTTTTGGTGAATATTTTAGTCAGAGGGACAATCTTTCATGAGGCCTGGCTTAAGGCTGAGGCTAGGGTTAGGGTTAGGGTTAGGGTTAGTGATTGGCTGGACCGATTGACTCGAAATCGATCAGGCATGTCCTCCTCACTGGTGTAAGCAGGGTCGCCAGTTTTGGTTGGATTCCGGTGGAATTTGTATTTTACATGAATATTTTAAAGAAAAGACCATTTTTCACGAAAATATACCCCGCCCATTTATTTCAATAGCTTCCAGGTCTTTGGACCGATTGACTCGAAACTTCTCCCAAACGTGCTCCTATACTGGCTGAACGAGACACAGCAGTCCCCGTTGGATTCGGGTGGAATTTGTATTTTTGGTGAATATTTTAGTGAAATGGGCCATTTTAAATGAGGCTGGCTTAAGGGCTGCTGTTAGGGCTAGGGTTAGGGTTAAGGGGCTGGGGTTTCGGACCACGGTCGTCTTTTGACCGATTGACTCGAAATTGATCACGCATGTCCTCCTCACCGGTGGAATGAGGCTCGCCAGTTTTGGTTGGATTCTGGTGGAATTTGTATTTTACATGAATATTTTAAAGGAAAAGCGGCCATTTTTCATCATAACCTCGGCCGATTTTTTCAATAGCTTCCAGGTCTTGGGACCGATTGACTCGAAATTTCCCCAAAGCGTGCTCCTGTACCGGCTGAACGAGACACAGCAGTCCCCGTTGGATTCGGGTGAAATTTGTATTTTTGGTGAATATTTTAGTCAGAGGGACAATCTTTCATGAGGCCTGGCTTAAGGCTAAGGCTAGGGTTAGGGTTAGGGTTAGGGTTAGTGATTGGCTGGACCGATTGACTCGAAATCGATCAGGCATGTCCTCCTCACTGGTGTAAGCAGGGTCGCCAGTTTTGGTTGGATTCCGGTGGAATTTGTATTTTACATGAATATTTTAAAGAAAAGACCATTTTTCACGAAAATATACCCCGCCCATTTATTTCAATAGCTTCCAGGTCTTTGGACCGATTGACTCGAAACTTCTCCCAAACGTGCTCCTATACTGGCTGAACGAGACACAGCAGTCCCCGTTGGATTCGGGTGGAATTTGTATTTTTGGTGAATATTTTAGTGAAAGGGGCCATTTTAAATGAGGCTGGCTTAAGGGCTGCTGTTAGGGCTAGGGTTAGGGTTAAGGGGCTGGGGTTTCGGACCACGGTCGTCTTTTGACCGATTGACTCGAAATTGATCACGCATGTCCTCCTCACCGGTGGAATGAGGCTCGCCAGTTTTGGTTGGATTCTGGTGGAATTTGTATTTTACATGAATATTTTAAAGGAAAAGCGGCCATTTTTCATCATAACCTCGGCCGATTTTTTCAATAGCTTCCAGGTCTTTGGACCGATTGACTCGAAATTTCCCCCAAGCGTGCTCCTGTACCGGCTGAACGAGACACAGCAGTCCCCGTTGGATTCGGGTGAAATTTGTATTTTTGGTGAATATTTTAGTCAGAGGGACAATCTTTCATGAGGCCTGGCTTAAGGCTGAGGCTAGGGTTAGGGTTAGGGTTAGGGTTAGTGATTGGCTGGACCGATTGACTCGAAATCGATCAGGCATGTCCTCCTCACTGGTGTAAGCAGGGTCGCCAGTTTTGGTTGGATTCCGGTGGAATTTGTATTTTACATGAATATTTTAAAGAAAAGACCATTTTTCACGAAAATATACCCCGCCCATTTATTTCAATAGCTTCCAGGTCTTTGGACCGATTGACTCGAAACTTCTCCCAAACGTGCTCCTATACTGGCTGAACGAGACACAGCAGTCCCCGTTGGATTCGGGTGGAATTTGTATTTTTGGTGAATATTTTAGTGAAATGGGCCATTTTAAATGAGGCTGGCTTAAGGGCTGCTGTTAGGGCTAGGGTTAGGGTTAAGGGGCTGGGGTTTCGGACCACGGTCGTCTTTTGACTGATTGACTCGAAATTGATCACGCATGTCCTCCTCACCGGTGGAATGAGGCTCGCCAGTTTTGGTTGGATTCTGGTGGAATTTGTATTTTACATGAATATTTTAAAGGAAAAGCGGCCATTTTTCATCAAAACCTCGGCCGATTTTTTCAATAGCTTCCAGGTCTTTGGACCGATTGACTCGAAATTTCCCCCAAGCGTGCTCCTGTACCGGCTGAACGAGACACAGCAGTCCCCGTTGGATTCGGGTGAAATTTGTATTTTTGGTGAATATTTTAGTCAGAGGGACAATCTTTCATGAGGCCTGGCTTAAGGCTGAGGCTAGGGTTAGGGTTAGGGTTAGGGTTAGTGATTGGCTGGACCGATTGACTCGAAATCGATCAGGCATGTCCTCCTCACTGGTGTAAGCAGGGTCGCCAGTTTTGGTTGGATTCCGGTGGAATTTGTATTTTACATGAATATTTTAAAGAAAAGACCATTTTTCACGAAAATATACCCCGCCCATTTATTTCAATAGCTTCCAGGTCTTTGGACCGATTGACTCGAAACTTCTCCCAAACGTGCTCCTATACTGGCTGAACGAGACACAGCAGTCCCCGTTGGATTCGGGTGGAATTTGTATTTTTGGTGAATATTTTAGTGAAATGGGCCATTTTAAATGAGGCTGGCTTAAGGGCTGCTGTTAGGGCTAGGGTTAGGGTTAAGGGGCTGGGGTTTCGGACCACGGTCGTCTTTTGACCGATTGACTCGAAATTGATCACGCATGTCCTCCTCACCGGTGGAATGAGGCTCGCCAGTTTTGGTTGGATTCTGGTGGAATTTGTATTTTACATGAATATTTTAAAGGAAAAGCGGCCATTTTTCATCATAACCTCGGCCGATTTTTTCAATAGCTTCCAGGTCTTTGGACCGATTGACTCGAAATTTCCCCCAAGTGTGCTCCTGTACCGGCTGAACGAGACACAGCAGTCCCCGTTGGATTCGGGTGAAATTTGTATTTTTGGTGAATATTTTAGTCAGAGGGACAATCTTTCATGAGGCCTGGCTTAAGGCTGAGGCTAGGGTTAGGGTTAGGGTTAGGGTTAGTGATTGGCTGGACCGATTGACTCGAAATCGATCAGGCATGTCCTCCTCACTGGTGTAAGCAGGGTCGCCAGTTTTGGTTGGATTCCGGTGGAATTTGTATTTTACATGAATATTTTAAAGAAAAGACCATTTTTCACGAAAATATACCCCGCCCATTTATTTCAATAGCTTCCAGGTCTTTGGACCGATTGACTCGAAACTTCTCCCAAACGTGCTCCTATACTGGCTGAACGAGACACAGCAGTCCCCGTTGGATTCGGGTGGAATTTGTATTTTTGGTGAATATTTTAGTGAAATGGGCCATTTTAAATGAGGCTGGCTTAAGGGCTGCTGTTAGGGCTAGGGTTAGGGTTAAGGGGCTGGGGTTTCGGACCACGGTCGTCTTTTGACCGATTGACTCGAAATTGATCACGCATGTCCTCCTCACCGGTGGAATGAGGCTCGCCAGTTTTGGTTGGATTCTGGTGGAATTTGTATTTTACATGAATATTTTAAAGGAAAAGCGGCCATTTTTCATCAAAACCTCGGCCGATTTTTTCAATAGCTTCCAGGTCTTTGGACCGATTGACTCGAAATTTCCCCCAAGCGTGCTCCTGTACCGGCTGAACGAGACACAGCAGTCCCCGTTGGATTCGGGTGAAATTTGTATTTTTGGTGAATATTTTAGTCAGAGGGACAATCTTTCATGAGGCCTGGCTTAAGGCTGAGGCTAGGGTTAGGGTTAGGGTTAGGGTTAGTGATTGGCTGGACCGATTGACTCGAAATCGATCAGGCATGTCCTCCTCACTGGTGTAAGCAGGGTCGCCAGTTTTGGTTGGATTCCGGTGGAATTTGTATTTTACATGAATATTTTAAAGGAAAAGCGGCCATTTTTCATCAAAACCTCGGCCGATTTTTTCAATAGCTTCCAGGTCTTTGGACCGATTGACTCGAAATTTCCCCCAAGCGTGCTCCTGTACCGGCTGAACGAGACACAGCAGTCCCCGTTGGATTCGGGTGGAATTTGTATTTTTGGTGAATATTTTAGTGAAAGGGGCCATTTTAAATGAGGCTGGCTTAAGGGCTGCTGTTAGGGCTAGGGTTAGGGTTAAGGGGCTGGGGTTTCGGACCACGGTCGTCTTTTTACCGATTGACTCGAAATTGATCACGCATGTCCTCCTCACCGGTGGAATGAGGCTCGCCAGTTTTGGTTGGATTCTGGTGGAATTTGTATTTTACATGAATATTTTAAAGGAAAAGCGGCCATTTTTCATCAAAACCTCGGCCGATTTTTTCAATAGCTTCCAGGTCTTTGGACCGATTGACTCGAAATTTCCCCCAAGCGTGCTCCTGTACCGGCTGAACGAGACACAGCAGTCCCCGTTGGATTCGGGTGAAATTTGTATTTTTGGTGAATATTTTAGTCAGAGGGACAATCTTTCATGAGGCCTGGCTTAAGGCTGAGGCTAGGGTTAGGGTTAGGGTTAGGGTTAGTGATTGGCTGGACCGATTGACTCGAAATCGATCAGGCATGTCCTCCTCACTGGTGTAAGCAGGGTCGCCAGTTTTGGTTGGATTCCGGTGGAATTTGTATTTTACATGAATATTTTAAAGAAAAGACCATTTTTCACGAAAATATACCCCGCCCATTTATTTCAATAGCTTCCAGGTCTTTGGACCGATTGACTCGAAACTTCTCCCAAACGTGCTCCTATACTGGCTGAACGAGACACAGCAGTCCCCGTTGGATTCGGGTGGAATTTGTATTTTTGGTGAATATTTTAGTGAAATGGGCCATTTTAAATGAGGCTGGCTTAAGGGCTGCTGTTAGGGCTAGGGTTAGGGTTAAGGGGCTGGGGTTTCGGACCACGGTCGTCTTTTGACCGATTGACTCGAAATTGATCACGCATGTCCTCCTCACCGGTGGAATGAGGCTCGCCAGTTTTGGTTGGATTCTGGTGGAATTTGTATTTTACATGAATATTTTAAAGGAAAAGCGGCCATTTTTCATCAAAACCTCGGCCGATTTTTTCAATAGCTTCCAGGTCTTTGGACCGATTGACTCGAAATTTCCCCCAAGCGTGCTCCTGTACCGGCTGAACGAGACACAGCAGTCCCCGTTGGATTCGGGTGAAATTTGTATTTTTGGTGAATATTTTAGTCAGAGGGACAATCTTTCATGAGGCCTGGCTTAAGGCTGAGGCTAGGGTTAGGGTTAGGGTTAGGGTTAGTGATTGGCTGGACCGATTGACTCGAAATCGATCAGGCATGTCCTCCTCACTGGTGTAAGCAGGGTCGCCAGTTTTGGTTGGATTCCGGTGGAATTTGTATTTTACATGAATATTTTAAAGAAAAGACCATTTTTCACGAAAATATACCCCGCCCATTTATTTCAATAGCTTCCAGGTCTTTGGACCGATTGACTCGAAACTTCTCCCAAACGTGCTCCTATACTGGCTGAACGAGACACAGCAGTCCCCGTTGGATTCGGGTGGAATTTGTATTTTTGGTGAATATTTTAGTGAAATGGGCCATTTTAAATGAGGCTGGCTTAAGGGCTGCTGTTAGGGCTAGGGTTAGGGTTAAGGGGCTGGGGTTTCGGACCACGGTCGTCTTTTGACCGATTGACTCGAAATTGATCACGCATGTCCTCCTCACCGGTGGAATGAGGCTCGCCAGTTTTGGTTGGATTCTGGTGGAATTTGTATTTTACATGAATATTTTAAAGGAAAAGCGGCCATTTTTCATCAAAACCTCGGCCGATTTTTTCAATAGCTTCCAGGTCTTTGGACCGATTGACTCGAAATTTCCCCCAAGCGTGCTCCTGTACCGGCTGAACGAGACACAGCAGTCCCCGTTGGATTCGGGTGAAATTTGTATTTTTGGTGAATATTTTAGTCAGAGGGACAATCTTTCATGAGGCCTGGCTTAAGGCTGAGGCTAGGGTTAGGGTTAGGGTTAGGGTTAGTGATTGGCTGGACCGATTGACTCGAAATCGATCAGGCATGTCCTCCTCACTGGTGTAAGCAGGGTCGCCAGTTTTGGTTGGATTCCGGTGGAATTTGTATTTTACATGAATATTTTAAAGGAAAAGCGGCCATTTTTCATCAAAACCTCGGCCGATTTTTTCAATAGCTTCCAGGTCTTTGGACCGATTGACTCGAAATTTCCCCCAAGCGTGCTCCTGTACCGGCTGAACGAGACACAGCAGTCCCCGTTAGATTCGGGTGGAATTTGTATTTTTGGTGAATATTTTAGTGAAAGGGGCCATTTTAAATGAGGCTGGCTTAAGGGCTGCTGTTAGGGCTAGGGTTAGGGTTAAGGGGCTGGGGTTTCGGACCACGGTCGTCTTTTGACCGATTGACTCGAAATTGATCACGCATGTCCTCCTCACCGGTGGAATGAGGCTCGCCAGTTTTGGTTGGATTCTGGTGGAATTTGTATTTTACATGAATATTTTAAAGGAAAAGCGGCCATTTTTCATCAAAACCTCGGCCGATTTTTTCAATAGCTTCCAGGTCTTTGGACCGATTGACTCGAAATTTCCCCCAAGTGTGCTCCTGTACCGGCTGAACGAGACACAGCAGTCCCCGTTGGATTCGGGTGAAATTTGTATTTTTGGTGAATATTTTAGTCAGAGGGACAATCTTTCATGAGGCCTGGCTTAAGGCTGAGGCTAGGGTTAGGGTTAGGGTTAGGGTTAGTGATTGGCTGGACCGATTGACTCGAAATCGATCAGGCATGTCCTCCTCACTGGTGTAAGCAGGGTCGCCAGTTTTGGTTGGATTCCGGTGGAATTTGTATTTTACATGAATATTTTAAAGAAAAGACCATTTTTCACGAAAATATACCCCGCCCATTTATTTCAATAGCTTCCAGGTCTTTGGACCGATTGACTCGAAACTTCTCCCAAACGTGCTCCTATACTGGCTGAACGAGACACAGCAGTCCCCGTTGGATTCGGGTGGAATTTGTATTTTTGGTGAATATTTTAGTGAAATGGGCCATTTTAAATGAGGCTGGCTTAAGGGCTGCTGTTAGGGCTAGGGTTAGGGTTAAGGGGCTGGGGTTTCGGACCACGGTCGTCTTTTGACCGATTGACTCGAAATTGATCACGCATGTCCTCCTCACCGGTGGAATGAGGCTCGCCAGTTTTGGTTGGATTCTGGTGGAATTTGTATTTTCCATGAATATTTTAAAGGAAAAGCGGCCATTTTTCATCAAAACCTCGGCCGATTTTTTCAATAGCTTCCAGGTCTTTGGACCGATTGACTCGAAATTTCCCCCAAGCGTGCTCCTGTACCGGCTGAACGAGACACAGCAGTCCCCGTTGGATTCGGGTGAAATTTGTATTTTTGGTGAATATTTTAGTCAGAGGGACAATCTTTCATGAGGCCTGGCTTAAGGCTGAGGCTAGGGTTAGGGTTAGGGTTAGGGTTAGTGATTGGCTGGACCGATTGACTCGAAATCGATCAGGCATGTCCTCCTCACTGGTGTAAGCAGGGTCGCCAGTTTTGGTTGGATTCCGGTGGAATTTGTATTTTACATGAATATTTTAAAGGAAAAGCGGCCATTTTTCATCAAAACCTCGGCCGATTTTTTCAATAGCTTCCAGGTCTTTGGACCGATTGACTCGAAATTTCCCCCAAGCGTGCTCCTGTACCGGCTGAACGAGACACAGCAGTCCCCGTTGGATTCGGGTGGAATTTGTATTTTTGGTGAATATTTTAGTGAAAGGGGCCATTTTAAATGAGGCTGGCTTAAGGGCTGCTGTTAGGGCTAGGGTTAGGGTTAAGGGGCTGGGGTTTCGGACCACGGTCGTCTTTTGACCGATTGACTCGAAATTGATCACGCATGTCCTCCTCACCGGTGGAATGAGGCTCGCCAGTTTTGGTTGGATTCTGGTGGAATTTGTATTTTACATGAATATTTTAAAGGAAAAGCGGCCATTTTTCATCATAACCTCGGCCGATTTTTTCAATAGCTTCCAGGTCTTTGGACCGATTGACTCGAAACTTCTCCCAAACGTGCTCCTATACTGGCTGAACGAGACACAGCAGTCCCCGTTGGATTCGGGTGGAATTTGTATTTTTGGTGAATATTTTAGTGAAATGGGCCATTTTAAATGAGGCTGGCTTAAGGGCTGCTGTTAGGGCTAGGGTTAGGGTTAAGGGGCTGGGGTTTCGGACCACGGTCGTCTTTTGACCGATTGACTCGAAATTGATCACGCATGTCCTCCTCACCGGTGGAATGAGGCTCGCCAGTTTTGGTTGGATTCTGGTGGAATTTGTATTTTCAATGAATATTTTAAAGGAAAAGCGGCCATTTTTCATCAAAACCTCGGCCGATTTTTTCAATAGCTTCCAGGTCTTTGGACCGATTGACTCGAAATTTCCCCCAAGCGTGCTCCTGTACCGGCTGAACGAGACACAGCAGTCCCCGTTGGATTCGGGTGAAATTTGTATTTTTGGTGAATATTTTAGTCAGAGGGACAATCTTTCATGAGGCCTGGCTTAAGGCTGAGGCTAGGGTTAGGGTTAGGGTTAGGGTTAGTGATTGGCTGGACCGATTGACTCGAAATCGATCAGGCATGTCCTCCTCACTGGTGTAAGCAGGGTCGCCAGTTTTGGTTGGATTCCGGTGGAATATGTATTTTACATGAATATTTTAAAGAAAAGACCATTTTTCACGAAAATATACCCCGCCCATTTATTTCAATAGCTTCCAGGTCTTTGGACCGATTGACTCGAAACTTCTCCCAAACGTGCTCCTATACTGGCTGAACGAGACACAGCAGTCCCCGTTGGATTCGGGTGGAATTTGTATTTTTGGTGAATATTTTAGTGAAAGGGGCCATTTTAAATGAGGCTGGCTTAAGGGCTGCTGTTAGGGCTAGGGTTAGGGTTAAGGGGCTGGGGTTTCGGACCACGGTCGTCTTTTGACCGATTGACTCGAAATTGATCACGCATGTCCTCCTCACCGGTGGAATGAGGCTCGCCAGTTTTGGTTGGATTCTGGTGGAATTTGTATTTTACATGAATATTTTAAAGGAAAAGCGGCCATTTTTCATCAAAACCTCGGCCGATTTTTTCAATAGCTTCCAGGTCTTTGGACCGATTGACTCGAAATTTCCCCCAAGCGTGCTCCTGTACCGGCTGAACGAGACACAGCAGTCCCCGTTGGATTCGGGTGAAATTTGTATTTTTGGTGAATATTTTAGTCAGAGGGACAATCTTTCATGAGGCCTGGCTTAAGGCTGAGGCTAGGGTTAGGGTTAGGGTTAGGGTTAGGGTTAGTGATTGGCTGGACCGATTGACTCGAAATCGATCAGGCATGTCCTCCTCACTGGTGTAAGCAGGGTCGCCAGTTTTGGTTGGATTCCGGTGGAATTTGTATTTTACATGAATATTTTAAAGGAAAAGCGGCCATTTTTCATCAAAACCTCGGCCGATTTTTTCAATAGCTTCCAGGTCTTTGGACCGATTGACTCGAAATTTCCCCCAAGCGTGCTCCTGTACCGGCTGAACGAGACACAGCAGTCCCCGTTGGATTCGGGTGGAATTTGTATTTTTGGTGAATATTTTAGTGAAAGGGGCCATTTTAAATGAGGCTGGCTTAAGGGCTGCTGTTAGGGCTAGGGTTAGGGTTAAGGGGCTGGGGTTTCGGACCACGGTCGTCTTTTGACCGATTGACTCGAAATTGATCACGCATGTCCTCCTCACCGGTGGAATGAGGCTCGCCAGTTTTGGTTGGATTCTGGTGGAATTTGTATTTTCCATGAATATTTTAAAGGAAAAGCGGCCATTTTTCATCAAAACCTCGGCCGATTTTTTCAATAGCTTCCAGGTCTTTGGACCGATTGACTCGAAATTTCCCCCAAGCGTGCTCCTGTACCGGCTGAACGAGACACAGCAGTCCCCGTTGGATTCGGGTGAAATTTGTATTTTTGGTGAATATTTTAGTCAGAGGGACAATCTTTCATGAGGCCTGGCTTAAGGCTGAGGCTAGGGTTAGGGTTAGGGTTAGGGTTAGTGATTGGCTGGACCGATTGACTCGAAATCGATCAGGCATGTCCTCCTCACTGGTGTAAGCAGGGTCGCCAGTTTTGGTTGGATTCCGGTGGAATTTGTATTTTACATGAATATTTAAAAGAAAAGAACATTTTTCACGAAAATATACCCCGCCCATTTATTTCAATAGCTTCCAGGTCTTTGGACCGATTGACTCGAAACTTCTCCCAAACGTGCTCCTATACTGGCTGAACGAGACACAGCAGTCCCCGTTGGATTCGGGTGAAATTTGTATTTTTGGTGAACATTTTAGTCAGAGGGACAATCTTTCATGAGGCCTGGCTTAAGGCTGAGGTTAGGGTTAGGGTTAGGGTTAGGGTTAGTGATTGGCTGGACCGATTGACTCGAAATCGATCAGGCATGTCCTCCTCACTGGTGTAAGCAGGGTCGCCAGTTTTGGTTGGATTCCGGTGGAATTTGTATTTTACATGAATATTTAAAAGAAAAGAACATTTTTCACGAAAATATACCCCGCCCATTTATTTCAATAGCTTCCAGGTCTTTGGACCGATTGACTCGAAACTTCTCCCAAACGTGCTCCTATACTGGCTGAACGAGACACAGCAGTCCCCGTTGGATTCGGGTGGAATTTGTATTTTTGGTGAATATTTTAGTGAAAGGGGCCATTTTAAATGAGGCTGGCTTAAGGGCTGCTGTTAGGGCTAGGGTTAGGGTTAAGGGGCTGGGGTTTCGGACCACGGTCGTCTTTTGACCGATTGACTCGAAATTGATCACGCATGTCCTCCTCACCGGTGGAATGAGGCTCGCCAGTTTTGGTTGGATTCTGGTGGAATTTGTATTTTACATGAATATTTTAAAGGAAAAGCGGCCATTTTTCATCATAACCTCGGCCGATTTTTTCAATAGCTTCCAGGTCTTTGGACCGATTGACTCGAAATTTCCCCCAAGCGTGCTCCTGTACCGGCTGAACGAGACACAGCAGTCCCCGTTGGATTCGGGTGAAATTTGTATTTTTGGTGAATATTTTAGTCAGAGGGACAATCTTTCATGAGGCCTGGCTTAAGGCTGAGGCTAGGGTTAGGGTTAGGGTTAGGGTTAGTGATTGGCTGGACCGATTGACTCGAAATCGATCAGGCATGTCCTCCTCACTGGTGTAAGCAGGGTCGCCAGTTTTGGTTGGATTCCGGTGGAATTTGTATTTTACATGAATATTTTAAAGAAAAGACCATTTTTCACGAAAATATACCCCGCCCATTTATTTCAATAGCTTCCAGGTCTTTGGACCGATTGACTCGAAACTTCTCCCAAACGTGCTCCTATACTGGCTGAACGAGACACAGCAGTCCCCGTTGGATTCGGGTGGAATTTGTATTTTTGGTGAATATTTTAGTGAAATGGGCCATTTTAAATGAGGCTGGCTTAAGGGCTGCTGTTAGGGCTAGGGTTAGGGTTAAGGGGCTGGGGTTTCGGACCACGGTCGTCTTTTGACCGATTGACTCGAAATTGATCACGCATGTCCTCCTCACCGGTGGAATGAGGCTCGCCAGTTTTGGTTGGATTCTGGTGGAATTTGTATTTTACATGAATATTTTAAAGGAAAAGCGGCCATTTTTCATCAAAACCTCGGCCGATTTTTTCAATAGCTTCCAGGTCTTTGGACCGATTGACTCGAAATTTCCCCCAAGCGTGCTCCTGTACCGGCTGAACGAGACACAGCAGTCCCCGTTGGATTCGGGTGAAATTTGTATTTTTGGTGAATATTTTAGTCAGAGGGACAATCTTTCATGAGGCCTGGCTTAAGGCTGAGGCTAGGGTTAGGGTTAGGGTTAGGGTTAGTGATTGGCTGGACCGATTGACTCGAAATCGATCAGGCATGTCCTCCTCACTGGTGTAAGCAGGGTCGCCAGTTTTGGTTGGATTCCGGTGGAATTTGTATTTTACATGAATATTTTAAAGAAAAGACCATTTTTCACGAAAATATACCCCGCCCATTTATTTCAATAGCTTCCAGGTCTTTGGACCGATTGACTCGAAACTTCTCCCAAACGTGCTCCTATACTGGCTGAACGAGACACAGCAGTCCCCGTTGGATTCGGGTGGAATTTGTATTTTTGGTGAATATTTTAGTGAAAGGGGCCATTTTAAATGAGGCTGGCTTAAGGGCTGCTGTTAGGGCTAGGGTTAGGGTTAAGGGGCTGGGGTTTCGGACCACGGTCGTCTTTTGACCGATTGACTCGAAATTGATCACGCATGTCCTCCTCACCGGTGGAATGAGGCTCGCCAGTTTTGGTTGGATTCTGGTGGAATTTGTATTTTACATGAATATTTTAAAGGAAAAGCGGCCATTTTTCATCATAACCTCGGCCGATTTTTTCAATAGCTTCCAGGTCTTTGGACCGATTGACTCGAAATTTCCCCCAAGCGTGCTCCTGTACCGGCTGAACGAGACACAGCAGTCCCCGTTGGATTCGGGTGAAATTTGTATTTTTGGTGAATATTTTAGTCAGAGGGACAATCTTTCATGAGGCCTGGCTTAAGGCTGAGGCTAGGGTTAGGGTTAGGGTTAGGGTTAGTGATTGGCTGGACCGATTGACTCGAAATCGATCAGGCATGTCCTCCTCACTGGTGTAAGCAGGGTCGCCAGTTTTGGTTGGATTCCGGTGGAATTTGTATTTTACATGAATATTTAAAAGAAAAGAACATTTTTCACGAAAATATACCCCGCCCATTTATTTCAATAGCTTCCAGGTCTTTGGACCGATTGACTCGAAACTTCTCCCAAACGTGCTCCTATACTGGCTGAACGAGACACAGCAGTCCCCGTTGGATTCGGGTGAAATTTGTATTTTTGGTGAACATTTTAGTCAGAGGGACAATCTTTCATGAGGCCTGGCTTAAGGCTGAGGTTAGGGTTAGGGTTAGGGTTAGGGTTAGTGATTGGCTGGACCGATTGACTCGAAATCGATCAGGCATGTCCTCCTCACTGGTGTAAGCAGGGTCGCCAGTTTTGGTTGGATTCCGGTGGAATTTGTATTTTACATGAATATTTAAAAGAAAAGAACATTTTTCACGAAAATATACCCCGCCCATTTATTTCAATAGCTTCCAGGTCTTTGGACCGATTGACTCGAAACTTCTCCCAAACGTGCTCCTATACTGGCTGAACGAGACACAGCAGTCCCCGTTGGATTCGGGTGGAATTTGTATTTTTGGTGAATATTTTAGTGAAAGGGGCCATTTTAAATGAGGCTGGCTTAAGGGCTGCTGTTAGGGCTAGGGTTAGGGTTAAGGGGCTGGGGTTTCGGACCACGGTCGTCTTTTGACCGATTGACTCGAAATTGATCACGCATGTCCTCCTCACCGGTGGAATGAGGCTCGCCAGTTTTGGTTGGATTCTGGTGGAATTTGTATTTTACATGAATATTTTAAAGGAAAAGCGGCCATTTTTCATCATAACCTCGGCCGATTTTTTCAATAGCTTCCAGGTCTTTGGACCGATTGACTCGAAATTTCCCCCAAGCGTGCTCCTGTACCGGCTGAACGAGACACAGCAGTCCCCGTTGGATTCGGGTGAAATTTGTATTTTTGGTGAATATTTTAGTCAGAGGGACAATCTTTCATGAGGCCTGGCTTAAGGCTGAGGCTAGGGTTAGGGTTAGGGTTAGGGTTAGTGATTGGCTGGACCGATTGACTCGAAATCGATCAGGCATGTCCTCCTCACTGGTGTAAGCAGGGTCGCCAGTTTTGGTTGGATTCCGGTGGAATTTGTATTTTACATGAATATTTTAAAGAAAAGACCATTTTTCACGAAAATATACCCCGCCCATTTATTTCAATAGCTTCCAGGTCTTTGGACCGATTGACTCGAAACTTCTCCCAAACGTGCTCCTATACTGGCTGAACGAGACACAGCAGTCCCCGTTGGATTCGGGTGGAATTTGTATTTTTGGTGAATATTTTAGTGAAATGGGCCATTTTAAATGAGGCTGGCTTAAGGGCTGCTGTTAGGGCTAGGGTTAGGGTTAAGGGGCTGGGGTTTCGGACCACGGTCGTCTTTTGACCGATTGACTCGAAATTGATCACGCATGTCCTCCTCACCGGTGGAATGAGGCTCGCCAGTTTTGGTTGGATTCTGGTGGAATTTGTATTTTACATGAATATTTTAAAGGAAAAGCGGCCATTTTTCATCAAAACCTCGGCCGATTTTTTCAATAGCTTCCAGGTCTTTGGACCGATTGACTCGAAATTTCCCCCAAGCGTGCTCCTGTACCGGCTGAACGAGACACAGCAGTCCCCGTTGGATTCGGGTGAAATTTGTATTTTTGGTGAATATTTTAGTCAGAGGGACAATCTTTCATGAGGCCTGGCTTAAGGCTGAGGCTAGGGTTAGGGTTAGGGTTAGGGTTAGTGATTGGCTGGACCGATTGACTCGAAATCGATCAGGCATGTCCTCCTCACTGGTGTAAGCAGGGTCGCCAGTTTTGGTTGGATTCCGGTGGAATTTGTATTTTACATGAATATTTTAAAGAAAAGACCATTTTTCACGAAAATATACCCCGCCCATTTATTTCAATAGCTTCCAGGTCTTTGGACCGATTGACTCGAAACTTCTCCCAAACGTGCTCCTATACTGGCTGAACGAGACACAGCAGTCCCCGTTGGATTCGGGTGGAATTTGTATTTTTGGTGAATATTTTAGTGAAAGGGGCCATTTTAAATGAGGCTGGCTTAAGGGCTGCTGTTAGGGCTAGGGTTAGGGTTAAGGGGCTGGGGTTTCGGACCACGGTCGTCTTTTGACCGATTGACTCGAAATTGATCACGCATGTCCTCCTCACCGGTGGAATGAGGCTCGCCAGTTTTGGTTGGATTCTGGTGGAATTTGTATTTTACATGAATATTTTAAAGGAAAAGCGGCCATTTTTCATCATAACCTCGGCCGATTTTTTCAATAGCTTCCAGGTCTTTGGACCGATTGACTCGAAATTTCCCCCAAGCGTGCTCCTGTACCGGCTGAACGAGACACAGCAGTCCCCGTTGGATTCGGGTGAAATTTGTATTTTTGGTGAATATTTTAGTCAGAGGGACAATCTTTCATGAGGCCTGGCTTAAGGCTGAGGCTAGGGTTAGGGTTAGGGTTAGGGTTAGTGATTGGCTGGACCGATTGACTCGAAATCGATCAGGCATGTCCTCCTCACTGGTGTAAGCAGGGTCGCCAGTTTTGGTTGGATTCCGGTGGAATTTGTATTTTACATGAATATTTAAAAGAAAAGAACATTTTTCACGAAAATATACCCCGCCCATTTATTTCAATAGCTTCCAGGTCTTTGGACCGATTGACTCGAAACTTCTCCCAAACGTGCTCCTATACTGGCTGAACGAGACACAGCAGTCCCCGTTGGATTCGGGTGAAATTTGTATTTTTGGTGAACATTTTAGTCAGAGGGACAATCTTTCATGAGGCCTGGCTTAAGGCTGAGGTTAGGGTTAGGGTTAGGGTTAGGGTTAGTGATTGGCTGGACCGATTGACTCGAAATCGATCAGGCATGTCCTCCTCACTGGTGTAAGCAGGGTCGCCAGTTTTGGTTGGATTCCGGTGGAATTTGTATTTTACATGAATATTTAAAAGAAAAGAACATTTTTCACGAAAATATACCCCGCCCATTTATTTCAATAGCTTCCAGGTCTTTGGACCGATTGACTCGAAACTTCTCCCAAACGTGCTCCTATACTGGCTGAACGAGACACAGCAGTCCCCGTTGGATTCGGGTGGAATTTGTATTTTTGGTGAATATTTTAGTGAAAGGGGCCATTTTAAATGAGGCTGGCTTAAGGGCTGCTGTTAGGGCTAGGGTTAGGGTTAAGGGGCTGGGGTTTCGGACCACGGTCGTCTTTTGACCGATTGACTCGAAATTGATCACGCATGTCCTCCTCACCGGTGGAATGAGGCTCGCCAGTTTTGGTTGGATTCTGGTGGAATTTGTATTTTACATGAATATTTTAAAGGAAAAGCGGCCATTTTTCATCAAAACCTCGGCCGATTTTTTCAATAGCTTCCAGGTCTTTGGACCGATTGACTCGAAATTTCCCCCAAGCGTGCTCCTGTACCGGCTGAACGAGACACAGCAGTCCCCGTTGGATTCGGGTGAAATTTTTATTTTTGGTGAATATTTTAGTCAGAGGGACAATCTTTCATGAGGCCTGGCTTGAGGCTGAGGCTAGGGTTAGGGTTAGGGTTAGGGTTAGTGATTGGCTGGACCGATTGACTCGAAATCGATCAGGCATGTCCTCCTCACTGGTGTAAGCAGGGTCGCCAGTTTTGGTTGGATTCCGGTGGAATTTGTATTTTACATGAATATTTAAAAGAAAAGACCATTTTTCACGAAAATATACCCCGCCCATTTATTTCAATAGCTTCCAGGTCTTTGGACCGATTGACTCGAAACTTCTCCCAAACGTGCTCCTATACTGGCTGAACGAGACACAGCAGTCCCCGTTGGATTCGGGTGGAATTTGTATTTTTGGTGAATATTTTAGTGAAAGGGGCCATTTTAAATGAGGCTGGCTTAAGGGCTGCTGTTAGGGCTAGGGTTAGGGTTAAGGGGCTGGGGTTTCGGACCACGGTCGTCTTTTGACCGATTGACTCGAAATTGATCACGCATGTCCTCCTCACCGGTGGAATGAGGCTCGCCAGTTTTGGTTGGATTCTGGTGGAATTTGTATTTTACATGAATATTTTAAAGGAAAAGCGGCCATTTTTCATCAAAACCTCGGCCGATTTTTTCAATAGCTTCCAGGTCTTTGGACCGATTGACTCGAAATTTCCCCCAAGCGTGCTCCTGTACCGGCTGAACGAGACACAGCAGTCCCCGTTGGATTCGGGTGAAATTTGTATTTTTGGTGAATATTTTAGTCAGAGGGACAATCTTTCATGAGGCCTGGCTTAAGGCTGAGGCTAGGGTTAGGGTTAGGGTTAGGGTTAGTGATTGGCTGGACCGATTGACTCGAAATCGATCAAGCATGTCCTCCTCACTGGTGTAAGCAGGGTCGGCAGTTTTGGTTGGATTCCGGTGGAATTTGTATTTTACATGAATATTTTAAAGAAAAGACCATTTTTCACGAAAATATACCCCGCCCATTTATTTCAATAGCTTCCAGGTCTTTGGACCGATTGACTCGAAACTTCTCCCAAACGTGCTCCTATACTGGCTGAACGAGACACAGCAGTCCCTGTTGGATTCGGGTGGAATTTGTATTTTTGGTGAATATTTTAGTGAAAGGGGCCATTTTAAATGAGGCTGGCTTAAGGGCTGCTGTTAGGGCTAGGGTTAGGGTTAAGGGGCTGGGGTTTCGGACCACGGTCGTCTTTTGACCGATTGACTCGAAATTGATCACGCATGTCCTCCTCACCGGTGGAATGAGGCTCGCCAGTTTTGGTTGGATTCTGGTGGAATTTGCATTTTACATGAATATTTTAAAGGAAAAGCGGCCATTTTTCATCAAAACCTCGGCCGATTTTTTCAATAGCTTCCATGTCTTTGGACCGATTGACTCGAAATTTCCCCCAAGCGTGCTCCTGTACCGGCTGAACGAGACACAACAGTCCCCGTTGGATTCGGGTGAAATTTGTATTTTTGGTGAACATTTTAGTCAGAGGGACAATCTTTCATGAGGCCTGGCTTAAGGCTGAGGTTAGGGTTAGGGTTAGGGTTAGGGTTAGTGATTGGCTGGACCGATTGACTCGAAATCGATCAGGCATGTCCTCCTCACTGGTGTAAGCAGGGTCGCCAGTTTTGGTTGGATTCCGGTGGAATTTGTATTTTACATGAATATTTAAAAGAAAAGAACATTTTTCACGAAAATATACCCCGCCCATTTATTTCAATAGCTTCCAGGTCTTTGGACCGATTGACTCGAAACTTCTCCCAAACGTGCTCCTATACTGGCTGAACGAGACACAGCAGTCCCCGTTGGATTCGGGTGGAATTTGTATTTTTGGTGAATATTTTAGTGAAAGGGGCCATTTTAAATGAGGCTGGCTTAAGGGCTGCTGTTAGGGCTAGGGTTAGGGTTAAGGGGCTGGGGTTTCGGACCACGGTCGTCTTTTGACCGATTGACTCGAAATTGATCACGCATGTCCTCCTCACCGGTGGAATGAGGCTCGCCAGTTTTGGTTGGATTCTGGTGGAATTTGTATTTTACATGAATATTTTAAAGGAAAAGCGGCCATTTTTCATCAAAACCTCGGCCGATTTTTTCAATAGCTTCCAGGTCTTTGGACCGATTGACTCGAAATTTCCCCCAAGCGTGCTCCTGTACCGGCTGAACGAGACACAGCAGTCCCCGTTGGATTCGGGTGAAATTTTTATTTTTGGTGAATATTTTAGTCAGAGGGACAATCTTTCATGAGGCCTGGCTTGAGGCTGAGGCTAGGGTTAGGGTTAGGGTTAGGGTTAGTGATTGGCTGGACCGATTGACTCGAAATCGATCAGGCATGTCCTCCTCACTGGTGTAAGCAGGGTCGCCAGTTTTGGTTGGATTCCGGTGGAATTTGTATTTTACATGAATATTTTAAAGAAAAGACCATTTTTCACGAAAATATACCCCGCCCATTTATTTCAATAGCTTCCAGGTCTTTGGACCGATTGACTCGAAACTTCTCCCAAACGTGCTCCTATACTGGCTGAACGAGACACAGCAGTCCCCGTTGGATTCGGGTGGAATTTGTATTTTTGGTGAATATTTTAGTGAAAGGGGCCATTTTAAATGAGGCTGGCTTAAGGGCTGCTGTTAGGGCTAGGGTTAGGGTTAAGGGGCTGGGGTTTCGGACCACGGTCGTCTTTTGACCGATTGACTCGAAATTGATCACGCATGTCCTCCTCACCGGTGGAATGAGGCTCGCCAGTTTTGGTTGGATTCTGGTGGAATTTGTATTTTACATGAATATTTTAAAGGAAAAGCGGCCATTTTTCATCAAAACCTCGGCCGATTTTTTCAATAGCTTCCAGGTCTTTGGACCGATTGACTCGAAATTTCCCCCAAGCGTGCTCCTGTACCGGCTGAACGGGACACAGCAGTCCCCGTTGGATTCGGGTGAAATTTGTATTTTTGGTGAATATTTTAGTCAGAGGGACAATCTTTCATGAGGCCTGGCTTAAGGCTGAGGTTAGGGTTAGGGTTAGGGTTAGGGTTAGTGATTGGCTGGACCGATTGACTCGAAATCGATCAGGCATGTCCTCCTCACTGGTGTAAGCAGGGTCGCCAGTTTTGGTTGGATTCCGGTGGAATTTGTATTTTACATGAATATTTAAAAGAAAAGAACATTTTTCACGAAAATATACCCCGCCCATTTATTTCAATAGCTTCCAGGTCTTTGGACCGATTGACTCGAAACTTCTCCCAAACGTGCTCCTATACTGGCTGAACGAGACACAGCAGTCCCCGTTGGATTCGGGTGGAATTTGTATTTTTGGTGAATATTTTAGTGAAAGGGGCCATTTTAAATGAGGCTGGCTTAAGGGCTGCTGTTAGGGCTAGGGTTAGGGTTAAGGGGCTGGGGTTTCGGACCACGGTCGTCTTTTGACCGATTGACTCGAAATTGATCACGCATGTCCTCCTCACCGGTGGAATGAGGCTCGCCAGTTTTGGTTGGATTCTGGTGGAATTTGTATTTTACATGAATATTTTAAAGGAAAAGCGGCCATTTTTCATCAAAACCTCGGCCGATTTTTTCAATAGCTTCCAGGTCTTTGGACCGATTGACTCGAAATTTCCCCCAAGCGTGCTCCTGTACCGGCTGAACGAGACACAGCAGTCCCCGTTGGATTCGGGTGAAATTTGTATTTTTGGTGAATATTTTAGTCAGAGGGACAATCTTTCATGAGGCCTGGCTTAAGGCTGAGGTTAGGGTTAGGGTTAGGGTTAGGGTTAGTGATTGGCTGGACCGATTGACTCGAAATCGATCAGGCATGTCCTCCTCACTGGTGTCAGCAGGGTCGCCAGTTTTGGTTGGATTCCGGTGGAATTTGTATTTTACATGAATATTTTAAAGAAAAGACCATTTTTCACGAAAATATACCCCGCCCATTTATTTCAATAGCTTCCAGGTCTTTGGACCGATTGACTCGAAACTTCTCCCAAACGTGCTCCTATACTGGCTGAACGAGACACAGCAGTCCCCGTTGGATTCGGGTGGAATTTGTATTTTTGGTGAATATTTTAGTGAAAGGGGCCATTTTAAATGAGGCTGGCTTAAGGGCTGCTGTTAGGGCTAGGGTTAGGGTTAAGGGGCTGGGGTTTCGGACCACGGTCGTCTTTTGACCGATTGACTCGAAATTGATCACGCATGTCCTCCTCACCGGTGGAATGAGGCTCGCCAGTTTTGGTTGGATTCTGGTGGAATTTGTATTTTACATGAATATTTTAAAGGAAAAGCGGCCATTTTTCATCAAAACCTCGGCCGATTTTTTCAATAGCTTCCAGGTCTTTGGACCGATTGACTCGAAATTTCCCCCAAGCGTGCTCCTGTACCGGCTGAACGAGACACAGCAGTCCCCGTTGGATTCGGGTGAAATTTGTATTTTTGGTGAATATTTTAGTCAGAGGGACAATCTTTCATGAGGCCTGGCTTAAGGCTGAGGTTAGGGTTAGGGTTAGGGTTAGGGTTAGTGATTGGCTGGACCGATTGACTCGAAATCGATCAGGCATGTCCTCCTCACTGGTGTAAGCAGGGTCGCCAGTTTTGGTTGGATTCCGGTGGAATTTGTATTTTACATGAATATTTAAAAGAAAAGAACATTTTTCACGAAAATATACCCCGCCCATTTATTTCAATAGCTTCCAGGTCTTTGGACCGATTGACTCGAAACTTCTCCCAAACGTGCTCCTATACTGGCTGAACGAGACACAGCAGTCCCCGTTGGATTCGGGTGGAATTTGTATTTTTGGTGAATATTTTAGTGAAAGGGGCCATTTTAAATGAGGCTGGCATAAGGGCTACTGTTAGGGCTAGGGTTAGGGTTAAGGGGCTGGGGTTTCGGACCACGGTCGTCTTTTGACCGATTGACTCGAAATTGATCACGCATGTCCTCCTCACCGGTGGAATGAGGCTCGCCAGTTTTGGTTGGATTCTGGTGGAATTTGCATTTTACATGAATATTTTAAAGGAAAAGCGGCCATTTTTCATCAAAACCTCGGCCGATTTTTTCAATAGCTTCCAGGTCTTTGGACCGATTGACTCGAAATTTCCCCCAAGCGTGCTCCTGTACCGGCTGAACGAGACACAGCAGTCCCCGTTGGGTTCGGGTGAAATTTGTATTTTTGGTGAATATTTTAGTCAGAGGGACAATCTTTCATGAGGCCTGGCTTAAGGCTGAGGTTAGGGTTAGGGTTAGGGTTAGGGTTAGTGATTGGCTGGACCGATTGACTCGAAATCGATCAGGCATGTCCTCCTCACTGGTGTAAGCAGGGTCGCCAGTTTTGGTTGGATTCCGGTGGAATTTGTATTTTACATGAATATTTAAAAGAAAAGAACATTTTTCACGAAAATATACCCCGCCCATTTATTTCAATAGCTTCCAGGTCTTTGGACCGATTGACTCGAAACTTCTCCCAAACGTGCTCCTATACTGGCTGAACGAGACACAGCAGTCCCCGTTGGATTCGGGTGGAATTTGTATTTTTGGTGAATATTTTAGTGAAAGGGGCCATTTTAAATGAGGCTGGCTTAAGGGCTGCTGTTAGGGCTAGGGTTAGGGTTAAGGGGCTGGGGTTTCGGATCACGGTCGTCTTTTGACCGATTGACTCGAAATTGATCACGCATGTCCTCCTCACCGGTGGAATGAGGCTCGCCAGTTTTGGTTGGATTCTGGTGGAATTTGTATTTTACATGAATATTTTAAAGGAAAAGCGGCCATTTTTCATCAAAACCTCGGCCGATTTTTTCAATAGCTTCCAGGTCTTTGGACCGATTGACTCGAAATTTCCCCCAAGCGTGCTCCTGTACCGGCTGAACGAGACACAGCAGTCCCCGTTGGATTCGGGTGAAATTTGTATTTTTGGTGAATATTTTAGTCAGAGGGACAATCTTTCATGAGGCCTGGCTTAAGGCTGAGGTTAGGGTTAGGGTTAGGGTTAGGGTTAGTGATTGGCTGGACCGATTGACTCGAAATCGATCAGGCATGTCCTCCTCACTGGTGTAAGCAGGGTCGCCAGTTTTGGTTGGATTCCGGTGGAATTTGTATTTTACATGAATATTTAAAAGAAAAGAACATTTTTCACGAAAATATACCCCGCCCATTTATTTCAATAGCTTCCAGGTCTTTGGACCGATTGACTCGAAACTTCTCCCAAACGTGCTCCTATACTGGCTGAACGAGACACAGCAGTCCCTGTTGGATTCGGGTGGAATTTGTATTTTTGGTGAATATTTTAGTGAAAGGGGCCATTTTAAATGAGGCTGGCTTAAGGGCTGCTGTTAGGGCTAGGGTTAGGGTTAAGGGGCTGGGGTTTCGGACCACGGTCGTCTTTTGACCGATTGACTCGAAATTGATCACGCATGTCCTCCTCACCGGTGGAATGAGGCTCGCCAGTTTTGGTTGGATTCTGGTGGAATTTGCATTTTACATGAATATTTTAAAGGAAAAGCGGCCATTTTTCATCAAAACCTCGGCCGATTTTTTCAATAGCTTCCATGTCTTTGGACCGATTGACTCGAAATTTCCCCCAAGCGTGCTCCTGTACTGGCTGAACGAGACACAACAGTCCCCGTTGGATTCGGGTGAAATTTTTATTTTTGGTGAATATTTTAGTCAGAGGGACAATCTTTCATGAGGCCTGGCTTGAGGCTGAGGCTAGGGTTAGGGTTAGGGTTAGGGTTAGTGATTGGCTGGACCGATTGACTCGAAATCGATCAGGCATGTCCTCCTCACTGGTGTAAGCAGGGTCGCCAGTTTTGGTTGGATTCCGGTGGAATTTGTATTTTACATGAATATTTTAAAGAAAAGACCATTTTTCACGAAAATATACCCCGCCCATTTATTTCAATAGCTTCCAGGTCTTTGGACCGATTGACTCGAAACTTCTCCCAAACGTGCTCCTATACTGGCTGAACGAGACACAGCAGTCCCCGTTGGATTCGGGTGGAATTTGTATTTTTGGTGAATATTTTAGTGAAAGGGGCCATTTTAAATGAGGCTGGCTTAAGGGCTGCTGTTAGGGCTAGGGTTAGGGTTAAGGGGCTGGGGTTTCGGACCACGGTCGTCTTTTGACCGATTGACTCGAAATTGATCACGCATGTCCTCCTCACCGGTGGAATGAGGCTCGCCAGTTTTGGTTGGATTCTGGTGGAATTTGTATTTTACATGAATATTTTAAAGGAAAAGCGGCCATTTTTCATCAAAACCTCGGCCGATTTTTTCAATAGCTTCCAGGTCTTTGGACCGATTGACTCGAAATTTCCCCCAAGCGTGCTCCTGTACCGGCTGAACGGGACACAGCAGTCCCCGTTGGATTCGGGTGAAATTTGTATTTTTGGTGAATATTTTAGTCAGAGGGACAATCTTTCATGAGGCCTGGCTTAAGGCTGAGGTTAGGGTTAGGGTTAGGGTTAGGGTTAGTGATTGGCTGGACCGATTGACTCGAAATCGATCAGGCATGTCCTCCTCACTGGTGTAAGCAGGGTCGCCAGTTTTGGTTGGATTCCGGTGGAATTTGTATTTTACATGAATATTTAAAAGAAAAGAACATTTTTCACGAAAATATACCCCGCCCATTTATTTCAATAGCTTCCAGGTCTTTGGACCGATTGACTCGAAACTTCTCCCAAACGTGCTCCTATACTGGCTGAACGAGACACAGCAGTCCCCGTTGGATTCGGGTGGAATTTGTATTTTTGGTGAATATTTTAGTGAAAGGGGCCATTTTAAATGAGGCTGGCTTAAGGGCTGCTGTTAGGGCTAGGGTTAGGGTTAAGGGGCTGGGGTTTCGGACCACGGTCGTCTTTTGACCGATTGACTCGAAATTGATCACGCATGTCCTCCTCACCGGTGGAATGAGGCTCGCCAGTTTTGGTTGGATTCTGGTGGAATTTGTATTTTACATGAATATTTTAAAGGAAAAGCGGCCATTTTTCATCAAAACCTCGGCCGATTTTTTCAATAGCTTCCAGGTCTTTGGACCGATTGACTCGAAATTTCCCCCAAGCGTGCTCCTGTACCGGCTGAACGAGACACAGCAGTCCCCGTTGGATTCGGGTGAAATTTGTATTTTTGGTGAATATTTTAGTCAGAGGGACAATCTTTCATGAGGCCTGGCTTAAGGCTGAGGTTAGGGTTAGGGTTAGGGTTAGGGTTAGTGATTGGCTGGACCGATTGACTCGAAATCGATCAGGCATGTCCTCCTCACTGGTGTCAGCAGGGTCGCCAGTTTTGGTTGGATTCCGGTGGAATTTGTATTTTACATGAATATTTTAAAGAAAAGACCATTTTTCACGAAAATATACCCCGCCCATTTATTTCAATAGCTTCCAGGTCTTTGGACCGATTGACTCGAAACTTCTCCCAAACGTGCTCCTATACTGGCTGAACGAGACACAGCAGTCCCCGTTGGATTCGGGTGGAATTTGTATTTTTGGTGAATATTTTAGTGAAAGGGGCCATTTTAAATGAGGCTGGCTTAAGGGCTGCTGTTAGGGCTAGGGTTAGGGTTAAGGGGCTGGGGTTTCGGACCACGGTCGTCTTTTGACCGATTGACTCGAAATTGATCACGCATGTCCTCCTCACCGGTGGAATGAGGCTCGCCAGTTTTGGTTGGATTCTGGTGGAATTTGTATTTTACATGAATATTTTAAAGGAAAAGCGGCCATTTTTCATCAAAACCTCGGCCGATTTTTTCAATAGCTTCCAGGTCTTTGGACCGATTGACTCGAAATTTCCCCCAAGCGTGCTCCTGTACCGGCTGAACGAGACACAGCAGTCCCCGTTGGATTCGGGTGAAATTTGTATTTTTGGTGAATATTTTAGTCAGAGGGACAATCTTTCATGAGGCCTGGCTTAAGGCTGAGGTTAGGGTTAGGGTTAGGGTTAGGGTTAGTGATTGGCTGGACCGATTGACTCGAAATCGATCAGGCATGTCCTCCTCACTGGTGTAAGCAGGGTCGCCAGTTTTGGTTGGATTCCGGTGGAATTTGTATTTTACATGAATATTTAAAAGAAAAGAACATTTTTCACGAAAATATACCCCGCCCATTTATTTCAATAGCTTCCAGGTCTTTGGACCGATTGACTCGAAACTTCTCCCAAACGTGCTCCTATACTGGCTGAACGAGACACAGCAGTCCCCGTTGGATTCGGGTGGAATTTGTATTTTTGGTGAATATTTTAGTGAAAGGGGCCATTTTAAATGAGGCTGGCATAAGGGCTACTGTTAGGGCTAGGGTTAGGGTTAAGGGGCTGGGGTTTCGGACCACGGTCGTCTTTTGACCGATTGACTCGAAATTGATCACGCATGTCCTCCTCACCGGTGGAATGAGGCTCGCCAGTTTTGGTTGGATTCTGGTGGAATTTGTATTTTACATGAATATTTTAAAGGAAAAGCGGCCATTTTTCATCAAAACCTCGGCCGATTTTTTCAATAGCTTCCAGGTCTTTGGACCGATTGACTCGAAATTTCCCCCAAGCGTGCTCCTGTACCGGCTGAACGAGACACAGCAGTCCCCGTTGGATTCGGGTGAAATTTGTATTTTTGGTGAATATTTTAGTCAGAGGGACAATCTTTCATGAGGCCTGGCTTAAGGCTGAGGTTAGGGTTAGGGTTAGGGTTAGGGTTAGTGATTGGCTGGACCGATTGACTCGAAATCGATCAGGCATGTCCTCCTCACTGGTGTCAGCAGGGTCGCCAGTTTTGGTTGGATTCCGGTGGAATTTGTATTTTACATGAATATTTTAAAGAAAAGACCATTTTTCACGAAAATATACCCCGCCCATTTATTTCAATAGCTTCCAGGTCTTTGGACCGATTGACTCGAAACTTCTCCCAAACGTGCTCCTATACTGGCTGAACGAGACACAGCAGTCCCCGTTGGATTCGGGTGGAATTTGTATTTTTGGTGAATATTTTAGTGAAAGGGGCCATTTTAAATGAGGCTGGCTTAAGGGCTGCTGTTAGGGCTAGGGTTAGGGTTAAGGGGCTGGGGTTTCGGACCACGGTCGTCTTTTGACCGATTGACTCGAAATTGATCACGCATGTCCTCCTCACCGGTGGAATGAGGCTCGCCAGTTTTGGTTGGATTCTGGTGGAATTTGTATTTTACATGAATATTTTAAAGGAAAAGCGGCCATTTTTCATCAAAACCTCGGCCGATTTTTTCAATAGCTTCCAGGTCTTTGGACCGATTGACTCGAAATTTCCCCCAAGCGTGCTCCTGTACCGGCTGAACGAGACACAGCAGTCCCCGTTGGATTCGGGTGAAATTTGTATTTTTGGTGAATATTTTAGTCAGAGGGACAATCTTTCATGAGGCCTGGCTTAAGGCTGAGGTTAGGGTTAGGGTTAGGGTTAGGGTTAGTGATTGGCTGGACCGATTGACTCGAAATCGATCAGGCATGTCCTCCTCACTGGTGTAAGCAGGGTCGCCAGTTTTGGTTGGATTCCGGTGGAATTTGTATTTTACATGAATATTTAAAAGAAAAGAACATTTTTCACGAAAATATACCCCGCCCATTTATTTCAATAGCTTCCAGGTCTTTGGACCGATTGACTCGAAACTTCTCCCAAACGTGCTCCTATACTGGCTGAACGAGACACAGCAGTCCCCGTTGGATTCGGGTGGAATTTGTATTTTTGGTGAATATTTTAGTGAAAGGGGCCATTTTAAATGAGGCTGGCATAAGGGCTACTGTTAGGGCTAGGGTTAGGGTTAAGGGGCTGGGGTTTCGGACCACGGTCGTCTTTTGACCGATTGACTCGAAATTGATCACGCATGTCCTCCTCACCGGTGGAATGAGGCTCGCCAGTTTTGGTTGGATTCTGGTGGAATTTGCATTTTACATGAATATTTTAAAGGAAAAGCGGCCATTTTTCATCAAAACCTCGGCCGATTTTTTCAATAGCTTCCAGGTCTTTGGACCGATTGACTCGAAATTTCCCCCAAGCGTGCTCCTGTACCGGCTGAACGAGACACAGCAGTCCCCGTTGGGTTCGGGTGAAATTTGTATTTTTGGTGAATATTTTAGTCAGAGGGACAATCTTTCATGAGGCCTGGCTTAAGGCTGAGGTTAGGGTTAGGGTTAGGGTTAGGGTTAGTGATTGGCTGGACCGATTGACTCGAAATCGATCAGGCATGTCCTCCTCACTGGTGTAAGCAGGGTCGCCAGTTTTGGTTGGATTCCGGTGGAATTTGTATTTTACATGAATATTTAAAAGAAAAGAACATTTTTCACGAAAATATACCCCGCCCATTTATTTCAATAGCTTCCAGGTCTTTGGACCGATTGACTCGAAACTTCTCCCAAACGTGCTCCTATACTGGCTGAACGAGACACAGCAGTCCCCGTTGGATTCGGGTGGAATTTGTATTTTTGGTGAATATTTTAGTGAAAGGGGCCATTTTAAATGAGGCTGGCTTAAGGGCTGCTGTTAGGGCTAGGGTTAGGGTTAAGGGGCTGGGGTTTCGGATCACGGTCGTCTTTTGACCGATTGACTCGAAATTGATCACGCATGTCCTCCTCACCGGTGGAATGAGGCTCGCCAGTTTTGGTTGGATTCTGGTGGAATTTGTATTTTACATGAATATTTTAAAGGAAAAGCGGCCATTTTTCATCAAAACCTCGGCCGATTTTTTCAATAGCTTCCAGGTCTTTGGACCGATTGACTCGAAATTTCCCCCAAGCGTGCTCCTGTACCGGCTGAACGAGACACAGCAGTCCCCGTTGGATTCGGGTGAAATTTGTATTTTTGGTGAATATTTTAGTCAGAGGGACAATCTTTCATGAGGCCTGGCTTAAGGCTGAGGTTAGGGTTAGGGTTAGGGTTAGGGTTAGTGATTGGCTGGACCGATTGACTCGAAATCGATCAGGCATGTCCTCCTCACTGGTGTAAGCAGGGTCGCCAGTTTTGGTTGGATTCCGGTGGAATTTGTATTTTACATGAATATTTAAAAGAAAAGAACATTTTTCACGAAAATATACCCCGCCCATTTATTTCAATAGCTTCCAGGTCTTTGGACCGATTGACTCGAAACTTCTCCCAAACGTGCTCCTATACTGGCTGAACGAGACACAGCAGTCCCCGTTGGATTCGGGTGGAATTTGTATTTTTGGTGAATATTTTAGTGAAAGGGGCCATTTTAAATGAGGCTGGCATAAGGGCTACTGTTAGGGCTAGGGTTAGGGTTAAGGGGCTGGGGTTTCGGACCACGGTCGTCTTTTGACCGATTGACTCGAAATTGATCACGCATGTCCTCCTCACCGGTGGAATGAGGCTCGCCAGTTTTGGTTGGATTCTGGTGGAATTTGCATTTTACATGAATATTTTAAAGGAAAAGCGGCCATTTTTCATCAAAACCTCGGCCGATTTTTTCAATAGCTTCCAGGTCTTTGGACCGATTGACTCGAAATTTCCCCCAAGCGTGCTCCTGTACCGGCTGAACGAGACACAGCAGTCCCCGTTGGGTTCGGGTGAAATTTGTATTTTTGGTGAATATTTTAGTCAGAGGGACAATCTTTCATGAGGCCTGGCTTAAGGCTGAGGTTAGGGTTAGGGTTAGGGTTAGGGTTAGTGATTGGCTGGACCGATTGACTCGAAATCGATCAGGCATGTCCTCCTCACTGGTGTAAGCAGGGTCGCCAGTTTTGGTTGGATTCCGGTGGAATTTGTATTTTACATGAATATTTAAAAGAAAAGAACATTTTTCACGAAAATATACCCCGCCCATTTATTTCAATAGCTTCCAGGTCTTTGGACCGATTGACTCGAAACTTCTCCCAAACGTGCTCCTATACTGGCTGAACGAGACACAGCAGTCCCCGTTGGATTCGGGTGGAATTTGTATTTTTGGTGAATATTTTAGTGAAAGGGGCCATTTTAAATGAGGCTGGCTTAAGGGCTGCTGTTAGGGCTAGGGTTAGGGTTAAGGGGCTGGGGTTTCGGACCACGGTCGTCTTTTGACCGATTGACTCGAAATTGATCACGCATGTCCTCCTCACCGGTGGAATGAGGCTCGCCAGTTTTGGTTGGATTCTGGTGGAATTTGTATTTTACATGAATATTTTAAAGGAAAAGCGGCCATTTTTCATCAAAACCTCGGCCGATTTTTTCAATAGCTTCCAGGTCTTTGGACCGATTGACTCGAAATTTCCCCCAAGCGTGCTCCTGTACCGGCTGAACGAGACACAGCAGTCCCCGTTGGATTCGGGTGAAATTTGTATTTTTGGTGAATATTTTAGTCAGAGGGACAATCTTTCATGAGGCCTGGCTTAAGGCTGAGGTTAGGGTTAGGGTTAGGGTTAGGGTTAGTGATTGGCTGGACCGATTGACTCGAAATCGATCAGGCATGTCCTCCTCACTGGTGTCAGCAGGGTCGCCAGTTTTGGTTGGATTCCGGTGGAATTTGTATTTTACATGAATATTTTAAAGAAAAGACCATTTTTCACGAAAATATACCCCGCCCATTTATTTCAATAGCTTCCAGGTCTTTGGACCGATTGACTCGAAACTTCTCCCAAACGTGCTCCTATACTGGCTGAACGAGACACAGCAGTCCCCGTTGGATTCGGGTGGAATTTGTATTTTTGGTGAATATTTTAGTGAAAGGGGCCATTTTAAATGAGGCTGGCTTAAGGGCTGCTGTTAGGGCTAGGGTTAGGGTTAAGGGGCTGGGGTTTCGGACCACGGTCGTCTTTTGACCGATTGACTCGAAATTGATCACGCATGTCCTCCTCACCGGTGGAATGAGGCTCGCCAGTTTTGGTTGGATTCTGGTGGAATTTGTATTTTACATGAATATTTTATAGGAAAAGCGGCCATTTTTCATCAAAACCTCGGCCGATTTTTTCAATAGCTTCCAGGTCTTTGGACCGATTGACTCGAAATTTCCCCCAAGCGTGCTCCTGTACCGGCTGAACGGGACACAGCAGTCCCCGTTGGATTCGGGTGAAATTTGTATTTTTGGTGAATATTTTAGTCAGAGGGACAATCTTTCATGAGGCCTGGCTTAAGGCTGAGGCTAGGGTTAGGGTTAGGGTTAGGGTTAGGGTTAGTGATTGGCTGGACCGATTGACTCGAAATCGATCAGGCATGTCCTCCTCACTGGTGTCAGCAGGGTCGCCAGTTTTGGTTGGATTCCGGTGGAATTTGTATTTTACATGAATATTTTAAAGAAAAGACCATTTTTCACGAAAATATACCCCGCCCATTTATTTCAATAGCTTCCAGGTCTTTGGACCGATTGACTCGAAACTTCTCCCAAACGTGCTCCTATACTGGCTGAACGAGACACAGCAGTCCCCGTTGGATTCGGGTGGAATTTGTATTTTTGGTGAATATTTTAGTGAAAGGGGCCATTTTAAATGAGGCTGGCTTAAGGGCTGCTGTTAGGGCTAGGGTTAGGGTTAAGGGGCTGGGGTTTCGGACCACGGTCGTCTTTTGACCGATTGACTCGAAATTGATCACGCATGTCCTCCTCACCGGTGGAATGAGGCTCGCCAGTTTTGGTTGGATTCTGGTGGAATTTGTATTTTACATGAAGATTTTAAAGGAAAAGCGGCCATTTTTCATCAAAACCTCGGCCGATTTTTTCAATAGCTTCCAGGTCTTTGGACCGATTGACTCGAAATTTCCCCCAAGCGTGCTCCTGTACCGGCTGAACGAGACACAGCAGTCCCCGTTGGATTCGGGTGAAATTTGTATTTTTGGTGAATATTTTAGTCAGAGGGACAATCTTTCATGAGGCCTGGCTTAAGGCTGAGGTTAGGGTTAGGGTTAGGGTTAGGGTTAGTGATTGGCTGGACCGATTGACTCGAAATCGATCAGGCATGTCCTCCTCACTGGTGTAAGCAGGGTCGCCAGTTTTGGTTGGATTCCGGTGGAATTTGTATTTTACATGAATATTTAAAAGAAAAGAACATTTTTCACGAAAATATACCCCGCCCATTTATTTCAATAGCTTCCAGGTCTTTGGACCGATTGACTCGAAACTTCTCCCAAACGTGCTCCTATACTGGCTGAACGAGACACAGCAGTCCCCGTTGGATTCGGGTGGAATTTGTATTTTTGGTGAATATTTTAGTGAAAGGGGCCATTTTAAATGAGGCTGGCTTAAGGGCTGCTGTTAGGGCTAGGGTTAGGGTTAAGGGGCTGGGGTTTCGGATCACGGTCGTCTTTTGACCGATTGACTCGAAATTGATCACGCATGTCCTCCTCACCGGTGGAATGAGGCTCGCCAGTTTTGGTTGGATTCTGGTGGAATTTGTATTTTACATGAATATTTTAAAGGAAAAGCGGCCATTTTTCATCAAAACCTCGGCCGATTTTTTCAATAGCTTCCAGGTCTTTGGACCGATTGACTCGAAATTTCCCCCAAGCGTGCTCCTGTACCGGCTGAACGAGACACAGCAGTCCCCGTTGGATTCGGGTGAAATTTGTATTTTTGGTGAATATTTTAGTCAGAGGGACAATCTTTCATGAGGCCTGGCTTAAGGCTGAGGTTAGGGTTAGGGTTAGGGTTAGGGTTAGTGATTGGCTGGACCGATTGACTCGAAATCGATCAGGCATGTCCTCCTCACTGGTGTAAGCAGGGTCGCCAGTTTTGGTTGGATTCCGGTGGAATTTGTATTTTACATGAATATTTAAAAGAAAAGAACATTTTTCACGAAAATATACCCCGCCCATTTATTTCAATAGCTTCCAGGTCTTTGGACCGATTGACTCGAAACTTCTCCCAAACGTGCTCCTATACTGGCTGAACGAGACACAGCAGTCCCCGTTGGATTCGGGTGGAATTTGTATTTTTGGTGAATATTTTAGTGAAAGGGGCCATTTTAAATGAGGCTGGCATAAGGGCTACTGTTAGGGCTAGGGTTAGGGTTAAGGGGCTGGGGTTTCGGACCACGGTCGTCTTTTGACCGATTGACTCGAAATTGATCACGCATGTCCTCCTCACCGGTGGAATGAGGCTCGCCAGTTTTGGTTGGATTCTGGTGGAATTTGCATTTTACATGAATATTTTAAAGGAAAAGCGGCCATTTTTCATCAAAACCTCGGCCGATTTTTTCAATAGCTTCCAGGTCTTTGGACCGATTGACTCGAAATTTCCCCCAAGCGTGCTCCTGTACCGGCTGAACGAGACACAGCAGTCCCCGTTGGGTTCGGGTGAAATTTGTATTTTTGGTGAATATTTTAGTCAGAGGGACAATCTTTCATGAGGCCTGGCTTAAGGCTGAGGTTAGGGTTAGGGTTAGGGTTAGGGTTAGTGATTGGCTGGACCGATTGACTCGAAATCGATCAGGCATGTCCTCCTCACTGGTGTAAGCAGGGTCGCCAGTTTTGGTTGGATTCCGGTGGAATTTGTATTTTACATGAATATTTAAAAGAAAAGAACATTTTTCACGAAAATATACCCCGCCCATTTATTTCAATAGCTTCCAGGTCTTTGGACCGATTGACTCGAAACTTCTCCCAAACGTGCTCCTATACTGGCTGAACGAGACACAGCAGTCCCCGTTGGATTCGGGTGGAATTTGTATTTTTGGTGAATATTTTAGTGAAAGGGGCCATTTTAAATGAGGCTGGCTTAAGGGCTGCTGTTAGGGCTAGGGTTAGGGTTAAGGGGCTGGGGTTTCGGACCACGGTCGTCTTTTGACCGATTGACTCGAAATTGATCACGCATGTCCTCCTCACCGGTGGAATGAGGCTCGCCAGTTTTGGTTGGATTCTGGTGGAATTTGTATTTTACATGAATATTTTAAAGGAAAAGCGGCCATTTTTCATCAAAACCTCGGCCGATTTTTTCAATAGCTTCCAGGTCTTTGGACCGATTGACTCGAAATTTCCCCCAAGCGTGCTCCTGTACCGGCTGAACGAGACACAGCAGTCCCCGTTGGATTCGGGTGAAATTTGTATTTTTGGTGAATATTTTAGTCAGAGGGACAATCTTTCATGAGGCCTGGCTTAAGGCTGAGGTTAGGGTTAGGGTTAGGGTTAGGGTTAGTGATTGGCTGGACCGATTGACTCGAAATCGATCAGGCATGTCCTCCTCACTGGTGTCAGCAGGGTCGCCAGTTTTGGTTGGATTCCGGTGGAATTTGTATTTTACATGAATATTTTAAAGAAAAGACCATTTTTCACGAAAATATACCCCGCCCATTTATTTCAATAGCTTCCAGGTCTTTGGACCGATTGACTCGAAACTTCTCCCAAACGTGCTCCTATACTGGCTGAACGAGACACAGCAGTCCCCGTTGGATTCGGGTGGAATTTGTATTTTTGGTGAATATTTTAGTGAAAGGGGCCATTTTAAATGAGGCTGGCTTAAGGGCTGCTGTTAGGGCTAGGGTTAGGGTTAAGGGGCTGGGGTTTCGGACCACGGTCGTCTTTTGACCGATTGACTCGAAATTGATCACGCATGTCCTCCTCACCGGTGGAATGAGGCTCGCCAGTTTTGGTTGGATTCTGGTGGAATTTGTATTTTACATGAATATTTTAAAGGAAAAGCGGCCATTTTTCATCAAAACCTCGGCCGATTTTTTCAATAGCTTCCAGGTCTTTGGACCGATTGACTCGAAATTTCCCCCAAGCGTGCTCCTGTACCGGCTGAACGGGACACAGCAGTCCCCGTTGGATTCGGGTGAAATTTGTATTTTTGGTGAATATTTTAGTCAGAGGGACAATCTTTCATGAGGCCTGGCTTAAGGCTGAGGCTAGGGTTAGGGTTAGGGTTAGGGTTAGGGTTAGTGATTGGCTGGACCGATTGACTCGAAATCGATCAGGCATGTCCTCCTCACTGGTGTCAGCAGGGTCGCCAGTTTTGGTTGGATTCCGGTGGAATTTGTATTTTACATGAATATTTTAAAGAAAAGACCATTTTTCACGAAAATATACCCCGCCCATTTATTTCAATAGCTTCCAGGTCTTTGGACCGATTGACTCGAAACTTCTCCCAAACGTGCTCCTATACTGGCTGAACGAGACACAGCAGTCCCCGTTGGATTCGGGTGGAATTTGTATTTTTGGTGAATATTTTAGTGAAAGGGGCCATTTTAAATGAGGCTGGCATAAGGGCTACTGTTAGGGCTAGGGTTAGGGTTAAGGGGCTGGGGTTTCGGACCACAGTCGTCTTTTGACCGATTGACTCGAAATTGATCACGCATGTCCTCCTCACCGGTGGAATGAGGCTCGCCAGTTTTGGTTGGATTCTGGTGGAATTTGTATTTTACATGAATATTTTAAAGGAAAAGCGGCCATTTTTCATCAAAACCTCGGCCGATTTTTTCAATAGCTTCCAGGTCTTTGGACCGATTGACTCGAAATTTCCCCCAAGCGTGCTCCTGTACCGGCTGAACGAGACACAGCAGTCCCCGTTGGATTCGGGTGAAATTTGTATTTTTGGTGAATATTTTAGTCAGAGGGACAATCTTTCATGAGGCCTGGCTTGAGGCTGAGGTTAGGGTTAGGGTTAGGGTTAGGGTTAGTGATTGGCTGGACCGATTGACTCGAAATCGATCAGGCATGTCCTCCTCACTGGTGTAAGCAGGGTCGCCAGTTTTGGTTGGATTCCGGTGGAATTTGTATTTTACATGAATATTTAAAAGAAAAGAACATTTTTCACGAAAATATACCCCGCCCATTTATTTCAATAGCTTCCAGGTCTTTGGACCGATTGACTCGAAACTTCTCCCAAACGTGCTCCTATACTGGCTGAACGAGACACAGCAGTCCCCGTTGGATTCGGGTGGAATTTGTATTTTTGGTGAATATTTTAGTGAAAGGGGCCATTTTAAATGAGGCTGGCATAAGGGCTACTGTTAGGGCTAGGGTTAGGGTTAAGGGGCTGGGGTTTCGGACCACGGTCGTCTTTTGACCGATTGACTCGAAATTGATCACGCATGTCCTCCTCACCGGTGGAATGAGGCTCGCCAGTTTTGGTTGGATTCTGGTGGAATTTGCATTTTACATGAATATTTTAAAGGAAAAGCGGCCATTTTTCATCAAAACCTCGGCCGATTTTTTCAATAGCTTCCAGGTCTTTGGACCGATTGACTCGAAATTTCCCCCAAGCGTGCTCCTGTACCGGCTGAACGAGACACAGCAGTCCCCGTTGGGTTCGGGTGAAATTTGTATTTTTGGTGAATATTTTAGTCAGAGGGACAATCTTTCATGAGGCCTGGCTTAAGGCTGAGGTTAGGGTTAGGGTTAGGGTTAGGGTTAGGGTTAGTGATTGGCTGGACCGATTGACTCGAAATCGATCAGGCATGTCCTCCTCACTGGTGTAAGCAGGGTCGCCAGTTTTGGTTGGATTCCGGTGGAATTTGTATTTTACATGAATATTTAAAAGAAAAGAACATTTTTCACGAAAATATACCCCGCCCATTTATTTCAATAGCTTCCAGGTCTTTGGACCGATTGACTCGAAACTTCTCCCAAACGTGCTCCTATACTGGCTGAACGAGACACAGCAGTCCCCGTTGGATTCGGGTGGAATTTGTATTTTTGGTGAATATTTTAGTGAAAGGGGCCATTTTAAATGAGGCTGGCTTAAGGGCTGCTGTTAGGGCTAGGGTTAGGGTTAAGGGGCTGGGGTTTCGGACCACGGTCGTCTTTTGACCGATTGACTCGAAATTGATCACGCATGTCCTCCTCACCGGTGGAATGAGGCTCGCCAGTTTTGGTTGGATTCTGGTGGAATTTGTATTTTACATGAATATTTTAAAGGAAAAGCGGCCATTTTTCATCAAAACCTCGGCCGATTTTTTCAATAGCTTCCAGGTCTTTGGACCGATTGACTCGAAATTTCCCCCAAGCGTGCTCCTGTACCGGCTGAACGAGACACAGCAGTCCCCGTTGGATTCGGGTGAAATTTGTATTTTTGGTGAATATTTTAGTCAGAGGGACAATCTTTCATGAGGCCTGGCTTAAGGCTGAGGTTAGGGTTAGGGTTAGGGTTAGGGTTAGTGATTGGCTGGACCGATTGACTCGAAATCGATCAGGCATGTCCTCCTCACTGGTGTAAGCAGGGTCGCCAGTTTTGGTTGGATTCCGGTGGAATTTGTATTTTACATGAATATTTAAAAGAAAAGAACATTTTTCACGAAAATATACCCCGCCCATTTATTTCAATAGCTTCCAGGTCTTTGGACCGATTGACTCGAAACTTCTCCCAAACGTGCTCCTATACTGGCTGAACGAGACACAGCAGTCCCCGTTGGATTCGGGTGGAATTTGTATTTTTGGTGAATATTTTAGTGAAAGGGGCCATTTTAAATGAGGCTGGCATAAGGGCTACTGTTAGGGCTAGGGTTAGGGTTAAGGGGCTGGGGTTTCGGACCACGGTCGTCTTTTGACCGATTGACTCGAAATTGATCACGCATGTCCTCCTCACCGGTGGAATGAGGCTCGCCAGTTTTGGTTGGATTCTGGTGGAATTTGCATTTTACATGAATATTTTAAAGGAAAAGCGGCCATTTTTCATCAAAACCTCGGCCGATTTTTTCAATAGCTTCCAGGTCTTTGGACCGATTGACTCGAAATTTCCCCCAAGCGTGCTCCTGTACCGGCTGAACGAGACACAGCAGTCCCCGTTGGGTTCGGGTGAAATTTGTATTTTTGGTGAATATTTTAGTCAGAGGGACAATCTTTCATGAGGCCTGGCTTAAGGCTGAGGTTAGGGTTAGGGTTAGGGTTAGGGTTAGTGATTGGCTGGACCGATTGACTCGAAATCGATCAGGCATGTCCTCCTCACTGGTGTAAGCAGGGTCGCCAGTTTTGGTTGGATTCCGGTGGAATTTGTATTTTACATGAATATTTAAAAGAAAAGAACATTTTTCACGAAAATATACCCCGCCCATTTATTTCAATAGCTTCCAGGTCTTTGGACCGATTGACTCGAAACTTCTCCCAAACGTGCTCCTATACTGGCTGAACGAGACACAGCAGTCCCCGTTGGATTCGGGTGGAATTTGTATTTTTGGTGAATATTTTAGTGAAAGGGGCCATTTTAAATGAGGCTGGCTTAAGGGCTGCTGTTAGGGCTAGGGTTAGGGTTAAGGGGCTGGGGTTTCGGACCACGGTCGTCTTTTGACCGATTGACTCGAAATTGATCACGCATGTCCTCCTCACCGGTGGAATGAGGCTCGCCAGTTTTGGTTGGATTCTGGTGGAATTTGTATTTTACATGAATATTTTAAAGGAAAAGCGGCCATTTTTCATCAAAACCTCGGCCGATTTTTTCAATAGCTTCCAGGTCTTTGGACCGATTGACTCGAAATTTCCCCCAAGCGTGCTCCTGTACCGGCTGAACGGGACACAGCAGTCCCCGTTGGATTCGGGTGAAATTTGTATTTTTGGTGAATATTTTAGTCAGAGGGACAATCTTTCATGAGGCCTGGCTTAAGGCTGAGGCTAGGGTTAGGGTTAGGGTTAGGGTTAGGGTTAGTGATTGGCTGGACCGATTGACTCGAAATCGATCAGGCATGTCCTCCTCACTGGTGTCAGCAGGGTCGCCAGTTTTGGTTGGATTCCGGTGGAATTTGTATTTTACATGAATATTTTAAAGAAAAGACCATTTTTCACGAAAATATACCCCGCCCATTTATTTCAATAGCTTCCAGGTCTTTGGACCGATTGACTCGAAACTTCTCCCAAACGTGCTCCTATACTGGCTGAACGAGACACAGCAGTCCCCGTTGGATTCGGGTGGAATTTGTATTTTTGGTGAATATTTTAGTGAAAGGGGCCATTTTAAATGAGGCTGGCTTAAGGGCTGCTGTTAGGGCTAGGGTTAGGGTTAAGGGGCTGGGGTTTCGGACCACGGTCGTCTTTTGACCGATTGACTCGAAATTGATCACGCATGTCCTCCTCACCGGTGGAATGAGGTTCGCCAGTTTTGGTTGGATTCTGGTGGAATTTGCATTTTACATGAATATTTTAAAGGAAAAGCGGCCATTTTTCATCAAAACCTCGGCCGATTTTTTCAATAGCTTCCAGGTCTTTGGACCGATTGACTCGAAATTTCCCCCAAGCGTGCTCCTGTACCGGCTGAACGAGACACAGCAGTCCCCGTTGGGTTCGGGTGAAATTTGTATTTTTGGTGAATATTTTAGTCAGAGGGACAATCTTTCATGAGGCCTGGCTTAAGGCTGAGGTTAGGGTTAGGGTTAGGGTTAGGGTTAGTGATTGGCTGGACCGATTGACTCGAAATCGATCAGGCATGTCCTCCTCACTGGTGTAAGCAGGGTCGCCAGTTTTGGTTGGATTCCGGTGGAATTTGTATTTTACATGAATATTTAAAAGAAAAGAACATTTTTCACGAAAATATACCCCGCCCATTTATTTCAATAGCTTCCAGGTCTTTGGACCGATTGACTCGAAACTTCTCCCAAACGTGCTCCTATACTGGCTGAACGAGACACAGCAGTCCCCGTTGGATTCGGGTGGAATTTGTATTTTTGGTGAATATTTTAGTGAAAGGGGCCATTTTAAATGAGGCTGGCTTAAGGGCTGCTGTTAGGGCTAGGGTTAGGGTTAAGGGGCTGGGGTTTCGGACCACGGTCGTCTTTTGACCGATTGACTCGAAATTGATCACGCATGTCCTCCTCACCGGTGGAATGAGGCTCGCCAGTTTTGGTTGGATTCTGGTGGAATTTGTATTTTACATGAATATTTTAAAGGAAAAGCGGCCATTTTTCATCAAAACCTCGGCCGATTTTTTCAATAGCTTCCAGGTCTTTGGACCGATTGACTCGAAATTTCCCCCAAGCGTGCTCCTGTACCGGCTGAACGGGACACAGCAGTCCCTGTTGGATTCGGGTGAAATTTGTATTTTTGGTGAATATTTTAGTCAGAGGGACAATCTTTCATGAGGCCTGGCTTAAGGCTGAGGCTAGGGTTAGGGTTAGGGTTAGGGTTAGGGTTAGTGATTGGCTGGACCGATTGACTCGAAATCGATCAGGCATGTCCTCCTCACTGGTGTCAGCAGGGTCGCCAGTTTTGGTTGGATTCCGGTGGAATTTGTATTTTACATGAATATTTTAAAGAAAAGACCATTTTTCACGAAAATATACCCCGCCCATTTATTTCAATAGCTTCCAGGTCTTTGGACCGATTGACTCGAAACTTCTCCCAAACGTGCTCCTATACTGGCTGAACGAGACACAGCAGTCCCCGTTGGATTCGGGTGGAATTTGTATTTTTGGTGAATATTTTAGTGAAAGGGGCCATTTTAAATGAGGCTGGCTTAAGGGCTGCTGTTAGGGCTAGGGTTAGGGTTAAGGGGCTGGGGTTTCGGACCACGGTCGTCTTTTGACCGATTGACTCGAAATTGATCACGCATGTCCTCCTCACCGGTGGAATGAGGCTCGCCAGTTTTGGTTGGATTCTGGTGGAATTTGTATTTTACATGAATATTTTAAAGGAAAAGCGGCCATTTTTCATCAAAACCTCGGCCGATTTTTTCAATAGCTTCCAGGTCTTTGGACCGATTGACTCGAAATTTCCCCCAAGCGTGCTCCTGTACCGGCTGAACGAGACACAGCAGTCCCCGTTGGATTCGGGTGAAATTTGTATTTTTGGTGAATATTTTAGTCAGAGGGACAATCTTTCATGAGGCCTGGCTTAAGGCTGAGGTTAGGGTTAGGGTTAGGGTTAGGGTTAGTGATTGGCTGGACCGATTGACTCGAAATCGATCAGGCATGTCCTCCTCACTGGTGTAAGCAGGGTCGCCAGTTTTGGTTGGATTCCGGTGGAATTTGTATTTTACATGAATATTTAAAAGAAAAGAACATTTTTCACGAAAATATACCCCGCCCATTTATTTCAATAGCTTCCAGGTCTTTGGACCGATTGACTCGAAACTTCTCCCAAACGTGCTCCTATACTGGCTGAACGAGACACAGCAGTCCCCGTTGGATTCGGGTGGAATTTGTATTTTTGGTGAATATTTTAGTGAAAGGGGCCATTTTAAATGAGGCTGGCATAAGGGCTACTGTTAGGGCTAGGGTTAGGGTTAAGGGGCTGGGGTTTCGGACCACGGTCGTCTTTTGACCGATTGACTCGAAATTGATCACGCATGTCCTCCTCACCGGTGGAATGAGGCTCGCCAGTTTTGGTTGGATTCTGGTGGAATTTGCATTTTACATGAATATTTTAAAGGAAAAGCGGCCATTTTTCATCAAAACCTCGGCCGATTTTTTCAATAGCTTCCAGGTCTTTGGACCGATTGACTCGAAATTTCCCCCAAGCGTGCTCCTGTACCGGCTGAACGAGACACAGCAGTCCCCGTTGGGTTCGGGTGAAATTTGTATTTTTGGTGAATATTTTAGTCAGAGGGACAATCTTTCATGAGGCCTGGCTTAAGGCTGAGGTTAGGGTTAGGGTTAGGGTTAGGGTTAGTGATTGGCTGGACCGATTGACTCGAAATCGATCAGGCATGTCCTCCTCACTGGTGTAAGCAGGGTCGCCAGTTTTGGTTGGATTCCGGTGGAATTTGTATTTTACATGAATATTTAAAAGAAAAGAACATTTTTCACGAAAATATACCCCGCCCATTTATTTCAATAGCTTCCAGGTCTTTGGACCGATTGACTCGAAACTTCTCCCAAACGTGCTCCTATACTGGCTGAACGAGACACAGCAGTCCCCGTTGGATTCGGGTGGAATTTGTATTTTTGGTGAATATTTTAGTGAAAGGGGCCATTTTAAATGAGGCTGGCTTAAGGGCTGCTGTTAGGGCTAGGGTTAGGGTTAAGGGGCTGGGGTTTCGGACCACGGTCGTCTTTTGACCGATTGACTCGAAATTGATCACGCATGTCCTCCTCACCGGTGGAATGAGGCTCGCCAGTTTTGGTTGGATTCTGGTGGAATTTGTATTTTACATGAATATTTTAAAGGAAAAGCGGCCATTTTTCATCAAAACCTCGGCCGATTTTTTCAATAGCTTCCAGGTCTTTGGACCGATTGACTCGAAATTTCCCCCAAGCGTGCTCCTGTACCGGCTGAACGGGACACAGCAGTCCCCGTTGGATTCGGGTGAAATTTGTATTTTTGGTGAATATTTTAGTCAGAGGGACAATCTTTCATGAGGCCTGGCTTAAGGCTGAGGCTAGGGTTAGGGTTAGGGTTAGGGTTAGTGATTGGCTGGACCGATTGACTCGAAATCGATCAGGCATGTCCTCCTCACTGGTGTCAGCAGGGTCGCCAGTTTTGGTTGGATTCCGGTGGAATTTGTATTTTACATGAATATTTTAAAGAAAAGACCATTTTTCACGAAAATATACCCCGCCCATTTATTTCAATAGCTTCCAGGTCTTTGGACCGATTGACTCGAAACTTCTCCCAAACGTGCTCCTATACTGGCTGAACGAGACACAGCAGTCCCCGTTGGATTCGGGTGGAATTTGTATTTTTGGTGAATATTTTAGTGAAAGGGGCCATTTTAAATGAGGCTGGCTTAAGGGCTGCTGTTAGGGCTAGGGTTAGGGTTAAGGGGCTGGGGTTTCGGACCACGGTCGTCTTTTGACCGATTGACTCGAAATTGATCACGCATGTCCTCCTCACCGGTGGAATGAGGCTCGCCAGTTTTGGTTGGATTCTGGTGGAATTTGTATTTTACATGAATATTTTAAAGGAAAAGCGGCCATTTTTCATCAAAACCTCGGCCGATTTTTTCAATAGCTTCCAGGTCTTTGGACCGATTGACTCGAAATTTCCCCCAAGCGTGCTCCTGTACCGGCTGAACGAGACACAGCAGTCCCCGTTGGATTCGGGTGAAATTTGTATTTTTGGTGAATATTTTAGTCAGAGGGACAATCTTTCATGAGGCCTGGCTTAAGGCTGAGGCTAGGGTTAGGGTTAGGGTTAGGGTTAGTGATTGGCTGGACCGATTGACTCGAAATCGATCAGGCATGTCCTCCTCACTGGTGTAAGCAGGGTCGCCAGTTTTGGTTGGATTCCGGTGGAATTTGTATTTTACATGAATATTTTAAAGAAAAGACCATTTTTCACGAAAATATACCCCGCCCATTTATTTCAATAGCTTCCAGGTCTTTGGACCGATTGACTCGAAACTTCTCCCAAACGTGCTCCTATACTGGCTGAACGAGACACAGCAGTCCCCGTTGGATTCGGGTGGAATTTGTATTTTTGGTGAATATTTTAGTGAAAGGGGCCATTTTAAATGAGGCTGGCATAAGGGCTACTGTTAGGGCTAGGGTTAGGGTTAAGGGGCTGGGGTTTCGGACCACGGTCGTCTTTTGACCGATTGACTCGAAATTGATCACGCATGTCCTCCTCACCGGTGGAATGAGGCTCGCCAGTTTTGGTTGGATTCTGGTGGAATTTGCATTTTACATGAATATTTTAAAGGAAAAGCGGCCATTTTTCATCAAAACCTCGGCCGATTTTTTCAATAGCTTCCAGGTCTTTGGACCGATTGACTCGAAATTTCCCCCAAGCGTGCTCCTGTACCGGCTGAACGAGACACAGCAGTCCCCGTTGGATTCGGGTGAAATTTGTATTTTTGGTGAATATTTTAGTCAGAGGGACAATCTTTCATGAGGCCTGGCTTAAGGCTGAGGCTAGGGTTAGGGTTAGGGTTAGGGTTAGTGATTGGCTGGACCGATTGACTCGAAATCGATCAGGCATGTCCTCCTCACTGGTGTAAGCAGGGTCGGCAGTTTTGGTTGGATTCCGGTGGAATTTGTATTTTACATGAATATTTTAAAGAAAAGACCATTTTTCACGAAAATATACCCCGCCCATTTATTTCAATAGCTTCCAGGTCTTTGGACCGATTGACTCGAAACTTCTCCCAAACGTGCTCCTATACTGGCTGAACGAGACACAGCAGTCCCCGTTGGATTCGGGTGGAATTTGTATTTTTGGTGAATATTTTAGTGAAAGGGGCCATTTTAAATGAGGCTGGCTTAAGGGCTGCTGTTAGGGCTAGGGTTAGGGTTAAGGGGCTGGGGTTTCGGACCACGGTCGTCTTTTGACCGATTGACTCGAAATTGATCACGCATGTCCTCCTCACCGGTGGAATGAGGCTCGCCAGTTTTGGTTGGATTCTGGTGGAATTTGTATTTTACATGAATATTTTAAAGGAAAAGCGGCCATTTTTCATCAAAACCTCGGCCGATTTTTTCAATAGCTTCCAGGTCTTTGGACCGATTGACTCGAAATTTCCCCCAAGCGTGCTCCTGTACCGGCTGAACGGGACACAGCAGTCCCCGTTGGATTCGGGTGAAATTTGTATTTTTGGTGAATATTTTAGTCAGAGGGACAATCTTTCATGAGGCCTGGCTTAAGGCTGAGGTTAGGGTTAGGGTTAGGGTTAGGGTTAGTGATTGGCTGGACCGATTGACTCGAAATCGATCAGGCATGTCCTCCTCACTGGTGTAAGCAGGGTCGCCAGTTTTGGTTGGATTCCGGTGGAATTTGTATTTTACATGAATATTTAAAAGAAAAGAACATTTTTCACGAAAATATACCCCGCCCATTTATTTCAATAGCTTCCAGGTCTTTGGACCGATTGACTCGAAACTTCTCCCAAACGTGCTCCTATACTGGCTGAACGAGACACAGCAGTCCCCGTTGGATTCGGGTGGAATTTGTATTTTTGGTGAATATTTTAGTGAAAGGGGCCATTTTAAATGAGGCTGGCTTAAGGGCTGCTGTTAGGGCTAGGGTTAGGGTTAAGGGGCTGGGGTTTCGGACCACGGTCGTCTTTTGACCGATTGACTCGAAATTGATCACGCATGTCCTCCTCACCGGTGGAATGAGGCTCGCCAGTTTTGGTTGGATTCTGGTGGAATTTGTATTTTACATGAATATTTTAAAGGAAAAGCGGCCATTTTTCATCAAAACCTCGGCCGATTTTTTCAATAGCTTCCAGGTCTTTGGACCGATTGACTCGAAATTTCCCCCAAGCGTGCTCCTGTACCGGCTGAACGAGACACAGCAGTCCCTGTTGGATTCGGGTGAAATTTGTATTTTTGGTGAATATTTTAGTCAGAGGGACAATCTTTCATGAGGCCTGGCTTGAGGCTGAGGCTAGGGTTAGGGTTAGGGTTAGTGATTGGCTGGACCGATTGACTCGAAATCGATCAGGCATGTCCTCCTCACTGGTGTAAGCAGGGTCGCCAGTGTTGGTTGGATTCCGGTGGAATTTGTATTTTGCATGAATATTTTAAAGAAAAGACCATTTTTCACGAAAATATACCCCGCCCATTTATTTCAATAGCTTCCAGGTCTTTGGACCGATTGACTCGAAACTTCTCCCAAACGTGCTCCTATACTGGCTGAACGAGACACAGCAGTCCCCGTTGGATTCGGGTGGAATTTGTATTTTTGGTGAATATTTTAGTGAAAGGGGCCATTTTAAATGAGGCTGGCTTAAGGGCTGCTGTTAGGGCTAGGGTTAGGGTTAAGGGGCTGGGGTTTCGGACCACGGTCGTCTTTTGACCGATTGACTCGAAATTGATCACGCATGTCCTCCTCACCGGTGGAATGAGGCTCGCCAGTTTTGGTTGGATTCTGGTGGAATTTGTAGTTTACATTAATATTTTAAAGGAAAAGCGGCCATTTTTCATCAAAACCTCGGCCGATTTTTTCAATAGCTTCCAGGTCTTTGGACCGAATGACTCGAAATTTCCCCCAAGCGTGCTCCTGTACCGGCTGAACGAGACACAGCAGTCCCTGTTGGATTCGGGTGAAATTTGTATTTTTGGTGAATATTTTAGTCAGAGGGACAATCTTTCATGAGGCCTGGCTTGAGGCTGAGGCTAGGGTTAGGGTTAGGGTTAGGGTTAGTGATTGGCTGGACCGATTGACTCGAAATCGATCAGGCATGTCCTCCTCACTGGTGTAAGCAGGGTCGCCAGTGTTGGTTGGATTCCGGTGGAATTTGTATTTTGCATGAATATTTTAAAGAAAAGACCATTTTTCACGAAAATATACCCCGCCCATTTATTTCAATAGCTTCCAGGTCTTTGGACCGATTGACTCGAAACTTCTCCCAAACGTGCTCCTATACTGGCTGAACGAGACACAGCAGTCCCCGTTGGATTCGGGTGGAATTTGTATTTTTGGTGAATATTTTAGTGAAAGGGGCCATTTTAAATGAGGCTGGCTTAAGGGCTGCTGTTAGGGCTAGGGTTAGGGTTAAGGGGCTGGGGTTTCGGACCACGGTCGTCTTTTGACCGATTGACTCGAAATTGATCACGCATGTCCTCCTCACCGGTGGAATGAGGCTCGCCAGTTTTGGTTGGATTCTGGTGGAATTTGTAGTTTACATTAATATTTTAAAGGAAAAGCGGCCATTTTTCATCAAAACCTCGGCCGATTTTTTCAATAGCTTCCAGGTCTTTGGACCGAATGACTCGAAATTTCCCCCAAGCGTGCTCCTGTACCGGCTGAACGAGACACAGCAGTCCCTGTTGGATTCGGGTGAAATTTGTATTTTTGGTGAATATTTTAGTCAGAGGGACAATCTTTCATGAGGCCTGGCTTGAGGCTGAGGCTAGGGTTAGGGTTAGGGTTAGTGATTGGCTGGACCGATTGACTCGAAATCGATCAGGCATGTCCTCCTCACTGGTGTAAGCAGGGTCGCCAGTTTTGGTTGGATTCCGGTGGAATTTGTATTTTACATGAATATTTTAAAGAAAAGACCATTTTTCACGAAAATATACCCCGCCCATTTATTTCAATAGCTTCCAGGTCTTTGGACCGATTGACTCGAAACTTCTCCCAAACGTGCTCCTATACTGGCTGAACGAGACACAGCAGTCCCCGTTGGATTCGGGTGGAATTTGTATTTTTGGTGAATATTTTAGTGAAAGGGGCCATTTTAAATGAGGCTGGCTTAAGGGCTGCTGTTAGGGCTAGGGTTAGGGTTAAGGGGCTGGGGTTTCGGACCACGGTCGTCTTTTGACCGATTGACTCGAAATTGATCACGCATGTCCTCCTCACCGGTGGAATGAGGCTCGCCAGTTTTGGTTGGATTCTGGTGGAATTTGTATTTTACATGAATATTTTAAAGGAAAAGCGGCCATTTTTCATCAAAACCTCGGCCGATTTTTTCAATAGCTTCCAGGTCTTTGGACCGATTGACTCGAAATTTCCCCCAAGCGTGCTCCTGTACCGGCTGAACGAGACACAGCAGTCCCCGTTGGATTCGGGTGAAATTTGTATTTTTGGTGAATATTTTAGTCAGAGGGACAATCTTTCATGAGGCCTGGTTTAAGGCTGAGGCTAGGGTTAGGGTTAGGGTTAGGGTTAGTGATTGGCTGGACCGATTGACTCGAAATCGATCAGGCATGTCCTCCTCACTGGTGTAAGCAGGGTCGGCAGTTTTGGTTGGATTCCGGTGGAATTTGTATTTTACATGAATATTTTAAAGAAAAGACCATTTTTCACGAAAATATACCCCGCCCATTTATTTCAATAGCTTCCAGGTCTTTGGACCGATTGACTCGAAACTTCTCCCAAACGTGCTCCTATACTGGCTGAACGAGACACAGCAGTCCCCGTTGGATTCGGGTGGAATTTGTATTTTTGGTGAATATTTTAGTGAAAGGGGCCATTTTAAATGAGGCTGGCTTAAGGGCTGCTGTTAGGGCTAGGGTTAGGGTTAAGGGGCTGGGGTTTCGGACCACGGTCGTCTTTTGACCGATTGACTCGAAATTGATCACGCATGTCCTCCTCACCGGTGGAATGAGGCTCGCCAGTTTTGGTTGGATTCTGGTGGAATTTGTAGTTTACATTAATATTTTAAAGGAAAAGCGGCCATTTTTCATCAAAACCTCGGCCGATTTTTTCAATAGCTTCCAGGTCTTTGGACCGAATGACTCGAAATTTCCCCCAAGCGTGCTCCTGTACCGGCTGAACGAGACACAGCAGTCCCTGTTGGATTCGGGTGAAATTTGTATTTTTGGTGAATATTTTAGTCAGAGGGACAATCTTTCATGAGGCCTGGCTTGAGGCTGAGGCTAGGGTTAGGGTTAGGGTTAGTGATTGGCTGGACCGATTGACTCGAAATCGATCAGGCATGTCCTCCTCACTGGTGTAAGCAGGGTCGCCAGTTTTGGTTGGATTCCGGTGGAATTTGTATTTTACATGAATATTTTAAAGAAAAGACCATTTTTCACGAAAATATACCCCGCCCATTTATTTCAATAGCTTCCAGGTCTTTGGACCGATTGACTCGAAACTTCTCCCAAACGTGCTCCTATACTGGCTGAACGAGACACAGCAGTCCCCGTTGGATTCGGGTGGAATTTGTATTTTTGGTGAATATTTTAGTGAAAGGGGCCATTTTAAATGAGGCTGGCTTAAGGGCTGCTGTTAGGGCTAGGGTTAGGGTTAAGGGGCTGGGGTTTCGGACCACGGTCGTCTTTTGACCGATTGACTCGAAATTGATCACGCATGTCCTCCTCACCGGTGGAATGAGGCTCGCCAGTTTTGGTTGGATTCTGGTGGAATTTGTATTTTACATGAATATTTTAAAGGAAAAGCGGCCATTTTTCATCAAAACCTCGGCCGATTTTTTCAATAGCTTCCAGGTCTTTGGACCGATTGACTCGAAATTTCCCCCAAGCGTGCTCCTGTACCGGCTGAACGGGACACAGCAGTCCCCGTTGGATTCGGGTGAAATTTGTATTTTTGGTGAATATTTTAGTCAGAGGGACAATCTTTCATGAGGCCTGGCTTAAGGCTGAGGTTAGGGTTAGGGTTAGGGTTAGGGTTAGTGATTGGCTGGACCGATTGACTCGAAATCGATCAGGCATGTCCTCCTCACTGGTGTAAGCAGGGTCGCCAGTTTTGGTTGGATTCCGGTGGAATTTGTATTTTACATGAATATTTAAAAGAAAAGAACATTTTTCACGAAAATATACCCCGCCCATTTATTTCAATAGCTTCCAGGTCTTTGGACCGATTGACTCGAAACTTCTCCCAAACGTGCTCCTATACTGGCTGAACGAGACACAGCAGTCCCCGTTGGATTCGGGTGGAATTTGTATTTTTGGTGAATATTTTAGTGAAAGGGGCCATTTTAAATGAGGCTGGCTTAAGGGCTGCTGTTAGGGCTAGGGTTAGGGTTCAGGGGCTGGGGTTTCGGACCACGGTCGTCTTTTGACCGATTGACTCGAAATTGATCACGCATGTCCTCCTCACCGGTGGAATGAGGCTCGCCAGTTTTGGTTGGATTCTGGTGGAATTTGTATTTTACATGAATATTTTAAAGGAAAAGCGGCCATTTTTCATCAAAACCTCGGCCGATTTTTTCAATAGCTTCCAGGTCTTTGGACCGATTGACTCGAAATTTCCCCCAAGCGTGCTCCTGTACCGGCTGAACGAGACACAGCAGTCCCTGTTGGATTCGGGTGAAATTTGTATTTTTGGTGAATATTTTAGTCAGAGGGACAATCTTTCATGAGGCCTGGCTTGAGGCTGAGGCTAGGGTTAGGGTTAGGGTTAGTGATTGGCTGGACCGATTGACTCGAAATCGATCAGGCATGTCCTCCTCACTGGTGTAAGCAGGGTCGCCAGTGTTGGTTGGATTCCGGTGGAATTTGTATTTTGCATGAATATTTTAAAGAAAAGACCATTTTTCACGAAAATATACCCCGCCCATTTATTTCAATAGCTTCCAGGTCTTTGGACCGATTGACTCGAAACTTCTCCCAAACGTGCTCCTATACTGGCTGAACGAGACACAGCAGTCCCCGTTGGATTCGGGTGGAATTTGTATTTTTGGTGAATATTTTAGTGAAAGGGGCCATTTTAAATGAGGCTGGCTTAAGGGCTGCTGTTAGGGCTAGGGTTAGGGTTAAGGGGCTGGGGTTTCGGACCACGGTCGTCTTTTGACCGATTGACTCGAAATTGATCACGCATGTCCTCCTCACCGGTGGAATGAGGCTCGCCAGTTTTGGTTGGATTCTGGTGGAATTTGTAGTTTACATTAATATTTTAAAGGAAAAGCGGCCATTTTTCATCAAAACCTCGGCCGATTTTTTCAATAGCTTCCAGGTCTTTGGACCGAATGACTCGAAATTTCCCCCAAGCGTGCTCCTGTACCGGCTGAACGAGACACAGCAGTCCCTGTTGGATTCGGGTGAAATTTGTATTTTTGGTGAATATTTTAGTCAGAGGGACAATCTTTCATGAGGCCTGGCTTGAGGCTGAGGCTAGGGTTAGGGTTAGGGTTAGGGTTAGTGATTGGCTGGACCGATTGACTCGAAATCGATCAGGCATGTCCTCCTCACTGGTGTAAGCAGGGTCGCCAGTGTTGGTTGGATTCCGGTGGAATTTGTATTTTGCATGAATATTTTAAAGAAAAGACCATTTTTCACGAAAATATACCCCGCCCATTTATTTCAATAGCTTCCAGGTCTTTGGACCGATTGACTCGAAACTTCTCCCAAACGTGCTCCTATACTGGCTGAACGAGACACAGCAGTCCCCGTTGGATTCGGGTGGAATTTGTATTTTTGGTGAATATTTTAGTGAAAGGGGCCATTTTAAATGAGGCTGGCTTAAGGGCTGCTGTTAGGGCTAGGGTTAGGGTTAAGGGGCTGGGGTTTCGGACCACGGTCGTCTTTTGACCGATTGACTCGAAATTGATCACGCATGTCCTCCTCACCGGTGGAATGAGGCTCGCCAGTTTTGGTTGGATTCTGGTGGAATTTGTATTTTACATGAATATTTTAAAGGAAAAGCGGCCATTTTTCATCAAAACCTCGGCCGATTTTTTCAATAGCTTCCAGGTCTTTGGACCGATTGACTCGAAATTTCCCCCAAGCGTGCTCCTGTACCGGCTGAACGAGACACAGCAGTCCCTGTTGGATTCGGGTGAAATTTGTATTTTTGGTGAATATTTTAGTCAGAGGGACAATCTTTCATGAGGCCTGGCTTGAGGCTGAGGCTAGGGTTAGGGTTAGGGTTAGTGATTGGCTGGACCGATTGACTCGAAATCGATCAGGCATGTCCTCCTCACTGGTGTAAGCAGGGTCGCCAGTGTTGGTTGGATTCCGGTGGAATTTGTATTTTGCATGAATATTTTAAAGAAAAGACCATTTTTCACGAAAATATACCCCGCCCATTTATTTCAATAGCTTCCAGGTCTTTGGACCGATTGACTCGAAACTTCTCCCAAACGTGCTCCTATACTGGCTGAACGAGACACAGCAGTCCCCGTTGGATTCGGGTGGAATTTGTATTTTTGGTGAATATTTTAGTGAAAGGGGCCATTTTAAATGAGGCTGGCTTAAGGGCTGCTGTTAGGGCTAGGGTTAGGGTTAAGGGGCTGGGGTTTCGGACCACGGTCGTCTTTTGACCGATTGACTCGAAATTGATCACGCATGTCCTCCTCACCGGTGGAATGAGGCTCGCCAGTTTTGGTTGGATTCTGGTGGAATTTGTAGTTTACATTAATATTTTAAAGGAAAAGCGGCCATTTTTCATCAAAACCTCGGCCGATTTTTTCAATAGCTTCCAGGTCTTTGGACCGAATGACTCGAAATTTCCCCCAAGCGTGCTCCTGTACCGGCTGAACGAGACACAGCAGTCCCTGTTGGATTCGGGTGAAATTTGTATTTTTGGTGAATATTTTAGTCAGAGGGACAATCTTTCATGAGGCCTGGCTTGAGGCTGAGGCTAGGGTTAGGGTTAGGGTTAGGGTTAGTGATTGGCTGGACCGATTGACTCGAAATCGATCAGGCATGTCCTCCTCACTGGTGTAAGCAGGGTCGCCAGTGTTGGTTGGATTCCGGTGGAATTTGTATTTTGCATGAATATTTTAAAGAAAAGACCATTTTTCACGAAAATATACCCCGCCCATTTATTTCAATAGCTTCCAGGTCTTTGGACCGATTGACTCGAAACTTCTCCCAAACGTGCTCCTATACTGGCTGAACGAGACACAGCAGTCCCCGTTGGATTCGGGTGGAATTTGTATTTTTGGTGAATATTTTAGTGAAAGGGGCCATTTTAAATGAGGCTGGCTTAAGGGCTGCTGTTAGGGCTAGGGTTAGGGTTAAGGGGCTGGGGTTTCGGACCACGGTCGTCTTTTGACCGATTGACTCGAAATTGATCACGCATGTCCTCCTCACCGGTGGAATGAGGCTCGCCAGTTTTGGTTGGATTCTGGTGGAATTTGTAGTTTACATTAATATTTTAAAGGAAAAGCGGCCATTTTTCATCAAAACCTCGGCCGATTTTTTCAATAGCTTCCAGGTCTTTGGACCGAATGACTCGAAATTTCCCCCAAGCGTGCTCCTGTACCGGCTGAACGAGACACAGCAGTCCCTGTTGGATTCGGGTGAAATTTGTATTTTTGGTGAATATTTTAGTCAGAGGGACAATCTTTCATGAGGCCTGGCTTGAGGCTGAGGCTAGGGTTAGGGTTAGGGTTAGTGATTGGCTGGACCGATTGACTCGAAATCGATCAGGCATGTCCTCCTCACTGGTGTAAGCAGGGTCGCCAGTTTTGGTTGGATTCCGGTGGAATTTGTATTTTACATGAATATTTTAAAGAAAAGACCATTTTTCACGAAAATATACCCCGCCCATTTATTTCAATAGCTTCCAGGTCTTTGGACCGATTGACTCGAAACTTCTCCCAAACGTGCTCCTATACTGGCTGAACGAGACACAGCAGTCCCCGTTGGATTCGGGTGGAATTTGTATTTTTGGTGAATATTTTAGTGAAAGGGGCCATTTTAAATGAGGCTGGCTTAAGGGCTGCTGTTAGGGCTAGGGTTAGGGTTAAGGGGCTGGGGTTTCGGACCACGGTCGTCTTTTGACCGATTGACTCGAAATTGATCACGCATGTCCTCCTCACCGGTGGAATGAGGCTCGCCAGTTTTGGTTGGATTCTGGTGGAATTTGTATTTTACATGAATATTTTAAAGGAAAAGCGGCCATTTTTCATCAAAACCTCGGCCGATTTTTTCAATAGCTTCCAGGTCTTTGGACCGATTGACTCGAAATTTCCCCCAAGCGTGCTCCTGTACCGGCTGAACGAGACACAGCAGTCCCCGTTGGATTCGGGTGAAATTTGTATTTTTGGTGAATATTTTAGTCAGAGGGACAATCTTTCATGAGGCCTGGTTTAAGGCTGAGGCTAGGGTTAGGGTTAGGGTTAGGGTTAGTGATTGGCTGGACCGATTGACTCGAAATCGATCAGGCATGTCCTCCTCACTGGTGTAAGCAGGGTCGGCAGTTTTGGTTGGATTCCGGTGGAATTTGTATTTTACATGAATATTTTAAAGAAAAGACCATTTTTCACGAAAATATACCCCGCCCATTTATTTCAATAGCTTCCAGGTCTTTGGACCGATTGACTCGAAACTTCTCCCAAACGTGCTCCTATACTGGCTGAACGAGACACAGCAGTCCCCGTTGGATTCGGGTGGAATTTGTATTTTTGGTGAATATTTTAGTGAAAGGGGCCATTTTAAATGAGGCTGGCTTAAGGGCTGCTGTTAGGGCTAGGGTTAGGGTTAAGGGGCTGGGGTTTCGGACCACGGTCGTCTTTTGACCGATTGACTCGAAATTGATCACGCATGTCCTCCTCACCGGTGGAATGAGGCTCGCCAGTTTTGGTTGGATTCTGGTGGAATTTGTAGTTTACATTAATATTTTAAAGGAAAAGCGGCCATTTTTCATCAAAACCTCGGCCGATTTTTTCAATAGCTTCCAGGTCTTTGGACCGAATGACTCGAAATTTCCCCCAAGCGTGCTCCTGTACCGGCTGAACGAGACACAGCAGTCCCTGTTGGATTCGGGTGAAATTTGTATTTTTGGTGAATATTTTAGTCAGAGGGACAATCTTTCATGAGGCCTGGCTTGAGGCTGAGGCTAGGGTTAGGGTTAGGGTTAGTGATTGGCTGGACCGATTGACTCGAAATCGATCAGGCATGTCCTCCTCACTGGTGTAAGCAGGGTCGCCAGTTTTGGTTGGATTCCGGTGGAATTTGTATTTTACATGAATATTTTAAAGAAAAGACCATTTTTCACGAAAATATACCCCGCCCATTTATTTCAATAGCTTCCAGGTCTTTGGACCGATTGACTCGAAACTTCTCCCAAACGTGCTCCTATACTGGCTGAACGAGACACAGCAGTCCCCGTTGGATTCGGGTGGAATTTGTATTTTTGGTGAATATTTTAGTGAAAGGGGCCATTTTAAATGAGGCTGGCTTAAGGGCTGCTGTTAGGGCTAGGGTTAGGGTTAAGGGGCTGGGGTTTCGGACCACGGTCGTCTTTTGACCGATTGACTCGAAATTGATCACGCATGTCCTCCTCACCGGTGGAATGAGGCTCGCCAGTTTTGGTTGGATTCTGGTGGAATTTGTATTTTACATGAATATTTTAAAGGAAAAGCGGCCATTTTTCATCAAAATCTCGGCCGATTTTTTCAATAGCTTCCAGGTCTTTGGACCGATTGACTCGAAATTTCCCCCAAGCGTGCTCCTGTACCGGCTGAACGAGACACAGCAGTCCCCGTTGGATTCGGGTGAAATTTGTATTTTTGGTGAATATTTTAGTCAGAGGGACAATCTTTCATGAGGCCTGGTTTAAGGCTGAGGCTAGGGTTAGGGTTAGGGTTAGGGTTAGTGATTGGCTGGACCGATTGACTCGAAATCGATCAGGCATGTCCTCCTCACTGGTGTAAGCAGGGTCGGCAGTTTTGGTTGGATTCCGGTGGAATTTGTATTTTACATGAATATTTTAAAGAAAAGACCATTTTTCACGAAAATATACCCCGCCCATTTATTTCAATAGCTTCCAGGTCTTTGGACCGATTGACTCGAAACTTCTCCCAAACGTGCTCCTATACTGGCTGAACGAGACACAGCAGTCCCCGTTGGATTCGGGTGGAATTTGTATTTTTGGTGAATATTTTAGTGAAAGGGGCCATTTTAAATGAGGCTGGCTTAAGGGCTGCTGTTAGGGCTAGGGTTAGGGTTAAGGGGCTGGGGTTTCGGACCACGGTCGTCTTTTGACCGATTGACTCGAAATTGATCACGCATGTCCTCCTCACCGGTGGAATGAGGCTCGCCAGTTTTGGTTGGATTCTGGTGGAATTTGTATTTTACATGAATATTTTAAAGGAAAAGCGGCCATTTTTCATCAAAACCTCGGCCGATTTTTTCAATAGCTTCCAGGTCTTTGGACCGATTGACTCGAAATTTCCCCCAAGCGTGCTCCTGTACCGGCTGAACGAGACACAGCAGTCCCCGTTGGATTCGGGTGAAATTTGTATTTTTGGTGAATATTTTAGTCAGAGGGACAATCTTTCATGAGGCCTGGTTTAAGGCTGAGGCTAGGGTTAGGGTTAGGGTTAGGGTTAGTGATTGGCTGGACCGATTGACTCGAAATCGATCAGGCATGTCCTCCTCACTGGTGTAAGCAGGGTCGGCAGTTTTGGTTGGATTCCGGTGGAATTTGTATTTTACATGAATATTTTAAAGAAAAGACCATTTTTCACGAAAATATACCCCGCCCATTTATTTCAATAGCTTCCAGGTCTTTGGACCGATTGACTCGAAACTTCTCCCAAACGTGCTCCTATACTGGCTGAACGAGACACAGCAGTCCCCGTTGGATTCGGGTGGAATTTGTATTTTTGGTGAATATTTTAGTGAAAGGGGCCATTTTAAATGAGGCTGGCTTAAGGGCTGCTGTTAGGGCTAGGGTTAGGGTTAAGGGGCTGGGGTTTCGGACCACGGTCGTCTTTTGACCGATTGACTCGAAATTGATCACGCATGTCCTCCTCACCGGTGGAATGAGGCTCGCCAGTTTTGGTTGGATTCTGGTGGAATTTGTATTTTACATGAATATTTTAAAGGAAAAGCGGCCATTTTTCATCAAAACCTCGGCCGATTTTTTCAATAGCTTCCAGGTCTTTGGACCGATTGACTCGAAATTTCCCCCAAGCGTGCTCCTGTACCGGCTGAACGAGACACAGCAGTCCCCGTTGGATTCGGGTGAAATTTGTATTTTTGGTGAATATTTTAGTCAGAGGGACAATCTTTCATGAGGCCTGGTTTAAGGCTGAGGCTAGGGTTAGGGTTAGGGTTAGGGTTAGTGATTGGCTGGACCGATTGACTCGAAATCGATCAGGCATGTCCTCCTCACTGGTGTAAGCAGGGTCGGCAGTTTTGGTTGGATTCCGGTGGAATTTGTATTTTACATGAATATTTTAAAGAAAAGACCATTTTTCACGAAAATATACCCCGCCCATTCATTTCAATAGCTTCCAGGTCTTTGGACCGATTGACTCGAAACTTCTCCCAAACGTGCTCCTATACTGGCTGAACGAGACACAGCAGTCCCCGTTGGATTCGGGTGGAATTTGTATTTTTGGTGAATATTTTAGTGAAAGGGGCCATTTTAAATGAGGCTGGCTTAAGGGCTGCTGTTAGGGCTAGGGTTAGGGTTAAGGGGCTGGGGTTTCGGACCACGGTCGTCTTTTGACCGATTGACTCGAAATTGATCACGCATGTCCTCCTCACCGGTGGAATGAGGCTCGCCAGTTTTGGTTGGATTCTGGTGGAATTTGTATTTTACATGAATATTTTAAAGGAAAAGCGGCCATTTTTCATCAAAACCTCGGCCGATTTTTTCAATAGCTTCCAGGTCTTTGGACCGATTGACTCGAAATTTCCCCCAAGCGTGCTCCTGTACCGGCTGAACGGGACACAGCAGTCCCCGTTGGATTCGGGTGAAATTTGTATTTTTGGTGAATATTTTAGTCAGAGGGACAATCTTTCATGAGGCCTGGCTTAAGGCTGAGGCTAGGGTTAGGGTTAGGGTTAGGGTTAGTGATTGGCTGGACCGATTGACTCGAAATCGATCAGGCATGTCCTCCTCACTGGTGTCAGCAGGGTCGCCAGTTTTGGTTGGATTCCGGTGGAATTTGTATTTTACATGAATATTTTAAAGAAAAGACCATTTTTCACGAAAATATACCCCGCCCATTTATTTCAATAGCTTCCAGGTCTTTGGACCGATTGACTCGAAACTTCTCCCAAACGTGCTCCTATACTGGCTGAACGAGACACAGCAGTCCCCGTTGGATTCGGGTGGAATTTGTATTTTTGGTGAATATTTTAGTGAAAGGGGCCATTTTAAATGAGGCTGGCTTAAGGGCTGCTGTTAGGGCTAGGGTTAGGGTTAAGGGGCTGGGGTTTCGGACCACGGTCGTCTTTTGACCGATTGACTCGAAATTGATCACGCATGTCCTCCTCACCGGTGGAATGAGGCTCGCCAGTTTTGGTTGGATTCTGGTGGAATTTGTATTTTACATGAATATTTTAAAGGAAAAGCGGCCATTTTTCATCAAAACCTCGGCCGATTTTTTCAATAGCTTCCAGGTCTTTGGACCGATTGACTCGAAATTTCCCCCAAGCGTGCTCCTGTACCGGCTGAACGAGACACAGCAGTCCCCGTTGGATTCGGGTGAAATTTGTATTTTTGGTGAATATTTTAGTCAGAGGGACAATCTTTCATGAGGCCTGGCTTAAGGCTGAGGCTAGGGTTAGGGTTAGGGTTAGGGTTAGTGATTGGCTGGACCGATTGACTCGAAATCGATCAGGCATGTCCTCCTCACTGGTGTAAGCAGGGTCGCCAGTTTTGGTTGGATTCCGGTGGAATTTGTATTTTACATGAATATTTTAAAGAAAAGACCATTTTTCACGAAAATATACCCCGCCCATTTATTTCAATAGCTTCCAGGTCTTTGGACCGATTGACTCGAAACTTCTCCCAAACGTGCTCCTATACTGGCTGAACGAGACACAGCAGTCCCCGTTGGATTCGGGTGGAATTTGTATTTTTGGTGAATATTTTAGTGAAAGGGGCCATTTTAAATGAGGCTGGCATAAGGGCTACTGTTAGGGCTAGGGTTAGGGTTAAGGGGCTGGGGTTTCGGACCACGGTCGTCTTTTGACCGATTGACTCGAAATTGATCACGCATGTCCTCCTCACCGGTGGAATGAGGCTCGCCAGTTTTGGTTGGATTCTGGTGGAATTTGCATTTTACATGAATATTTTAAAGGAAAAGCGGCCATTTTTCATCAAAACCTCGGCCGATTTTTTCAATAGCTTCCAGGTCTTTGGACCGATTGACTCGAAATTTCCCCCAAGCGTGCTCCTGTACCGGCTGAACGAGACACAGCAGTCCCCGTTGGATTCGGGTGAAATTTGTATTTTTGGTGAATATTTTAGTCAGAGGGACAATCTTTCATGAGGCCTGGTTTAAGGCTGAGGCTAGGGTTAGGGTTAGGGTTAGGGTTAGTGATTGGCTGGACCGATTGACTCGAAATCGATCACGCATGTCCTCCTCACTGGTGTAAGCAGGGTCGGCAGTTTTGGTTGGATTCCGGTGGAATTTGTATTTTACATGAATATTTTAAAGAAAAGACCATTTTTCACGAAAATATACCCCGCCCATTCATTTCAATAGCTTCCAGGTCTTTGGACCGATTGACTCGAAACTTCTCCCAAACGTGCTCCTATACTGGCTGAACGAGACACAGCAGTCCCCGTTGGATTCGGGTGGAATTTGTATTTTTGGTGAATATTTTAGTGAAAGGGGCCATTTTAAATGAGGCTGGCTTAAGGGCTGCTGTTAGGGCTAGGGTTAGGGTTAAGGGGCTGGGGTTTCGGACCACGGTCGTCTTTTGACCGATTGACTCGAAATTGATCACGCATGTCCTCCTCACCGGTGGAATGAGGCTCGCCAGTTTTGGTTGGATTCTGGTGGAATTTGTATTTTACATGAATATTTTAAAGGAAAAGCGGCCATTTTTCATCAAAACCTCGGCCGATTTTTTCAATAGCTTCCAGGTCTTTGGACCGATTGACTCGAAATTTCCCCCAAGCGTGCTCCTGTACCGGCTGAACGGGACACAGCAGTCCCCGTTGGATTCGGGTGAAATTTGTATTTTTGGTGAATATTTTAGTCAGAGGGACAATCTTTCATGAGGCCTGGCTTAAGGCTGAGGCTAGGGTTAGGGTTAGGGTTAGGGTTAGTGATTGGCTGGACCGATTGACTCGAAATCGATCAGGCATGTCCTCCTCACTGGTGTCAGCAGGGTCGCCAGTTTTGGTTGGATTCCGGTGGAATTTGTATTTTACATGAATATTTTAAAGAAAAGACCATTTTTCACGAAAATATACCCCGCCCATTTATTTCAATAGCTTCCAGGTCTTTGGACCGATTGACTCGAAACTTCTCCCAAACGTGCTCCTATACTGGCTGAACGAGACACAGCAGTCCCCGTTGGATTCGGGTGGAATTTGTATTTTTGGTGAATATTTTAGTGAAAGGGGCCATTTTAAATGAGGCTGGCTTAAGGGCTGCTGTTAGGGCTAGGGTTAGGGTTAAGGGGCTGGGGTTTCGGACCACGGTCGTCTTTTGACCGATTGACTCGAAATTGATCACGCATGTCCTCCTCACCGGTGGAATGAGGCTCGCCAGTTTTGGTTGGATTCTGGTGGAATTTGTATTTTACATGAATATTTTAAAGGAAAAGCGGCCATTTTTCATCAAAACCTCGGCCGATTTTTTCAATAGCTTCCAGGTCTTTGGACCGATTGACTCGAAATTTCCCCCAAGCGTGCTCCTGTACCGGCTGAACGAGACACAGCAGTCCCCGTTGGATTCGGGTGAAATTTGTATTTTTGGTGAATATTTTAGTCAGAGGGACAATCTTTCATGAGGCCTGGCTTAAGGCTGAGGCTAGGGTTAGGGTTAGGGTTAGGGTTAGTGATTGGCTGGACCGATTGACTCGAAATCGATCAGGCATGTCCTCCTCACTGGTGTAAGCAGGGTCGCCAGTTTTGGTTGGATTCCGGTGGAATTTGTATTTTACATGAATATTTTAAAGAAAAGACCATTTTTCACGAAAATATACCCCGCCCATTTATTTCAATAGCTTCCAGGTCTTTGGACCGATTGACTCGAAACTTCTCCCAAACGTGCTCCTATACTGGCTGAACGAGACACAGCAGTCCCCGTTGGATTCGGGTGGAATTTGTATTTTTGGTGAATATTTTAGTGAAAGGGGCCATTTTAAATGAGGCTGGCATAAGGGCTACTGTTAGGGCTAGGGTTAGGGTTAAGGGGCTGGGGTTTCGGACCACGGTCGTCTTTTGACCGATTGACTCGAAATTGATCACGCATGTCCTCCTCACCGGTGGAATGAGGCTCGCCAGTTTTGGTTGGATTCTGGTGGAATTTGCATTTTACATGAATATTTTAAAGGAAAAGCGGCCATTTTTCATCAAAACCTCGGCCGATTTTTTCAATAGCTTCCAGGTCTTTGGACCGATTGACTCGAAATTTCCCCCAAGCGTGCTCCTGTACCGGCTGAACGAGACACAGCAGTCCCCGTTGGATTCGGGTGAAATTTGTATTTTTGGTGAATATTTTAGTCAGAGGGACAATCTTTCATGAGGCCTGGCTTAAGGCTGAGGCTAGGGTTAGGGTTAGGGTTAGGGTTAGTGATTGGCTGGACCGATTGACTCGAAATCGATCAGGCATGTCCTCCTCACTGGTGTAAGCAGGGTCGCCAGTTTTGGTTGGATTCCGGTGGAATTTGTATTTTACATGAATATTTTAAAGAAAAGACCATTTTTCACGAAAATATACCCCGCCCATTTATTTCAATAGCTTCCAGGTCTTTGGACCGATTGACTCGAAACTTCTCCCAAACGTGCTCCTATACTGGCTGAACGAGACACAGCAGTCCCCGTTGGATTCGGGTGGAATTTGTATTTTTGGTGAATATTTTAGTGAAAGGGGCCATTTTAAATGAGGCTGGCATAAGGGCTACTGTTAGGGCTAGGGTTAGGGTTAAGGGGCTGGGGTTTCGGACCACGGTCGTCTTTTGACCGATTGACTCGAAATTGATCACGCATGTCCTCCTCACCGGTGGAATGAGGCTCGCCAGTTTTGGTTGGATTCTGGTGGAATTTGCATTTTACATGAATATTTTAAAGGAAAAGCGGCCATTTTTCATCAAAACCTCGGCCGATTTTTTCAATAGCTTCCAGGTCTTTGGACCGATTGACTCGAAATTTCCCCCAAGCGTGCTCCTGTACCGGCTGAACGAGACACAGCAGTCCCCGTTGGATTCGGGTGAAATTTGTATTTTTGGTGAATATTTTAGTCAGAGGGACAATCTTTCATGAGGCCTGGCTTAAGGCTGAGGTTAGGGTTAGGGTTAGGGTTAGGGTTAGTGATTGGCTGGACCGATTGACTCGAAATCGATCAGGCATGTCCTCCTCACTGGTGTAAGCAGGGTCGCCAGTTTTGGTTGGATTCCGGTGGAATTTGTATTTTACATGAATATTTAAAAGAAAAGAACATTTTTCACGAAAATATACCCCGCCCATTTATTTCAATAGCTTCCAGGTCTTTGGACCGATTGACTCGAAACTTCTCCCAAACGTGCTCCTATACTGGCTGAACGAGACACAGCAGTCCCCGTTGGATTCGGGTGGAATTTGTATTTTTGGTGAATATTTTAGTGAAAGGGGCCATTTTAAATGAGGCTGGCTTAAGGGCTGCTGTTAGGGCTAGGGTTAGGGTTAAGGGGCTGGGGTTTCGGACCACGGTCGTCTTTTGACCGATTGACTCGAAATTGATCACGCATGTCCTCCTCACCGGTGGAATGAGGCTCGCCAGTTTTGGTTGGATTCTGGTGGAATTTGTATTTTACATGAATATTTTAAAGGAAAAGCGGCCATTTTTCATCAAAACCTCGGCCGATTTTTTCAATAGCTTCCAGGTCTTTGGACCGATTGACTCGAAATTTCCCCCAAGCGTGCTCCTGTACCGGCTGAACGGGACACAGCAGTCCCCGTTGGATTCGGGTGAAATTTGTATTTTTGGTGAATATTTTAGTCAGAGGGACAATCTTTCATGAGGCCTGGCTTAAGGCTGAGGCTAGGGTTAGGGTTAGGGTTAGGGTTAGTGATTGGCTGGACCGATTGACTCGAAATCGATCAGGCATGTCCTCCTCACTGGTGTCAGCAGGGTCGCCAGTTTTGGTTGGATTCCGGTGGAATTTGTATTTTACATGAATATTTTAAAGAAAAGACCATTTTTCACGAAAATATACCCCGCCCATTTATTTCAATAGCTTCCAGGTCTTTGGACCGATTGACTCGAAACTTCTCCCAAACGTGCTCCTATACTGGCTGAACGAGACACAGCAGTCCCCGTTGGATTCGGGTGGAATTTGTATTTTTGGTGAATATTTTAGTGAAAGGGGCCATTTTAAATGAGGCTGGCTTAAGGGCTGCTGTTAGGGCTAGGGTTAGGGTTAAGGGGCTGGGGTTTCGGACCACGGTCGTCTTTTGACCGATTGACTCGAAATTGATCACGCATGTCCTCCTCACCGGTGGAATGAGGCTCGCCAGTTTTGGTTGGATTCTGGTGGAATTTGTATTTTACATGAATATTTTAAAGGAAAAGCGGCCATTTTTCATCAAAACCTCGGCCGATTTTTTCAATAGCTTCCAGGTCTTTGGACCGATTGACTCGAAATTTCCCCCAAGCGTGCTCCTGTACCGGCTGAACGAGACACAGCAGTCCCCGTTGGATTCGGGTGAAATTTGTATTTTTGGTGAATATTTTAGTCAGAGGGACAATCTTTCATGAGGCCTGGCTTAAGGCTGAGGCTAGGGTTAGGGTTAGGGTTAGGGTTAGTGATTGGCTGGACCGATTGACTCGAAATCGATCAGGCATGTCCTCCTCACTGGTGTAAGCAGGGTCGCCAGTTTTGGTTGGATTCCGGTGGAATTTGTATTTTACATGAATATTTTAAAGAAAAGACCATTTTTCACGAAAATATACCCCGCCCATTTATTTCAATAGCTTCCAGGTCTTTGGACCGATTGACTCGAAACTTCTCCCAAACGTGCTCCTATACTGGCTGAACGAGACACAGCAGTCCCCGTTGGATTCGGGTGGAATTTGTATTTTTGGTGAATATTTTAGTGAAAGGGGCCATTTTAAATGAGGCTGGCATAAGGGCTACTGTTAGGGCTAGGGTTAGGGTTAAGGGGCTGGGGTTTCGGACCACGGTCGTCTTTTGACCGATTGACTCGAAATTGATCACGCATGTCCTCCTCACCGGTGGAATGAGGCTCGCCAGTTTTGGTTGGATTCTGGTGGAATTTGCATTTTACATGAATATTTTAAAGGAAAAGCGGCCATTTTTCATCAAAACCTCGGCCGATTTTTTCAATAGCTTCCAGGTCTTTGGACCGATTGACTCGAAATTTCCCCCAAGCGTGCTCCTGTACCGGCTGAACGAGACACAGCAGTCCCCGTTGGATTCGGGTGAAATTTGTATTTTTGGTGAATATTTTAGTCAGAGGGACAATCTTTCATGAGGCCTGGCTTAAGGCTGAGGCTAGGGTTAGGGTTAGGGTTAGGGTTAGTGATTGGCTGGACCGATTGACTCGAAATCGATCAGGCATGTCCTCCTCACTGGTGTAAGCAGGGTCGCCAGTTTTGGTTGGATTCCGGTGGAATTTGTATTTTACATGAATATTTTAAAGAAAAGACCATTTTTCACGAAAATATACCCCGCCCATTTATTTCAATAGCTTCCAGGTCTTTGGACCGATTGACTCGAAACTTCTCCCAAACGTGCTCCTATACTGGCTGAACGAGACACAGCAGTCCCCGTTGGATTCGGGTGGAATTTGTATTTTTGGTGAATATTTTAGTGAAAGGGGCCATTTTAAATGAGGCTGGCATAAGGGCTACTGTTAGGGCTAGGGTTAGGGTTAAGGGGCTGGGGTTTCGGACCACGGTCGTCTTTTGACCGATTGACTCGAAATTGATCACGCATGTCCTCCTCACCGGTGGAATGAGGCTCGCCAGTTTTGGTTGGATTCTGGTGGAATTTGCATTTTACATGAATATTTTAAAGGAAAAGCGGCCATTTTTCATCAAAACCTCGGCCGATTTTTTCAATAGCTTCCAGGTCTTTGGACCGATTGACTCGAAATTTCCCCCAAGCGTGCTCCTGTACCGGCTGAACGAGACACAGCAGTCCCCGTTGGATTCGGGTGAAATTTGTATTTTTGGTGAATATTTTAGTCAGAGGGACAATCTTTCATGAGGCCTGGCTTAAGGCTGAGGTTAGGGTTAGGGTTAGGGTTAGGGTTAGTGATTGGCTGGACCGATTGACTCGAAATCGATCAGGCATGTCCTCCTCACTGGTGTAAGCAGGGTCGCCAGTTTTGGTTGGATTCCGGTGGAATTTGTATTTTACATGAATATTTAAAAGAAAAGAACATTTTTCACGAAAATATACCCCGCCCATTTATTTCAATAGCTTCCAGGTCTTTGGACCGATTGACTCGAAACTTCTCCCAAACGTGCTCCTATACTGGCTGAACGAGACACAGCAGTCCCCGTTGGATTCGGGTGGAATTTGTATTTTTGGTGAATATTTTAGTGAAAGGGGCCATTTTAAATGAGGCTGGCTTAAGGGCTGCTGTTAGGGCTAGGGTTAGGGTTAAGGGGCTGGGGTTTCGGACCACGGTCGTCTTTTGACCGATTGACTCGAAATTGATCACGCATGTCCTCCTCACCGGTGGAATGAGGCTCGCCAGTTTTGGTTGGATTCTGGTGGAATTTGCATTTTACATGAATATTTTAAAGGAAAAGCGGCCATTTTTCATCAAAACCTCGGCCGATTTTTTCAATAGCTTCCAGGTCTTTGGACCGATTGACTCGAAATTTCCCCCAAGCGTGCTCCTGTACCGGCTGAACGAGACACAGCAGTCCCCGTTGGATTCGGGTGAAATTTGTATTTTTGGTGAATATTTTAGTCAGAGGGACAATCTTTCATGAGGCCTGGCTTAAGGCTGAGGCTAGGGTTAGGGTTAGGGTTAGGGTTAGTGATTGGCTGGACCGATTGACTCGAAATCGATCAGGCATGTCCTCCTCACTGGTGTAAGCAGGGTCGCCAGTTTTGGTTGGATTCCGGTGGAATTTGTATTTTACATGAATATTTTAAAGAAAAGACCATTTTTCACGAAAATATACCCCGCCCATTTATTTCAATAGCTTCCAGGTCTTTGGACCGATTGACTCGAAACTTCTCCCAAACGTGCTCCTATACTGGCTGAACGAGACACAGCAGTCCCCGTTGGATTCGGGTGGAATTTGTATTTTTGGTGAATATTTTAGTGAAAGGGGCCATTTTAAATGAGGCTGGCATAAGGGCTACTGTTAGGGCTAGGGTTAGGGTTAAGGGGCTGGGGTTTCGGACCACGGTCGTCTTTTGACCGATTGACTCGAAATTGATCACGCATGTCCTCCTCACCGGTGGAATGAGGCTCGCCAGTTTTGGTTGGATTCTGGTGGAATTTGCATTTTACATGAATATTTTAAAGGAAAAGCGGCCATTTTTCATCAAAACCTCGGCCGATTTTTTCAATAGCTTCCAGGTCTTTGGACCGATTGACTCGAAATTTCCCCCAAGCGTGCTCCTGTACCGGCTGAACGAGACACAGCAGTCCCCGTTGGATTCGGGTGAAATTTGTATTTTTGGTGAATATTTTAGTCAGAGGGACAATCTTTCATGAGGCCTGGCTTAAGGCTGAGGTTAGGGTTAGGGTTAGGGTTAGGGTTAGTGATTGGCTGGACCGATTGACTCGAAATCGATCAGGCATGTCCTCCTCACTGGTGTAAGCAGGGTCGCCAGTTTTGGTTGGATTCCGGTGGAATTTGTATTTTACATGAATATTTAAAAGAAAAGAACATTTTTCACGAAAATATACCCCGCCCATTTATTTCAATAGCTTCCAGGTCTTTGGACCGATTGACTCGAAACTTCTCCCAAACGTGCTCCTATACTGGCTGAACGAGACACAGCAGTCCCCGTTGGATTCGGGTGGAATTTGTATTTTTGGTGAATATTTTAGTGAAAGGGGCCATTTTAAATGAGGCTGGCTTAAGGGCTGCTGTTAGGGCTAGGGTTAGGGTTAAGGGGCTGGGGTTTCGGACCACGGTCGTCTTTTGACCGATTGACTCGAAATTGATCACGCATGTCCTCCTCACCGGTGGAATGAGGCTCGCCAGTTTTGGTTGGATTCTGGTGGAATTTGTATTTTACATGAATATTTTAAAGGAAAAGCGGCCATTTTTCATCAAAACCTCGGCCGATTTTTTCAATAGCTTCCAGGTCTTTGGACCGATTGACTCGAAATTTCCCCCAAGCGTGCTCCTGTACCGGCTGAACGGGACACAGCAGTCCCCGTTGGATTCGGGTGAAATTTGTATTTTTGGTGAATATTTTAGTCAGAGGGACAATCTTTCATGAGGCCTGGCTTAAGGCTGAGGTTAGGGTTAGGGTTAGGGTTAGGGTTAGTGATTGGCTGGACCGATTGACTCGAAATCGATCAGGCATGTCCTCCTCACTGGTGTAAGCAGGGTCGCCAGTTTTGGTTGGATTCCGGTGGAATTTGTATTTTACATGAATATTTAAAAGAAAAGAACATTTTTCACGAAAATATACCCCGCCCATTTATTTCAATAGCTTCCAGGTCTTTGGACCGATTGACTCGAAACTTCTCCCAAACGTGCTCCTATACTGGCTGAACGAGACACAGCAGTCCCCGTTGGATTCGGGTGGAATTTGTATTTTTGGTGAATATTTTAGTGAAAGGGGCCATTTTAAATGAGGCTGGCTTAAGGGCTGCTGTTAGGGCTAGGGTTAGGGTTAAGGGGCTGGGGTTTCGGACCACGGTCGTCTTTTGACCGATTGACTCGAAATTGATCACGCATGTCCTCCTCACCGGTGGAATGAGGCTCGCCAGTTTTGGTTGGATTCTGGTGGAATTTGCAGTTTACATTAATATTTTAAAGGAAAAGCGGCCATTTTTCATCAAAACCTCGGCCGATTTTTTCAATAGCTTCCAGGTCTTTGGACCGAATGACTCGAAATTTCCCCCAAGCGTGCTCCTGTACCGGCTGAACGAGACACAGCAGTCCCTGTTGGATTCGGGTGAAATTTGTATTTTTGGTGAATATTTTAGTCAGAGGGACAATCTTTCATGAGGCCTGGCTTGAGGCTGAGGCTAGGGTTAGGGTTAGGGTTAGTGATTGGCTGGACCGATTGACTCGAAATCGATCAGGCATGTCCTCCTCACTGGTGTAAGCAGGGTCGCCAGTTTTGGTTGGATTCCGGTGGAATTTGTATTTTACATGAATATTTTAAAGAAAAGACCATTTTTCACGAAAATATACCCCGCCCATTTATTTCAATAGCTTCCAGGTCTTTGGACCGATTGACTCGAAACTTCTCCCAAACGTGCTCCTATACTGGCTGAACGAGACACAGCAGTCCCCGTTGGATTCGGGTGGAATTTGTATTTTTGGTGAATATTTTAGTGAAAGGGGCCATTTTAAATGAGGCTGGCTTAAGGGCTGCTGTTAGGGCTAGGGTTAGGGTTAAGGGGCTGGGGTTTCGGACCACGGTCGTCTTTTGACCGATTGACTCGAAATTGATCACGCATGTCCTCCTCACCGGTGGAATGAGGCTCGCCAGTTTTGGTTGGATTCTGGTGGAATTTGTATTTTACATGAATATTTTAAAGGAAAAGCGGCCATTTTTCATCAAAACCTCGGCCGATTTTTTCAATAGCTTCCAGGTCTTTGGACCGATTGACTCGAAATTTCCCCCAAGCGTGCTCCTGTACCGGCTGAACGAGACACAGCAGTCCCCGTTGGATTCGGGTGAAATTTGTATTTTTGGTGAATATTTTAGTCAGAGGGACAATCTTTCATGAGGCCTGGTTTAAGGCTGAGGCTAGGGTTAGGGTTAGGGTTAGGGTTAGTGATTGGCTGGACCGATTGACTCGAAATCGATCAGGCATGTCCTCCTCACTGGTGTAAGCAGGGTCGGCAGTTTTGGTTGGATTCCGGTGGAATTTGTATTTTACATGAATATTTTAAAGAAAAGACCATTTTTCACGAAAATATACCCCGCCCATTTATTTCAATAGCTTCCAGGTCTTTGGACCGATTGACTCGAAACTTCTCCCAAACGTGCTCCTATACTGGCTGAACGAGACACAGCAGTCCCCGTTGGATTCGGGTGGAATTTGTATTTTTGGTGAATATTTTAGTGAAAGGGGCCATTTTAAATGAGGCTGGCTTAAGGGCTGCTGTTAGGGCTAGGGTTAGGGTTAAGGGGCTGGGGTTTCGGACCACGGTCGTCTTTTGACCGATTGACTCGAAATTGATCACGCATGTCCTCCTCACCGGTGGAATGAGGCTCGCCAGTTTTGGTTGGATTCTGGTGGAATTTGTATTTTACATGAATATTTTAAAGGAAAAGCGGCCATTTTTCATCAAAACCTCGGCCGATTTTTTCAATAGCTTCCAGGTCTTTGGACCGATTGACTCGAAATTTCCCCCAAGCGTGCTCCTGTACCGGCTGAACGAGACACAGCAGTCCCCGTTGGATTCGGGTGAAATTTGTATTTTTGGTGAATATTTTAGTCAGAGGGACAATCTTTCATGAGGCCTGGTTTAAGGCTGAGGCTAGGGTTAGGGTTAGGGTTAGGGTTAGTGATTGGCTGGACCGATTGACTCGAAATCGATCAGGCATGTCCTCCTCACTGGTGTAAGCAGGGTCGCCAGTTTTGGTTGGATTCCGGTGGAATTTGTATTTTACATGAATATTTTAAAGAAAAGACCATTTTTCACGAAAATATACCCCGCCCATTTATTTCAATAGCTTCCAGGTCTTTGGACCGATTGACTCGAAACTTCTCCCAAACGTGCTCCTATACTGGCTGAACGAGACACAGCAGTCCCCGTTGGATTCGGGTGGAATTTGTATTTTTGGTGAATATTTTAGTGAAAGGGGCCATTTTAAATGAGGCTGGCTTAAGGGCTGCTGTTAGGGCTAGGGTTAGGGTTAAGGGGCTGGGGTTTCGGACCACGGTCGTCTTTTGACCGATTGACTCGAAATTGATCACGCATGTCCTCCTCACCGGTGGAATGAGGCTCGCCAGTTTTGGTTGGATTCTGGTGGAATTTGTATTTTACATGAATATTTTAAAGGAAAAGCGGCCATTTTTCATCAAAACCTCGGCCGATTTTTTCAATAGCTTCCAGGTCTTTGGACCGATTGACTCGAAATTTCCCCCAAGCGTGCTCCTGTACCGGCTGAACGAGACACAGCAGTCCCCGTTGGATTCGGGTGAAATTTGTATTTTTGGTGAATATTTTAGTCAGAGGGACAATCTTTCATGAGGCCTGGTTTAAGGCTGAGGCTAGGGTTAGGGTTAGGGTTAGGGTTAGTGATTGGCTGGACCGATTGACTCGAAATCGATCAGGCATGTCCTCCTCACTGGTGTAAGCAGGGTCGGCAGTTTTGGTTGGATTCCGGTGGAATTTGTATTTTACATGAATATTTTAAAGAAAAGACCATTTTTCACGAAAATATACCCCGCCCATTCATTTCAATAGCTTCCAGGTCTTTGGACCGATTGACTCGAAACTTCTCCCAAACGTGCTCCTATACTGGCTGAACGAGACACAGCAGTCCCCGTTGGATTCGGGTGGAATTTGTATTTTTGGTGAATATTTTAGTGAAAGGGGCCATTTTAAATGAGGCTGGCTTAAGGGCTGCTGTTAGGGCTAGGGTTAGGGTTAAGGGGCTGGGGTTTCGGACCACGGTCGTCTTTTGACCGATTGACTCGAAATTGATCACGCATGTCCTCCTCACCGGTGGAATGAGGCTCGCCAGTTTTGGTTGGATTCTGGTGGAATTTGTATTTTACATGAATATTTTAAAGGAAAAGCGGCCATTTTTCATCAAAACCTCGGCCGATTTTTTCAATAGCTTCCAGGTCTTTGGACCGATTGACTCGAAATTTCCCCCAAGCGTGCTCCTGTACCGGCTGAACGAGACACAGCAGTCCCCGTTGGATTCGGGTGGAATTTGTATTTTTGGTGAATATTTTAGTCAGAGGGACAATCTTTCATGAGGCCTGGCTTGAGGCTGAGGCTAGGGTTAGGGTTAGGGTTAGGGTTAGTGATTGGCTGGACCGATTGACTCGAAATCGATCAGGCATGTCCTCCTCACTGGTGTAAGCAGGGTCGGCAGTTTTGGTTGGATTCCGGTGGAATTTGTATTTTACATGAATATTTTAAAGAAAAGACCATTTTTCACGAAAATATACCCCGCCCATTCATTTCAATAGCTTCCAGGTCTTTGGACCGATTGACTCGAAACTTCTCCCAAACGTGCTCCTATACTGGCTGAACGAGACACAGCAGTCCCCGTTGGATTCGGGTGGAATTTGTATTTTTGGTGAATATTTTAGTGAAAGGGGCCATTTTAAATGAGGCTGGCTTAAGGGCTGCTGTTAGGGCTAGGGTTAGGGTTAAGGGGCTGGGGTTTCGGACCACGGTCGTCTTTTGACCGATTGACTCGAAATTGATCACGCATGTCCTCCTCACCGGTGGAATGAGGCTCGCCAGTTTTGGTTGGATTCTGGTGGAATTTGTAGTTTACATTAATATTTTAAAGGAAAAGCGGCCATTTTTCATCAAAACCTCTGCCGATTTTTTCAATAGCTTCCAGGTCTTTGGACCGATTGACTCGAAATTTCCCCCAAGCGTGCTCCTGTACCGGCTGAACGAGACACAGCAGTCCCCGTTGGATTCGGGTGAAATTTGTATTTTTGGTGAATATTTTAGTCAGAGGGACAATCTTTCATGAGGCCTGGTTTAAGGCTGAGGCTAGGGTTAGGGTTAGGGTTAGGGTTAGTGATTGGCTGGACCGATTGACTCGAAATCGATCAGGCATGTCCTCCTCACTGGTGTAAGCAGGGTCGGCAGTTTTGGTTGGATTCCGGTGGAATTTGTATTTTACATGAATATTTTAAAGAAAAGACCATTTTTCACGAAAATATACCCCGCCCATTTATTTCAATAGCTTCCAGGTCTTTGGACCGATTGACTCGAAACTTCTCCCAAACGTGCTCCTATACTGGCTGAACGAGACACAGCAGTCCCCGTTGGATTCGGGTGGAATTTGTATTTTTGGTGAATATTTTAGTGAAAGGGGCCATTTTAAATGAGGCTGGCTTAAGGGCTGCTGTTAGGGCTAGGGTTAGGGTTAAGGGGCTGGGGTTTCGGACCACGGTCGTCTTTTGACCGATTGACTCGAAATTGATCACGCATGTCCTCCTCACCGGTGGAATGAGGCTCGCCAGTTTTGGTTGGATTCTGGTGGAATTTGTAGTTTACATTAATATTTTAAAGGAAAAGCGGCCATTTTTCATCAAAACCTCGGCCGATTTTTTCAATAGCTTCCAGGTCTTTGGACCGATTGACTCGAAATTTCCCCCAAGCGTGCTCCTGTACCGGCTGAACGAGACACAGCAGTCCCCGTTGGATTCGGGTGAAATTTGTATTTTTGGTGAATATTTTAGTCAGAGGGACAATCTTTCATGAGGCCTGGCTTGAGGCTGAGGCTAGGGTTAGGGTTAGTGATTGGCTGGACCGATTGACTCGAAATCGATCAGGCATGTCCTCCTCACTGGTGTAAGCAGGGTCGGCAGTTTTGGTTGGATTCCGGTGGAATTTGTATTTTACATGAATATTTTAAAGAAAAGACCATTTTTCACGAAAATATACCCCGCCCATTTATTTCAATAGCTTCCAGGTCTTTGGACCGATTGACTCGAAACTTCTCCCAAACGTGCTCCTATACTGGCTGAACGAGACACAGCAGTCCCCGTTGGATTCGGGTGGAATTTGTATTTTTGGTGAATATTTTAGTGAAAGGGGCCATTTTAAATGAGGCTGGCTTAAGGGCTGCTGTTAGGGCTAGGGTTAGGGTTAAGGGGCTGGGGTTTCGGACCACGGTCGTCTTTTGACCGATTGACTCGAAATTGATCACGCATGTCCTCCTCACCGGTGGAATGAGGCTCGCCAGTTTTGGTTGGATTCTGGTGGAATTTGTATTTTACATGAATATTTTAAAGGAAAAGCGGCCATTTTTCATCAAAACCTCGGCCGATTTTTTCAATAGCTTCCAGGTCTTTGGACCGATTGACTCGAAATTTCCCCCAAGCGTGCTCCTGTACCGGCTGAACGAGACACAGCAGTCCCCGTTGGATTCGGGTGAAATTTGTATTTTTGGTGAATATTTTAGTCAGAGGGACAATCTTTCATGAGGCCTGGTTTAAGGCTGAGGCTAGGGTTAGGGTTAGGGTTAGGGTTAGTGATTGGCTGGACCGATTGACTCGAAATCGATCAGGCATGTCCTCCTCACTGGTGTAAGCAGGGTCGGCAGTTTTGGTTGGATTCCGGTGGAATTTGTATTTTACATGAATATTTTAAAGAAAAGACCATTTTTCACGAAAATATACCCCGCCCATTTATTTCAATAGCTTCCAGGTCTTTGGACCGATTGACTCGAAACTTCTCCCAAACGTGCTCCTATACTGGCTGAACGAGACACAGCAGTCCCCGTTGGATTCGGGTGGAATTTGTATTTTTGGTGAATATTTTAGTGAAAGGGGCCATTTTAAATGAGGCTGGCTTAAGGGCTGCTGTTAGGGCTAGGGTTAGGGTTAAGGGGCTGGGGTTTCGGACCACGGTCGTCTTTTGACCGATTGACTCGAAATTGATCACGCATGTCCTCCTCACCGGTGGAATGAGGCTCGCCAGTTTTGGTTGGATTCTGGTGGAATTTGTATTTTACATGAATATTTTAAAGGAAAAGCGGCCATTTTTCATCAAAACCTCGGCCGATTTTTTCAATAGCTTCCAGGTCTTTGGACCGATTGACTCGAAATTTCCCCCAAGCGTGCTCCTGTACCGGCTGAACGAGACACAGCAGTCCCCGTTGGATTCGGGTGGAATTTGTATTTTTGGTGAATATTTTAGTGAAAGGGGCCATTTTAAATGAGGCTGGCTTAAGGGCTGCTGTTAGGGCTAGGGTTAGGGTTAAGGGGCTGGGGTTTCGGACCACGGTCGTCTTTTGACCGATTGACTCGAAATTGATCACGCATGTCCTCCTCACCGGTGGAATGAGGCTCGCCAGTTTTGGTTGGATTCTGGTGGAATTTGTAGTTTACATTAATATTTTAAAGGAAAAGCGGCCATTTTTCATCAAAACCTCGGCCGATTTTTTCAATAGCTTCCAGGTCTTTGGACCGATTGACTCGAAATTTCCCCCAAGCGTGCTCCTGTACCGGCTGAACGAGACACAGCAGTCCCCGTTGGATTCGGGTGAAATTTGTATTTTTGGTGAATATTTTAGTCAGAGGGACAATCTTTCATGAGGCCTGGCTTGAGGCTGAGGCTAGGGTTAGGGTTAGGGTTAGTGATTGGCTGGACCGATTGACTCGAAATCGATCAGGCATGTCCTCCTCACTGGTGTAAGCAGGGTCGGCAGTTTTGGTTGGATTCCGGTGGAATTTGTATTTTACATGAATATTTTAAAGAAAAGACCATTTTTCACGAAAATATACCCCGCCCATTTATTTCAATAGCTTCCAGGTCTTTGGACCGATTGACTCGAAACTTCTCCCAAACGTGCTCCTATACTGGCTGAACGAGACACAGCAGTCCCCGTTGGATTCGGGTGGAATTTGTATTTTTGGTGAATATTTTAGTGAAAGGGGCCATTTTAAATGAGGCTGGCTTAAGGGCTGCTGTTAGGGCTAGGGTTAGGGTTAAGGGGCTGGGGTTTCAGACCACGGTCGTCTTTTGACCGATTGACTCGAAATTGATCACGCATGTCCTCCTCACCGGTGGAATGAGGCTCGCCAGTTTTGGTTGGATTCTGGTGGAATTTGTAGTTTACATTAATATTTTAAAGGAAAAGCGGCCATTTTTCATCAAAACCTCGGCCGATTTTTTCAATAGCTTCCAGGTCTTTGGACCGATTGACTCGAAATTTCCCCCAAGTGTGCTCCTGTACCGGCTGAACGAGACACAGCAGTCCCCGTTGGATTCGGGTGAAATTTGTATTTTTGGTGAATATTTTAGTCAGAGGGACAATCTTTCATGAGGCCTGGCTTGAGGCTGAGGCTAGGGTTAGGGTTAGGGTTAGGGTTAGTGATTGGCTGGACCGATTGACTCGAAATCGATCAGGCATGTCCTCCTCACTGGTGTAAGCAGGGTCGCCAGTTTTGGTTGGATTCCGGTGGAATTTGTATTTTACATGAATATTTTAAAGAAAAGACCATTTTTCACGAAAATATACCCCGCCCATTTATTTCAATAGCTTCCAGGTCTTTGGACCGATTGACTCGAAACTTCTCCCAAACGTGCTCCTATACTGGCTGAACGAGACACAGCAGTCCCCGTTGGATTCGGGTGGAATTTGTATTTTTGGTGAATATTTTAGTGAAAGGGGCCATTTTAAATGAGGCTGGCTTAAGGGCTGCTGTTAGGGCTAGGGTTAGGGTTAAGGGGCTGGGGTTTCGGACCACGGTCGTCTTTTGACCGATTGACTCGAAATTGATCACGCATGTCCTCCTCACCGGTGGAATGAGGCTCGCCAGTTTTGGTTGGATTCTGGTGGAATTTGTATTTTACATGAATATTTTAAAGGAAAAGCGGCCATTTTTCATCAAAACCTCGGCCGATTTTTTCAATAGCTTCCAGGTCTTTGGACCGATTGACTCGAAATTTCCCACAAGCGTGCTCCTGTACCGGCTGAACGAGACACAGCAGTCCCCGTTGGATTCGGGTGAAATTTGTATTTTTGGTGAATATTTTAGTCAGAGGGACAATCTTTCATGAGGCCTGGCTTGAGGCTGAGGCTAGGGTTAGGGTTAGGGTTAGGGTTAGTGATTGGCTGGACCGATTGACTCGAAATCGATCAGGCATGTCCTCCTCACTGGTGTAAGCAGGGTCGCCAGTTTTGGTTGGATTCCGGTGGAATTTGTATTTTACATGAATATTTTAAAGAAAAGACCATTTTTCACGAAAATATACCCCGCCCATTTATTTCAATAGCTTCCAGGTCTTTGGACCGATTGACTCGAAACTTCTCCCAAACGTGCTCCTATACTGGCTGAACGAGACACAGCAGTCCCCGTTGGATTCGGGTGGAATTTGTATTTTTGGTGAATATTTTAGTGAAAGGGGCCATTTTAAATGAGGCTGGCTTAAGGGCTGCTGTTAGGGCTAGGGTTAGGGTTAAGGGGCTGGGGTTTCGGACCACGGTCGTCTTTTGACCGATTGACTCGAAATTGATCACGCATGTCCTCCTCACCGGTGGAATGAGGCTCGCCAGTTTTGGTTGGATTCTGGTGGAATTTGTATTTTACATGAATATTTTAAAGGAAAAGCGGCCATTTTTCATCAAAACCTCGGCCGATTTTTTCAATAGCTTCCAGGTCTTTGGACCGATTGACTCGAAATTTCCCCCAAGCGTGCTCCTGTACCGGCTGAACGAGACACAGCAGTCCCCGTTGGATTCGGGTGAAATTTGTATTTTTGGTGAATATTTTAGTCAGAGGGACAATCTTTCATGAGGCCTGGCTTAAGGCTGAGGCTAGGGTTAGGGTTAGGGTTAGGGTTAGTGATTGGCTGGACCGATTGACTCGAAATCGATCAGGCATGTCCTCCTCACTGGTGTAAGCAGGGTCGCCAGTTTTGGTTGGATTCCGGTGGAATTTGTATTTTACATGAATATTTTAAAGAAAAGACCATTTTTCACGAAAATATACCCCGCCCATTTATTTCAATAGCTTCCAGGTCTTTGGACCGATTGACTCGAAACTTCTCCCAAACGTGCTCCTATACTGGCTGAACGAGACACAGCAGTCCCCGTTGGATTCGGGTGGAATTTGTATTTTTGGTGAATATTTTAGTGAAAGGGGCCATTTTAAATGAGGCTGGCTTAAGGGCTGCTGTTAGGGCTAGGGTTAGGGTTAAGGGGCTGGGGTTTCGGACCACGGTCGTCTTTTGACCGATTGACTCGAAATTGATCACGCATGTCCTCCTCACCGGTGGAATGAGGCTCGCCAGTTTTGGTTGGATTCTGGTGGAATTTGTATTTTACATGAATATTTTAAAGGAAAAGCGGCCATTTTTCATCAAAACCTCGGCCGATTTTTTCAATAGCTTCCAGGTCTTTGGACCGATTGACTCGAAATTTCCCCCAAGCGTGCTCCTGTACCAGCTGAACGAGACACAGCAGTCCCCGTTGGATTCGGGTGAAATTTGTATTTTTGGTGAATATTTTAGTCAGAGGGACAATCTTTCATGAGGCCTGGCTTGAGGCTGAGGCTAGGGTTAGGGTTAGGGTTAGGGTTAGGGTTAGTGATTGGCTGGACCGATTGACTCGAAATCGATCAGGCATGTCCTCCTCACTGGTGTAAGCAGGGTCGCCAGTTTTGGTTGGATTCCAGTGGAATTTGTATTTTACATGAATATTTTAAAGAAAAGACCATTTTTCACGAAAATATACCCCGCCCATTTATTTCAATAGCTTCCAGGTCTTTGGACCGATTGACTCGAAACTTCTCCCAAACGTGCTCCTATACTGGCTGAACGAGACACAGCAGTCCCCATTGGATTCGGGTGGAATTTGTATTTTTGGTGAATATTTTAGTGAAAGGGGCCATTTTAAATGAGGCTGGCTTAAGGGCTGCTGTTAGGGCTAGGGTTAGGGTTAAGGGGCTGGGGTTTCGGACCACGGTCGTCTTTTGACCGATTGACTCGAAATTGATCACGCATGTCCTCCTCACCGGTGGAATGAGGCTCGCCAGTTTTGGTTGGATTCTGGTGGAATTTGTATTTTACATGAATATTTTAAAGGAAAAGCGGCCATTTTTCATCAAAACCTCGGCCGATTTTTTCAATAGCTTCCAGGTCTTTGGACCGATTGACTCGAAATGTCCCCCAAGCGTGCTCCTGTACCGGCTGAACGAGACACAGCAGTCCCCGTTGGATTCGGTTGAAATTTGTATTTTTGGTGAATATTTTAGTCAGAGGGACAATCTTTCATGAGGCCTGGCTTAAGGCTGAGGCTAGGGTTAGGGTTAGGGTTAGGGTTAGTGATTGGCTGGACCGATTGACTCGAAACTTCTCCCAAACGTGCTCCTATACCGGCTGAACGAGACACAGCAGTCCCCGTTGGATTCGGGTGGAATTTGTATTTTTGGTGAATATTTTAAAGAAAAGCAGCCATTTTTCATGAAAACTTCGGCGATTTTTTCAATAGCTTCCAGGTCTTTGGACCGATAGACTCGAAATTTCTCCCAAACGTTGTCCTATACTGGTTGAGCGAGACACAGCAGTCCCCATTGGATTCGGGTTGAATTTGTATTTTTGGTGAATATTTTAAAGAAAAGCAGCCATTTTTCATGAAAACCTTGGCCGATTTTTCAATAGCTTCCAGGTCTTTGGACCGATTGATTCGAAATTTCTCCCAAACGTGGTCCTAAACTGGCTGAACGAGACACAGCAGTCCCCATTGGATTTGGGTGGAATTTGTATTTTTGGTGAATATCTTTGTGAAAGGAAGCCATTTTTCATCAAAACCTTGGCCGATTTTTTCAATAGCTTCCAGGTCTTTGGACCAATTTACTCAAAATTTCTCCCAAACGTGGTTTTATACTGGCTGAACGAGACACAGCAGTCCCCATTGGATTTGGGTGGAATTTGTATTTTTGGTGAATATTTTAAAGAAAAGCAGCCATTTTTCATGAAAACCTTGGCCGATTTTTCAATAGCTTCCAGGTCTTTGGACCGATTGATTCGAAATTTCTCCCAAACGTGGTCCTAAACTGGCTGAACTAGACACAGCAGTCCCCATTGGACTCGGGTGGAATTTGTATTTTTGGTGAATATCTTAGTGAAAGGGGGCCATTTTTCATGAAAACCTTGGCCGATTTTTTCAATAGCTTCCAGGTCTTTGGACCAATTTACTCGAAATTTCTCCCAAACATGGTTTTATACTGGCTGAACGAGACACAGCAGTCCCATTGAATTTGGGTGGAATTTGTATTTTTGGTGAATATTTTAAAGAAAAGCAGCCATTTTTCATGAAAACCTCGGCGATTTTTTCAATAGCTTCCAGGTCTTTGGACCGATTGACTCGAAATTTCTCCCAAACGTTGTCCTATACTTGTTGAGCGAGACACAGCAGTCCCCATTGGATTCGGGTGGAATTTGTATTTTTGGTGAATATTTTAGTGAAAGGGGGCCATTTTTCATGAAAACCTCGGCCGATTTTCTCAATAGCTTCCAGGTCTCTGGACCGATTGACTCAAAATTTCTCCCAAACGTGGTCCTATACTGGCTGAACGAGACACAGCAGTCCCCATTGGATTCGGGTGGAATTTGTATTTTTGGTGAATATTTTAAAGAAAAGCAGCCATTTTTCATGAAAACCTTGGCCGATTTTTCAATAGCTTCAAGGTCTTCGCATGTCCTCCTCACTGGTGTAAGCAGGGTCACCAGTTTTGGTTGGATTCCGGTGGAATTTGTATTTTACATGAATATTTTAAAGAAAAGACCATTTTTCATGAAAAAAACGTCGCCAATTTATTTCAATAGCTTCCAGGTCTTTGGACCGATTGACTCAAAATTTCTCCCAAACGTGATCCTATACTGGCTGAACGAGACACAGCAGTCCCCATTGGATTTGGGTGGAATTTGTATTTTTGGTGAATATTTTTTTAAAAAGCGGCCATTTTTCATGAAAACCTCGGTCGATTTTTTTCAATAGCTTCCAGGTCTCTGGACCGATTGACTCAAAATTACGTGGTCCTATACTGGCTGAACAAGACACAGCAGTCCCCATTGGATTCGAGTTGAATTTGTATTTTTGGTGAATATTTTAAAGAAAAGCAGCCATTTTTCATGAAAACCTCGGCCGATTTTTTCAATAGCTTCCAGGTCTTTGGACTGATTGACTCGAAATATCTTCTAGACGTGGTCCTATACTGGCCGAACGAGACACAGCAGTCTCCATTGGATTCGGGTGGAATTTGTATTTTTGGTGAATATTTTAAAGAAAAGCAGCCATTTTTCATGAAAACCTCGGCCGATTTTTTCAAAAGCTTCCAGGTCTTTGGACTGATTGACTCGAAATTTCTCCCAAACGTGGTGCTATACTGGCTGAACGAGACACAGCATTGGATTCGGGTGGAATTTGTATTTTTGGTGAATATTTTAGTGAAAAAGGACAATGTTTCATGGGGCTGGCTTAAGGCTGAGGTTAGCGTTTACGTTATGGGGCTAGGGTTTCGGGTTACGGCAGTCTTTTGACCAATTGACTCGAAATTGATCAGAAATGGTGTCCATACTGGCGAAAGAATGAACAGCAGTTTTTATGGGATTCCGGTGGAATTTCTAGTTTTGAATATTTCAATGAAAAATCAAAATTTTTGGCAAATACACCGCCCGATTTTTTCAATAGCTCCCAGGTCATTTGAGCCATCGACACGAAATCAATGCCGACATGTCTTGTTATACTGGTAGAATGAGACGCCGCAGTTTTTATTGGATTTTAGTGGAATTTCTATTTTTCATGAATATTTGAATGCAAAATCACCATTTTTTGCGAATACACCGCCCGATTTTTTCAATAGCTCCCAGGTCATTTGAGCCATCGACTCGAAATCAATGCCGACATGTCTTGTTATACTGGTAGAATGAGACACACCTGTTTTTATTAAATTTTGCTGGAATTTCTTTTTCATGAATATTTCAAATCCTGCCTGTAACCTAACCCTAACCCTCGGTCACTGAACAAAGTGAATTTTCTGTCTGTAACCTAACCCGAACCCTAGATACAACAATGTGATCCAAAAAAATGTCTATACAAATAGGTACCAACCGACTCCAAATTGCCTTAAACGTGTTCCTTCCCACCTCTGATCCATCCCATTCACTTTGCAAGCCTGCCTCTAACCTAACCCTGACCAAGTCGTTTTTTTGTTCCTCAACCTAACCAGACCATAAGCAAAGCACTGTCACATCATAAAATCGAAAGTTGAACCTAAAAAATCATAAAACTGCAACATGACAAAGAAATGTAAAGTTTCAACACATGAGCTGTTTGAAGAAAAAAACTCAACATTACCACCATTTACTTTGGACTTTATTCTTGAGTTGTGCACGATTCAGACATTTGGTCAGGCTTTTACTTCAAAAATATTAAATAAATGGTAACTTTATTAATATTTGCTCCCTTTTGCCATGACATTAGTAAAAGTATGTCCATTTTCCTGATGCAAGAGCGGCAACAGGCATGGATCTGATCAAATACGCTCCCTATGTGAAGTATTTGTTGTGTTTTAAATTCAATTCATAGCTTCCACACACTTTCAACTGCTGTGCTCCTCTGTTGAGTCAGGGTTTACTCTTGGATATTTCCTTGCCACAGGACATTAACCATAAGCCCATAAAACCCCATACACACACTCAGACACACTTGTTAGTTTCCTCTACGCTCCGGTATCTCACTTTATCCATATCTGTAGCTCCTTATAAGCCATCTGTTTACTCTACTGACAAGCATCTTTGCCTCGGAGCATGTCATGAATGCTGCGGTACATAATTCTGGTGTCAAAGGGATAAAGAGGGCGGTGACGAGGCCTGACAAGTCTGGCTGTGACAGGTCCGAACAAGGAATTTTTCTCTCTTGTTAGGACACTACAAAAATGTGACAGTCATTCCTTCCTTCCTGTGTTTGTGTTTTTTTTGACTGATTTACAACTTGTGAGATTTCCAGTTTTTTGACAAGGGGAACATTTTACAATGGACATTAAGCACATCCACCTGTGAGTGACAGCCTGTACTTCGTCAAACTGCTCCTATTCATCAATCTTGGGTACGGAGCGGTCTTGTGAGTTGTGATAACAAAGTGGTGTATGATTGATGTAAGCTTTCCATTTAAGCAGTCTTGCTGATGAGTGTGCAACAGGAGGATGAATATGTGTTCAAAAGTCAATTCCTGCAGCTTAGATTACACTATACCATACATCACCACACAGAACTACACTGTGGCATTACATTAGGCACCAGGGAGGCTTTAGAAAGGTGGTAAAAACGATACTTAACAGAGCCATCAACAAATACAATTGCTTACCATTAAGAGGACAATAACATGGAACTGGCGGCTCAGAGTCAAATTGATTATTTGGAAGCAAATTATGACAGTTATTTTGTCAGATAATTGAGCTATTAGGAGGGAACAGAAAAAGACAGCTTAGGCATATTTAAATGGCATTATTACACTGCATCCTTGTTGGCCTGCGTCAGTGTGCCAATTTATTCAGATTTAAACCAAAAGTCAGCCACCATAAGCAGAAGAAAAAGGAGAAGAAAAAGACTAATAAAACTTGAATCACAAGGATGACACTTGAAATTAAGTCACACAACACACTCCGCTGACTGTTATTGTTATTGTGTGTGACCACCCCTACGCATACTTCTGTAAACCAAAGCCAGAATGCATTTTTCATCACGAAAAACCACAAACAGATGTATGCAGTTTGTAAGCAGTCTGTTCAGAGGAGCTGCTCTGTACATACTGCAGGAAAGTGCCCTGGGCGGGCTCTGTGTTATCCTCATTTGGTCTCTGGGAGAGAGAAAAAATCAGGAACCACTAAAACCTTACAGTCAGTAATGAGGAAATCAACAGGCACAAGAGAGTATTAGAAAAGAAGAAGAACAATACTTTATAAATTCCTCAAGGGTGCATGACACTTTTGTCAGAGCATTTGACATTTTTATTAGTCAGGATGTTAAGGTTTTCAACAAAAAAAATGCTTCTAAAAAGAATTACCAGCCATCGCTTCTAGTAGAAGAAGTAGAAAATAGTAGAAAAAGAGTAATAGATAATGAACACATACTGTATAGACTGCTGTGACATAACATTTGTGTTCATGTGTCCCAAAGAGCAATGGAGGGAACATTCATCATGTGATTAACCTTTAACCCCTACATCCTATATTGGCTTCACATCACTAACGTCACATCTATCCCATTTATATCTTGGTATTTGCCAATTGATTTGCACTGCATGTCATGTGAAAGTGGATTTGTTTCTTTAACTATGATCTATTTTGTCGCCAAAGGGACTCAGGGAAAAGAGCTGATACAGCAACAATCCAGCGTCTCCGGTCTTATAGAACAGAGCATAAATCACTGTCAAAGGAAGTATTCTATTATATATTCTGAGTACATATGTCTAACTGAAGAAAATTAGTATGATACAGTGACAAATGAGAACAATTACAGGATAAGTGAATTCTGTGGTATAGTGACAAGCGGAATATAGTACGTTTGAGAAGTTAAATATTTTTGAAGACATGCTTTATTACATTTTCTTTGGCCTTGAAAACAGAATGAAGCACATCTTTTGAGTTCATGTTTGCTTTTATAACCTCAAGTCGGGTGGGGCACGTTTTTCAAATGTGGACAAGCTCTGATTTGAGATGCGCCTATGCGCGTGCATACATCCACATGCTAGTAAATACACACACACACACACACACACACACCCACGTCTCAGTAAGACCCTTGGGAGCGAGGGGTCTGTAGACATCGTGGTGCCTCGGTCACTGCAGTCACCAAAGTGCCAGGGGACTTATCGATCTATCAGAGACAACTTTTTCTTATGCAATATGTCACTGCCATGATTAACATATCTGAGAAAATATTCATCCTGTACCAAAACCCCTTTTTTTTCCACAGAGTTTCCCTCCCTGTTCTTTACAACTGGTAGGTCTAGATATGGGAAATTGGACTTTTTTCTATCTTAAGGACCTGCGTCCTTTAAGAATAAGAATAGATATTACAATTTGAAAGCCTGAGCATACTGTTGGCAACAAAAAGTTGGAGATGAGTTCTTGAAGTTTTTCCGTCAGTTTTAAAGATCTGCCATCAAGCTCCTGAGAGCATGTGCAAGATCTCTCATACTTAAGTCTGCACACATCCTCGCTGATCGTTCTCAGTGCACGTCTAAACCCCTGAAAGACACGGAGCATTTGACATGAGTTGAACTGATGCTGCAGGGGAAAACTCGGATTAGAGGGCAACGGGTAGTGAAGAGCTCTTTTGTGCAGTAGCGGATGCATTTACATTAAGGATGCCTCTTGAAGGAGGAACAGCAGCAAGAGAGTATGAATAATGAAGTGATAGATAGGTTCGAGACCTTTTTCATAATCATAAGTAGGTCTAGGGCTGATACTTGAGCACTTACATTAGTTCATAGATCACCATATTGCCCTTCCCACCATTTTACAGTGATAACAGTGCCATTTTTTTAAAGAAACAGCCGAAAGCTGGCTTCTCATTTCAAGACTAACAAGATGAAATCATCAACAGAGTGGGAAGAAACAGCAGTTTTGGCTGTTTTGTTATTATGTTGTCAATTAATGTGAATTGATAACACTACCCCTGCCCTAACCCTTACCTTCCTATCTAAGTAGATGTAATTGCACATCTTGATAGGCAGAACATGTCGACAGAACACCTGCAAGAGGCGACACCTGCAAGACCCGTAGTTTCAGCTGGGCATGAAAGGCTCTGCTTCTATTTCCTTTACTAAACAGAAAAATACAACCACCCACCTCCTTCAAGTTTCTCTCTAGAGCCAAGAGCTAATTAGCTAACATTAGCTAGCTACAACCAAGACTACAGTAGGCTATCTAGCATACAGCAGCAGTTGTCGGCTCCTCGTGTGATATGCTGCCAATTATGTTTTTGGAGTTACCTTTGAATTCTGGCCATATTCTACAAATAACACCTTCCTTGGTCCGTCTGCGCTGAACCTGTAGCCATCTTGCTGTTGTCTGTCTGCCTTCATGTGTCGGCATGCATGTCTTATTGTGGTCTTGCTTTTATAGTGCATGCATGCATTTTGTGTTTGTGCTTCTGCTTTGCATGCTGTGGTGTGATGTGTCTTGCGTCATGGGTTTTTGTGCTGCATGTTTTGGGGATGTCTTGAATGATGTTTTCTGATTGATGTTATATATGTTTTTGTCATGTTGTTAACTGCTGTGCATGTTTTGCAGATTGCCTTGGCCAGTCACTTCATCATTTTAATCTTATTTTTCATATTCTGTTCTGTTTTTAGGGTGACTTTAACATCTGTCTAGGGACTACAGATGAAAAATAGCCTCTTGGCTAATTCTGGCGCATTTACAGTAATGTTATTAATGTGCACTGTCCCTGTTTTCAAATAAACTTGTTATAACTGTACCTGTGTCTGGAACATCTGTACTGTCAATACGTTTGGCTGTGTTTGCTTGAGTTTTAACTTTGCCCATATCTAATAAAGAGCAGGACAGAGTCAAGGTTAACCTGCACTCTAATAACCAAGACCGCACCCACACAGTGGATGTTCTATTGTGAACGGGCCTTTTTTAATGTAACCTGACAAACTAATGTGCCGTAGCATTTCTTGACCTTGAAAGTAATGCTGGCAACTAAACATATGAAGCAATCTCATTAACCCTCACAGCCCCAGCCATTTAGGCAGAATGAACGATTAAGTGATGGAAAATATGGCCCACCCAGTCATGCAAAGTATGACTCGTCATATGGACTATATTGTTAAATTACCTCACTGTGTCATATAAAGAAAAAAGAAAATACTGTGCCTGATAAGAGCACGATCTCATTTAAAAATACTGTTTAGTGTCTCCTCTCCACTCTGGCCAAATATTAAGACATTTTTATGGCTCTATATATCTCTACAGTCCTGCCCCCAGGGATTTCTGGGATCAAATTAGGTGCTCTGTATGATGTATGATTACTTGAAGCATTGAGCAGTTTCAAAAGGAGAATGGAGACATTTTCATAAAATCACGATCTCCCTTCTGTCTATCAATCATTCTGGATCGCTTGCTGATGACTGGTTTACCCATACCTCAAACTTATTCCTCATATTTTTGTATTTAGGGTTGGGATCTACCACTCACTGTCGTGCAAATTAATTATCATAAAGGACACAGCAATGAAAATATGATGTGCAACATGTACATAATTTATTTCAATACAAATGTTACAGCACATACACATTGCTTTTTCATAAATATCACAGGACACCACATCTCGTAACAGGCTTCATTACCTTAATAACAGTGACAAAAACTTGTGCGAAAATAGCTTGCAAACATTTAGTAAACATTCAGCTGAGTGACCGTTTTTTCCACTCTGGCCATGAAAAAAGGTTCACATACAATAGGTATACTTTTGACGGCTAAAGCAATATTTAAGTTTCATAGAAAATTCACATTCACGTACATCAATTTATCAGAATAATCCACCTTCAACAGCGTCTGTGCAGAGATTCTGCAGCGATCGTCTCTCTGTCTCTCTTCACTCTCAAACAGGAAAGAGGACTTCCACAAAAATATTATGGTACGAGAGAACAGGCACGACTCTCCGGCCATTAATTGTTTATAGTTCATGAACTCAAACATGGATTTGGTTGTTCAAAAAGTCGACAAGTGTCTCATGAAAGTGCTATACAGTGCTGCTCGAAGTTCATGATGGGGAGTAAAGTGACTTATTTAAAATCTTGAAGCCTTGATCAGGTCAAACGTGGTCCATGACATCTATTTGAATCTCTTACATTAAAAATATATCTTCTAAGACTCTTTGTCCCCCAGAATTAACTTTTAATGTTTGCAGGGTTAACTACATCTAAAGCTGAATGTCGTTGGCAGAACCGAATGTTCATTGAATGCATCAATAGACATGGTTTATGGCTCTTAACCACCAGCTGTGTTTGGAATGGAATGTTTGTAGTGTCAGCTAATCATCTGAGACTCATTGCACGTAACTGTGTTGTGTCCTCCAGCATGAGGAGGTGAAGACATGAATTACATTCCTTATTATACAGGCGTATTGTTGAAACAGTAACCGTTAATAACTCTGAGACAGCTGAGGTGCAAGGAGAGGCCACTGCCAGGAGGGAGCAGTGTGGATATATAGTTCACAACCCGCTCCACTTGGACTAAAACAGATCACTTTGAAAGGAAAAGGCGCCACAGTCCACAGGTACATCACCACAAATACATAGCAGACAAGCAAACCATCACGTGTGAATTGCTTCTAAAAACGGCAGATGTGTTAAGTACAGACTGTTTTTTTTTTATTTTAAATCCAGCTGTGACTCATCAATGTAGCGCGATTAACTGTGAATGAATAAATACATATATCAAAATCTTGGTCTTGAATCCGTCTCTGTTTTGTGCTTTGTGCATGCTGTACAGTGAAAATGTTGAAATAAAAAAAAAAGCCCTGGAGACCCTCTGACATCCAACCCCTGCATTTACTTTGCTGTAAATCCATGAAAAAGAAAAACAGGAAAAAGATCAACACACTGAAAGAGCTTGTTTTTCACATGGCAAACATTGACGTACGATGACAGCGCGATTACGGCGATTCCTGACATCTGTGACAACAGTGCAGACCAAACCTGGTGGATACAGTACATAGAGATTCCTCTGAGGGAACAAAGTTCACAGTTTTGACGGTGTCGACCGACCTCACTCCAGAGGCGACGCTACATGAAAAAAACACAGGTCATTGACACCGATTTAGACTGGTGGAGAATCCCTGCTCCCCGCCCCCCCCGCCTTCAGTAGCCACATTTAGCATGCTGTCACTTTGATCAGAACATGCACGAGATTGCCAAACAGACTTCGGAACGTGGGTTACATCTGCAACAACACCTCTGTTCCTCCTCTTCAGTTTAATGCTCTTACAATTAAGCTATTTAGTGTGGGAAAAATCCTCCAATTAAAGCCCTGCATGCTCAGTGCTCATCTTTAATTAATGCTTGCCGCAGTCAAAAAAATGACATTCCTCTGACAATAGCATGTGATCTTAAAGCTGCACTATGTAGTTTTGGGGAAGACATTTTATTCAGAGAGAAAGATCTGCATTGTCTGAGTTTTTATGACAGCAAACAAACAAATTGACCTTAAAGGACAACATAGTTTCATACTGTTTCACTTTGTTTATATTTGGACCCTGCCACCTTTTAGCTTCAAACTGTGTTCTGGGGACCTTGTTGTGCAGTGATGGAGAATGTGTAAACTTTTGAGTTTGTGTTATTACCTCATTAATATTGTAAATATTAAAATTCAGAGCTTTAATTTCTTTCTACAAAAATACATAGTGCCCCTTTTAAGATGGGTGATAAAATATGTGAGTCTCATTTCAGGTTGGGACACACAACAACCTGCAAATTGGAAGCTTTGGTTATCAGCTAATCTATTCCTGGTGTTGTTTTTACAACAGCGTTATCTGATGCCCCAGCAAACCAGAAGAGATAATAGATTTATTCGTGTTTATTGGGCTGGGCTCAGCATTTCCTGGAGACCTCAAACCAAGCAGACTGACCTAAATTGACTGAAACAACTGGAACAAATAAGGAACTGTCTTCAAATGTTAGACTTTCACGAAGATGGAGACATCCGTTTACAGTGAGGAGACTCTGGGAAATGTCAGAGAGCGGTGAGAAAGGTGCACGGCTCAGGACTGTTTTATCATCTCGGCCTGGAACTTTGTTATCACTCGGCTATTTCGACACACTGTTTATTATTGTGTGTGTGGTTTGTACCCTTGTGCCATGACTGAGGAAACTGCCTCTCTGGTTTCAGTAAACACAGCAGATGCTGAAACACAGCAACCACATAACGTAATAAACAAACACGGCCTGTGCAACAAAGGGGATTCATAGAGGGGGGACAGAGGACGAATAGTTTGCATTTCACTTACGTAATAGCTACATAATGTAAAAAAACTGATTTGGTGTTGCACAAATGAACCCACGGACTGAGTGCAAAATATGACTTGTGGGCTGTGCAGTAGCAAACTTTCAAAGAAATGCATTTGAATTCATTCATACGACAGCTGCAAGCTGTAAAGTTCAAAACCCAGGATTAACTGCATTAACCATAACGTCATCTGCTCCGCAAAGACAGATATTAAATATCCTCAGGGCTGATAATGGAATCTGGCTGACAGTATATAACGTATACAAACTTGCGAGCTTTAACATGTAACTAACAGAGGATGGCCCCAGGCGTTTCTCATCGCTCAGCAGTGACATGCAGATAAGTTCATATCTCTGGTGCTATCTGCTGGCAACAGAAACTCCCATGCAACAGGTTGTAAAATACTAGAGCAGGGAGCAGGGCCTCACAGCATTTGCTGAGCAGTGAGGGGAGAGAGAGACAGACAGACAGAGAGAAAGAGAGCAAGAAAGAGAGGGAGAGACAGGTTCAGCCACACCTGTTGTTGATCATCTTTCACACTGAGGCAGCGTATCAAAGAAAAATGGAACCAAAATGAAGCCAATTTATAGTTTTTTCTTTGATTTGGAATGTTTTCCGTCGAACAAAGAGGCATTAAGTTTGACCCTCCCGTACTCCTCGTCCATATTCTGATGGAAATAAGAGCTCGCTATCCGCGCCGAATGGACTATTATGGCCTCCAACAACATTAACCTTGAATTTTAAAAACATTTTTATGTTAGTATGTTCTGAGACAGTTTGCCAAGAACTCTGAGATAAAACACATGCCCACAAATTCAATTGGAGACAGATCATTAGCAGTTATACAATGCACAGACCGTTTAGTAGCATAAATACGCAGCTGAGATACTGTCCTCCCGTGGACAGTGTGTTTATGTGATCAATTTTGTTAGCCAGTCTAGAAACAAATAAAAAAAAAAAGGTGCAATGAGGTAGATGGAAATTAAACATTAAATGTAACAAAAGGTTAAGGGCTTTACCTACAGTATTTGGAAGAGGAATACTTTCCTCAGCAGATCATGATTATTTTTTAAAGCAGTCTCCGGAGACACTGCCAATCACTTCATCTGGTCTTACCTTCATAAGTCAATTGGAAAAACGTTTATGATAGCAGTGTAAACACATCTGGATTGACCTTCGTAGGGATCCTAGTTTAAAGGACAGTCGTTACAGTCGATAGGCCTTTGCTGCAATTCCCGTTGGGGTCCACCGCTCTGTCCACACTGCAGACCCCCGCTCCCTTCCCCAGACACCCTTCATTGGTGTCACTGTCCTCCGAGCTGCCTTTACTCCTCCCTTGCTGCTCACTTTGCCAGCTGTGCCGGCTGTAGATGTATCCGTTCACGGGCCCCGGGTTGCTGAGGCGGTTCCTCTTCATGCAGAGGATTTCCTTGAAGGCATACCTGAACTCGGGACTCCGACAGTAAATGAGCGGGTTGAAGGCAGAGTTTGCGTATCCTATCCAGTTCAGTATCCTGAAGGCGAGGTCGTTGTGCTGGTCCTTCCATATGGCCACCACCACATTGAGCAGAAAGAAGGGCAGCCAGCACAGAGTGAAGATCCCCATGATGATGCCCAGTGTCTTTAGGGCTTTGTGTTCTCGCAGACAGAACTTGGCCTTCTTCTGGCCACGCCCATTGTTGGCCTCCAGAGTTTTGAGGTTGCTATTGTCGCTGTTATGGAAACGTCCAACGCTTTGGTCAATCTTCTTGAGCTGGCGCTTCGCCTCCTGGAAAACACGGCTGTAGACAAAAACCATGATGACCAAAGGGATGTAGAAGGAAATGATGGAGGAGGTGATGGCGTAGGCCATGTTGGTGGAGAACTCACAGCAGTTACTGTCCTCTATGCACTTCTGAGCTTGGTTATCATCTGATATCCACCACTTCATGTGGATGGGCAGGAAAGATATCAAAGCGGCGATCACCCACACTAGCACAACCACAATGCGGGCTCTGCACTTGGTCAGCATGGACTGGTAGCGGAAGGGAGAAGTGATGGCCAAATAACGGTCTATAGCTATGACACACAGGGTCTCGATGCTTGCAGTCACACAGAGCACGTCGGTCGCAGTCCAGAACTCACACCAGAAACTACCAAAGTGCCAAGTCTTAAAGATGATGTAACAGGCACCAAAAGGAATCACTATGAGACCCATTACCAGGTCAGCACAGGCCAAGGATGTGATAAAACAGTTGGTGACATTTTGGAGACGCTGGAAGCGGGCGATCGCTGTAATGACCAAGATGTTTCCAAAGACGATGCACAAGACGAGTAAGGACATGATCATGCCCAGCAGGATCATTGTTGCCTCGCTGTAACTCTCCCTTTGCTTTGCCGGGTCTGGTGTGGTGACCATCTCTGTGCTCAGATTAAGGTACCCTGGGGGGGTTGCACTTCCCATCTGATGAGACCATATGTGGATAACACACACACACACACACACACACACACACACACACACACAGAGTCACAATTTACATCTATAAAAGTGGCCTGATAAGAACAGATGACAAAAGACTGATCAGAGAAATTATATGCATGTAAAACTAGCCCTAACAAATATGCACAATGTGTGTGTTGTTGGTTTTTTTCTCACAAAAAAGGAGAACAAAAATGACACCACAAAACAAACTCATTACATATCGCAGGCTTCAGCAAGAACAGCTTATGAAACATGTTAAACAAGCCAACCAAAAATAAAAGTACAAACCTCCACAGGTAGCTGTTTGCTTTCCTGCCTCCCATAAAAAGTAGAAATGTCACTGTTCAGGTACTTCCTGACAAGTATTCACTGTCACATGTCCTTCTGTCGGCTGACTGTTATTCGTAATCTCCGTGAGCCCCCTCACTCAGTCCCTCAGTAGAGCAGTGTTTCTTCTAATGTGTCTCCCGGGCTATTTGTCAGAGCCCTTATAGCATGCAGTGATGACATCATGGTCAGGGCTCAGCCAATCACACAGCCCGCCTGTGGAGGGTGCTGAGAGCTCCCAAGAGTTTGAACACATTGTCCCTGTAGCCTCTGCTGCAGGGCTGCAGGAGTCGAAGGCTGCAAACACAAGTAAAGGCTTTTTTGACTTTTGAACCTTGAATCTTTTGAAAATAAAAAAGATCTTAAATTAACTGTACGTACACACTTATTTAGAATGCATTTTGTCCAGAGTTGAGGTAAAACATTTAGTCCAGCAGTGCAGAATCTGCCCGTTAGTCTGGATCAAATTAAAAACAGGTGAAGCTTTCTTTGAATCCTTGCAAAGTGAAGAGAAAGTTAACCTAACCTTGGCATATGAGCGCGACCTGCTTCTCCTGCCATATTTTTTTACATACAAATATAGACTACAGCATTCACTAAGCAGTGAGACTTCCTGAGAGCCCTTGTAGATGTATGAAATCAAAAACATTTGTGTTTATGTAATGCTACAGTGATAAATACCTAAAGGTTACAGACTACAGAAATTTCCCTCTTATTTCTGTTACAGCCCAGAGAGTCTACCCTGCAGGACACAAACACACTCTCACGCTATCTCGCATCAAAACAGAAAAATGTTTCTTAGGATCCAGGACAAATTTGCATGTATGTAAAGCTTTGAAAGTCCATGCAAAGACTGTGAGACTGCTTATGTATGGGCCATTCAAATTCGAAGACAGTCGGTATTATCTATGTGCCTTTTTTATCTAACAGGAGGGAACTGATCGGGCACTTTCCTCCTCTTGTACTGAGTCAGCATGTTGGACTGACACTAAATAACTATCTCTATGAGCATGTATAGACTTTTGGCACAAGGTCTGTCTATTTGATGTGGGATCCCTGATAATCTTCAGACCATTTGAAGCACTGGAGAACAAAATAAAAATTAACCTGAGTTCTGACATCACAAATCTCTCCAACATCTGACAGGCCTGAGCTGTAGGGTGAGAGTTGTTTATTCTGTATTTACTGCATTTCCATCCTCGTCATGGGCTCCACTGTCTTTGCGTTTGCTCTGTTCAGGATTTAGACCCCCTCACCCTCACACTAGATTACTGCAGTAAAATGATCAATGCTCTTTCAGACATCCTTCATCAATAGATGAACACATTTTTTTAGGCATTTCTCGTTATATAATGATTTTAGTGTGAGTTCTCTCTGATAATAATCACGAGTCGAGGCAATTCAGTTGAAATACAGTCCTGTGGGAGGTTGCAGAGATTGTGAATAATATAACCATTATGATGGAGCATGGATCATAAACAGGCTTTTGAGTTAAGTAGGTGTGTTTAGTTCTCTGTGAGGGTTTGCAAGTGTGTGTGTGTGTGTGTGTGTGTGTGTGTGTGTGTGTGTGTGTGTGTGTGTGTGTGTGTGTGTGTGTGTGTGTGTGTGTCCAGCTCTGAAATTTTTTTTTAAAAATGAATGCTTCAATGATCGCAGACGCCACAGGCTCTGTGCTGCATCCACGTACTGTACGTCACAATGAGCTCTCTCACACAAGTCCAAATGACGCCTGCTAATGATGCAACAACACATCGGACCAGTAAATCCACATGTTCAGCTCAATACTCATCAGATCAGCATTCATGCAGATCTAAAAAAAGAATATTTTATGACCTGCTTTAGCTCAGATGCATGCATCGACTCCTGCTTTGACCCTTAAATTGCTCTGGGGTCTTATAGAATTTTAACTTGTGTTTCCCCCGTTTAGTCCATCGCAAAGTCTCACTAACTTCAGGAAACATTACCATCGAATGTGCTTTCGATATTCATGGCACCCATCAAAAGACATCTTCTCATTTTGGCGACCTTCTGACATTTTGTTCACTTACACACTTTGATGCATCTTGGCAGGTTTCCATGAACATGGATATTTATGATCTCAGATTTAATTCAAATGTACTGATGACCTGACCTTTCTTCTGGCACTACTGTTGGTCTGAAATTACCACTTGTGCCAAAGAAATCTCAAACTCTCATGCACACATTGTTCTGAAATTGAGAGAGCACATCTCCTCTCTTTCTAAAGGATAAATGTCAACGCCGCAGCTAAGATTAACTTGAAATTGGCTGAGTGCATTAAAGCTCCCAGTTGAATCATGTCTAGAGATTTCACTGTCTCCCACGGCCTTATCTCTTGCATTTCGTACAGGACAAGCCCCACATGTTTAGCCTCAATCCTGATAAAGCTCAAAGGGTGAAAAAGGCTCTGTAGGTTGTCCGCACCCTGCAGCACTTACAGTAACACTTACAGTATATTGTGTGGTGTAATGAACATTGCACCCTTCATTTGATTAGTTGTGCTTTAAAGACATTTTTCATGTGTCTGCTGATACTGAAAGGTGTTACTGATAACATTCATTCACGTGGCCTTCCATCGCCCCTCTTCCATTTCATTCCAGTCAAAGCACCACTGTTGTTTGAATCATCTGACACTAACAAGGAAGCGTTAACGTTGCTAACTTGAGCTAGCAAATGTTAATGTTACTAATGCGAGTGAGCTAATGTTAACATTGCTAGGTGACTTTTAGTACAGTATGCTGGCTGCATAGAACTGTGCGCAGAACTCAGCCATTTTTGTGTTTTTTTCCACAAACTGGCAACTAAGACTGTTTATTGCTAACAAAGCACGGATACCACGTGAAACCAACAGCGTTATGCTTTTGGCTCACAAACCTTGTTAGAAGCAGGTACCAACTGTGATAATTCTTACATGGAGATACAAGAATAAAAACATTGTCAAATTATTCATCACACAATCATGATAATGTTTTTATGGAAAACACCTTTTTTTTTAATGATTCGTCTACATAAAAACTTTATCATTATGACCTTTAAAAATAGATTCTATGAATGAAAAAAATACGTATGCCTTACCTGTATGATCACATGAGCATTTTATTTTCTCAAAGTGATAAACTACAGTATCTGGGAATGCTGGCTTTCAGCCCTGAACTCCTTCATATTGGCTACTTTGAATAAACCTCAGTGGACTACTGTACTTGTTGAACATCCCTGCTTTGCTCTATGTACCCTAAATATAATGTAAACGTAAATTCTGCTCAGTGCCCTGTTTCAGAAAGTGGGAGTCTGCCTGTTTTGATTAATCATGACTGGTTTCCTCAGTCTGTGACATCTGTCTTCCTGTATCCTGTCACTCGCAGCCAGAGCCAATTCACATTTAGATAAACCCTCTAACTGCCTTGTCCTGTCTCCTGTTAGATACAGTACACAGCTCTGCTTAATCAAACACTGTTACTGTACAATAAATCTTTCTCCCCTCCGCATCGTATCTTCTTGGATTCCCACTTCATAGAAAGTTGTGATGTTGACCTGATGACCCAAACTGCACCTCCCACCTCCCAACACTGTATTTTTCCTGTAAGCTCCAAGGAACAATACCTGGAGACATTGTTCCTCCAGGGAGAGCTTTCAGGAGCATGAGAGGAAATGAGAGAAACTAAACACTCTCTTAATTGTTCTCTTAAATGTCAAAATACTGTATTAATGCTACAGATAGGTATGTAAAAACAACAAGTTGTAGTTTTATGGCGAAAAATATGCTAGACCTATGGGCCTGGCAGATTTTGCCTTGCAAAGCAGCTGGATAGCAAGATCAAAAGAATCCATCTTGCCAGGCTTCAAGCTTTGCGACTGTGACAGAGCTATTGACAGTGGTTTAGGTGTGACGACGATTGAGAGAAGGAACTTTTTGTTTGAAAACAGCAATGGATTCACCTCAGTGGGTTAGCATAGCTGCTATAGCATCAGTTATATCAGAACTGAAGAGTTTAATCAATTGAAAGACGAACATACTGTCGCCCTTCCTTTTTGCTCTCCTGTCGTTTCCTTTTTTTCTTTCCTTTTTTGGAAACCTGACTTTCTTTTAGGGAGCATGACCACATCTAGATGGACAAATAGCTCTACAGCTAAAGGGAAAAATATGTACTATTGATTTTGGGTTGAACTGTCCCTTTTAGTGCACTAGATTTCCACTAGATTTGAAAAAATACTAAAGCTTTACTGAAAAATTCTAATTTTGCATTCATAAGACGTTTTACATACAGACAAAATGAAAACATCAAAAAATGCATTTCTAATTGAATGTGATGCTGCGTATTCTTCTGCTACTGACTGTCCAGCCATGTCTAATCCACTCAATCTCTGGTTCAAGGAATTATAGTCCAGGCCTCTCATTTGTTATTTAACTCATTGGAACAAAGACATTCCCCCTGGGATTAATTCAGACCTTGAACCGCTAATTGGTTCTTTGGTAAAGGCCCCTAGGGGACTGTGGGTGAAGTCCACCCATAAACAAATGGGTGTATGACCATTAAAGACCAAAAATCCTTCACTGTTTGCACTGCCATGAAGCTACAGAGGCAGAGTGTGTTCTTGTTGCAAGCGGAAAGCATCCAAGTTGGTATTATTCATGTGTGATTCAGATGAACAGAAACAGTAGGACAAAACTGTATGTACATTTCAGACAGATCAGACCGGAGTACAGTCATTGTTCATTCACTTTGCTCCTGATAAAGTTCAGACGGAGGAAGAGGTCGTAAAAACAATTTACTGAACTATTCAACAACGTTGTGGCTCCAGACAGAGCTCAACATATACAAAAGATAAATAAAAATGTTGTATGGGGTCTGACCAATGTAACACATGCAGTATTTTACACAGGATGCTGACACATTTTACAGCATCGCACTGTTTTCATTTCTGAATGTGTAAGCCTGAGTTTGTTTCACCCAAACTCTTCACCTCTACTCTTATATTTCCAAGTAGGAATTCCCTGACATTTCTCCACCACAAATCAACAAACATTTCCCTGCATGGTATTTATGGTTATGAAAATAATGTCTACCCCACTGCACAGTAAACCCATCTGCAGTCAATGAGAGAGGGCAGAACGGCTACCCAAAGCTTTTCTTCGCTTGGCAGAAAAATTGCCACTCTCATGGGAGTCACTCTGTTTGTCTGTCTTATTGATCGTGACACACACAAAGAGAAACACTCACAGAGGGGATTAGATTTATTATTATACATGTTTGAGAAGGTCAGAGGTTGAATGCTGGGACTGACCCAATGACCTATTATGCTAACCAACATTTCCTGTTGGACGTTTTCTGCCCAAACTCTGAGACTAAATGCAGGATTTATAGTGTGAATTACGCAGTCAAGGCCTGGGCTAATTATTGCCTTTGTTTAACCCTATGGGAAGAAAAGTAATGCATTACTGTCCTTGTGAGGATTTAATTGGTCTGCACTAATTTGTACCATTCAGCAGAAAAGTCCCTGTAGAGCTCCGGTGGACACAGAGAGGAATTATAATCCATCTTTGCTTAAAAAAACTCCAGTGATTCAGACCTGTACTACTTTAAACACACAGTATGTAAGTTCTGCTGCTGAGTCTGTCAATCAAAACAAAACAAAAGACGCAAGTACCGTGGGATCATGGGAGTTGCTGTCGTTAGTGCAAACAAACCACGATTGCCAATGATCTACCTACATGACTAAGGCAGAAATGTTAACGGACGTGGTAATGTTTTGAGGTTTTATTCGAGTTACTGTATGTTTTGTCACGTTCGCCTTAGGGTTGCAGTGGTCAGGACATTTTCCCACTGGCTAGTAAGTTAACACCGGTGTTACCGAGTACACCGGGCTCTTTAAAAGAAAAGATGCTCTCTATCTGTGGAGCACTGTTCATTTACCTCTAATGCAAACTGAAATTTTTCTTCTGCTGCAGCCTCAAATTATAAGCATTTACCTCATGAAACATGACTTGACTTTTATTTTGAAGTAGGCTAGTCACAGGAAATGCAATATTTTCAGTGAGCTTAGCATTTATCACTATTGTCTGTCACTAAAAAATGCAGCTATATAGCAAAACAACTGTATTTTTGGCATTTGCTTGACAGGCAGTCAGTTTGAAATATGTCGAGACTTTTTTTTCGGTCTGCAGGAGCAAAGGAACAAGAAGGAGCTGTTTGATGAAGAGCTGCAGGTGACAGGCTGCACACCTCCAACTTCTCAGTGAAGTAACCAACTACTTTTCAGGTTCCTTGTTTGCCAAATAGATGCTTTTGCTTTTCACTTTCACAACAAAACCTCAACATATCATCTTGTTGGTCAACTCTCCTTACTCTTGTTTCGTCATAAGATAAATGTAACTCCTGCTACTCTGTGCTACTAATCCATAAATGCCCAAACTCTGTGCAACACTGGTAACAACGATTATCGTGGTACACCTATCCTGTTGACAGGTGATCGAATGAATTACACCGTTACCTTGTGCATAATGGCTGATTTCTCTGGGTTTGAACTAGGGGTGTCACAAAAAATATTTTTTGCTTTTGTCAAAATTCCTATATACAGTATGTCGTGATAGTATAGTGAACTCTTTTGACCTCGATAATCGTCCAGTGAAAATCTGATATTGCGACAGCCCTAGTTTAAACATTGTTGCAAATATGTTGAATAGTGTAATATATGCAACAAAGGTCTCGTCATTAATAGTCATTTACCGCAGAAACGTTACATATGACATATGACATATTTAATACAAATAAAGAGAAAAAAATCCTTTCTCTAATAGTTCAAGAAATTTCTACAGCATCCACTTACACTCTTGTGGTCTTACATTCCCTGATCATTATGTTATCATATGTTCTCATTCACTGTTAATGGATATAGGCAGTGGTGAATGTCAGGTGATAGTGGTACAGTAAATAGAGATATAAATAAATGAACAGCCACCATTTTGTCCTGCAAACAGACTGAATGAAAGTGATGGATGAGCAGCCAGACCCAGAGCTGCCAAAGATATTAAACATCCGCATAAATTTTTGGACACCATTTAGTATTAATGGAATGGAAATTAGGATGCAAGCCATTTTATCCTCCTGACCATGTGGTATTATCCTTAATCCAGTTGAAAAGCGATTTATAACTTTTGACCTTTTGTAACCCACAACTTATAACTTTTTAAACACAGTGTTGGCTGCACTAAATTAAGAACTTTCATATCTACAAGACTGTATTATTTTCCTAACTGAGGCACCTGGGAATAGAGTAGCTGACCCATTGAATTACAGTCCTTTGTTCTCCCCACTTCCACAATGATTTAGGTGAGAATGAACAGGGCAGAGGCTAATTTCTTTCTCTTTACCACTTAAGGAAGCAACTCCTGTCCTGTCTCTGTCCCCTTCAAAGCTCTGTGACAGCGAGTAATTGCTGCAAAAAGTCAACATTTGACCGGTTCCACGCCAAGTGAGAGAGACATTCGAAACCAGCGACCATCTCTGGTTTTGTTAGTTGCCATAACTTTGGCAGACAACCAACTTGTATAAATAGCTGCAGACTTGAATGGTTTCTGTCCACTGAAGCCATGACATGGAATGAGACATCTTCACAAGAAGCGTTTACTGTGAAAGCAAAACGCACAGAGCATACCAGTCGTGATGGGATCTTTATGTTTCAAAGACAGCACTTAGGAGGAGGGTCTCGCCTACCATTCCTTTGTCGGTGTGTAAGCTGATAACATTTACTCACTCATTTATCACTTATTAATCACTCTGTAAGAATGTACCACCCTTCCACATATACTGTCCATGTAGATGTTAGACTGGTAGCGATTAACAAAGATACCTTTCAGTGCTAGTCTTATATTTACAGCCTTGAATTAGAGGAACAGAACTGACCACATAATCAACCCCAGAAGATAGCAAGAAATTAAAAAGCCACATTTAAATTAACTGTGAACGATTTCATAATATCTCTGTACATGACCCTGAATTACCCTCTGATGCTACTTTTGCTATATGAGTGTGTGTGTGTGTGTGTGTGTGTGTGTGTGTGTGTCTGCAGCTGCAAACATTAAACTGTATTGGTCTTTTGAATTGTAACCCTAACAAGTTCTGCTGGCAATGTAAACACTTCCAATGTGCATACACAGATCTACAGTGATATTTACAAGTTAACTGAGGTTATATGAACATTAATTCTTTTATTTTTTGCTTTTTTTCTTAGTCAGCAAGAATTATAGATGGCCCTGTATTTCCTGCAGCTCGTGTTGTTTCAGGCAAACAAGATTCATTTAGATATGGGCCTGCCCTATCTAAATGAATGGGAAGAGAACAAAATATTCACTTTCAGCGGTCACCTGGACAGAAAAAATATTGCACATATAGAATCACCAGTCAAATCGGATGGAAACAGCTTAAAAAGTTCAGTGACTTTGCCCAAAAATAAGGTTTAAAAAGTTATACTTCTGCTACACATGTGCAGGTTTCACAGCGCCTATTTTTTTTACCTGCCGCGATGTGACGCTGTCAGCTCGTCCCACAGAGTTTAATGTCTAATGTTTGGATAACCTCACCTTGCTTGGTGATCCTGCGCATTAGTGTGATATCCTCCTCTGTCATGCTTATTAGGATTTTACTTATTACCTTTTAAGCCCTTCATGGCCTGGTCCCAGAGTTTATATCAGAGCTGCTATTCCCTGACTACCAGTGCGCAGCATAAGATCCTCAGGCAGGAACCTGTTGACTGTTGCCAGCTCACGACTTTAAATAAGAGGAGACCAATTGTTGGCTGCTACTCGGCAGTGTCCTCTTTAAATCACTTCAATCAAGACTTGTTTTTATCGAAAGGCCTTCCTATAATGTTTTTTCTTTTAATTATTATTATTTAAATTATTATTACTATTAGAAGTCATAGTGCAGCTGCACCAAATCGGTTGAAACTGCCGTGAATCTCAACGTTGAGCTCACGTTGGTGCAACAAAGTAATAATCTTTCCTGGTTCGGCTCCTACGATTGACTTTTGGGGGAAAGTGGTGTGATATGTGTCCTACAACTGTCATGGCGCTCTGGCGTCATGGACTTCTCTATTCACAATGCCTTAAGTGGTCTGTCTCTTTCTTACAATGTCCCTGAAGCAGCATCCTAACTTGGAACGTGGAACTTCACCCTAAATCAAGACATTAAAAGACGGTCTTTTCCAAAAGTCCAGGCCAGCTATAAAACCCAGAATGATTTATTTTTACTCTGTTACACTGTCAGTTTTTATTTCTTTCTTTTATAGGCTGCATTTTATTACACTGTTCTACTTTTCTTGATATAGTTACAGTTAAGTGGAGGCACCTACTGTATTTGCTCTAAAACAATGACCAGATAGACTGAAAGTTAAAATTAGAATTAAATTGTTGAATTTAGAGAACTAGCTGCTAATCCATCTCACTGTGAGATTTGTTGGATGCTCTCAAAATTTTGTTTGCTTTTGCTGATTTTCTACAATCTTACACTACCAACCGCAGCTTTGAGTCACCATCTCATATTCAAGTTTTTATATAAATCATGATCTTTATATAATGCATGTTCCTTAACTTGTACTTGTTGCTTTTGCATCCGAAACAAAATCTACAACATGGACTGTTGGAAGTTCTGTTGGTTATATGGAAAAGCAAATGCAGTGCATCATATTTGCATTTATCTTTTCAGAAGGCTTCAAATGTAATTTCTTTGCAATGAGTGTAGCCTATATGACTCTCCAGTTCAGGCCAGTGAAGCATGAAATTGCAGACACTGCTGGCAGTCCACTTATTTCTTTTGGATGAAGAGTAATGCATCAAAAAAAGCATGAAATTCGTGACAAATGTGAAATTAATAGATTGAATCAAGACATTAACTAAAACATAACATAAACAAGTAGCTTGTAAGATTACTTCTTATGAGCTTCATTTTTTTGCATTTTTAGCATACAAACCATTGATTAGATAAATAAATAAAGTTTTTTATGTTGTTTTTGTTTTTTAAGTCTCTGATAACTGATATTTTCCATAAATGGTCTGAATAAACTCAGTTGTTTTCTTACTTGGAAAGCCATACGTAAACAATATAACTATTATCTGATCAGTGATTATTTTCAGATACATCAACAGTTTATTCACTTCTACTTTGTGTGCATTTATTAGATAAAGAGTTCGAAAAACAGCTGTCTTGGATCAGCCATATTGCGACGTATTCTCCACATTCAAGAACATCCATCAAATCCAAATCTGACTTACTAATCAGATTTAAGCAGCTGCACTAAATAACTTGTGTTTTTATGATGGTAAGTTAATTGTTTTTTCTCAGACACTGACATAGCAAGTGCCATTGTTGGGTAATATATCAAACAATAGCATATTAACTGCACTCTATGAAAATAAGCATGATAATCAGAAGAACCTACAATCCAAATAAGGAAGAAAGAACATCTGTAAGGATTACTTTTTCTTCTCGGCTGCTTTTATCTTAGATTCGTGATTTTGTGGCTAAAACAATTTGATGGCAGAGATTAGCTCTGTAACAAGAGATGTTACTCCCTTGTTGTATTTAACTGTTACAGCACCACTGGCCAGTTTGGGAATGTATTTTTTTTATCAAACAGCACACTATGAGAGATAGATATCAGAGATAGGACACATGGGAAATCAAATTCCTGTGGGGACGGATACAAATGTGCATCACAAACTTTGATGTTTTATACTTATTTCCTTTTTTAAGTTCAGCGTATTTCTTTCACTCTGTCGAAGAACTAGTCTGAACTTTCATCTTAAGGATAACAGAAAAAACTTGATTCGTACCCAGAGGAATATTACCATATAAAGTCCTCTGAGGTCGCCTCGTCTGATCGGTTGCCATTACTGACAATTTTGGACATGGAGGACTGTTTTCAGTCTGTCTTTATACAATGAGCTGCTGCTGCCAGTGAGTCACGCTCTTGTCTAGCATTCAGATGAAAATAAACAACCAGGTCCTGTCCCCTATGAAATATAAATATACACAATAGCTGCTTGAATTGAAAAACATAAATTTAGTTGTTTTTCTGCAGGTTACAAAGTTTGAGTCATCCAAAACCTAAAGGTATAATACATCAGTGCAGATTAAAGTCCAACAGCTTCCAGTTTGACTCGAGGGGACTTCCTGAGGATGATGGAAGAAACCAGGAAGATATTTAAGGGGGTAAAGGAATGTGACCAATGTGTAATTCACTGCTCAATCTAAGCCATGTTGACAATGATGAATGCATGAGTGATTTTATTGGCAGTTATACTACATTTACTTCATGTTGATGTTTTATTTCTACTGACTGTGGACATGGTCACAGGGTCAGCATGCTGTTTGCTGTGTGGAGCGGCTGACAGGGGTTAACACTGGCAACAAAGTGTGAAAAGGTTTTTCCATTCATGGTCTCGAGACTGGTTCAAATCCAATCTGAATAAAGCCGGATTAATCATCCTGTGATATCATTTAGGAGAGATGGTGTCTCTGACAGCATAACGATTGTAAAACTAACCGAGTGACCAGAATATTTGATTATTTTCAAACGTGCATTCTAGTGTTGGGGTGCAAGACAAAATTGCTGTCGTCACAAACCATCTGCTGTCTCTGTTTGTGTTTATCCTGCAGATGTGAGCGATAATGAATTAATATTGTTTCTGCAGCGTTGATTATTTGTGCTTTGCTGACTACCAACTAGGCACTCAACCACACCAGCAGGTCAACAGCGACTGCGTTCACGCTCAAAGCCGCCATGAGAGAGGGTCAGAATCGACTGAGCGGTAAACATGCATTAGAAAATGCCCTGACCCTGAATTCGCAGGTCAACAACCTCACACTGCCTTTAAGCCTGCGGTGGAGTGGCCGATGAAAGCCGCCTCACTTCGCTGACCCTGTCTGTGTGACGTAATGGAAATAAATGTATCTTAGCCGTTCTCCCACTGATGAACCTCTGTAATCTTGGCATGAGAAGGATGGGACGAGCCTGCGGGATGAGGCTAATTAGAGGTCATTATCACACTAATGACTTTGTGGCACAATAAAACAGCCTCGCAACTGTGCAAAAATCACAGGTTACACTAGACGGCACTTGTGTCCTTTGATTTTCTTTCTTTTTTTTTAACACAGCCCAGTGCAGTCTCTCATTCTGGTAAATTTATGTTAATATCTCCAGGACACAGCTCTTTCATTTCCTCGTCAGGCTCAATCCCTGTGCTAAGCACGGGAACATCATGTTGTCGTCCTCATCAGAGATACCATCAATTAATCTCTGACCCTTTTCTGCAAATCTGACAGCAGACAAATACACAGATGAAGAGAAGGCGAAGCATTTATTTGGTTATATTTGAGACAATAAGACAGTCTGGGTCACAATAGAAGAGTAAATGAGAGGAACATTGCTTAAAAAATGTTTGCCTCACAGCCAGCCGCCATATTAGCTCTGAAGGTCCCCAGACAGACTAAAAAGATTAATATGTGTGTAGGTACTGTATAGCCACAGATGGGGAAATATTCTTTTTAGACCACTTTTTCAATGAGCTTTTATTCCATGCATATGGTTGAAGTGATGATTGACGTAAACATGCTGAACCGAAGAGAAGGACATTGACCCTTCCTAGCCGTCTGCGACACAACGTGTGACATAATGGAGAAAAGCAACTACTGAGATACAACTTTTGAGCACGCGAGAAAAAGAAAAGCTACCTCGTTACTATCTCATTTTGACAAAACAACAAAACATAATCATACAAAATTGTCAACTGACTTGGCTTAATAAGGTGCTACTTCCACTGCCTCCCGTGTGATCTGTCTGGGGTTGGTCCAGCTGTATTTAGAGTGGTAATGTTACCAAAAGGGTACATAAACTCAGCACAGCTTAAAGATTATAAATATTGAGTTTTGTGAAACAAATGGTTCTTGTATAAGAGTGTTGGGGGTAACATGTTACAAAAGCAAAGCATTACAGTAATACATTACTTTTAGTGGTAATGGAGTAATATAACACAATAATATTTCAGTAGTTATATATTACTACAGTTATGTCACGTAACGTGTTACAATCCAAGTTACCGACCGAAGTGAAGCATTTATTCTTGTTTTTTTAAGAATCCATCCGCACCAACATGACCACATTAATAAAGGCGTGCGTTTAATATAGCTGAGCCTGTAAGTTCTCAGTTCAGTCTCTGTGTGACTGAAATGAGCCGTATTTCGCAGCCTCATGATGAAGCCTAATCCTCCGAGCGCACTTTAATTCACATTCTTGAATCACACGTGCATTCCTTGTTCTGTGGACCAAAATTAAAAGGCATAGAAAAATAGTTTTGTCTTGTCATGTCATTACAGGCTACATTATAAAAGGTATCGGTGTATTGTGTTTCATATGACTAAACCTACAATAAAAATATTTATTCCTATCTCATAATAAATCAGACTTTGATCCTTTGTCTGCCTGCTCATCCCTGTGTCCGAGGCAATTTGTTTATTTGAAAAGAGCCCTGCTATTTAACTGTTCTATATAGATTATTAGGTTTTGGTTTTTTTTAAAGTGACTCAAAAGTTAAGTATTAAGTGTAATAAGTAATTTATTGTTCTAACTGTAATATTGTAATGTTGTAATGAAGGTAACTAGTAATATGTAATATATTGCATTTTTAAAGTAACTTGCCCAACACTGATTAGCAAGAATAGGATCCCAGTTTGCCCATCCTCATGACTTACAAGTGGTTTGAATGGTAAATTGACTGTATTTATATCAAGGCAATGTGCTTTACAACACAAGTCAGCATTCATCCAATCGCCCATACTGGTGTCAGAGGCTATGGTGTAAGGCGTCACCTGCTCATTCAGAGCGATAAACGCACTCAAACACTGATGGAGGAGCCACTCAGAGCAAATTGATTTTCGTGATGACGAACGTGACACATGAAGGGGAAGAAAAGGAAGGCAATCTTGTCCCCTGGTAAAGGAAAAGGAGTGAAACGCCTATTGTGAGCAGGTTTGCCTGCGTTTTAAAAACCTGCATATACACACTGATTTAGTGCTTTCGGCTAAAAGAGATGCGAAGAGTTAGCATGCTAACATTAGGTAATTAGTACTAAACTAAAAGTACAGCTGAGGCTCATGGCTGATGTCATTAGCTTTGCAGTTATTTGTATTTCAGCATCATAAACCAAATTTTAAAGGAAACTGAAATGTTGATCTGATAATGGTGCTCGAGGTCTGATCTGTATAAAATCTCACAGCTACACATCCAACTGTTGAGATACTTGAGTTTGGAGCAAAGTGGTGCCCTTACAGATGGACGCTGCCACACCGCTCCCCTGGTTTACTGATCTAACACAATGTAATCAAAGTAAAAGGTAGAGCCATAAAAGGGCAGAGGACCATGATGTGTATGAGCGTGTGTGTGATCACCCTTGTGAACAATGTGTGTTGAGTTGCTGGGGTAAAAACATGTAGGCCCTTGTACAAGTTTAATGCTGTGACATTTGATATCTCTCTCACTCATATATTTAAGGTTGTATGTACTGTGTTAAAGCATGTGATATAACACTCCCTTTTTTGGTGCACGATTGTAAAAACTGTGCGATAAAGAAACACTCTTTTTCACTGAAAGCACACTCCGGAAATGTTGATTACTAACTTTAGACTGCTAAACTGTGTGACTGGGAGGTGTTCTTTATTTTTTCTGCCTCACCCTCACTTCTAGTTCCTCTTTTCTGCTGCCAGGAGACACACAGTTCAGCACTTATCAGATACCACCCAGAGGAAAAGGCAAATTGAGGTTGCATAACCATTTTCGCAGGGCCGTGGTTAGTAGGGGTGCTGTGGATGCTGTCGTATCCGCTGCTGGAAATATGTGAAGCTGCAGACATGCACAGCACTCTGCCAGATACTGAAATTAAACATATTAAAACATTTTAAATACTTCGCCTCCTTTTATTATTTACCTGAGAATTGAATGCTTGAAGAATTTTTTAAGACATTATTATCAATATTGAATAATTAGTAAAATAATGCCAAGCATCATGGTCAACGGACATTAGTGTAATATAATTGGAGCACCCAGCTCAAGATGACAGCTTGGTTTATTATATCACACTGATACTCTTAATGTAAATAATGTATTTGGTTATGCTGTTGTGTGCTGTGCAAATTGGACTTTTGAATTTGCCTCGAAGACCCAGACAGCCGCCACCGGCTAAATATAATTTAGATATTGCTCTAAAATGTTTGATAGCTTTTAACCACTATTTATATCTGTATGAACTTAAGTAAAGCAGAGTTTCTCAGTTGTTCAGTGATATCACAAATGTCTCTTTCATTTAGGTAAGCCATCACATAGCTTCTTCCTCTGGGCAAACGGGCAGTGTTTGTAGTTTGTAACAACTTTTGTTGTTCATATTCAATGGATACACTATCTCTCTGAAAAAGTCACTTTTGCGTCATTGTCCTCTGTTATGAATTAATGAACTTTATATTTATTCTCTGAAAGTTTTTGGATGCATCTACATGGTCAGTAAAAGAAATACAGGATTGCACCTCTATTTCACTGGAAGACACCTCGGTTAGTGTCACAATAAATAGGTATAACTTGCTTAGCAAAGGTCAGATGTAGACAGGAAATTCATATGGAAGTCTGATTCTGATAAACAAATTTCTAAATTCAGGAAACTTAACTTCCTGAGGTTCACAGTAAGTAAAAAAAAAACTACAACTACAACACCACCACCACAAGTGTTTTTTTAAAAAGTTCTGATAAATCTCTGACAAAGCAAATGTAAAATTGGAAATTTAAATGAGCCAGACTGAAACTTAAAGTTCTCCTGAATCAAATGATGTATGGCACTTGATGCTGGCTGCTGGAAGAGGGTAGAAACAACTAAATAAATAGAGGAGAGTTGGGTACCTGAAGATTGTTCTAGGTCTTTGAGGGTTAAAATATCATATTTTGAGATGAACTTGTCTGCTGTGCACGGTGGGACCTGGCTGTATCTAACACTGACATACATTTTCCTCTTGACAATGATGTGTATGTATGAATGTATGTATGTCTGTGTGTCTGTGTGTGTGCATGCTTGATGTCAACATCCTGACACAGACCCAGATCTTTAAATAATCCTAAAATACTTTTAACTAAAATAAAATAAACCTTAAATAATTTGTGCTGTTAAAATATTGTGCATATTTAGATATGTGTACTGTACTTAAACTATGCCTCGGCTATTCTCGGCTATACGTTCTTGCCGATGTTACATAACAATGTGACCATATGGATGGAATTTTCACATAAAACATTCACTCACACTCATTAAATACAAATCAATGACTGTGTATGCGGTATACCCTCCCATCCCCACCACACCGAGCATGTACACATGGCTTCTTCCCACGGCTCTGCACTACGGAGACATGAATGAGGTCAGTGACTTGCCGCTATAGCTCGGCATGTGTCAGTCACCCGTGTTTTGTTAAACATTGTATAGATCCAAGTCTTTCATGTAACGATGAATGATAACAGACAGGTCAATGCATCACAAGTCTTACAGACAAATTGGGAATGTTCACTATGTTGAGCGTACTTGGCATTTCCCATCAAAGTGAGAACACCACATGTACTGTATATTTAGGGAAGTTTGAGTGTTTGATGTGTGACATACTGGACTCTCAGCTCTTCACCCAAAATAAACAACACTTGTTGTCAGTTCACTGGCAGGTTGCTGTCTGGTAAAGAACAAAAAAAAAAAGGCATACCACAGTGACACGCTGACCCCACGACAAAGAAATGTCTCGAATTTTCTTAAAACTTCAATCGAATTTCCGAGAGATTTTTTTGGCAATTAAATGAAGTCCAATGATCTCAATTATTGTATTAACAGAGCACCAAAGATTTGTATGAACTATTTCACATTCTCTGCTTGTCTGGGCAGCGGGAGATGCATTTCACGTAACGTCCCTCGATGTGAAATTACCTTTCTTACTGCGTTGTCACAGATCCCGATATCCACGATTTCTTTTACCTAATCACCGATGTTTATCAAGCTGATTCCCTTCTTGCACATCAACATGTTACTCAACATAATCTTATTGAATGTGCCATACATTGCAGTAACACCACCAACTCTCCATGTCAGTCTTCCCTGACATTTAATTGATCACATGAAGATTTCCTCTCTCGTCACTTCTACGGTCAAAGCCAAGGGTCAAAGAGAGCTGTTTCCGCATAGCTGATGAAGATTTAATGTGTTTCTCAAGGACACTTAAACTGAATGAAGTTTATGCACAAGGACGCATCGGTCTTCTCCCCTATAACATCTTCGTCTTCTTTTCCTTTTTTTTTAAAATCATACTTACATTTTATCAATCAAATTGCCATAAGTAATGTACTGCGTCTAACATGAGGACAGAGTTCTGAAAGGATTAATAAGAAGATGAGCGATGAGTGCCCAAGAACACACATTGTTCTCGTTGTTAACTATATAGAGGGCCATGAATGTGGATAACGTCTAATATAATAAGACAACTGTCTGCAGCCATGCTGGCAGCTCTTTGAGGCAGTGAGGCGGTGCCTTGGCATCAGCAGGCTAACATGCTCACAATGACACTGCTAACATGCTGGTGTTTTGCCGCTAGTTTACATGTTTGTTTATAAGCATGCCAACAATTTCTTATCAGCACTTAATACGAAATATTGCTGAGGCGGATGGGAATATCATTAGTTTCGCAAGTCATAAACCAAAGTATTGGAAAACGAAGCAAAGACATGGACTGATCGACAGGCTGACATTGCTATTGTAAGACAAAAATAACATGTAACAATGTCATTAGCATGTTTTTTACATTATTTTTGTGTCTCCAGTTATGCATTTTCCAACCCAAACAATTTTCATATCAATAAAAAGAAGAATAAACAGATAAATACAGTATCCAAATCATGATCTCTTCCTCAACCTAATCAAGTAGTTTTGATGCCTAAATTGAACCGAACTACCATCGTTAAATGTTAATCACATGTTTATTATTGTTACCATGGCGACAACAGTTACCTGACTTTGTCCTTTCCAGCATGACCAAATATACTAACATATTCAGGGGGGAAAATCCTGGGTAAGTATTGATTTTTGGAACAACAGGCCTTCGAGGTGGGTTTTTGTTTTTGGGATAACAGGCTCCAGAACAATTTGCAGTCCCCTGTTATACAGGGCCAACTGAAAAAAGCTAGGAAAACGTGTGTCTGAGTGCACATCATAAGTTTTCATAACCCAGTGCGGTCTCAGACATCTTTTGAGATACTTTTCCACCGGTTGCATGTATCATAAACTTTGCATTCTTGAATTTGAAAATCACACCAACAGCACTGAAATCTGACAATGTTACTCCTGTCAAAACCTCTTCCTGAGCGTCTTCCTGTTTCAAAGGCAGACCATAACAGCATCTGTATGTATACTGACACCGTTTGTATATTTTGATTCCTGTTTGTAAGCTTCTCATTTCCTTATTTTTGCACTATTGCTGCCACAATTTTGCACGACTAATCATACTCTGGTCTGCTAGCCAGGCACACAAATGTTCTCTGATCCAAAAAAGCAGAACTGAAAATCCAGGAAAAAACGTGTGTTGCTAGAGTATGCATGCAAGTACTGTATGGGTGCATGTGAAAAACAGAGAGACAGTTGGAGAGAGAATGATAAACAAAAAACGTATGGAAACCACGTCAGGTTTCACCACTCAGAGGCCCCAACCCATAAAAGTAATTGTTCCTGTACTCCTTGGGGAAGGGTAAGAACTTGCTGTTCATACAGCGATGGCTTGCTGTACACTGATACAACTTCAATCTGTATTTCACCCTCTTTTTGTGTTCCTCTGTACCATTGTAGCTTCTGGTTTGTACACTGACCAAAGCACTGATTGTTCTCCTTGTTTGGAGAGAGCTAGGGTGCAGTCGGAGCCACGCATTAAACTTTGACTGTAGCCAACAGCCTGGGTAATTGGAAACCTCATTTACCAGAATGGTGACATACAACTCTGACGTGCCTCGGAAATATTCACACATGGGCACGCATCTGCCAAGACACACACACAGTTGTAAATCCACCCACAAGGATCACAGTCACTGCTGATGTTTGGTCTGGTGGGGAGAATGGCTGTATAGAAGTGCACTGACCAAGATCCAGGTTTTAAAATATAACTTCTTGTTAGTCAGTTAGTCATGCCTATTCTTTGCACATATAGTATGTAATTACAGTTGTGCTAATGCATGCTCCTCTATCAGTGAGTAAGCAAGCAAGAAAACGTTTATGTTGCATTTTGTCCTTCCATACTGAAATGTAATATATGTACTTAGACAGAATTCCCATATATGAATTATATGTACATACATGTACAAACCATAAATGAAACCTATTAGAACTGGAAAATTATATATTGTCATATATTGACATATAGGTCCAGCTCATACAAACATGTGTTATGTAAGTAAATTACATATCTTTGCATATATGTCACATATATATGCATTCACATATATAATACATATGTTATATGTAAATGTGTAATATACAGACTATACACAGATGCATTTAATATTATGTACATACATAGGAAAAATTCATGATATATTTTCTTTTAATATATTTACACAAACTTGACCATAATATACTATAACATAAACTATTTACACATATATTCACATGAATGGCCGCAGTACATAATTCCGTATAAATAAAAATACATTTCAGAAATGTACATTTCAGAAATTTTACTATGGGTATTTCATGTATGTTATAACCTATATCATTCATATATGTGTGTGTAATAACAGAGCAGGTCCCGATCTCCCTTGGGCCCCAAGCAAAATTATGATAAGGGTCCCTCCTGCCTCACCTGTGAGCCATGAAAACCTTTGCCATTGCTGCCAACAATCCTCCCTCCTTTAAAACAGTTGGAGTAAAAGTTACTAGACCTGTAGAGAAAAGAATGAGGTATGAAAAAGCAATATTTATTGAAGAGAATATTTTCTATAGGATCTTAAGATCAACTTGTGTTAGCATTTACACAGCATTTAGAAAATAATAAATGTAAAAAAAATAATAATAATAAAAGTGAGCTTTGGCTCTGATGCCTGTCAATTCAAAATCAACAATCAGCTCCTTGGTTTTGCTGATGTTAAGCAGTAACACCGCTCTGCAAGATTATTGATTTCCACCCGATATGAACTCTCATCGTTGTTTAAAGTACGGCTGATGATGGTGGTGTTGTCCGCATACTTCACAAGCGAGTTCTCCTGACGTCTGGAGTGCAGTCATGGGTGTACAGTGTAAACAGGAGGGGGCTGAGCACACAGCCCTGGGGAGCTCCTGTGTTGAGGAGGTGTGGCTGCCAATCCGAACTCTCTGGGATCTGCTTGTTAGGAAGTCCAACATCCAGTTGCAGAGTGTACTTGTAGTGTCGTAGTGAAGTCTCACAGCTGAGTCTGTTGAGGAGATCAAGGCAAGCATATTTACGCTTTAGGCTATGGCTTCGGCTTTATGTCTCAAAATAGTCAAATAAAACCTTTACAGCCTGGGGATTTTCAGCATCAGTAAGGCCACGAGTCAGTCTGGACTGTCTGGAAGAAACTGAGAAAGTCTGTCACAGTTAGTTCGTTAAGAAATAATTTACTGTAGCCAGTGCTGGAATGTAACAGGCTTTCAGATTACAATTTTCCATCCTTTTTATTGGTTCAGAAAGAGATGTGCTGCCCAGCCCAGCTAACTATAGTAAGACAGGCAGACTACAGAGAGATGCACTGGCACTGCAATCTAGCACACATGAACGTAATCTTAATGCTAACTGCTGATATCTACCTAATGTTTTATTTTTCACAATTATTGTTTATATCAGTCTAAATATATGTGTACACCTTCTTTTGAAAAACACACTCAGTATGCAATGTGTTACAAACACTTTGATGAAGTAAGCTATTCTCCACAACCCCTCTCTGAATAACTACTGATCACGAGGGAAGCTGTAGATTAAATGCTCATTTTAGCTCATCCTGCTGACCTCAGAGAAAAAAGTTAATTTACACAAAGAGAAATCCCTCTGCAGTCTCTTCAGACGAGGCCAAACAAAGTGAGCTTCAACTAATTACAAGCAACCCTGTGGTGACCTTCGCTATGCTGTTCGGTCCCTCTGACCTTCTTCTGCACAGGTTCAGATTGGCCAGCAGGAAAAATTGGTCCCGTCTGTTCTTGCAAGGAACAATGGAGCCCTTTGATTTTACTCATTGAGAGATAGACTATCATTCTTTACAGCACACTGATCAATATTGCTCTATGAGACAGAGCTTTAACACAACTCCTAGCCACGCATCAGATACTGTGGCCTTTCATCCTCCCTCAAAACTCATCTCTCCTCATTACAGAGAGAGCATGTGTGAGTTTGGACTTTTTAGTGATTAGTCAGAGCATTGATATTAATTTTAAATGACCCCAAGAGCTATATTGCAAATGTTCAGCTACAGTAATCTTTAAGATTTATAGTCAAATGCCACATGAGTTTGTATTAACACGTTAGATACTTTGGATGTTAGTACGGATAATATTGCCAACATCAGTGCTTCTTCTTCACAAAGACTTATTTGAGCTAAACACTCGAAACAAAGTTGTTTTTTAACTGATACAGATTTCAAAAGCACCTACAATAAAGTTATGTAAAACAATATAAATGTAATGCTCATTGGTTTTGTCCAATAACACAAAAGGTAACACAAAAAAGAAAACCATAGTTTGTCATCATTGTTTTCTTTTTACCCTCAGATACCTATGACATCGATACTACCAAGGGTTAATGCTGTAAAAGTTGAATAGTAGGACAGTTGCACAACTTGGTTTTTACAGAGATGAACAGTTCATTAAGCAAGTTCTTCAGGTGCATGCTATCTAAGTATGCCATGTACACACAGTTGTCACTCAGTGACTCTGTGTGACAAAATGACACGAGCACCTACAAATCTATGGAATGTTACAAGTTGGGCAAAGAAATGTGTGCATGATGTCTGGTGTCTGTGTGATCACAGCAGGTTTACTGTGCAGTGCAGTTTAGTACAGACTGCTATGTAAAAGTAAAAGCGGGTCAGTAAGAGAAAGGACAACAGAAGGTCAACATTAACATTAAAGATACACTATGTTTAGCTTGTGTTAGGAGTTCCCTACAAAAGCCAAGTGGTTGTGCTTTCAATTATTTGTCAATTAATTATCAGTTAATCATTTGTTAAGTTAATCATTTGGTCATCTCGAGATAAAAAAGCTTGTTTTCTAGAGAAAACAAAAGGCCATTTCTCGAGCCAACAAGATAATTTATCACGAGAAAATAACTTTTGTTTTATTGTAATCATGGGAAATGATGGTGAACTCACAATGAGTGTCTGGTGCATCTATAAACCCCAGAGTTCAGTTTTTACAATCACTGTCATGACTGTCAGGGAGGATTCATAACTGAAGTTATATGCACTTAAGTGTTGACTAAGGTGTACTAGTCTGCGAAGTTGTAGTGGGGCTAGCATTATAAGTAAGACAAGGAAACAACCTTCAGTTTTCTTGCGATAATGAGTTGATTATTTCATCATCGTAAGATAACAAAATGATTTACTAATGATCTTGAAACAAGGGCATTCAAAAATTATTGCAAGCACAACATTCTCACTTCCAGTAGTTCACTTAATCTGAATATTGTGCCGTGTTTAAAGCTAAGTTACACTAAGAAATATAACTCTGCTATAATTAACCCTATTTTGAGCCAACTGACCTACTTCCTACTTGTCAAAGTCTGTAATGATTACACAGCTCACAGCTAATGTTTTCCAGTCTGACACACTGACTGACATTCTTTCGATGTACCTGTCAGTGAGTGAATGCATGTCATGGTTGTGAGTATCTGCACAGGTTAGTGTTAAACAGCCTTTGAAATGTGTTGGGAATGTCAGACCACAGATGCATCAATTTGCAGTGATGTTGCAGGTCTAAAGATGTAGATATAAGTGATAACTGTAGTTTCTCTTCCAGACCATGAATACCCTGTGATTAGACAGTAACAGGTCTGCACAGCAATATATGTAATATGTATTTAAGTCTGTGAGAATGGTGTTCACCCCATTGTTGACCCTATCATTTTCTCATCAATTTTTCCATAACCTTATTTCCTTTCGGTCACAGTCAGTTCCTCGACCCACCCTCTTCTCTTGTTTTCTAGCCCTGACCATTCACACCCCCAACCAGGTCACGGTTCCTGTCTGGTCCGACATTGTGAATGGGAAATACAACACGAGCCTCTACTCATTACTCATGACTGGGTCAAAACATAAGTGCATGAGATGGACAAGGCAGATACTGCTGACGATACTTAAACTCCAAAATAATCTTTTCTGGTTTGACAGTTTAAGCACCTTTTTTGTTGTTGTTGTTGTTGTACACTATTTTTTTAATAAGCAAAGCTTGGTTTGATTCATACAAGCAAAAAAAAAAGATCCAAGCCAAATGTGTTTACTTCTTTATTCCAATTTCAGAGGTCTAATTGCTGCCTCAGGCATCATCAGCTCTACCGAACAAATTAGCAATTCAAAGTGTGTGAACATGATGTCCTGATGCCACAAACAGAACTCTTGGGTTCTTGGAAACCTGTGAATTAGGAGCTGCCGCAAGATGTACTTTGTCCAGGCCTGGTTCCATCATACTAATGTAAAATAAGGATAATGCATGTAATCAATTTGTCACAGTTACAGACTGGGTGTCTCACATCATGAAGCACTACGGTGAAAAGCAAAGCTCCAAATTAACTGATGATAATCGATTATCCTCGAGCTGTAACATGACATCAGATATATTGAATTACAAGTGCAGTTATTGTTTATACAATTTCACGCCTGAGAAGAAGCACATACAAAAGAAACTAAAGGAAAACTGCAATCATTGCCTTAATACATAATTTGTTCAAGCCTATATGATAACATCACTTTACCTGAATGAAAACAGACCACGTCTTCTGATGTTAAGACACTGTGATATGCATCTCACTTCCTATGTTTTTCTATTGTAATTCAGCGACTGTGATCCTCTTCTTCTCAGACAGTTACAGGCTTCCATCTAATCCTGACTATGAACCATTACTACATTTCATTCCTGCCCTCTCTTCAACTCAACCAAATACATCACAACGACTTATTGAATGGATGTATGGATTGGGGAAAACAGCTAATCCTGAACAATTTGTTCCATATATCATTAACCTTTTCACTTGTTTCACAGCAAATGTCACAGCGTGGTGATTGGCAACCATGCAGGAAACAGTTGGTCAATACCGGTGAAGATGGATAGCACCTGAACCTTCTTACATAAGAAGAAATTATTTCAAGTCCAGATGACTGGAAGTGTATTAAAGATATTGTGTTAAATGTAGGTAGTTATGATTACCCTTTAAGGTATGAAATTTGTGTTGTATGATGCACGTCAATAGTGTTATGTTACACTAAAAAACATTGTTGTTACCATACAGTATAAATTGTTATAATGACAAAACAACTTTTCAAGCTGTACAAACACAAGGCTTTGACAGGTTTACTGCTCTAATTCAATTAAAAGGGGCTCAATGTAACCATTTGTAGCATTTAATGTGTATTTTTTGTCTTGGTTGCCGACAGTGTACAAGCCTGCGGACGATTAGTTTAAGGTAGAGAGCGACAGTAGCTAAAGTTAGTTTAGAAATGGTGTCCACAGAGCCCCTTTAATGAAGAATAACATCATGCTGACAGGACTAACAGTGCGATCATTTGTTTTGATGACTGATTTGTCAAATCTCTCTCAGGGTGATGAGCAACAGCAGCACGAGCCGTCTGATTGCTGATGTCATCGTTCCATTGAAACCCCAGCTGGCGTCCTCCACCTCTGCCACTTCAAACTGAGGCAGCATTTAACTCTTTGTACATTGCAGTTAGAGTTTCTAAAAGTAGAGAAGCAGCTTTCTGATTTCTTTATCTGATAGATAAGTGTCAGGGATTTTGACAGGCTTGTGTTAGTTCCAATCACCAATTTGTAACATATGTTGGAATATATGTTGTATGTTCGAGCAGTAATAGTAGCAGTTCAATAGACATTTTTCTCCTGTTACAGATTTTTTCGGTTAAAGGCATGTCATTTATTTCACTTTTCCTTTTTGATGAGGAAGTTTTGGACTCGGTGTTGTTTTGGACGATGTTCATCTCCGGTGTTTATAATGAAACTCCTGCTTTGAACTTCGAATCATGCTGTGCAGCAGCCTTTCTGAGAGTCGTCGGAGTGGGCGAGTCGCACAGCATGATATTGTCTAGGTTTCCTCTAGACTGAGAACATAACAACTGTCTAATTTCCTATTACAAAACAGACCAAATATATGCGACATGAATGGATGTCAAGAGATTAACACAGGTACATGGTCACAGAAACAATTTTGTTGAATTTGATAATTTTCTACTTATGTTCAACACTTTGAAACATGCCCAAATGCTTAATGAGCTATTACATAAATAGCTTGAAGCACATTTTCACCTTCGCTGTGGGGTTTATTAAATGCAATCAACCATTTACAACTAACCCTCCCATAGTAACTTCCACTACACCTGTCAAGTTTGCATTCTAGCATAGCATGTTTGCTATTTTCAATGCTAACCGTGGTACATTTGACTTTCAAAATTACTTGTGATTTTCAAAACAATAGGTCAATGATTTAAGATCATTTTTTATAAAGATGTTAGCAGCTGTGACTGGCTAATTATTTAACATTAACTCAGTGAGTTGGTTGCTATCAATCTTGTGCTATCTAAACTAAGTCGCTCTTGTGGGTAGCCTGATATTTGTAAGCTGACTTTAGCAAGGTATGCTAACGTCAGTGGCTTGCATTCAAACACACAGTTTGATCCGCTCCTTGCGATTTCGCTTTCAGGTTTGTAGGCTTGGAAAGCAGGAAATTATGACAACATTTTGGACACCAAGTATCAAACTCATTAGAGCCTCATCCACATTACTTTGACTTATTGAGAAATCCATATTTTTACAGCCCAGCTGTAGTTGCTAAGCTATGATTCAAGACTTCATTTGAGGGAAGGCCTTAGCATACTATCAATTCTGACACCTATTGGCAAAAACTACTGGTAATGGACACAAAAGAAGCAGATTAAGAGATAATTGGTACGCAAGTTTAGTAATTGAAATGCTTATTATATCATAATATAACTCCTGGAAACCCTTCACCGTCACAGGCTGATGATATCTAACAGTGTAGGAGTATCTGACAGAGAAATTCTCCTCTCAGCCAGGTCTCCTCTGTCACTCTTGCCCCCCTATCCTTTTATCCTATGAGGGCCAAGAGGAAACACGCCCACAAGCCTTTCAGCAGATGGAAATAACCTTTCCAGATTGTCCCCGCTGGAGATATAATTATCACAACAGGCCTGGCAGTGGAAGCGCTCGACTGGCCCCTGAATACCTTGCCAGGTCCTTCTGTGACGCTGGTTTCCCATGGCCGCCCATCATAACCGGAACATACAAACCTTGAACAGGAAAGAAAAGAAATGAGGCTCCTGCCTCACATACGTACAGTAAGTGAGCATGGGTCATTACGGTCAACCAACACGATGGCAAGTTCTGTCTCTGATTAGGGCCTGGTTAAAGTACTGAATCACTCTGCTCCACTTGTTTTGCTTGGTTCTGATTCACCACTCTGACTCTGATCAGTCTTTTACTTGGCAGAAGAAAAAAGAAATAGCGAAACAATGAGATCTGTGCTCGTCCACTGAACCCTGGACCTGGAGGTGAACATTTGGTGACAGCAATGTGCAGCAAGAAGGAGGCATGACAAGCATGTATAAAGATCCTAGCAGATGGGTGGGCAGCCTTTAATGAACTCTTATGGTCACAGGGGCCTAAATGAGCTTTGTTATGGGAATCACATGGACACTGAGTCTGAGTGAAGGGTGAATGGGTCTTTTTCTTTAGCTGAAGAGAGAAAGAAGTACTGTCAAGTGAAAAACAGTGAGGGACTGAGAGAGGAAAAGAGATGCGGGGGGCTAATGCTGAGCATTCATTTCCTGGAGGCAGAGAGAGTGATGCACCAACTGGCTGGTTTAAAGTAAGGACAGCCTCTGTGTTGGGGCATTCATGGGGATAGCGAATTCAGATAAACCCTGTGCTAAAGAAAGGTCAGATGATGCTTGTTACTGTTCAGTGAAGCTCATATGGACAAGACCTATTTCACTTGTGCTATGCATCAACACAGAAACACAGATAAAGTGATTCTTTATAGCCCACTGGAAGAAACACAACACTGGAAGAAAACTGCATCAACACAAAGAAGCTTTTTCACTTCTCTAATAAAAATAATGTAAATGTTTGCATGTTCTGTTCTTGCAAGCTTTCAATGCAAGCTTTTATGCAGCCCTGGCTGATACCATATGACTTAACACATCCACATTACATATGGAGGGCATCAAGTGGTGCATCAAAGGAGAAAGTGTGTATTCAGCGTCTGTGGTCACATGGTGTTGCAGAGTAAACGGTTTGAAATTCGAGGCCAGGCTAAAGACAAGTGCCGCATGTGACATTACCAGAGCGGTGTGAGAGTTTAATTTATATTCACAAACACACCGGTGTGTGTGTGTGTGTGTGCCAGCTAATGCAAATTGGACACACATGCTTGGATCTTGTTGGGTGTTGGTATGTCTATGTCTCTGCATGCCTGCGTTTGAGTGGTGTATGGCACCTTATCTCTCTGTCCCTGGGCACATGATGCTGGTTCGTCATGAGCAGACAGCATATGCATTTCGATGAGATGAAACCTTGTACCCCTGAGTGTTCCTGATAGTTGGCAGTTCAGACCAGGACAGCACCAGGCCAAAATTACTTCCAGACAGACCTACTATTTATACCTTAGGCTACTTCCCTCCTTATCACATGACGGCATGAAGAAGTTACAATCACTTTAGTTTAAAATGAGGACATACAGTACTCTGGGGATGCATGTATCCTATTTTACAGTGTTTTTGCACTTTGAAGAGCAGAAAGGGTCATTCAGTATAAGTTTGATCTAAACAGTTAAAATAAGAATAATTATATAAAATAGGATAATAGATATTTAATAATAGAGAATTACACAAGGATTTCAGCTTAGGTTTCAGTGATGAAAAAGAGACAACAGCGAGACTCGGTGACTGAAATGTTTTTTATCCTTTCATGAATACATTTCTGAAACCAATTCACGAGTTCAGGGTCCTTATTCATCAACTGACAACGAAAGCAAGAGGAAAAACTGCAAATAGAAATGTCTTTTCACAAAAATGACGTCAGCTCATAGTCGCGGGCCTAGTTTTCCTTTTCCTGCACCATGATGCTGTAAAAGTAATTGAAATAAAGACAAAAAATTGAGCTGTTTGTCTGAAACCCACAAGTATGACTTGCCACAATATGCTTTTCTACAGCGCAAACTATCTGACTTCAGCCGATTTGCGTCAGTGTTTTATTGACAAAAATATATCCGTCAGTCACCACCTCTGTCTGAAGGCTCCACTCCAGTTTTTATGACCTGGAACACTATGTGAACAGCCAGCAGGCAGGAATAGAAAGGTGTGAACAGGTCTGGCTGGTTTGATGAGTTCCTGCTGCCTGAAACTAAACTTGAACAACTACAACAAAGCTCCCAGGTAACTTACACCTCTGAAACATTCAAATGTGCACACTTGACAATTGTACTATATGTGGGTCATGTGCAGGGGGCCGGTGAACATACTGCGGCATGTGCTGCATGTAGACGTCAATCGAAAATCAATGTATTTTTAATGAGAAGCCACTCAAATTCATAAATATCTGGAGTTCTGAAGGTGCGACTCAGAGTTTAAAGGAGAGCTGCATTGCAAGGCTGCCTTTAATGAGGCCAACTATAAACACATGCCTGAGTGAAGCTCTCAGAATTGGAGAGTGCTCTGGTAATTGCGTTACAGAGATGCTCTTCGAACATATGCTATCTTACTTCCTGCAGGTGTCAAGCAAGGCAGCCTTAAATTACTCACACTCCTATTTCACGTAATTTTTCTCTCAATAACAAGCCGAGCCGAGAAGTTCACTGAGGGAGACCAAGAAAAACAGTGTCAGAAAACTTAGTGCAAAAAAGTTGTCCTAATAGTCGTGTTCATCTACAGATACAAAGATACGAGTCATGAAAAGAAAGTTGCTTTAATGTGGGTGTTTTATTCCTTAACACGCAGCGTGCTCCCTGGTGTTTCAAATGGATGTTTAATGATGGGAAGCAGCCCCTGACTATACTGCACTCATTATTTTTGACACAGTACAACAGTTAAGTAATGAGAGCAAACACAGATAACTTCTTTTGGGGTTAATAATACAAAGCTGTGTGAGGTGACCCGACAGAAAGGTTTCAATTATTTTTTGACTCATGCTTCGGAGGATTCTGAGTAAAAACAGCACACTGACACAAAATCATAATAATGCATACAGTCATATATTGTCACATGGTGCGATCTAGTCTGGCTGACTGAAAAAACCTCGTACAAGCTATTTCTTTACATTGATTTGCTCATTTGGCTGTGGCTGAGGATGACTAACTCTTTTCTTTTTCACTCACCTTTATTGCTGCTCTGCCTGGTTGCCATGCCCACATAGAGGCATACAGAGAGGAGAGATTTAGGAAAACATCAGCTCTGGCCATGTTGTCCTTCACATTTAAAAACCTAAATGACAAAAGAGCAACAATTAAAGGCTTCCTCGGCAGAGAAGACCCTCAGCGAAGGTTTCCCTCAAACGAAGGGTAAAATGCTGCCATTAGTGGGAGGACAAGGCGCACAACATGAGTCACCGTCCTGCTCACTGGCTGCCTTGAGAGTAACTAGATGTGTAGAATTGTGCACTGCACTTGAAAAAAGGCGATCATTGTGTAACATTTCACTCAAGACAATCAGAACCATTGAGAGCAAAGGGGCACTGAAGGTGCTGTTGATAACATTCAGCAGCTAAATGTGCCCTTCCATCTCCCCCTTCCATTGCCTTCACATCACAACAAAATCACTGTTTTTCAAATCATCTGCCTCCTCAAGTGGTTGCAAGTTTGTTGCTAGTTAACGTCAGGGCAGTACACTATGCTGGGAACATACTGTACTGTACAACTGTACCATTTTCACAGTTTACCAAGACTGTTGACCGCTGACGAAGCACGGATACCACGTGATACCAACAGCGTTATGCTTCTGGCTCACAAACCTTGATAGACACCGGAACCAACAGTCAGAATTCTTACAGAGAGATAAACAAAACAATCATTTTTGATCTGAAAAAATCTTTTAAATTATTGATTCACAATCATAATAACGTTTTTAGGGAACAGATATACTTTTATTCTACACATTTCTACAAGCTCTATAGATTTATTTTATTTATTATTACTATTATTATTTTACATAAAAATGTCATCAATATGATCTTTAACATTGTGTGGGGTGAGACTTACAGATGATTACATTGAGCCATAATCACATCACTAACACTGCTAATGCAGTTCAAACACAACTTGTGCAGAGCCTGCGTGGCCTCCACGTGAACTTGAACACAAAGCTGCTGTAGAAATATGGAGTCAAAGGAAGTTTTTCCACAGCCGACAGTTCATATGAGTTAGCTCAGGCTTCATTTTGACCTGTGACCAAAGCTTCTTGCTGGAGTGGTTAATTCTGTGAGTTGGCTTTCTTTATTCTGGAAATCAAAAGCTGCGGGGCGATTGGGGCCACAGCCTTAACAAAGACGCTCTATTCATTCAACAGATAGGAGGCTCACTGTCCTCTCATCTGCTCTGCCTTGCTTTGTTAAGTCCATTTCAAACAGACAAAAAAGCATCGATCTCCAAATCTAGAACATCTTTGGTTGAGCCTTGAATTGCTGCAATGTAACTTTTGTGTGTTTGAATTTAGTGTTGAGGATGAATGCACTAAATATTTTTGGTGACCGGTGAACTGAACATATCTGTTTGCAACTAATGAACGTGAGAGTCGCTAACTCCAACAGTTAATGACGCTCATGCACTGCATTATAAATGGATGAGGGTAATGTTTCACACATAGCGGCATAATTATGGATCCCACTGCTTCTCTTTAAAAGACTCACCCTAAGATTGGTCGCCCAATCCACGTCCAAGTCATAAAAACAGCCTCTGATTGGCTAATAGACTCAACTGTGGAATTGCCAGTGGGCGGCAAAACAATCGTGCTAACAACAACAACTGTTTTCAACACGGAAAATGTATAAATATTCACAGAAGACGACAAAAAGACTGCAGTTCGAGGCTGAATTTCAAAGCTGCTCAAAGGAACACGATCACATCGGAGCCCTCATTGGCACAATGGTATCCCTCTGGACAGAAAGAAAAGTAAGTCACTAACATGCGGCTTTCAGGAGATATTTAGCATGTTGTATACGACATATTTTGATATAGTATATGACGTAGTGGACCCTAGGTGACGAGGTCGGGTGGTAAGTAATGCATTAAAGTTACATAGACGAACACGGAAGAGATAAACGTGAAGTAGTTCATGTTTTGGGACTTTGTTTAAAATTCAAAATTGTGACTTCTGAGCTACTTCATTTCAGTTTCAAAAATTGTCATTTCTGTGTGAACTGAACTGTAAGCTAGTGCTTGTGAAGTGTGAACTTGCTCACCACTGTTCACAGTAAAGGTCTTCCAGAAATGTCTCCAATTACTGATATACTCCTAATTTAGACTGGACCACAAACAGAGGGAGAGGAATCTGATTAATGAAGACAGCAAACCATGGGCTTTGCAGCATCTGATAAGTTGAGTGTTTATACCAAAGGCATATTCTTTTTTTATACAAAAGTCTGGTCTACATCTAGTGCTTTGTGGCGCCACTTTAAAACATTGCATAACACACATTTCTGTACAGAACAGACGTCATTAGAACTCAGACAAAGCGGGGAAAATGGGACCTTAACAGAAAGGCCACGCTCCTATGTGTTTGATGAATAGTGAGAAGAGTAACGTAGGAGTATTAACAAGATTTCAAACGACAGCAACACCTACATTTATTGTCTGTGTTTGACTCTATATCCCTGGGTGTCGGAGCACAGAGCCAAAACAATAGAGAATGAGTGTCTGCATCCAATACTGAGCTGTTGATTCACTCTGTGGTTGTTTTTGTTGAGGGACACAGTGGTTCATGAACAGAATAATTTTGGTTCACGACAACCACATTTTTGTAGCTTTGGCAACACTGCCGACCTGAAGAGGATGTGGACTTAAAAAACTATAAAAACTAAGAATTACAATGAGAAGCAGTGGATTGGATATATAAAATATTGCTGTTAACGTTAACTGATTATGATTTAAGAATCATCAAGGCAGACGTTGGGTAGTTAATAATAAAACCAAGCAGTGCAGTTCCTTTGTGTCAGCAACATAACAACATTGTGTGGCTGTATACGGTATTTTGCTAAAAGACGCGAGTGCTTGTGCATGCCACCCCCACTCAGGACACAGGCATGAGATAAAAGGAAGCCAGGCGCGATACAGTGAGAGACAGAGATGTTCTGGTTTATGGTTCAGATAAGCAGAGTCATGAGTTATTAACGATGAGGAGCTGTTTCATTATACTGCCTGTCACTTTACATCAAATATGATCAATGTGACCTTCCTGCTCGGAACAAGTTTGTGCTGAGAGCGCAGCGGTATGTGCAGCTGCGTACCACTTAATGAGAATGCACTGAAACATTTTGTACTCTTATGCTGCTAATTCTCAGATAAAGGCCAACTTAATTAACATTTTTTAACGTCATGGAATTTGTAAAATCATTATTTCAAGCAGCTTTACGTTTGTTTTTAAAAATCTAGGCACCACTTCACTCTTATTTGTCCAGTTCAGTTATAATGATTTCAGCGAAGTGACAGCCAAACTTAAATCTTTTTAAATGAGCATCTGGCATTGCATGTGTGAAGTTGTTTCAACTTCTCATTTTGTGTTGATATGTAGACATTATATCATTGCCCAGCCTTCACATGAATATTTGACACTGAAGTGGTGAAGTAAGCTAACATTAGCTAAGCATCGGAAAACAGGTGTGACCTTAGAACAGACTTTTTATGTCCTGTTGCCCTTTTAAAGGCCTGTGAAGAAGAAAACTACAAGCCACACTGCACATTTCATAGTCCAACACAGTACAACTGAAAATCTGATTCTTATTACCTTCAACCTTCCAAAAGTCGTTAGCTCTGCCTTTTTCCTCAGCAATTAGCTAGGAGTTTATCTAACCTTTACCTTGCTCTTTGTGGCTGAATACTTCCACCTGTAGATGAAGTTCTCAAAGTGGCACCAAGTATCTTGATGACGTAAAAGTAAAAGTTGACAGCTAACTTAGTAGCTCCTTACTTCATGCTTATTGTTAGCTTAGGAGTAGTAATAGCTGCCATAGCCCACCTTAACTGCAAAGATAATGAAGTAATACATAGAAAAATGTCACTTTAAAAGACTAGCTAAATTCAAGCCACAAACAATAACCACTGTACTTTGTAAAAGAAGTGTTTTTCTTTTAACATCTGCAGCTAATTATGGTTGCTTCGTTAGCTAATTCCTATGCAGCCGACAATGAGAAAGGCAGCTTTTATGATCCCAATGCTCACACAACATAAAATGTATAAAAATGTACACCCTGTGTGAGCTACCTCAAACCTTTTTGATCAATGAAGAAGATGTAATGTGTTTTTAAAAACAACTGCTAGGTCTATTTATAATTACAGTAGTAACATATCCAAGAGAGTGGCATTAAGACATCTCAGTGTGTTTCAAACCCCCTTCAGTTCAGAAAAATGGCTCCTAAGCCTTGAATAACAGGCTCCCGGGTTCTTTGCCAAGATCGTGAGTGATAAATAATGCAGCTTTTAAATTCTGAATTTAACTGAAAGATGCATTTGCAGAATCTGTACTATTAGCGTTGTGTTCCGGAAGAGGGCTGATATAATTATAGAATATGATTGCTCTCCATCTCCACCATCATCTCTGACGTGTTGTTTACGAAATACAAATCAAAGGGATAATAGACTAGCACCCACCTGCTCACTCACCTGCATATAAATGGGAATATTTAGCGAAGAAAAAACTGAATCCCAAAGAACCTGTGAGTGGGAGGGAAGACAAAGAGGTAGAACGTTCCAGGCCTTTTTCTCCTTTCCCCGCTCATCTTTTCATTTCTACAGCACATCTAGGCCTAAATGATGACGTTTGACTCAGACCAACACTGAGCCAAGTTTAGAATTTAAGACAGTTGAAGCCAAAACCCTCGAGTCCTACTTGAACGTTATTCTGTGTCTGACACTTAGAAACACAGGGATATGAAACCGTGTCTGTTTTTCAGTCTGGCTGGGGGCTGCTGCAAATATTATAGTAAATTACTGCTGATATCTGATGCTTTTTGTTTCTGAAGCACAAATTACACGGGATGTAAGCCTGTCTGCGATAGCCGTTGCTATAGCAGCAAGATCACAGACAAACATGTAGGGCAGACTTTGTTCCTGCAAAAAATGTAAGTATTATCAGGCAAACAACACATCACCTACCAAACAAAACAAACATCAAACACACACAGTTCCACTTTAATAACGTGTTAATAGAGCGAGTCTTGAAAACATCTTGTTTTGATTCATATTTTAGATAAAACAATATTTTTTGACACGTCATAAGATTTTAAAGACGATAAAGAGATTTGTTTTTACAAAAAGCATAACACCCACACACTGCTAAACAACCAGATTACCTAAATGTGTAATTTTACCATGATGCTTAAGTAGTTAACAATCTTTTCTTTTTCTTTTTTTGTTACAGGCAAGTTACTTTGTTTGGTATGTCTTTGTCTCTTAATGTCAAAATATGTTGTTTGTTGAACGATGATGTAAGCAGGAGGCCTGAAACCTATATGAATATGTATGTTGTACTATTGAGGTCTGTACTGTTCACCAGAGCAAACAGGCACAGCTCAGAAAAATGCCTCCAGATATAGAGAGTGAATAAGGTGGAAGATTGAAATAAGTTATTTATTATGTACCATAGTTCTGAATACCTTCTATCTTTTCCCCTTTATTTCCTTATCACCTGTTTTCACAAACACTATAATTATTTTCTTAACTAGAATGGCGTTTAGGTGCTGTGAGACATTTGCTGCTCACTCATTTAGTCATGCAGCTAACGTTAGCAGTCCTATTAGCTGACTAACGTTCAGGCCTGGTCCTGTTTTTCCTGGTGTCAAACTGGTGGCTATTGTCATGTTGTGTCATGGTAAAATGTGATTACAGAGTGGAAAATAAAAGTGATTTGTAGTTAATGGGTTTCAGCGCAAAACCACAAGTCAAGTATGTGCACACATTTTCCATGGGTGTGAAGTGGATATGTGGATATGTGTGCCAACAGCAAAGATAAAAGTGGTTAGACCAAACACTAAAACTTCAGACAAACACATCTCACTAAATATGCACTCGTATGAAAATGATTTATATGAACCCGGCTTACATATTTACAACACTCGTTCAATAATAGGTAATTGCAACAGAGGAACATTGTAATTATGTTCTGCTCAACAGCGCTATGATTTTTTCATTAAAATTCTGCCCGTAAGTAACCTGCACCTTCCCAGCTGACAAGCATCCTAATTCATTGCTTATTTTCATTTGTTGGTGTATCATTATCTCCAAATATCGCGTCACAACAAGGTTTTCATTTACTGATGCTGATTTCGAGGTTGTTATCTTGAACCAGAAGTCAGACGTAAAGTGCACACAGCCATGCTGTTAACTCGATGAAGTTCTCTGAGTATCTGCAGACGAGGGTCTGAGCTGAAAACCAGACGAGTGGATATTTTATCACCTGCTTAAAACAGGACCATGAACAGAACCAGGACCAGCAGAGGCCTTATCTTCATTACACTCGGAAGAGAACCAGAGGCGAAGTGAGCCTCAATAATCGGTTGCCAGGACAACATAACAATTTTTTAACATAGATGTTTTGATTCTGTGGAGCAACGGCAACATCGCTGGTCTGATGGAGCATTTATGTCTTGTAAATACCTGCAGCCCGTTGCAGCCCCTCCGACCCTCTTTAACTTGAAGCACACATTCTCGAAAAATTTACACATAAATACCTCAAGTGCAGCACCCCAACATCACTACTGGGTGGGAAGCGGACACCCTGCAAGGAAAAATACGGATATTTCTTCTGTACGGAAGGCCAACGCCTGATGAGGTGATGAGCACATTGATCAGAGTGCTGGACCAGAGCATTGTTCGGCGGACGCATTGGTGATGGAAGTATGTATTAAAGTGCCTTCAACATTCTCCAACCTAAACTAAATAAATTCACTTTTGAACAGTGGAGTGGGAGTTTAAAAAAAAAGCGTAGGAAAGAGGTAAAAACATAAATAATGACATGGAAACTGGCTGAAACAACAAACATCTGAGTTCATGTAAGGAGAGAAAAAAGTTTAGTAGAACTTGCGTGAGTTACGACCATGGGAACATTTTTTCTTTGTTGTGTTGACTGACTTCTAATTCTTTTAAGAAATATTTAGTTTTTCACCCTCTGTGATTCTGCATGGTCTGTAAAATGTCAGAAACCCTCAGATGTTTCTGAGATGACCGCAGCACAATGCTGGATACAAAGGTTTGTATGGGTATATTGAAATTGGTTATTGTATTTCTGACCATGAGGAGTAGGCACTGAAAGGCTTCTTCTAGGAGGCCCAGAAGAGAATCACAGATGTGTCTTTTGGACTGATTGGTGATGATGAGTCACTTCAATTCGCAGAGCACAAGCTTGTCGTCTAGAAATTATGTTTATATAAACCATGAAATAACAGTCATGCTATAGATGTCCCAAGCAGATAGGGTAGAAAAAATGTAATTGGTTGTCAGTGAACATTTTGCAGATACGGTCAGTATCAACATTTAGAGACTACGCAGATACATGAAAGCTCCCCTCCACTCGGACATATGCTTTATTCATTGTATACACTCAGATGTTTGATCCTCACTGTGCAGAATGATGTATAGCAGATTTCAACACTAGAGGACTGTTCTCACATTCATCTGCTAAAGGTGAAAGTTTATCCGTGCTCATCTTAAAACAACATTATGTAGCTCTTTCACCTTAAAAGAAACAGCTTCAAAATCATTTGAGCACCAGTTATCAGGGATTTTGGTGGAAGTGAATAATATTTTATGGAGAAAATGTTTTATGGTTTTCCCTCTGATGTCCTCCGGCTGCTCTGCCTCAACTCTCTTCTAACGGAGTTTCCTGAAAGCAACCTGTAGCTGCTCTGTTGGCTGAACCTGCTCAAAGCAGTGCAGAAAAGGGAAGGTCAGAATCAGAAATATTTTATTGATCCCTGAGGGGAAATTGGTACATCATAAAAAAAAAAATTTTTTTTACATAATGTTGCTCTAAATCTCGGGTTATTTCGTGTGTACGGGCAGGATTTAGGTCATCACAACTACTTTGGAGCCAATCGTGTACGAATATGCAACTTACATCAGAGCTATAGGGGGTAGTTGCACATGTGAATAAACTGTATCAACATCTTTAATTGAAAACAATTGCTCAATAAAAGACAAGTTTTTCTTTGAAATGCTTTTCAGTTGCAAATTAATAATACATTCATGCTGTTTGCTTTTAAGTCAATTTTTGGGGGGTTTCTTTTCTCTGCTGTTGACCAGTGTTTCACCTCTAAGCACATTGTAATGTAAGTTGAGCTTTATAAGCAAAACATGTCATCTTCACAACGTCTCAGTGTCTTTCCTGAAACATGCTACACATGGAAAAATGTTCAGTGGAGTTTGAGGTCATTGATGTAACTATAATGAATTGTTTCCTGGAGGGCCCTGAGTTTTGAGACAGGCTGGACGTTTCCTGTTGTTTTCTGAATTGTGAGTCCTTCTCGTACACTTGCTCGAGCTGTTCAACCAGCAAGAAAGAGAAAACAACAGCATGGCATGACTCTTTGAAGAGGCAGGCTCAGTGGACATTTGACATTCCACTGGCACGGCATCACAGGTCTACTTCACATATCAGCTTGTGCAGCTCTGATAAAACAATGTGACCTGACCAAAATAGTCCATTACATTGATTGTGTTGGCCCGCACTACCACCAATTACACATCCCTCTCTGATCCAAAATTATACCTGAATGCGTCTGAGATACGAAGTTCTGCCTTTAATCAAATGTACGGACTGACTTGTAGACTCTTCTTATTTTCTCCCTGTCACACACCACCTCTCTCCACAGATATACAGCAAGACTGACAGCTCGGGCTGACTGACAAGAATAAGCTGCGGTAATTCGGAGAAGATTGTCCCAGCGTGTGCCTGTTCACGTAATCATCATTGCTGAGACTTTTAAATTATGATTGCTTTCACAGTCACAGACCCTCACTGCTTTTTAAGGCCTTATCTGGACTCCACAAAGATTCTTCAATCCAGCTGGTCGGAAAATAATCACGTCTACACAGTTGAGCAGATTTTTTTACAAACAAACAAGGATGTTAACCATTAAACATACTGTCTACTCAGTTTTTATGATGATAACAAAACAATTTTTTTTTTTTTGTAAATGCTGGGCTTAATCTTGCAAAACACCTTCCTTAAGTTATTTGTAAAGCAGACAATAACATGGACAATTGCTGGCAGTGAATCTCAATGTATGAGGGTTGACTGTGGAGTCGCACAAGGGTCAATATTTGGCCCTATGCTTTTCAAGTACTCTCTCTCTCTCTCTCTCTCTCTCTCTCTCTCTCTCTCTCTCTCTCTCTGTGAGTGTGTGTGTGTGTGTGTGTGTGTGTGTGTGTGTGTGTGTGTGTGTGTGTGTGTGTGTGCATCCTAATACACAATATAACAAAAGACAGTATTCCAGGCTACAGACACAATTACCATGAAGGTAAGAGCCTGAAAGCGAAGCTGCTTTTGTCGAACTGACTGGACAGTCATGTTCCCTTTGTCTCTGTGACATCCCTTCTTTATCATGACTGTACATGCAAGAAGTACTTGACAATGCTAGGGTGAGGTTTTGATTACTTCGCACATAGCGGGACAGATAAGCCCATTTTGCCTCTGATGTCTCTGGTTTTGCTTCAGGCAGAATGCCAGGACCCCCGAGGAGAGTCCAGACATTTGCCCTGTGCCACTATCGGGACACCAGAACCGGAAGAAACACATTAATTACAGAAAAAATGTAAAACAAAAAGAACAAAATGTGACACTTCATGTAGCGCTTGGCACCTCGCCTGGCAATTAGAGAGCCAGCCAGGCCAAAGGTTGAGTTGTTCAAAGCGAGTCTATCTGGCAGGCTGAAGTCACTGTTACGGGCAGACGCTGAAAATAACACTTGAAAGGAAGTGATCAGTGAGTCACTGAGCTTATTTGTCCTTTTTTAGTTAAGTATATGCACTTCATGCGCACACACAAACACAGACAGCAGTCACTGACCTCATAAAGCATTCTGATAAAGTTGTCAGACAGAAACAACAACATCTTGTGCATGAACCAGCTCCTTTTTATATCATACCACCCACAGATTGAGGCGAACAAGGGCTACAGCTCTATCCCACACACCATGAGTTCTTTGAAATGGAAAACTATCTTCCTTAGGAATACAGGAGGACATTCAGAGTTTAAATAAAATGGCCCTGCATGATCCACTGAAACTAATCCTGTACATTTTAATATTATAAACCTTGGCTAAATCAGTATTGGAGTAAAGCATAGTTCAGGAATATAATTCCAATTATTGCTTCCTGTCATGTGGACTCCCCTAAAAATATAAAACTCCTGAACTCTCATTAATTTAAGTAACTCATGTACGTATGTGAAAGGGAGGAAGATGAAGAACTTCAGCTGTGTCCTGTCCCTCCTCCTCAGTTCAAAAATACCAATTCTGAGCTTTGGTAATTTCATAAGATTTGACAATTGGCAACAAAACTGTCAATGTTCACTTCCCTGTAATAATCTCTTACTTCTCAATGCACAATAGGAAAATCAATGCCCTGAACATTTCCTGGTGTGTCTGCATTCTTCAATTGATTGTTCCCTTCCTCTTCTCTTGTCTATTGAGAAAATGATCAGTTCCTCTTGAGAAGCCTCTTTGTTACACACAAAGGAGCTTTTTGTAAAGCCAATACATCAGGCCATTTGATCTCAAGCTTTTTCAATCCCCATACGCAACAACAATATTTTCTGACAAGTGTTTGCCGAGAAAACCTGACTAAAACTTAAATCAAAGGACTTTTTTCCAGTGGTAGACGAGACACTTTGCAGGCAGTCTGGGGAAAGGTGATATAATGCCTGAGAAAGTCCTTCTACCTACCATTTCTCTCCAGCAGGCTACCCCTCACTGACACTGTTCTTCTGAGAGAAGATGATAAACGGGGAAGCACCAGCCTGTATTTCTCTGAGCGAAGGCGATACAGACTGTGGCACCGTGGGACGCTGTGTTCATTAATAACTCTTTATCTGCAGCGAAAGTCTCGCATTAAAACTTATTGAACCCTGGGAACCGTCTCACTAACTCCGAAACAAGCTTCTGTGTTTGTTTCCCCCTGACTTTTCTCAAGAGATGACTTGACAGAAAGTTAAGCAGCCTAGAGTCAAGAGTTATTGAGCGATTGTAATGTGAAATCGGGCACCTTTTATAATTCAGAAAATATATTGATTAATCAACAGGCTTAATGAGCAAAGTGCCATTTTTCAGCATCTTAATGGAGAGGTCAAATAGACGATGTGCAGAAGGACACAGGGCTGTTTGACACAGTGAAATAGATTTCCTGAACACACCCACTTGTCAAATTGTTCATATAAAGGACACAGAGATGATACTGTGTATTTAGCAATTATTCTGTGTTTGTCACAGAGCTTATTTTCCGCAGTATTCCAAAATCCAGTGGAAAAATCCCATGAGCATTTAGACGAGGGAACTAGGGTACTGCTAACTAGGGTTAGCCTACAAAAATACGTCATTGCTACACCACTCTATAGGCTAAGAACAAGGCAGTAACGTACCACGTAATACGGTTGAGTTGATGATGGCGCTCTCCATCACCACTGAGGAAACTCTACTGCTAAAAGCTTATTATCACTGACAATGTAATTCAGGCTGGTCTGTTCAGTTTAAAGAATCATTGTTTAAGATTCATTTTCAATATACCAAAAACTTTTTATTACCATGCTGATGTTAGTATTTAGCTCAAAGTGCCTGCACACCAGATTCCACCGGGCCTGTCTTCATTGCATTACGGGCGCAATACAGTCGCTGGAGCAGATCGCAGCCGATCTGAACTTATCAAAGGCAGGAGTGACTGAAACGCCCTCAGTGGGATGTGAAGTCGCGTGGAGGATGGAAAAAAACATTGTCACACACGCCAGGTAATATAGCCATGCCCGGTGGAATCAAGGGGTTAGTCTTGTTTTAGGATAAGCAGGAGTAAAAAATAATTGAGTTTATTGTGCATGTCTTAAAAAGCAAAGTAAAAGCTGACAGTGACAATGGACAGTTAAAGAGGGAGACAGATAGAGACATACTTTTATTACAGTGTGGTTCAGTCACGACACACTGAGCTTAAACCTGAGTATCCATCATGCAGGATCCTATTACAGGAAGAATGAATGAGAATCTGCCGTTTCCTGTCAAAACTCCTCTGGCTCTCAGACTAGCTCACATGCTGGAAATTCCTCACTTGGCAGTTTGACTTCATTGTTATTAACAGTAAATCTGGTCTTGTACTAATAGGTGGTTCTGTGCTCAGAGGAATGTTAACAGTTTGAACTATTTAACAAAGAAGTTCAATGAATCTGTGAATCTGTACACAAAACCAATCTCCCTTTTGCCCACAAATCTTTCAAGGGACACAAACATACACCAACAAAGCAAAACAAATGAAATGCCACCCAGGACCGCCCAAACTGAAAAAACAAATCTGTTGTTGCTCAGAATCACAAAGGGCTGCGTCAATTAGAGAGAGGGAGCTGTGGATCAGGCCGCAGAATCCACCACTTTATATGACTTGACCTTTCTGCACCTCCATCCGCTCCTTTCCGCCTCTCTCTATACCACACACACATTACGTCATCAGAGTCTTCTCCTTTTCCCTTTTGTTTCCATACTTTCCTTCCCTCACACAGATGAGATCATTGCACTGATTTCATTCCAGCTGTTACGGTTTTGGTGCATCTGGGAAACGTTCCAGCGCACAGCCACAGATCACAAGCACATACAGAGCCTCTTGCCCAGCTGTGTAATTCTCAACAGCTGCAGAACAACGTGCTGTGACACTTGAGCAAGGACACCAGCCATACTCAATTAAATCTCAATCTTCCCTGAGCAAAAGTACACTCTGTGTGATGTAATTATAATGCTTAGACTGTGCTGACTGCATAACTGTTCAAACCACAGGAATTTCATATGTGGACGCTCTGAACTATTACTACAACTGATTAGACTTTTCATTTCAAATGGAAACCTCCATGATGGCAATTGCAATTTCATTTAGATAGCACAGTAAATGAGCTCTACATTGAAAGACAGAACGAGCATTCAGACTGGAAACATGACAAACTGACAAGGACATGAAGGCTCTGCAGCAGGTGATTAAAACCACCCAGAACATTATTTGTACCCATTTGCTGAGCATCAGTGATTGTGGTGAAGTGAGGTCTGCACAGAGCCCAAAGGATACTAAAGGACAACACCCACCCCAGCCAAAGTCTGTTCACCCTGCTGCCGCCTGACAAAAGATACAGAAGTACCGCTGCCATAGCGCCAGACTACAGAGCTACTTCATTCCTAACCCTTTAGTAATTAACCATGAGCCTGGGAGAACAGGAAAGTTCTGATTTTGTTCAATGTGGTCACAGTTGTGATGGACCTAAAGTCAGCAGACAGCGTGTTCAAGATAGCAGGAGCGCAGTAACAGAAGGCACTCTCAGTTATAATCAGTGAGTATGTCAGAAATGTGCTGAGAAGCCAACCCATTAGGTGCTTTATAGACTATTAGCAGGATTTAGTAGGTGATTCTGCATTGTACTGTGATCCAATGAAGTGATTTCAGTAACGAGTAATGCTAAAAACGTCGGCTGCTGCATTTTGAATGATCTGGGGTCGTCATAGTGATTGTTATAACCCTGCAAATACAAAAGCTACAGTACCTGCTGAGATGAATGCATGAAACTGTTTCACTTATTATATATTTATTAAGTGATTATCAAAACTGAAATCAGTTTAAAAAATAATGCAAGGTTTCAGACTTGAACACTGTATTTCAGAATGACTAGGCCAAGTGTGAATACATTTTCTGTTTTTGACTTTTAGAATCAACTATGACTGTCTCAGTCTGTATTCAGCTGTGAAAAGTTGCTGGACATCCAGCAATTAAGATCGAAAATACACTTTACCAGTTTGTTAACAGGACTGAAATCACCACAGTAAAGTGAAATGCACAACCATAAAGCTATAAAGTGTTATATGAAAACACCTGCAACCCTCTGGGCACATCTAGTGGTCAAAGATAAACACTACAGAAGATCTGTGTCTGCTCTTCAAAGAAACATCTTTTAAATCTTGTGTTTTGTTGACATTGGTTTTACTTCCTCATTGTTTGGGGTCTCACAGACTCCACTGCTGTATGTGTAAAAAAAATAGCAATTGCAAAATTAACAATTTTTCTTTCCATTTTTTCTTTTCTGCCGACATTAATAAAAGCAACATAAAGATAAGACTTGATGTGAACTCAAAGAAATTCTCATTCAGTTTCGAAGAGTCATGAAGAATCAAGCTGACAAAACAACTGTTTGTAGTTTTTGTGTTGTTAAAGAGGGCACAGACTCTCCACGACTCCAAACTGGAACATTAGGAGTTAATTCATGAAGGTACACTTTTTTTAATTTACACAAATCACATTTTAAAAATGGATTTCTATGTCATAGTTTGAGTCTTCACAGATTACAAATCAGCATGTTGTTATCGTTTAATACGTACAAAAGAATGCAAGTGAGAAGTTACATCAAGTGTTTATGTGCCTGAAAGGTATTCCTATGTTTGTTCAGGAGCTGAATTTCACACGACAGGCTTCATAAGTAAAACCTCAGATGATCCTACTGCAAGATAATAACATTCAATTCATCACGTTTTCTGTGTTGATCATACACAAAATACACATGTACACGTGCACGTGACAGCTGTTGAACGAAAGGGAACAGCATGAGACAGATTTGAACTGTGATCAGTTCCCGTTCTGCTTTACCTCTGACCCGAAGGGTGACATTAACCACATCCACAATTCACCGAGACTAGAGACAATGAGTTTCATCACTGCATGTTTATGATACTGCCTGAGAGCACATATGTCACATGTCTTCATTGAACAATGCCCATAAAAATCCTTTTGTGGTCTAATCAACATTGTTAATTTCATGAATAGATTCTGGGCAGTAATAATGTTGCTTTATGTTTACAGACAGTGTTGCACAGTTACAGGTATGTTGACACTTAAGGAAGCTGGAATTAATAGATGCTTCATGGGAAAGTACAGAGAGAGAGAGAGAGAGAGAGAGAGAGAGAGAGAGAAACTCTTGCTTGTGAACTTCTGTCACTCAAAACCTGACTTAAAAAGTGGACACAGAGATAATAGAGATTTGGGAGATCTAGGTAAAAAAAGAAAGCGTTTTCATTCAAACTGTTCAATACATAAATAAATAATGACTAATATAAAGAACTGAAGAACAGAAGTTACATGTGTGACAAAAAGTTTTCAGTTTTTAGTAAACTTCCTGTTAAAGGTGCAATATGTAAGAATTAGTGTCATGTTAGGGGACAGCAGATCACCTGAATAACAGATAATGCTGCTAACTGTAGCTAGAGTTGGTGTTGCTGTTAGCACAGGAGCTGTGGACAGAGACTGGCTGGGGCTAGCTGGTTAGCATGCTAACTTCAGTAGATATCTTTGTAACACAATACAGAAACATCATAATGTCAAAACTCAAAATGTCTTCACTTTTTGTTTATAGTTCTTTAGGTAATTTTTGTTCATGTTTGTCAACTAAAATTCTCACATATTGCACCTTTAAATATCCACCTGTAGGCCACCTTACCTTGCGATATTTATCTTATTTCCTCAAACTGCTGTTTGTCTGTGTATGCAATATGTTGCTTTGTTCAACACTTTTGCAATGTGTGGGAAATCAGGTCCTTTGTCTGTCTACCTATTTGGACCACGTCCCATCTTCTGACCGACTCATGTTTCTTTTCATTTTCTCATATCTCAATCTCAATGCCCCATTTGTTTTCTATTATCAGCCTTCTTTCACCTGGCCAGCCTTTTTTTTTTTTTTTGTCTTCCGTTTCCTGTTTTCACTTTGAGGATGATGATAACTGAGGCTTGCCAAACCAGTTTTAAAGATCACACACTACTAAATGGCATGCAGATGACATCATTGTGATACTAGAAAGATAAATAACATGCTATGATATTAAAGGATGCGGTCATAAATATAGTGACTTGATCTTGTAGGAGAAGCTCCCAAATTCTGGTGCTTAATCATGGCTTTCGAGCTGACAAAATCCCAGGAAATCAAAAATTCAACAAACACAGAGGGGTGCAACTGAAACCCAAATCATAAATAAATGTATCTATTTACATACCGTATTACATATTTCTCTCAGGCATCACTAAGCATAATTCACTTTATCTAGGGGCACCAATGAAGAATTGTTCAGATGGACTCTCATATTTCACACATTAAACCCCCTACACACACACACACACACACACACACACACACACACACACACACACACAAAAACACACACAATTTTGTCAATTTCATTTCATTTTTTCTTGAAGTGATTGTTATTGAAGAAGCATCTAAGATGTTACACCGATTTCCGAAGTGTACCCAGTGACGGGGATGTAAGTAATCAACTTCCCAATCTGTGATCTTCCTTCTGTTCTTATCTAAAAGTCTTTCATAGACACATACAGAGCAGTTGATTACTTGGAAGTGTTGGGTATTATCAGTTACTCAGTGATTTTGTTGTACTTTATTTCCACAGCAAACTGGGAGCCACCGTAGACAGGATAACCCTGATCGCTCGACCAGTGACTCCAGGGCCCTGGAGATAGAGAGGGCTGAGAGGGCGAAGATGATTGCGTTAGCCCAATATGCAGGAGGGCTGTAATTATTTACTTCCACCCCTGGAAATAGCTTTTTTATTGTGAAAGGATTCCGTCCGGAAGTCGTGTTGCTGTTACTTCCGGTGGGCACGAGCAATTAAATTGTTAAATAACGGTTAACTTTCTTTTGGGTACCGTTAACGTTTTGCTAATGAAGGAGAAATAAGGTCTTTTTTTCTTTTCAATTATAATAATTTGTGTAAGTCTCATTCGCATTCTGAAGGCCAGGTATGTGAGTATTTTCACCTGTTTCTCTTTTAAGTTAATTTCACGTAACATGTTGAGCTACAGCAGACTTCTTCTGTGTTTTTCCACCGGTGGTTACACTATCTTAGACGTATGGAAGTTTTGTTGTTATGCAATGCTAGTTTGCATCTTGTTTTCATTAAATACATTAAACGTAACACTCTGAAACAATGATGTCATCAGGAAAAATGCCCAGTGGAAAGGGGGCATTTCGTAAGGCATTCAACAGGTAGGTTAGTGGTAACAACAACAGTGTGTGTAATCCTTCCGGTTTAACAAAAGGTGCTGCTAAAGTGAAAATGAAATAGGAAACCTGCCCGTCGGAAAGTAAACAAACATGTAGTGCACGTATTAGCTAGAGCTAGCAGACAACGTCGGTGTTAAAAAAGGTACTAATGCCGGAGAGTACGCCTGAAATGATGATGTGCAGCGTGTTGAGGGGGATAAAATACCAGTGCTCCATCAGTGAGGCACACACTGTAAGTGGAAGTGAGCAGAGAGCGGTTCAGTACCTCTGTCCTGGCTGGAAAGCGAAGTTCCTCTGGACTTTTTCTATTCTTGGCCATGTGGGGAAATTCGTCCACCAAATGTCAGCTCATCACTCACATAAAAGGCGCTCACAAGACGCAAGACTCGACATTTATCCTGGACATCAGTGCCAAGGTAAGATGAGTGTTTACTGATATGTTAAACAGTTGCTTATTTATATCGTTATTAATAGAAAATATGTGAGATGAGTGTGTAGCTGCAGGTGTAATTGTTAATGTATGTCAAATGTGTGTTTAACTGTGTGCATTTAATAACATTTTTATATTTAACCACTTTTATTGATCATTAGTGCAGTTGTTTTTCTTGAGATGTCTGGACTCAGATGAAAGTTAATTATAAAGTTTTCTGAGTGTTGTTTGAGGTTGGCATGTATAAAGACTTGTGAGCCTTTGTAACTGGTATAGGTCATTTTTGAAATATGTGTCTGTATTTTGACTGTATTGAAGCTATTTTATGTCAGAAACATAAGCTCAATAATTTTGTGAGCTGTGTTTTTTGTCTGTACTTTTGATAAGTGAGATTTTGTCTTCAATGGCTTTTATTTTTTCATTAATTTACTATTTGAATATTGTCATGTTTAGCATTGTTGTATTTATGGACTAATACCAATATATTGCATAATTACAAAAGCAATTTTAGTTTTTTTTCTGTGTCACAGACTCAAAATGTAATGTCTTTGGGCACGTGTCCAAGACTCATATCTGTACTGATTATTTTATTCTTGTTATTTCCCCTGTGCTCTTTCTTTTCCGTCTTAATTTCACCATGTTACTTTCTCCCCCTCTGTCTTCTCTGTGATATGTAGATGAAGTTATTTATTTTCAACATCGTCTGTGTGCTTCTACAAGTCACTCGCCAAAATCCCATCAGCCACTGGCCTCTGCTACCCCACAGTATGTTTGATCTCTATGAAACATATCACTGACTCCAAGCTCAAATCATTCTTGCTTAACCTCCTTCTATTCCTTTGTGTCCTCTTGTTAGTTCTGGTTGTGGAGGTGGACGGCACTAATGGCCAGCTGCCCCTGAGCTGTCTGGAGACACCAGAGGAGCTTACGAGGAGTGACAACAAGAGTCAGGATATTTTATGGATGAAGAACGGAGAGAAGACAGCACAGAGAGGAAACTCGTATGTGGTGGAGCTGGAGGAGAGCTTAGGAGGAGCCAACTACACCTGTTACAGCGAGGACGGATCACTCCTCAATCACACCGTGGTTCTGATCAAAGAGGACGAAACTAAGAGGAGGAAGATTCTTGTGAAAGCTGACCAAGGTATGGTGTTATTTAAGACAAGTCACTGTTAAACGGTAACTAGATTTAGGGAGATAAAACCATAATAATTCAACTGATAAATGTCCTCTTTGTTTTTTGTGTGTGTGACGTCACTCATTAGAAGATTATTTGAAGTGCTCGGCTCAAAATTACAAGGGAGAGTTCCACTGCTCTTGGACCTGGCACCGCCATCGCGTTGGCAAAGTAGCATTCATCAAGGCTCGACGGTAAGCTCACAGACTGCTGAAATGTTTTCTGTGTCGCTCTCCAATAATAACACAGTGTTCAGACTCATGTCAGAGCTGAGACTACACAGTGGCACCCATAAATACCTCCTTATGAAAGAAAACATAACAAAGTACTTTTTAAATGTTATTTGGGGATCAAGGCCATGTCACGTCAAAGGCCTCTGAGGGATATATGTTTTGCTTCTGCAGTGCTTTCATAAGTAACTACTCCTTCACTTATTTGTCCATGAGAGGTTGTTACAGCTTTTTGGCATTAAAATCTGAATCAGTGTGAATACAAATATTTTTTCTGTGCTTTTTTATGCAGGGTTTCTGACGACATTGACACTGAGTGTTCTGTAGACACCAGTGGTCAGAGTTGGACATGCTCCTCAGGTCAGAGCAATTTTTTATGTTCGGTGGACGACAGTGGCAACAGGATCTTGTGCGCGGACAGGCAGCACTGCCCCTATGCTGAGGAGAGTGAGCGGATCCTCATCACTGTCTATGTGAAGACAGAGCACTTCCTGGTGGAGAACTACTCCAAACAGTTTTTCCTGTCAGATATAGGTGAGACATCTGTGACACTGACATTTTTATTTTTCAGCACACAGCGCCGTGTTCTCTTTTATCGCCTCATCTTTCCCTCACTTCTGATCTTTGTTTTCAACGCACTCTAATCTTTTGCTTTCACCCCTGATAGTGAAACCTGATAAGGTGAAGATCAGTAAAGTCAACACTACGATGATAGAGTGGACTTACCCAAGCTCCTGGAGCAGTCCCTTCTCCTACTTCCCTCTCACTTTCCAGATTGCTCTGTTCAAACGGCCATGTAAAAGGTGTGATAACCCGTGCACTGACTCAAAGGCCACAAAGGTAAGAGGACCCAAATGATTGTAATGAAACTATTCTAAAATAAAACGAAAGTGGAGTGAAAATTAAAATGCAAAGTCAAATTATTTGTGTCAAATGACAGGAAATCCCACAAGTCATAAAAGAACTGCACACAAGAAAACCATAAGAAAGAGTAAATGTTCCATAACTTGCGTGATGTCATTTATTTTTTATTTCTCAGACCTTGACAGTCGACTTCGCAGACATCTGTCAGTTTGAAGTCAAGCGCAAGACTAAGGCCGTCTGTATCCGAGCTAAGGACGCTTTCTGCAACTCACCATGGAGCGAGTGGAGCCACTTTCGGTCAGTGCATCCCAGTGGTGTAAAGTGGGAGATTCAGCCTTTATTTTCAAACAAAACAAAACAAAACAAACTGTGTATAGCTTCTCAGTAGCTTTAATTCCCTGCTTGATTGTCTGTTGTGCCTCATAGCCTCAGTGATCCAGTGCTCTTTTCCCCTTGGTCTTTTTTGCGTCCTGATTTTTATACAGATATTGGTGCGTCTTAACCCCGAAAAGGTGATGCATATGTGAACTGTGCTGCTTATTTTACTTGTATTATTACTGATTTTGTACCGATTAACAGACTATTTTACATGGTTACCTTATCCATCGAGATAGATCTCAGAATGGGCTCACGGGATGTAGACAAGGTTGCAACTTTTGAATAGTTTTTGTATGAACACATAAACACATAATTTACTTATTTGTATTCCATTGCAGATTGGGGAAGAACAAGAAGAACAAACATCAGCGAAACAAAAAAAGAGCGTGAGAGAAGAATCACAAACATGGACATCTGAAATAATGTTGTGTTTATTTATATGCTTTTATATATATTTCTATTTATTATGGCTTATATCGTGGTGTGTAATATGTATTGACATTTGATCTTCATTTCTTTCACATCAACCATTGTAACCATTGAATTATTGAACAGGAACATTGTCAAATTCTGTCATGTAGTCTTTATGGGAATTTTGAAAAACATTTTCATGTTACCTTCAACACAACCTGTGATACGCACTCTGAACACCTAACCTTGTACCTTAGAGAACAGAAACCCTAATGATTGTTTCTATTTGACCAATAAAGGAAAGGTTGAAATATCATCAGCTGCTCTGAGTGTTTGTGGCTTTTCCCTAACCTGAAGGTGAGAGCCTGGCCTTTTGGTGGAAACTCTCCTCCTCACACACTTTTTGTGTTGCGTTCTTCTCACATCTGTCTATTGCTCTCTTTGTCCTTCTCCTGGATGCAACTGCGTATTCATCTGCAAATCAGGGTTGTGAACAACTACAATTTTACTTTGGATCAGCTGAAAAAAGAAAAACTGAGTTTTCTGTTAAATTACAGCCTATATGCTTTAGTAAAGGAGGTAAAGAAATCGTACAGTAATATTAAAAACTGAACACTGAGAAAGAGTTCCTCAATAAGTTGTGTTTGATACATCCCTGTGAGGGGAATCTCACATCTAGTATTTTGATAGTTATGTGCTCAAAGCCAGGCATTAACCTCTAAACCACAAAAGTGGTTCTTCTGGTTATTATTACTGAACGACACCCGTCACTACTGACATCCCCAGTGCGGGTGACTTTTCCCTCTGAAAGGAGAGGAAGTGTCTTGTGTTACTCAGCCTCATGAGAATAAGTGTGATTTACCACAGTTCAGCAACAGCATGATGGTGTAACAATCCAGTTATTGTGACCAGTGCATCACAGTGAGCAGAACTGGGTTTGTCTGGTGCATTGGTTCCCAAAGCTTTTGGTTTGTGAAGAAATGTCAATTTGTGTCCCCTCATTGCAGGTTGTGGCCTTTAAGTATTTAAGTATCTCGGCTTCTACAAGTGAAAGGAAAAACGTTGTGTTAAATCTAGCTGAGTATGCTATGACACAGCAATATTGTTTTTACTGTAATTCCCATCATTTTCTATTAACTTGTGATCCTTCACTTTCACATGAGAGAATATAAAAAAGTACAACTTTTAGGTACTTTTCCTTTTATTCCTTTTATTATGTATTACTTTATACTTATACTCCATTACATTTCAAAGGAAAATATTGGACCTTATTACTGTTCACTTATTTGACAGCAATAGTTAGTTTCCTCTCTGATTAATAATTAAGTGAAATATATGATCAGTTTATAAAATATGCATCGTCATAGATTAGACTACCCAACAGCATAAGTTGTTAAAACTAGCTTTACCTTCAGGGCATTAAAATGCGGCTTATATCTACACTTCAATAAGTCAGTAACAATATTTCAATGATACATACTGTATTTTATTGTTGCCATTTTTCATAATGACTTTTAGTTTAGTAAGATTTGAATGCAGGCCTTTTAATTTGCATATTTTTTTCATCGTGGTATTACTTACTTAAAGGTCTAATTTGTAAGAATTCCCAACTCGCCGACCTATAATCCCAAAGAGTCAGTTATCAAGACTCAAAAATCAACTTTTTTACAAATTGGACCTTTAAGGAAATAAATCTCAGTACTCCTTTCATCTGGGTCCCAATCCCCGGGTTGGTGGTCGACTGAGTGCACACAGTTGAATAGGATTTATTGTCTGAACAAACAAAGTACCAAAAATGATGACTATGCTTTGTTAGGTGTAAAAAATCACTGGTTGCCACTCTGTCCTAAAACACTTGAAAGCATCACACATCAGTGACCTGCAAAATGCCAGAAAACCAGAGCAGGTTGTTGGGAAATCACATTTAAACTACGTCAAACTGCATGCTGTCTGTTCTTTCCAAAAACTATACATTTACAGAAAGTTATGTAATTCAGTGGATAGAGGAAATGTACCAGGCACAAATACGATGAGACATATTTGTGGTTTTATCACAAATAAGTACATATTAATCATGTATTTAATCCATTTTGATTGTAGAAAAGGTTGTGGCTTTATACACTGCCAATCGTGAAAACAAAAAAGATCCAAACAACCTAAAACGCTAGTGCAGTTATAAGTGAAGTGGATACACAGTTATCCCACACAGAGTTATTTATGACTGAAATTCCACATCACATGTAAGAAAAACCCAAACAAACACCTACACAATGCTCAGTCATTCTTTTCAGTATTGTTCCACAACGTGTCTGGTCAGGAGTTTGTAATGAGCCTTCACTTCCCTCTCATAAAAAGCAGAAGAGGTAAAGAGGTACAAGCACTTTCAGGGGCCAACACACCGCATATTTTAAACCTGACACTCCTGACCTTTGATTTTTTTTTTTTAGTTTATGTTACACAGGGCACTTGACACATTTTTTGGGAAATGTTGCTCCTTTTGTCTTCATTTTCCCCTGTGTGAAAAGTCAAAGGTAAGAACAATGAGATGGACTGTAAGTGATGCATGCTGTGAGGCACTGCTGAAAGTGACATTTATCAGTGAAAGTTTATTTGGCTACATGCTGGCTTCTGATGTTACATAATTAAAACATGTAATGATAGGTTCAAAGTAGGACTAATCATATTATTATTATAGATTGATTTGTCAGTTTTTTGCTCAATAAATCAATCATCTTGTCCAAAATGTGTCGGAAAATAGTTTCAAAAAGTGCCCAGTCCAGTCTCACAGAACCCAAGGGGGTATATTCAAAATTCTTGTTTTACAGTCCAAAAAGCACCAAACTCCCTCAGTTATAGAGCAGAAACCAGCAGGTGTTTGGCATTTTTACTTGAAAAAATACTAATACGATTAAAGTTTATGGGCTGACTGCGTTAGCGCAAGTTTACATTATGTTTAATAGAAGAATATAAATAAAAAATACTTCTGTAAGCTTTCACGAGCAACGATACATGTCACTACTGTACATTGACATGAGCACATTATGTATGAGACGGATGTCACGATGGATTAAAAGTAGAGAAGTTGTTGTGTAGGTAACAGGGGAAACTGAGATAGAATGGCAAGTGATGGAGATAGTTAATCGTACATTATGAGTAATGGTGAGTCAGACGTGACCTTGGCACCAGTCTCACTATGATGATATATTGAATGCCACTCATCAAACCAGACACATAGTTTCACTGGAACCAACAACAGTGGTTAATAAAGGTCAAAGGCTACAAGTGAAATCAGAGTGGTTGATTGTTTTTATGCAGCCATCAATACACTGCACTTTCAGTGGTCAATGGACTCTCATGATGTCACATATGAGACTCTTCTTGTTAAACAGCTGAACAGACTTAATGCAAGGAGGTCTGGAAAACTTAATCTGGGAAAGAAGTTCTATTTAGAAACAACTTCAGTTTAGTACATAAAGCTTCACACAAGAAGCAAATCAAAGCACGACCGTGACGTGTTATTGTAAATGTGAACATAAAATATTGAGTCAAGACTGCATCTGTTTGAATTTTCACAGAGTGTTTAGTCTGTTAAACCAAAACAATGAGGGATTTTCAGCTTCTCACTCAGTAGTCATAGTCAAGTCACAGGTCTCATCAGAACACTTAAATCACGTATATCCATTTGATAAAAGCATGGAAAACATGGGCTGACTGTGACGCATTTCCTACAGGAGTCTCCGTAAATCTGATCTGTCTCAGCAGAATACTGCTACACAAAACTATGTTGTAATCTAAGCTTTTATTGCTTTTAGCTTTTCTTTGATTACTTGATGAATTTAGTCTCCCTGGCCTTAAGAAATGATCTGATGCAACAAAAAATGAGTCTGGCTGAACCAGTCATGACTCACAGACATGCAGCTGGTGAGGACGAGCTGCAAATAGGCACGTTGCTTCATTATGTTGGGTCACAAGCCAAAACGGTTGAGAAACACTTGGATTAGTAAATCAGTAGTCATATTAAATGTTAGAGTCTAAAGAAACAATGTAATTTGTGATCATAAAAGCACATTAAGTACGGACGACAAAAGCCCACCTTTTAGTCATGTTGAAATTAAACAAATAGCAGAAGTATCTCTTCAGAAACCAAATAGAGAAGTCGGTGGGTATTACATGATGACTTTTCCCCAACCACAAAAAACACAAATTTATACCCATCTTGACTCAAAAACTCAACTCAAAACAAAGACGCATTGATTTAAAAGAAGAACAACAAAATCAAGAAAATTTATAAAGAAGCTGGTAAATTCCGTTTTAACACAATAACAAATTAGCGCTGAATCGACATGATTTATTCCAACAGTTTATCTTCTACAAGATCAATTACATTCACAACTTGTTCTCATGAATCCACGGTCCCACTGACCTTGTCCACATTTGTCGACCATGTTAATTAATGGGCACAGATAAACAGCAATTTGGGCAGATGGCATTTATCTGCATTCTACTTACTATGCAAGTGCATTTGAGAATACAAGTGACTTTCAGTGGGCGCAACTGAATGTAGTCGTGCAACGTCCTTTCAAAGCCACTAGATGGCAACGTTGCACTAAATTGTGACTAGTGTTTGTGATTTAGGGATCTTTGTGTCACCTGAAGTAAAAGTGGGAGAGGTCATGAGGAGGAAGTGTCACAGATGTGTTGCACAGAAAGTGAAACATTTGAATTAGTTTGTTACAGTTTATTTATTACAAGTAGTGCAAACAATTTCTCCTTGTTTGCCCCTGATTCAATCTTTACATCTGCTTTTTTCTTTCATTTTAGAGCGGTGGAATATTTCCTTGCATGTTTTTACAAACTATTTAAGTCTACACACTCTTGATAGCAATATGTTTTTTTATGTAGGTATCAAGGACATCGCATTCTGGTGGTATCTTGTCTACATGCAGAGATGGTTAACATCTATATTTGTCTTCTTTTATGTCGAGTAGAGAGCATATTGTAAGACATAAGGCCCATTCTCATAAGCATATGTCTGCTTTTTTTTTTTTTTTTTTTTTTTTTTTTAACAACTAGTCATTTTTATGAGTCTTCAATTCAATCAGGCCATTATTATCATCAGCCCAACCTTTTGATTTACGGGAACATCTGGTGGTTGTACAGGCGGCGCCTACAACTCCTTTCTGATCACTTACTTCAAAATGTCTAATAGAGTTATAACGCGGGGGATTTTTAATAGCCTTCCCATATGTGGACACTTGAATAGAAGTCGTATACACACACACATATACACACACACACACACGAACACACACAAACACCTTTACATCGTTTACATGGCGTGCGCATTCCCGCCTGCGCGTAATGGACAGAGATATTTTGTAAACCTTTATGTCTGGCTGCCATGGAGTTAGTAAATCACAGTATTAAGAAGGGTGGATCATCGAGCCCCAACTGACATCTCTGTTTTTGGACACTGAGACAGTGATATTTGGGCTAACAGTGTGTGTGGGTGCTCGGGGATATAAATATATGCCACCTCAGGGGGGCTTGGAGTGTTCGCGCTGGCCCGCATGCCGACCAAGGCAGACGGATCGCGGCGAGAGAGCCGGCCACAATCAAACAAATGTGCTGAAGGATGGCCCCGACCGTGTGTGTGTGTGCGTAAAAGTGTGAGTGTGACAGACATTTTATCTCACGTTGCTTTTATTTATCACTATTTGTTGTATCGTGTACTCACGTGGTGGGCCGCTCACATTTCTCCTCCCACAGCAGGAGACATAAATAAACAGCTATAGACAATGATGAGATGATTGCGGGGGTGTGGTGTCAAACCTTGACCGTTTATGGCATTTATTAGACTCTGCAACCGGCTGAGACGCTCATGTGCGAGTCTGCTGGCTGCACAGTATAGATGAGGGCACTTATGCAACTCAATAAAATGTCACATCATTGCGTAAATTAAAGTAAAAGTGGTTTGTACTTTATTAAGATAACAAAAATGTAATTATGCTGTGCGAAATTGCGTGAAATTTGTTATATTTTTATGCAACTTCATTTCTGAGGGCAGTTTCAACTGTGATCCAAACAACACCGACGTGTCAAACGGTTTCATTTCAGCAACTCTTGATAAAATCTTAATTTCTCAGAGATGCCCCCCTCTGATAAAACACGACTCTCTCCTCCTTTCCTTTTCATTATAATAAACCAAACAGTACTTATTGAACAGATGGCCCCCAGACAATTCAATTTGACAATTTAGCAATGAGTCTGTAATGATGTGGGGGGGTTGGTGGTGGTGGTGGTTGGAGGGGGGGGACCAGGACTGATGGAGAACATGAGGAGAGCAGCAACATCCTCACTTTCTGCAAGATGCTCTCTTGGCTCTGCACTTTTCATGCATGTGAGCTCCACCGTGCAGCTTCACGCTTCTGTGAGCAAGCATGCAAATCTTTTTTTTTTCTTTTTTCTTTTCCTTCACACGTTTATTTATTTAAGTTTTTTTGTTTTTGGCCTGTTATTTTAGAGTGTTTGCAATTTTTTTGGACAGCGGGACACGGCGCGGTTTAGCTGTAATCCTCATATTTATGTTGGATTCAGCACTTAGTCCCGCAAGATTTATGTAATGCATCTAATCAAAGCTAATTTCAAACCATCGGGCTGGAGCAGGGGGGGGGGAGAGAAATGTGCGCAGCGGCTGCCAGGCTTTTTGGTTGAGCTGAAACTTTTCTTAAGCTCATAATCTGCCGGAGTTGATACTCTGAATGAGCACTTACACTGTTCAACACAGTTGGTTGGGTTATTATGAGAAAACTACAACATTTACATTTCCCTTTAAATGTCCAAATTAAGTCGTCTTTTTTGTGACTTCTCAAAGCAGATGCGTGCAGAAACACTCGCGCACAACGCGGGGAATTAAAATACGGATGCTCAAGTTGTTCGTGTTGATTTTATTTGTCACATTTACACGCAAGTAAAAAAAATCTGCACACGAGTCCTGCAAACTGTTCCTCAGATTGTTCCCCCTCGTTGTGCTTTTGCGCGTTTTTTTCCTCACATCATAATGAGACAAATATGTGCCTCATCTGATGCTTGTGGGGAAAAAATAATAAGGGGGATTGTGTTTCGTCTTGTTTTGCAGACAGACGCGGGCACATTTTCATAGCTGCAGCTCAAGTGACAACGCGGCAAGCAGACGAGTGATGTTACAACCGCCCCGGGTCTCCTCCTCACCCTGCCCTTTAGTCTCAGATGGATTAAACTAATGTCCTCCCCTGAGCTGATGTTTGATAGTCGCGAATACATTAATTGTCAACTCTGAACACACACGCATTCAAACACACACACACCGTGCACAGCTTCTGGCTAAGTGGCTGGGGCGGGACGCTGCGTGGGACGAGGCGGGGACAGCAGGCATGCGGGCGGGCAGCGTGCTGGTCGGGGTTGGTGGACAGCTGATTGTCCGTGTTATTAACTGTGTTTGGGGGGGCGTTCCTGCTCGACTCGCAGACCCCGCCTCCCTCACCTACTAGTTCTCTCCTGTTTGGCATCCCAGAGATGGTCCAAAGTGATTCCTCAGGGAAGAATAGAGCGCAAATCACCCGAGCAGGAGCTGACGAGGAGCGGAGCCGCTGTTGCCCAGGACTGCCTCTTAATTGCGCGTAATCTTCCGTTTCATTCATCAGAGCAAAGGAGAAGACTTTGTAAATAAAGACGCGGAGCGAAGGAGGGCGAAGCGCGTTTCATCTCCCTGGTTTTTTCTCTGTCACCGTGGACTGTTTGTTGCAGAAACTGACATTTTGCTTGTGTTTTTGTCAGCTGCACCTTGATCCGGGGGACTGTCGCCAACTCAGTGCAGGCTCTCATCCTGCGCTACCCCTTTCATCGCTCTCACGTTGTTCATCTTCACAGCCGCCGCTTCCCCCCTTCTTTTTCTTGTGGAGTCGCTGACATGAGGTGCAGCTAACCCTGGATGCTGACAGCTCCCCTTTTTCCTTCCACATGTCGCATCTTTTGTTTACTTTGAGAAACACGCGCGCAACTAAACGCCAAGTGAAATAGACCACGCCACTTTGCTCCTCTGACAGCGCGATCAAATAGACGCAAGAGGAGGGGAGGCAGGGAGGAGAAAAAAAAGGAGGGAGCCGAGGAGAGGAGGATAGAGAGAGAGGAGAGAGAGCGAGAGAGAGATAGCGACGGCGTGAAGGTGCGTTTTGATGTTTGGCATCCACGAGAGCATCCAGAGGAGTGGGAGTAGTATGAAAGAAGAGCCCATGGTGGCCGGGATGAACGCGGTTCGGACATGGATGCAGGGCGCCGGAGTGCTGGACGCCAACACAGCCGCCCAGAGGTGAGCCCGAGGCGGCCTTGGCGCTGCGCTGACACCGGGGCGTGGAGAGCTTCTGGGGGGGAAGAGAGCGCGTAAAGATGAGCGGTGTTAAAAGACGGAGCGGCTGCATCACTTGGGGCAGCACGCGTTCCCAGAGGACGCAGTTGTTGGATAAACCGCTGTTCCTGCTGGCTTTAGAAGTTTTTAGCTCTCAGTCCAACATGATTAAATCCTGCATGTGGCTCAAAGTGCTTCGATATAGGCTACTTATTGACGGGAAGCACCGTTAGGGTTTAAATGTAGATTCACTCCTGTGTGTGGAAAGTGTGCTGTGAGTTTGTGTTTAAGATTTTCTGCTCACTTCGGTGTTTGTTTCTGTTGGTTGTGATAAAGCAGAGCGGGTTACTTTTCACAGACTGCATGCATAAATAATTCCCAGCTTGAATTTAGTAGTTTGTCCTTAAAAATTATAATAATAGTAATAAACTTTACTGTGAATCAAGTTTAAAATGAAACTGTCAGACTTTTATCGACAGCAGTCCTGCTAACATGGAAGCAATTAATCAGCCCAAATTATGCTTGTAATATAAATTAGTATTTAACAATTTTAGGCCTATATTTTAACGTATGTGTTTCATTATTGCTGATTAAACTGTAAAGGGCGTGTGCGCATTAGAGGTTTTAATTTAATTATGGGCTACCGAGGTACGGATTTCAGACTGGACAGCCTGGAGTTCAAACGCAGATTTGTCTTGTGTTGCATTTCTACTGAATGAATAATTTTTTTTAATCGCCCTCGTTGTGGATGGTGCTGGTCTGTGCTTGTGTCCGCAGCGGAGTGGGTCTTGCTCGGGCACACTTCGAGAAGCAGCCGCCCTCCAACCTGCGCAAGTCCAACTTCTTCCACTTCGTGCTGGCTTTGTACGACAGACAGGGTCAGCCGGTGGAAATAGAGAGAACCACCTTCGTTGACTTTGTAGAGAAGGAAAAGGTGAGTTTGCACATTCAAAAAAAATATATTTCCCCCGTGTGAGACTTTATAATAAATCTTTAAAATGAGCTTACATTGCACACGTTTTACCGGACTGATGGCTGACACGGGACACCGGCCCGTTCAGGCAGAGTGATAAATTAGCAGACGTGTGTTAACAAAGTGTCCAGACGCACGCAGCAGGGCTCAGGTCCTGAAGGCTTCCCCTCGTGTGATTTTTACATGTGGGTTTCCTGAAAGGCTTACAGACTTCTGATTATTTTAGCTTTTCTTTATAATTATAAAACCTTCCAAATCAATTTCACACTAATTTACTTAAAGCAGTAAATCACGTGCATGAACACTTTTGCACTCAGCTGCCACTAATAATAACACTGAATCACATTTTTATGACACTTGAGCACAGCGTGGCGCCTGTTCCTGCAGGTGTTGTCAGAAGGGATATTTAATTTTTTAAACAAACATCAATATTAGTGTTTGATACGTCGATTCGGTGTGATATTGATTTTGTTTGCAGGCGGCGTGGAAAGTGTTTTACTTTAAATGTTTGTTTTATTCATCAGCATTTGGCATCGGCTTGTTTATTATTTATTAAATCTAAATGTCCTGCTGCTGGTCAATATGTATAACACGTTTTAATGTTACGCTGCGATTTGTTGGATTATAGAAATAATAAATAGGTCAAATTATCATTTTTGAATTTGTTCATGTTTATTGCATCTTTCTAAACATTTTCCATTTCAAGTGTGTGTTAATAAAGTTGTAAACAGGCCTGTTTTTAAACATTTTTTCGACATTTTTTTTTTTCAGATAATTAAGAAGATAAGTTTGGAGAATATATATATAATATAAAAGTGTTTGGAGTTACAAACAGAACCCCTTTTTTTGGATTTGGTCGATAGAAACGAAGTGACTTAAATTGGATCACAGTCCGAGAGACGTAAATACTCTAAAAATATCAAGTAGGCCTTGTGGACGCGCAGTAAAAGTCCCAGGAGGAGCTGGTTTGCTTGCTCTGACCGGCTCTGTTTGGTTTAATTTTCATAGGAAACGACGGGGGAAAAGACCAACAATGGGATCCATTATAGACTCCAGCTCCTCTACAGTAACGGTGAGTTTAGTTTCCATAATTTTTATGGGGCAATAACAAAAGCAGTGAGTGAATGATACGTTAAACCAAAGAGAGGAAACTCAGGAAAGAAATGTTTGAGTTCACATCCAGTGTTTTGTTGTATGTATTTATTTGTAGTTTAAATTGTAAAATGTTTTAAATATTATCATTATTATTATTATTATTATTATTATTGTAATTATGTGCTTGCTGATTTCTACAGTAAATATATCTTCTTTGGTCAGACAGCAAAATAAAATGTTTCCTATGCTCTTTTTAATTTTTTAGTCTTGGTGCCTCCACTGAATAATTTAATTGTGTTAATTATAATTCGGGGGGAAAAAACTGATGACTGCATTTTACACATTGAAGTTCTTAATAATTGTTTTGAGAGATAAAATCAACAGGAGGAATGAAGAGTAAATCAAAATGTTAAAGTTCCAAGAAAACTGACAGCTTGCAACAAATACTGAAAGTCATTAACAAGAGTTTGGACTCATTCAGTTTCCATAAAGAGCCTCACAGGGGAATGAATGAATAAAACTTGTGATCTGAAACATCCCCCAGATTGAGGAAAGCTTTGCCTCAGATGTGATATGAATCCTGCTGGTTACATTATAACACTCTCTCTCTCTCTGTGCCTGCAGGGATCAGGACAGAGCAGGACTTATATGTTCGACTCATTGACTCCATGACTAAACAGGTGAGAGGTTTGCATTAAACTATCAGGTCGGCTGCTTGCTTGTGTTGGTCTGAATGTTGCCCCCACCTTCCACTGCCCCCCTCCTCTTCTTCCTCCTCCTCCTCCTCCCCCTCACCCCGCTGCATGCCTGTGTCTGAGACCCTCAACTTCAGCACAGCACAGCCGGCTTGATAAACGACCTGTCTTACCTGTGGAATACATTTACAGAGGCCCAGAAAAGTAGAGGACATGTGTCCTCATACTCTGCACAGCAGCCTGTAAGTGAGGCTGGTGTGTGTTTTTATAAGGCAGTTCATATATATGTGTGTGTATGTGTGTGCGTGTGAGGCTGTGTGATTGTGACGGTGTGTGAGGTGCAGGAGCTGTTGTGTGTTAGTGTTTGAGAGAGACAGTGATGCATGCCAGCTCACTTTTTGAGGACCTTGACCCTCATTTCCTCAATGTGAAACAGAACAAACTATCCCTGAGTGTGTTATGGCCAATACAATCACACAAAGAAACACAAAGCAGCGCATGTGGGCTGGCGCACACTGAGGGAATTCTTCGTTTGGATGAATTAGATAACGAAGAAAATAAGCCGCTTCGACGCTGTTTTGATATCAGGTCTTTTGTTTTGCCAATTCTGCCTCTAGTGCCATTAGGCTTGAAGAGAGTTTGCCTTAGAATGAAAGGAGTAGGAGGGGATGTTGTTTGTGCGAGTGTGCGTGTGTCTGCATGTTTATCGATGTGTGTGCGTGTGTGTGTGTGTGTGTGTGTGTGTGTGTGTGTGTGTGTGCAGGGTGATCACAGCCCTGGAGAGCATGTTGAGTGGGGTTGGAGGGGTAACCAGACTAGATTTTTGGACGCTGAGCTGTATGGACCAGATGGTGCACTATACTCCAGTCTGGCAGTCCAACTGCTCACTGTACACAGCATATAAACATACGTGCGCGCACAAACACATATGAGCACGCAGGAGCGCACACATGCACGAGCACACACAAACACACACACACACACACACACAGAAACGCTTTCTCTCTCACTGTCTCTCTCAGAACAGAGCGTTCCTGTTCGGCAGGACTGGATTCCCACGATACACACATTTGCCAGATAGACAACACTACTCCCAGATGAAAGACATGCACGCTTTTCTGTTTTTTATTTGCCCCTGCAGCGTGGCTCACTTTTTTTTTTTTCCTTTCAGCATGCCACATTAAAAAAAAAAAAAAAAAAGTAGACAGTTATTTAAATTTCTGTGATTTTTTTTTTTTCTTGCATCCTTTAGGCGATTATCTATGAGGGCCAGGATAAAAACCCAGAGATGTGTCGGGTCCTGTTGACCCACGAGATCATGTGCAGGTAAGACAAAACACACCCAGCTACAGCTGTCTTGCAAATGTTTTATACTCTGGACGAAGATGAGAGTTTTCTCAGGTTGGAGGTGTCTGTTGGTGCAAAGAGGAGGCGAAGACATGAGGAGCGCTGCTAAATTACAATAGAAATCTTATCATTTTCCTCCAAAGTGGGTTGGGGAGATGGGCCCTGGCCTATTTCTGTTGATAGGGATGTGTGTGTGTCTGTGTATATGTGTGTGTGTACATCCCTCTCATGTTCAGCTAATTAGGACAAGGAAAAGCTCATTACTCAAACCCATCCTCCTTAGTCTGTGTAATACATGCAGTTTGCTGTGTCCTGACAGTGAGCTATGTGCAGAGGGGGACAGACTCGAATTACACATAATACACACACACACACACACAGTCAAATATACTAAAGCAAGTGTAGATCTCACGGGCCGTTGCGTGCATTTACAATCAATAAAGCATCGCGCAGCATGTGACTGTCGTTTGCAAACCATCCATTTGGAAATACATGGAGAGTTAACGTGTAGAGAAATGGCTGGTGGCAAAATGTAGCCACTTCCTGGTTATCACACAAGGCAATTTAGACCACTTGTTTTCATATGCTGCAGGAAACGGTCGAGATCAGAAATCTGATCTGGCTCTCCAAGCCTCCTGTCCTGAGGGACTCAAGAAAGTAAGGGGGGGGGAGGGTCAATCACTCTCCCCCCTTCTCCCACTCTCTCTCTCTCTTTTGTGCCTTTCTCCATCTCCTCCCACACACACACATACTGTAGATGCACATAGGTGCACACACAGACATGCATACTGTACGCACAGACAAGCAGACAGAGAAGAAAAGGTAGACGGGATGATACTTTTTGGGGGAACTCGGGGGGAGGAGGAGGGAGTGTAGACGGCACACAATACACTGTTACATTGTAGTGCAGTCAAATGATTCAGAAAGAACTCGTCACATCAGTATGCAACCCCCTTCTACCCAGCATGCACTACTCCCCAGGTCCAGTGGGACCACTCTGTGACCCACTTCTGAGAGAGAGAACGAGCGCGAGAGAGAGAGAGGCGGGATGGAGGGAGGGGACGAGCACTGAGGAAAAATAGAGAACATAAGATGTCTGGTTGTGTGATGTCTGACAGAAATGGAGCTAACCTGAGCCCTGGAGGCTAATTCAAGTTTGTATCCAGCCCCATTCAGGCTCACTGCTTTGCGCTTCTCCTCCAAACTTTTTCCAAAATAGCCCCGCTGATCTCACCTACTGTAGCGCTAGAGCCCCCAGTCTTACCTGGAAAAGCCCGACAGAAATCCAATCCATGCTGTTTCTTAAACTCCAGCAAAGTCTCACGCCCTTTTACTCTTCTTTTACTCTTTCCTGTAATGCTCATCTGACTTCCTCTCCTTGTCTGGGCTTTACCTTATCGTGCTTTTTGTGTTGTTCACATGTCTGTGACTAACTCTCCTTTGTCTCTGCACCCCCTCACCCCCTCACCCTCCTCTTCTCTCACCTCCCTGCAGTCGATGCTGCGATAAGAAGAGCTGTGGCAACAGGAACGAGACCCCATCAGACCCTGTCATCATTGACAGGTAAGCAAACTTTCGCCCTTTACCCCTGCGCTGTCACTGCAAACACAGCTCGTATGACTGCGCAAGCAGCAGAAGTTGCAGAAACACACTATAGATGTAAAAATCCTGACAAATTTACAAATAAATTAAAGCTGTTATCGACATGTGATTTGGCTGGGATAAATGAAACCTGCAGGCCTGATAAAAGCAGGCCACAGGTTGTTTAAATCTCAGTGACCATAATTGACTGTGTAAGCAAAATGTGTGAAACAGCAGTAAATAATATTCCAGTTGTGTGTGTGTGTGTGTGTGTGTGTGTGTGTGTGTGTGTGTGTGTGTGTGTGAGTGTGTGTGAAGTGGAGGAGCAATCACAGAGCAGTTGAGCTCAGCTTCAAGTGTGGTCAAACAGTGTTTGTGTGGTTGGGCTGATGACTTAGCTGATGAGCAGTTAGGGTTTCAGCTACAGCCTGAGAGCGTGGCTGTGTGTGTTTGTGTGTTTCTGTATATAAATTTCACTCTGTGGCAGTGGAGCCTGTCTGTCGCTTTTGACACACTCCTGCACACACACACTTTTCTTTGAGTGTGTACACCTTTCTCCTGCCGTCATAAACTACCTCTGACTGATGCAGCGGCGCGCATGATTTACGGTCAGTCGGAAAAAAGAGAAGCCGTGCAGATTTACAGTCCGCCTTGTGCTGTGTGTGTGTGTGTGTCTGCGGTACACATGTGGAGGTACGGTGTGAGGGAAATTATTTGTTTATACTTGAGCGACTGTTGGAGCGTGCAGATTTAACGCTGCTCAGAGTACAAACAGTGATTTTCTGACTGTATTTTGCGATCTATAACCTGCCCAAAGAACTGCATCATCAGGTAAAAAAAGTGCTTTGTGGGTTATTGAGGTTTTATGTCTGATTTGAATTTATCACATTTGAGTGTGTTTGTGTGTGTGTGTGTGTTAATGAGGCAGTGACCTGTGCTATCTGATGAACACAGCTGTCCTGTTCTCGCTGCCGCTCTGTCAAAAGCTACTCTTTACCTGCGTATGTATGTGTGTGTGTTGTGTGTGTTTATGTGTGTGAGTTTGTGTGCGCCACCCTCATTCCGCTCCAGTGAAGCGGAAGGCCTCACCTCAGCGCTCCCTGAGACAGCTGCACCCCACCACGTGGCCTCAGACAACACGCCTGCCCATCACTCTGTGCCATATTTCTGATTTTTGTTTTCACATGTGCGTACTTGTTGAATTCTTGATATGTGCGCTCTGTCGCTCTTTTTCATTCGGGGCGCCATCCGGGCTCACTACGATTAAACTTTCCCCTCACTTTGCCGCAGTTTGAACAGAGCCACCTTGGCGAAACAGGCCGAGCTCTGCCGTGAACAGCTTTCCCACACTGAGCATGTGTTGTGGCCGCTCGCTTGCGGTATTCCCCCGGCGCCCAATGGCTCAGGTGTGAGGGCAGCATTAACGAACAACAAATTAGAACAGGGGGAGGGAAAACAACAGCAATATCTCCGTTTTTCCTCTCCAGCGAGCACTCTTTCTGGACAGGAAAATAGGTCAGGTGAGAGGAGAGCGATTGGGGGGGCTGGCTTGTTGTAAAGTGTGGGACTGAAGGGGGAATAAGGAGAGGAGGGTTTATACGTTTGCTCATTTAGTACCAATATATTCTTGGCAGTTGTAATAATCAGGGATTCATAAACAAACAAACAACTGTGAGGGTGAAACTGACTCAATTACCGTGAGTTCCCCTCCTTCAAATTCATAAAGAAATACCATCAGCAGCCCCTCTCCACCCTTGAAGTTATTTAGTTCGTTAAATAAGGGCTCGTTAGCCCTCTGCTGTTTCGCAGAGATGATTAGATTTTACAGCCCTAATTAGCTGGGCTAGCTCTAACTCTTCTGGAAGAGTAATGGGTCTGATTGCCTAATTAGCTCTCTCTCGTTAAGATGGGAGAAACAGGCCACTGCAGCAAAACCGCAGGAATGAGGAAAAATAAAGTCAGCTAATGAGAAACTTATTTGATTGTTAGGAGAACAAATCTGGTACAGTGTGGATCGGCAGCGCTCTGGGTACTGTACTCGCTCACCGGGAGAATCTCTCTCACCTCGCTCTTTATCTCGCCTCCTGTTGAAAAGAGAATTTGTTTGGGCTTTAAAGCGTCTACAAGGAGCAACACGATACAGATTTTTAATTATGAAGTGTTATTTGTTTAGGCTATGATAGCAAAAAGCACTTTAACATTGATTTTTTTTTTTACTGAAGTTTAACGAAAACACATCTCCCACAATCTGTCCTCTTTTAATGCCATTCAGTTTTACAAGTCGCAGTTGTTATCATCTCTGACTCAGATTTTTCATCTGATCGCCATCAGTCAGACAACTCATACCATATTTTATGTGTTTAACCTCTGAGGTGTTGAGTTCGTAAATTCAGAGAGAGCTTGGCATGACGTGCTGTGTCTGCGCTTGACACTGGGCAGGGGAAGCAGCTGAAAGGTGAGAAGCTCCTGTGTGCCTCTCTATGTCTTCCCCAGGGAAACATGTGTGGTCCACTTTAGCCTCTTACAGAGGCAGGATAATATGAGGGGAGCCCTTAACCCCCCCACCTCCACTTCCACCTCTCTCTTCATCGCTCCTGGTAAATGTAGGGTTAATCATATGCAGCCACTGCGAGTCAGTCTATCATGTGCCTGGTTGGGCCTCAAATCACAAACACATTTCCCTCCGCACAGCTTTTCTTAAATTCATCTCCCCACAGAAATGTTTTTGTTCATTTACTTGCTGCATCCATATAATTGCGCACTAATCTCTCCACCCTACTCGCTTTGGGGGTATGACTGTCCCTCCGGCCCCAAGTGTCCTCTCTTGCCTCTTACCACCTGTGTCCCGTGGCCCTTTCCCGCCCATCCAGGTCCCCCAGGCCTGCCGCAGGGTGTCCCCCAGGCAGGGAGAGCCTCTCTGGAGGGGGGAGAGATACTCTCTGTGACCAGAGATAAGGATCCACTGGATATATCCCGTGATTCCTCTTTCCAGTCACGGTGTAGGGAGCGGTGCTGTGTGTATATGAGGAGGGGGGGGGTGTCAAGTTTACATGCACAGGCGATGTTATTTCAGGTTCATAGCTGTTTTGGAGTGTGTGCTTGTGTGTGTTTGCGTTTGCACACACTCCTGCAGCCCGCCGTTGATGTGGCCCATTTCCTTGCATGCGTGTCTGTGCCTGTGTATCCGCGTCGATGTTGGTTGTTTCCCCGGGAGTGTGTGTGTGTGTGTTGATAGAGGCCATTTCCTGCCGAGTGTGTGTGTGTCTTGAGTGAAGAATGTCGGGCAGGAAGTGCTCCTCCCGGGGAGGATGATGTCATGGCCGACAGTTTCCTGTTCTGCGAGCCAGTGGAACGGACTGACTCTCAGCTTCATGGTGGTTAGCACTTGTGGAGCCTGTCTTTGGTCTATACCTGGTGTGGTTTTACTCCGGTTAAACTTAGCGGCTAGCAGTGTTTTGAGGACTGCTATTTACAAGCTGATGCATTTTGCTGCACAGCTTGTTTGTCACTCTCTCCCTCTTTGTCTCCCTCTATAGTGGGGAACCCCCTCATTGTTTTGGTTGTTATGTTTGGATGCACTTCCTGGGGTGAGAGGTCATGTGTTGCCTTGGCTGGGCTAACGTGCGCTAGTGAATAATGTATGTCATTGACTTTATGTCAGCCCTGCCAGCCCCCCAAGCCGAGCCCACCCATGTTTAATTCATCCATCTCATTTGTGTGTGTGTGTGTGTGCGCCTGCGAATATGTGTGTGTGTCATTTAGAGGCCCAGTCTGCACCTGTCCAGCCATTAGCCCCCTTCTCATTTGCATTTGATGCTAATGTGGTTTACTGGCAGCGCCTTCCGTCCCCTCAGCTTAGTTTCACTTTCATATCCATGACTGTGTTAGAGAGAAGGTGGAAACACACTTACAACCCGGCTATGCTACTTTCTTCTGACTGTATCTGCTGATGTGTCTGACATCTGAATGTTGAGGACTTTATTGATATTTTTTTGTTTCCCAGGTCCTGGATTTGTTATGTTTTATGCAGGATAGTCTTTGATTTTTCTGTCTATTTTACTTTTTTTTCTTACATTTTGTTTCGGATTGCGTCTCTGAACAGACATCACTAGCTTACGTTCCCCTCCAAGACAAAGAGAAACAGAGCCATGAGACCCCTTAGCTGACGGCATCTTTTACTGTTTGGGGGAAAAAAGATCTTTTCTTGACTGTTCCCCGATTTGTGTTTTTTTCTCGTAGATGCGCAGTCTTCAGGGGGGACAGCTGCATTAGATGTTATGGGAGGCTTTGAAAAGGACTGGCCCAGAGCTGGTTGTGGTGTTTGTGCAGGGCTCAGGGGCAAAGAGGCAGAGTTGCTGGCTCATCGATATGCAGGCAGAACTCCCCTCCCTCAGGTGTTGGCTGCCTCACAAATCTGCCTCACACACACATAAGAAACCACACACACACACATAGACACAGATGCATCCCTCACCCTCAGATAAACTCATACACAGCGCACAAAGGCATATGCAGATGCACGCATGCGCAGTTTTAAGAATCCACAGGCGTGCAAAAATATAACGCACACATACATAGACACAAATTGACCTGCAGCTCTCTGCATCTGTTTGGTTGTGTTCTTTTTCTTTCCCTGCGGTGGTTTCCCCCCCCAGGGTTGGAGGAAAGCGCAGCCCCAGGGGACGGACGGCTGCGCTGATTGACAGCAGAGAGTTTGGAGGTCGAGAAGCCTCTAAAACAGCGCTGCCTCTTTCTCTCTCATCCAGACCTTCAGCACTCTCACCCCCCTACTGCTGGCTCTCTTTCATTTGCGAACACCTCACGAAAAATTACACTTCATTGTCTGAGTAAACACGGGTCTGTTTCTATGATATGAAATTTTAAATTAAGGCAAGCTGTTTTTGTTTTGTGGTGAGGAAACAATGAGGAACACACTGGAAATAAGTGAGCTCGAGTTTGAGTGTGTGTTGCATTGTTGTGTTTTAATTCTTTCCCCAATAAACTAAACAGAGCTCCTTTATAGGTAGTTAAGCTAATGCTTCCCAGCTGAATACAGGTAACAAACAGTTTATTAGGGCATATAAACTGTAATTTACAAATGTCATAACAGTGAAAAGTTCTGGGTTTCATGACTCATTCATTTTTTGGCCAGAGCTACTGTAAATAGCGCTCTATTTTCTCTGCAAACTGCTTTGTCATTACTGCTTGACATTCCCTGCTTGACCTGGCCACTCTCCTTGGCCGGTCCCTCTGCCTTTGTGTCAGTGTTTGTTCTGTCCCAGAATGAAGGGGTTTGGCCAGCCAGATCTGACCCAAATGAGTAGCGTCCTACTTCTCCGAGAGCTATTTAAGACATTTTTGGTGTTGGAAATTGCAGGATGGAGAGATAGAGATAGTAGGGGATTTAAATAGAATGAAGATATATTTACCATATGAAAGGTCTCATGTATGGTGTGTGAGCCTGTGTGTGTGTGGTACTGCGAGTGAGGAAAGAGTAACGTTTTCCAGGATTCGGTCTGTGACTCGCCCTAGAAGATGCGCTCAATTTGCTTTTCAAATGAGGCGTGAAGAGCGCGAGTGTGTGCCTCTCCCGGTGTGATGCTATACGTTTGGACGTGCGCGGTTATGTGTGTGCGGCAGGAGCAATGCTTTGTTTTCTCAACGCTCTGATGTGTGTGGACAGTCTAGCGCATGGCCCACTAAGTGCTCTCTCACAGCCAATGTGTTACATGGCTGCCTGTGTTGCCGGTCGTAATTGAATAGACACACCAGCTCCTCTCAGTGAAGGATACTCAGGCCTCCTCTCTCCTCTCATCGAGCAGCCTGATCTCAGCCCTCACTGATGATTCATTGTTTGCTGATTATTTCTGCTAAGTGAGAACACAGACTTTTACGCTTCATGCCAGCTCCATGTGCCCCCCAACCTGGCGTCTCACTTCCCATCAGCCAGTTTCCGTCCCGTCCCCTCTTCTGGCTCTCTTACCTCAGCGCTTGTAGCCCAGGATGTAGGTCCAGGTGTCCAGGATGAGTCCTGGTGACCTGCTGTGCCCGAGCAAGATGTATAGTCTGTTGATTGTTTTCCATCAATCTGTCCAGGAAGAATGGATCGCTGGCCAGGCGCTGTGAGCGCCGCTCTCAGTTTCACACGCCACAATGGAAGGAAAACCTGCACGGCATGGGGGAGACAGGGCGGGACAATATGGAGGGTGATAGCTGTGGTGGGACTCAACACAGGACTGATCCTTTTAATATATTCTGATGATTTTCTGTTTGTTCTGCAGGATGATTTTTCTTTTTCTTTAAAAAAGCTGTAAAACTATATCATTATTTCCAAGTTCAACCTTTTCATATCTGCTCCTATATACAAGTTTTGTGACATTGAGCTCGACTAATTTGAGCTGTAATGTTAAGAGACAAAAGGAAATCTTCAAGCAAGTGTCTTTGCCGTAATTAAATGTAAAGCAGCCGCGTCAACATGCAGACAATTATGGTCAACAGCATTGTTCGATCAAAGGCATGATATATTCTTACGCTCCCAATATATTCTTTATACTTTGCATTAATCATCAACAAATGAGACCCAAGCACATGTCACTGTTCCACTTCAAAAAGCCGAGCTGAATTTAAAGGCCTTTGTTTGTGTTTATGTAACTGATGAGGGGAGACAAAGTAAGGCGTAGGCAATCGACTGAGACACTTTGTTGTTTTACACCGCCTCACCCCCTTTGTGTGTGCGCAGCTAACGTTGTTTGTTTGTTTACTGAGTGGCTTGACCTCGCTGGGAGGAATGTTCACTCGTTTCCTTTTCTTCCGCGCCTCCTTCTGTGTTTGACTCTCTGATTTTCTCCATCCATGTGTCTCTCTTCTTCATCTCTCTGTCTGCCCCTCTGTCTATGTGTCTTTTTCTTTGGTCCTCCCACTCAAAACTCCAGATTTAACTCTGAAGGGTTTTTTGGTTAATCACACTTGGAATCTTCCCCTGCGTTTGAACGCTCTTTCCTCAGCGGCGGCGTGCTCTTCCTCGATCTCTGCGTGCGGCGCCGGAGAGAGTCGCGCTAATTATCCCGGTTATTGGCTTCTCCAACGCACAGGCTGTGATTTACATGAGGTGACATTCAGTTCAAACGTGCAGACCTTCGCAAACCTTTTTCTGGAAAACAATTAACAGCCCCGCTTTCTCCTCTGCCTCCCTCCTGTACCCTCTTTCTCTCTCTCGCTTACCACTCCCTCACTCTCTTCCTCTGGCTATTGTCTTCACACAAACAGAGAAGATTTACTGCCAAAAGAGTGAGGGCTGTGCAAGGAGGTGAAACTGTTGGTGTGTTTTTTCTGTGGCGAATGATTACTTGCTTGTTAATTGACTGTTATTCTTTGCGGTAGAAGTCTGGAGTGAGGCCGACATGGAGAAAGTATTAACTTTGCTTTTGCAGGACTGTAGTTGCTGGTACTCCTTACATTGTGTCGCATTTGTACAATAAAAGCACCCAGCGTATACAGATCCTCTGCGTTTCTGCCAGTGACCCGAGAGAAATTCAAGAAACCCACTATTACACACTTGAAATAGTGTGTATGGGCAGACATATAGCCCACACACGCACGTTCAAACACAAAGACAAACTTACAAGCGCAGCGTTAATGAAGCGCATCTCTCTTCTGTCATGACGCCCGTGTTAGCATGACAAGATGTTTACACACACAATCACGGCCGCGCCTCTGATGTGGGCCGGGATGAAAGAGAGATGAGAGGAAAGGAAAAAGAGGAGGCAGAGACGTGACGGTGAGCGTCAGGTACGGACTGCTTTTCTCTGTTTGACAGGAGGACAGTTGTAACAGTACCCCACTGAGAGCTGGGAGAGAGAGAGAGAGAGAGAGAGACTTAGAGAGATAGATAGACAGAGAGGGAGGAAGATGTACCTGTGAGGAAAATGTTCTGAAAAGGAAAGACGCTTTTTTTTTTTTCCTCTCTGAACTCAACCACATTCTCCAATCCGGAGGAAAACAATTACATCCGCCCGCTTCCCCTTGTCCCGCAGTGTAGATTACAAATGAGCAAACCTGGCATTTATCACATCACTACAAACATTTATTAAAGCCGGTTCCCCTCTAAAGCTGCAGAGATAACAGTGGGTAATTGCAGAGACTGGCTCTATTAGTTAAGTATGCCTAATGTCACTGCCTCAGAGCATTAATGGACGCCGTAGTATTATGTTCCTGCGCTCATTACCACCCCACTCCCCTTCAAACAGATACACACATATTCACACACCCTCTCCCCCTCCATTGACCCTGCAGCAGGAGTCTGTGCCACTCTAATGAGAAATGGAAAACACTGCTCCGCAAGCTCCAAGACACACACACATGCAGGGACGCACACACACGCTCGGCGGGAGCCATTACAAGGGGACAGAGGGGTACAACAGTATAATCACACACGCCCAGGGAAACAATTGTGCCGTTATCAGAGTGATCACATTATAAAAGTTTAATAAACACCAAACGGCCTAATGGTGAATTAGCCTGCATCTGCCCTGTGTTGTGCCAGGCTATAATTAGTGATTTAACAGAGACAAACAAATGTTTTTAGCCAGAGCTTTTCACAGTCAACAGATTTTCTCTTGGACGTAAATTATGTCCAGAATTAAAAGAAAAACGCGTGGCTGCCGGGGTGATTTGTGAGGCTTTCTTCCTCTGTGATCTTGACTCCGAGACACCAGAAAGTGACACACCAAACCAGACAGTCACACAAACACAGAGCCACTGAGAGTAGAGTTTGGCTCTAGCCCCAGTCTGGTTTTCTAAGTGGCACTTGAGATGTGTATGGAGAGGGGCGGATGGGTGCTTGAGATTGTTGAGGAGGAGGAGAGAGTGAAGGAGGGAGAGAAGGAGGGAGGTGGGTTGGAAAGAAGAAAAGAAACAGGAAGAGATGCCGGTGAACGACGTGGAATAAGTTAGTCAAGAGGACGGGGGAAAGGACTCTCCTCCTTCTCTCCTGGGCAAAACGAGCAGTCGTGTGTCTATTTTGATACTTGTGTGTGTGTGCATTTGCATGCGTGCGTATGTGGGAAGTGACGTTAAATCGATGACAATTTATAATTTACAATCACAAGGACCTATCACTTTTTATAGGGCCTCCATCCTCGCTCATCAATATTACATCAGGACCCAGACTCTCGGTGTGAGGGAGCAGGAGGGTGAGAAAACGGCTGAGGAGAGAGAATATGGCTTTGGTCCAGTGTTTGTGCATGTGTGTGTGTGTGTGTGTGTGTGTGTGTGTAGGGGGTGGTGTGGGCGGAGGAGGGGGAGGAGGAGGAGGGCATCTGCTGAGGTTGTAGAAAACATCGCTTCCAGCATACACAAATGTGCAAACGCATAGCCTACCTCGCATGTGTGCATGTGTGTGTCTGCATCTGGCCAACTGTTTTTGTGTGTGTGTTGTGTGTGTGTGTATGTGTGCTTGCCAGCTGAGTGACAGTTTGGTATTGATCTGTGGGAGGCCCCAGTGTCATTAGACCCAGTATGGACCAGCAGGCACACGTGGAGGTCAGGGCACGGAGTTTGTGCATGTGTGTGTCCGTGGGATTGTGTGTGTGTGTGTGTGTGTGTGTGAGGAGGAGTGGGGGACCAAGTGTTCAGTAGTGACAGGCTCAAGCCTCTGAAAGAAAATCAATCGTGTCATAAGAGGAAGGTTTCCTCCAGCTACTCCCCCTCTCTCTACCCCCTCCTGCTCCTCCTCTCATCCTTTCTCCTCATTTCTCCCCTTCTCTCCTTTTTTTCCTTTACTTCTCTCACCCATTTATACGTTTACACCTCCTCTCTTCTCTGTCTTTCATCCTGCTTTGAGCATCTCTGTTTTTCCTGCCAAACACACATACACACACACACACAGAATCTAGCAGTCCTGGGTCAGGACAGGGGTTGCATGTGTGATGTGTGGATCAATCCGAGGGGTTATCCTGGCAAAAAGGAGCCATTAGTGACAGAACTTATCCTGGATCAGCCCTCATTAACTAGAAGGGCACAGGGGCTGTTTGTCCAGATAAAAGAACTGACCCTAAACCAGGGCCAATTAACTCGGAGGGCAGAGACTGGTTAGATTGATGGCACGCGTTGTTTTGGTTTAATGGAAGTTTGATTCGAAAAGAAACTGATTAGACTTTGTTGTATTGTGAATTTAAGCTGTCCCTCAGTTATTTATTATTAAGCATGAGCGCACACACACTCACACTCACACACACACGCAGGGCAAGCCTCCACCTGTTCTCCTCTCCTCTCTCGCCTGAGGGGACTAGTATGGTAGATAACAGTTTGAGTGGGCCTGCTGCAAAACACTAATCAGACCTAACACTGCCTAATTAGCACAGAGTCCGCTGATTGGCTTACAGCAATAATTAACACAGGTGAGAATAATTAGCTCCCCATAGACCTGTTTGTGCCTGTGTGTGTGTGTGTGTGTGTGTGTGTGTGTGTGTGTGTGTGTGTGTATGGAGGATGTTATTATGCAGTCTTGGTCCCCCGTGAGACTGAGGAGGCAGAGAGAAGAATCAAACTCATTACTGAAACCAGGCCAACCTGTGTTAGGTGCTCTGCTTTCCCACACCCAGAGAATTAGCCACAGAGAGATCCACCTCTCTTCTCTGTCTCCCTCTTTCCCTCTCTCTCTTCCTGTGTGTGTGTGTGCTTACTTTATCTCGTGTCTTTCTTTCTCTGTGTGTGTGTGTCTCTCTCTCTCTCTCTCTCTCCCTATGTGTCCCTTTCCCTTCAGCCCCCTGTGCCGATGAGTGAAGGTGCGTTTGAGGAATCTCACCGCTAGGTGAACCTGCTAAGATAAGATGAAACACAGACACGGGGCATCTTTCTATCATATTCTGTCTCTCTGGTGGTCTGTTTCTCTCTTTTATCCCCTGCCCAGCCTTCTTTCAATCTCTATTCAGAACAGTAAGAGCGAAAAAAGCGGGAAAAAAATGTTGGCGAGCGCTGCCTTCCTCTCCATATAAAAAGCTTGAGCATATATCCTCTCCCTCTCCATAAAATTGTATACCGTACACTCCATGAACTACTACTTACTGCCTGGCTGTATAGAAGATATTGAATCATGCTCAGCCAACGCCTCATGTTGCCTCTCCAACAGAGAGAGAGGGAGAAGGAGATAATGAGAAAGACTGAGAAGGAGAGACAAAGAAAAGAGAAAAGGGGGACAGTGTTTTGCAGAGAGACTGGCCGTCGTTCATCAGTCTGTAAGCAGCATGGTGTCCTCCATCTCACTCTCCCTGGTTATTTTTTGCCAAAGTGCTGCTTCTTTGATCAAGCCGACATCACAGAGAAGAAGACGGGCACGCAGACTTTGAGAGGGGGGGTTAATATTGGAACACAATTGACGGCTTGTCACTTTTAGCTTCCAGGCACCAACATCGCAGAGTAGTTAGTTAGGTGCCGGCGAGGGAGATAGAGGGGGGTAACACACATAGCACACACATAACACACACACACACCTCCGAGAGCTTTTTGAGTGCTAAATAAATAACAAGCGACGATGTAAATTGGTGTTTTCCTGCAGTGTGTGGCTGCTTCTGGGATGTATTTTTCATGTCAAGACATTTTAGAGTGGTTTAGAGTGCACGATAATGAATTAACCCCCCCACCTAAACTGTGCACAAGCACACAGTTTTGCTCTCTTACACACACACACACACACGGGGGAGGGAGGCAAATATTCACCTGACCACAGGTGCATGGCAGCATTAGTGTGAGGCACATTCAGGCTGACTCCCACCCTCTCATCTCCCTCTCTACACTATTGTTCTCCACTCACGGGGCCCGGGGAGGTGCCAGGGGTGACATCAGCCTATAACCAAACACTAGTAGAGACACAGTGGGAGAGGAAAGCTCATTGTTGGCTGACTGATCTCCAGTCTCGCGCTGACAAGCCTCCCATGTTCACAAGATTTGTTTTTTTTTGTGTGTGTGTGTGTTGTGTTCACTCCCAGTAAACACTTGCCTCTCAAAACAGACAGCTACTACCTCCGTCACACCAAAGCTGTCAACTCAATGCACTGTACTCCATATCACACTGAGCTGCACGGACACACTGTAGAGATGTATGTACGAGCTAAATGGATGTACTCAAAGGCAGCTTAAATGCATACGAGAGCTGTTAAAGCGGTGTTTACGGGAGGCATTTGCATAGTGTTCATGACACTCTCTGGCTCCTGTCTCCTTCCCATAGACACACACACAAACACACACACACACACACACTCATGTAAGCTGCACTTTTCCCCCTCGAACACTCTCAACAGGCCTTCCTGACTAAAGAAACAAAATGAAAGAGCGTTGATTGAGGCAAAACAAGGAAGGTTGTTTTTTTTTCATATTTCCTGTTTCAATAATTAATATGCATGAGTTTTATGGCCGCTTAAGATGCGATCAATTATTCATTAACAGCATGTTAATTGCATCCACAGTCGTGAATATTTAACCGAACGCTAAATCAATGGGGTCGAATGAGCAGCAATATGGACATTTTATAAGCTTTGCCAAAATTAGGTTAGGCTTTAATGAAAACGGCAGCAGAGAGCAGATTGAAAAGGGACAAATGTGAACTTCGCCAAAAGGATGGAAGCTTGTGTTTGGAAAGCAGACGATCTGAATAAATGCAAGGTTGTTGACTCGTAACAGTAGCGTCAGAGACTCTTCGCCTTTTCTCCTGCTTTGTCTCTTTATCCTCATATCCTCCTTTTTTAAATGGAGAGGATGTAATCGCTTCATCTCTGCCCACTGTAGCCAGCCTTTCTCGCTCTCAAAGACTCCAGACTCCTTTGTCCTGGATCTTTGTGTACTTGTGTGTCTGTCTGTGCAGCTCTTGTTTGTGTGTGTGTGTGTGTGTGTGTGTGTGTGTCACAGCGGTGTCTGGACGTTGACATTTCTCTGCTTGGATAACCATCGCGCCCTCTGTCCCCCTGTCCCTCCAGCCATGACGCAGGGTAATGTCACCTGTCAGTCTCAAACTCCTACTTACAACCGCTGTCCCCCCTTAACTCCCCCACCCCATCCACATGGAACACCACCACCACCGCCACCAGTCCGTCACCCTCTCACCCCAGCCCTAACTTCCCCCTTCCCTGGACCTCACCTGGGAGACAAAGCCCTCACCATTTCCCTTTTGTCTTCCTCTCCAGAACCTCATATGACTCCATATCCTCCTGCTCTTTCACTATCCAAATGGCAACCCACCTCTCCCGCTCCCTTTACGTTTGCCCCCAGGACTCCAGAATATGGACGACAGCATATATAGTGAATGGGAAAGTCAGGGGTGGGAAGTTGACTTTTTGTCTGGACTTCATTCTGCGTCCTGCGTCTGTTTTCAATTACTCTCCCAGCACAGGCAGGGTGGAGGTTTATGCGTTATATGGGAATGTAATTGACTATAACTGCCCTCTTAACATTAACCAGGTGTACTAGCTGAGTGTGTGAGATTAGGCCCCGGGTCTTGGCCGTTATGGAGGGGGTGTGGACCGTCTACGTGTGTGTTGTTGTTGATGTATTTATACCCTGCTCCTGTGAGGTGCTGCCCATTAGCACCGCATTTAAATCTGACATTTTTCCTGTGCGTTTCTGTGCACGTGTGTGTTTGTGTTTAAATGTGTGCAAACTCCTGCTGGATGTCCTTTTGTGTAGGTTTCATCATGCATCTGCCTCTGTCTGCATTCACGAATGAAAGGGAAAGTTAAAAAAAAAAAAAAGGAGGCAGGATACAGATCCAGTCTGCTTCAAGGGGGGGCCTGACTTTACAAGGACAAAGTCAAAATGGGTCCATTCACAAGGCTGACACACTGTGATTTGTATGTATAGTGCTGTGCAGCCTGCGGGGCACTAGCCCAGGGGCTATCACTGACACCCAGACCAGTGCACGCGCTGGGGGAGGTGGTGGAGGCAGAAGGGGCAGTGTGTGTGTAGCAGGAGAAGGGTTGTGTGTGGAAAGAGGGGCATCAACAGGCTGTCAATCAAGCCCCGGCCACAGCCTGTCACTCCTCGATAGAGCTCGTCCGGGGGAGAATGGGAGTCCCTGGGACCCTTAGAGGAGAAAGGAGGAGGAGGAGGAGGAGGAAGCAGGGAGGAGATGACTGTCTGTCTGTCTCAGTGACTCGGGCTTGATTTGATATTTGATACCGAGCGTGTGGCATTTGAATGCAAATCTATTTTGATTGTCCCACTGTCTGATAGGGTTAAGAGGAATCTATAGGGGATATGCATGTGAATCAAAGACACACACACACACACAATGATACAGAGAATTATTCAGATGTATTATATTACTCACCAATTCACTTGCATTAGACTTTTTGTTCTCTAAAAGCAATATAAAGATATTTAATCAGAATAAATATATAAGATTATGGGTCAGGGGTTACAAAAACGAATGATTCGTGTCCCCTTGTGGTTGAAGTAGCTCTATCTATGTGGAAACACTTGGCAGTGTATATATTCTGAGCATTACTGTGTGTATGTGTGTGTTTAAAAAAGCATGTGCAGGATAATTATTTTCCCTGTGTGCGTGTGGAGGATTGTGTTTAAAAGCAAGCATGCCAAGTAGGTAGACAGACAGACCGACAGATAGATGGGCGGATAAAGCCGGTATTACTGCAGTATGGAAATGCGAGGCTCAGTTCCCTCCCAATTAGAGCAGTGACTTCTGAAATGCCATAATACCCATTAATTAGCAGGCTGCTATTTTCTCAGTGATATGGCTAATTAGTCTGCGAGGCTCTACACTATCTGGACCATTATTATTGGGTTGAAGCCATGCAAACACACTCGCATACACACACTGGCAAACACCAGCGTGCTCAATATACATACGGTGCAAGGGGATGAGATACACATGCAGCGCACATTGCAACAATTTCCCACAGTTGAGTGACCCTAATTTAAGTGACACCATTATACGCTTCAGTGGCAGCATGGCACAGCATGAGAGAGTTAATGGTGAAGAAGGGGATGTTGATGAACAGTTACAGACCTCTTCTTCAACTATACGCTCCTCATAACATGTTATTATATACTGATAAAACCCAGCAAACAGCAGAATTGCCCCGTCCCGCCTGTGTGAGAAACAACAGGGAAATGTTTCAGCCTCCATGTAATGACTTGGCATGAGTGTGTGTGTGTGTGTGTGTGTGTGTGTGTGTGTGTGTGTGTGTGGTGCTCTTCCTGCCTCGACAGTCCATCAGTGTCTCCCACCGGACAGACAGGCCACTGACACAGCACCACGAGGCCGGGAAACCTTTTCAATCACTCCCTCACTTTTCCCTCTCTGTCAGGTGGCAGAAAGGCGTGATTGATCTCTTGTTTCTCCACGGCGGTAAAGGAGTGGAAAGAAGTTGTGTTGGGTTAAAAAAAAAAAGAGAAAAAAAAGGTCTGGCATGTGTGACAACCACTTTCATAAGTTTATTAATCATCTTCATCAATAATGCAGCCCTAGCTCTGCTGTTGGTTGTCATGCAGCTTGTGCATGTGTGTTTGCATGCTCGCGTGCGAGCGTGCGTTCTCACTCCTCGCAGCCCGATGAACTTCATAAGTGTCCCATCACCACTTTAATCAAATTACTTATGAACCAAAATTGACAGTTTTCATTAATTATAAAGGATTATTCTAATTGCGATTCAAATTTATTCATTTAGAACAGACGGCATTCAGTAATGTTTCAGGAAATTTGCATATTAAATGGAGAGGGTAGGCCATTAGCTATGCTAATGTATGCATGATTCCTTATTTTGTGATTGGTGGGCCATATGTAGCAGGCTGGGGGTGTGCAGGTGAGGAATCTAGAAGGAGCTGTAATATGTTTGATAAACACAGAGGGATGCTAAGGCCAAAACACATGTGCTCGTGTCCACATGCGCACACACGCACACACTCTGTAGGAAGCCATACGTCTCTGTTCAGTATCCATCTCCCTCTTGCATTCCCCCGTCGCACACACTCTCTCTGCCTCACAGTCTCTCCCACTCTCTGCTCCCAGATTCCTCCCTCAAGACCCATTGGAGGGAACAACTTTTCACCCGAGAACAAACGCGGCACACTAATTAAGTTTCTGATTTCTGATCCTGCTGCATTTAGAAACATAACCTTGAGCCTGTGTACAGTCACAGTCATAGTTATGATTTAATACGGTGCTTAAATGGAACAAAAAGAAAGAACTTTTGCAAGCGGCACATTCATCCCCACAATGTATGGGGCTGGTCCCGGGCTGACACAATGCTCTTTATCAAGCTATATATAGTCGATGCATTATGCATTAAGTTTAACATGTGCTTAAATCAACACTATTCAATACGAATACATCAGTTTTCAACTAAGCAAGAGAGGGGAACAGTTAGGGTAAATGACTGCGCGGGGAGGCATAAGCACGCGGTCACACACACACGCGGTCACACACACCCTTCGGCTGTGCGGCAGCGTCTACCCAGGCTGATGACAGGGCCATTATTCACTGGTCAGTCCCACGAGGGCAGGGTTTGGGCTGGACAGGGTAGCAGAGCGTCCCAGCATGGCAGGACAGCACTGAGGTGAGAGGGACCAGGACCCTTCATTACTCCTGCGGTCTGGGGCCTGGAGCTTTTCTCTCTCTCTCTCTCCCGCTCTCTTTGTCTCTGTCTCCATCAGATTAATGGGCCAGGCCCCGACAGAGGAAGTGTTTCAATCAGCACCGCCTGCCAAGCTTGTCCATCACCCAGACAGCCTCTTATTCATCATGGCTTTGATACTCACACATTCACACACACACATGCACAGATGTTTATTTGGTTTTATTTTTCCCCCTGGTGTAAAGCCAGGCCACAGGTAGCGATGTTATCAGGCTACAAGTTGTCGGACCTGGCACTACTTTCTCCTCCGCTGTTCCCACGCAGGAGAGATCTTACTGCCCGTCTTTCAATGCTCCCTGCACGATTTCTCAGTTGAATTTTGAATGATCCTTTTCGGATGAAATGGATGAAACGCAATTGGTTAAGTGTCTCTGGGACTTCTGTCCCCAAGCTGGGACTGGAGCTCAAGGCTCCGGGGGAAGCGAGGAGCGATCTCTCCCAAGTGGGGCCTCTCCCTGAGCGGCAAAGGCACAGCGCAGATCTTCCCCTGAACCCCTGCCTCCCTCCTCCAGGGTCCATTTGTTCTGAGAAATATTTAACAACGGGGCAAATTCAGCTGACATGACATGCACACACACACGAGCAGATACAGACGCGGAGCAGGATGCGACGATGCACAGAGCGAGCTGGAAATGAATTTTTCAGCGCAGTGAGATGTTCTATTTAAATAAATCATGACACTTAAGATAGACATGAGGGCAATATAGAGGTGCTCGCTGCTACTTTGAGGAGTAGCACTCCAAAGGAATGGAGCGAAGTGTGTGTGTGTGTGATGCTCTCTCTTTGTGTGTCTGCCCCCGTGTTTCAATATGTGTTTCTGCATGTTTTCTTTTATGTTTTGTCGTTTTTAGTCTAGGTATCTATCTATCTGATATTAGTATGGCATGTAGAGCTGGATGTATCTCTCCCAGTAAACTGGGCCACTGTAGCCTGTTACAGCCTGGTGTCCGAGGCCCAGGGCCAGGCCCAGAGACAGACCTGGTTCTGGATTATTAATGTCCCCCCCTGTGGAGCCAGGCCCCCTCCTCCTCCCAGTGCCCCCCTACACCCCTGGGGTCAGCCTGCATGGCTCCTAGTGCAAGGCCCCCCTCATAAATCTCCCTAAATTAGTGTGTGTATGTGTGCGTGTGTGTCTGTGTGTGTGTGTGAGTGTGTGTGTGCCTTAAACATATACTGCAGACTGGGAGACAGGTCACCATGAAAACAAGCCAGTCAGGCTCATGGTTGAAGTGTCAGTGATGCATGGCGGAGAGAAGGAGTTGCAGAAAAAAGAAAGACTACGAGAAATGAACACAAGAGGAGGAAAAGAAAATACACAAAGCATGAGTTGAAGAAGATATTTGGTTCTCTGAGAGCGCCAGACTTAGTTTCTGCTTCGGTTGCCTATTTGTCAGTCCTTTCTTTCAGCCGTAACATTATATTTGCTTACAAATATTTGCACTTAATTTGAACCTGCCTCTGACTTCATTAGGATCGATTTCCTCAACAAATCTTGATGCTTAATTGCTGAAGTGCAGGATCCTCCATTCCTCTACCTGCCTAGATTAGTTCAACATGTCCCACGGTGGTAACAGGCATGGGGAAGTGCTGTTGTGTCACTTAGTTAACCCCCGAGACAAATGGCTCCCCTCCGGAGCACAGTGAATTACACACCTCATGAAGCATATTAGGAGCCAGACACAGTGCTTTTCTTCTGGAGATGATCTGTATGGCAGGAATGGATGGAGGGAGAGGGAGAGGAGAGGAGAGGGCTGAGTTATGGCATCACCCACAGCCATTTTTACAGCGCCTCGGCATCAGAACAAAACAGAGAGAGCAGAGAGAGGAGGGGCGAAGAATAAAGAAATGAGGTACAAAGATGTACAGCACAACGTGTAACAAAGGCTGATAAGATGAATAAACTCGAACTACTGAGGAAGATAAAAGCACACAGTTCTGAAGTTATCCATGTTAAATTTGACAAGGAAAAACAACTCTTTACCTCATTTGTTGCTAATGTAGGAAAATTATTAGAAAATATAACAGAATTGTCCCTCGGAGGCTTCCTTGCTGTTAGCTAATCGCTTAGACAATCTTTATCACCACAGTAATAATATTTAGATGCTACAGGGATTACTTAAAAGTTGTGTTATAATTGCTTTCCTTGTTTTCTTTTTTATGGGCAGAGGGTGATTTTGTGTTTAATTGCTCCAAAGTGACAAATAATGCGCGTTATGATATGATGAAAGTGTGAGATCATTAAATTACCACGGCGACCGGCTGCATGTGTTTATTCGTTCGTTTTCGCTGTTACAAATTTATGCCATGAGGCTTCAAGAGGCCAAGCAGTTATTTACACAAATTCACTTCCACAGCCATTCCTGGATTTGGGGGTAATTACGTGAGAGCAAAATGGTTTTATTTCATTTAATCCGGCCGCCGCAGCAATTTGCACTGGTAATATTTGTAGCTGTGGAGTCTGCATAGTAAAACAGCTTGAAACCAGCGAGAGTCTCAAATACAAACAAGGTAGGGGGGGCAATAATCAAAGCAGGAATTTATGCAGGAGACAGTACTATCTACAAAGCAACTGAAAATACATGTTTTGAGATGAGATACGGTTTAAGTTTACACATTATCTGTAAGAATTTGAAACATTATATGCCGGGCTAGAGCAAAGATATTACATATCCTGAGGAGTCCAAATGACACACGCCAACCTGGGTCAGTTATGTTGCTATTAAGAGAGGTGAACATAGTCAGCTGAAGTAATAGATAAACCACTGAATATGCTTAAAGTAATGGATGCTTAAGATAGTTAGATAAAAGTAATGGATCAATGGTTGGGTTAGCTAAAACATTGACAAATAGTTAGGTTGTAGCTAAATGAGATGTATGAAAAACTTACTGTAACACATCCACTTTTGTTGTGTTAAAAAACACCCTCGATTAAATGAACACATTTGGAGCACAGCGGGTGTTACAGAGTGCTTGATCTCATCAGAGAGGGGTGTGGGGATACATCTGACAACAAAGGCTGAGAACCACTGATGTAAAGCCAAACAGAGCAACAATTGTGAAGCGATAAATGATCCTTTTTATTGATTAAAAAGCAAGGAAAACATGATAATATGGAGCTTAACAGATCAAATGAGAGAATTATGGGCTATCATCAGTTATCTGTCCATATTTACTGGTCAGCTGTCAATCAGATTATCCATAAATCCTTATGGTAATCTCTTTGCTACTGCATATCAACACGCGCTGCTCTTTACCCCCCCCACCCCTCCACCACCACCAAACACCCACTCTCTGTTGATCCATGTAAATGTGTGCAGCGGTGATTCTGGTCCCCCGGCTCCCGCGGAGATGAGATAGAGCACTGAGGAATCAACATGCTACAGTTTTGTAATGTTTCCGTGCGGCTGACTCCAGACACCTTAAGTCATGTAAATAATGAATCAGATGATCCACGGGTGCAGGAGATCGAGGGGACATGCTGACATATGGCAAAGCGAATGAGGCATGCTGACTCTCTGACTTACTGTCTTCATCTCTTTTTCGCACTCAGTATCTCAGCACAGTCTTACCTTTTCCTCCACCGCCTCCTCCTCCTCTGTCCCATCCAAACTCTAATATTTAGCCTTCTGATTTGGCCACCTCTGACTCTCGTGACCCCAACTTTCCCGTATCCACTTATCCACCATCCGTCCATCATGAATACCTCAGAGGAGGAGGAGAAGGCCACATTGGGGAATGAATGGAGTCGATGAATTAAACAGGAGGTGCAGCGAGGAAGGTGGAGTGTATGTTGGACAAGTGGATGTGGTCCACAGCTGTCTGTGAGGCTGCTCTCTGACCTCGAGGAGATAAGAAAGTTGGGAGACCCTCAGCCTTTGGGGTCCAACAGCCACTGTAAAAAAAAAAAAAATCCATCTCTCTGCTTCATGAATTATTGAGATATTGGCCTACAGCCTCTAAAATATACAGGAGGGTGGTCTGTCTCTCCTTTCGGATTTCACATACTCTCCACCGCGTCCTTCTGTCTAACTTTCTATCATTTTCTTTTCTCCCTCCCTCTCCCTCTCTTTCCTTTTCCCCTTCTCATTCGGATTTAGCCTTTTGCAGCAGCAAGATCGTAAATCAGAACACAAACAAAGCAGAGGAAAAAAAGAGGCGCAGCAGAGAGGGACAGTTTGTTTTTCACATCATACGAGGCTTTTTCTTCCTCACTTGAAGAGGAGCGTCGACCACTAACCAGCTGTCATGCATTTAAAAGTTGTCAGGGATAAATCCACGAGTTCTTGTGTTACATCAGATGCTCGTAATGCGCACAGCAGTTGGCCGGCCCTGAAATGAGACAGAACTCTGGTCTGTCCATTTATCTTCTTTGCTCTCTTGTGTTTTTTTTTTTTTTTACTAGATGAAGCAATTGTCCAAGGCACGCTGCTGCTGCTTACAGTGTTTCTCTTGACATGTCTCTCTCTATGTGTGTGTGTGATGCCTTTGCTCGTGCATGATTATATCTAAGGCGGTTGGCTCCAAACGCGCTGCCCAGTGCAGAATCCTAGCCATAACAAATGAACAGAGGGTAGAAAATAAGACATATGAAAGAAAAGCTGAGCAAAGGAGTGATTCTCTCTCTGGCTGGTGGAGATCTGTATTGTAAGCAGTTTCAGCTGTCAGCATTTCTTTGAGCTACCTCAAAGGGAGGAGGAGGAGGAGGAGGAGGGCGGGATGTTGTAGTTTTATTTTCCCCCTTTTGAGGGTTCCTGTTTATTTGTACACGGCGCTGTTTATTTTCGCGGTTCATTTGATATCTTTTTTTTCTTTTCAGCGAGGCAGACAATGCAGAAGGGCGAGTGGAAGAGATGTACAGCGCCGTAGTTTCAGTTAAAAAAGAAGTTGTCCGGCTTCAAGCCTCGGGGTGGGGCTAGGGAATAAATTGTCAGCCGTCCCCTTTTCTGCTTTTCAGGCCTCCGGTGCCTCCCCACACTCCCCCCTTTACTCCTCCGACCCTCCCTCCTCCCTCCCTCCCTCATTAAGTATTGATGTGGGTAGCCATACTTGCCATCTCAGCCTATTAATAATGCATGGCAGGTGCTGTTGATGTGGTCTCTCACACTGAGATTGAGAGAGGCAGGAATGGCAACACTGTGCTGCATAGTAGCTACAGCACAACCTCCGTCACTCTGCAGCTAGGGGTGGGGTGGAGGGGGGGCCATGTCTGCCCCGGTGAGTTTATGGCAAGCTGTGACAGCAGCTCGGAGATGGATATACAAGGTAGCATCTTACTCAATATCCCCGAGCTGTTTTTACATAGAAAACTGCCTTTGTCATAAACATCTGATGGATGAGGGGGGGATAGTGTATGAGGCTTGTCTGCCTCTGCTGTTTTATTTGTTTTATTTGTATTTTGTGTTTTGTTGAAGTAGCTCATGCTGTACTTTGCTCGTTCACAATCTCATTTGTCTCCCTCTCCGTCTCTCTTTCTCTGCCTGTGCAGGTTCTTCCTCAAGTTCTTCCTGAAGTGTAACCAGAACTGCCTGAAGAATGCAGGGAACCCTCGAGACATGAGGCGTTTTCAGGTGAGACGCAGCTGTCTGCAAGTGTACAGTGTGTGCTGCAGTGTGGGCAAGGACCACACGTACTCAAACCTTCTTTCAGAATCCTTTTTTAAAGCCCCAGACATGGCAACAGCATCCTACAGTTGAAGACAAACAAGGTTTTTACAGGCTCTCTCACAGAAATGCTCTCTGTGCTGTCCCAGAGATAAGACCAGAGAGGAAACAGAGCACAGTACACACTACAAATGAAATCCCTATAAATAATAAAATAAATATGTTTCTGTCGATTTTTACAGCAGAAAACATCCATGCATGAGTCCGGACATTCCTGCAATTGTAGAGAAACAAATCATTCATAAGGCCTAACAGCCCTGCAATAAGCTTGCCTCTGTAAACGTCTAATTGGTAGATGTGTGCATAAAAATGAATGACACTTTCATTCCAAAATGCACAATTGTCTATATATTTATTTAAAATGTAGTTACGCTTGTAACTCTGCAGTTCACTTGCATTTTAGCATCTTTCAGCTCATTCTTTTGATTTTCCAGCCTGCAACTGTACTACTTTGGTTCACTCTCAAATTGCTAATAGTCATTTACAACTGCAGCAAGCAACTTTTTTTTTTAACTTAAAAGCTTTAAAAAAAAAAAACAGAACTAAAAGTAGAGTGAATATTGGACTTAAAATGGGTAACTGTTTGGTAAGTTCACCATATCAGTGTGAAAGGTGTTAAGTTCAGGCCTCATAGCTTGTTAATGCTGCTCCTCAGCATCCAAAAATCTGTTATTGCAGGTTTGAAATAACTCAACGTCACAAACATAGCTAAAACACAGAACGTGAAGGGCAAAGTCCAAAAAAATAAATTAAAATTAGTGCTTGAATTCCTGTTTATTAATGCTAGGACAGAACATATTTATTCCATTGAATCTATTTGCAACTCTTTAGCAGGCTTAGGATAAATATGAAGTATAACACTGAAGGCGTTAGTGTGTTCCCTTCATAAGAAAAGTTTGCACATAATCCACTGTAGATATTACAGGATTTTACTACATATATCATTTGCAGGTGTCTATAACATAGTAAGGCTTATTGTAGTTTCATGGTTTCTCAGGTGGTTGTGTCGACTACGGTGAGCGTGGAGGGTCACGTCCTGGCCGTCTCCGACAACATGTTTGTGCACAACAACTCCAAACACGGGCGCCGAGCTCGAAGACTGGACCCATCGGAAGGAACACCGTCCTACCTGGAACATGGTATTAAAAGCTGAAACAAAACACCCGCTCTTTCTTTGTCTTCCTCACTTTCTTTCTGTCTGTTCAAACCCCCCCCCCCCTTCCCTCCCTCTCTCTCCCCACTCCCTCCCCCCCGTCTGGCTCCTCACCCAACCCCTCCTCTGTCTCGGCGCTATCCCTCTCAAACCTGCTCTCTTGCCTTCTTTCTTATCTCTCTCCTGCTTCCTCCCAGATTCTCACTTTCCTCTCTTGTAGGGTTTCTAAGTCGAGCTAAGAGAGGAGAGAGTGGTAGCTAGTGAGTCTCTTGTCTCTCCCTGGTGGCTTGCTCCCCTCAGGTCTCTGCCTCTGGGCCTTCTACTCTGCCTCGCATAAGCACTATATGTCTTATGAGGTCTGTTCTGCTTAAAGCCAACACTGGCTTTATTTCCTCGGAGACCTGCTTTTATCCTCCAGCCCTCCATCACTCCCCATCCCTCAGGTTTTCAAACACACCCATGCACACACGAAAAAAGCCCATGCACACACGTACACACAGTCAGGCCCAAACCTTTAATACTTCATAATGACATGTGCACATGATTTAGGAGCCCGCACTGATTCCCAAGTCCCTAATCCAGTTATTTTCTCATTTCGATTTCCCAGACATTGAATAAGAGAAACATATTTTTTTTCTTTGAGGAAAGTCAACCTCAGGGATGATAATGACAAAAAAACTAAGAAGGGATTTACATGATGGCCTACAGTAGATTGCATTAAGATTGAATGTTGTGGTTAAGTCTTTCTAATGACTATCCTCCAGAGGCAAGGTGGACCGCTTGTACCCTGCAACTGGTCTCACAGACGATTAGAAAAGTTCACAAAGACAAGACATATTGGAGATGTCAGCAAGACTTGGATCTTACACAGAAAGAAGAGTACGCGCGTTACGTTAACAGATGTTCCCTGTGTCAGAGAGATTTGTTTGGGAATTTCCTCTTCTCTGATTTTCTATTCTCCTGGTGACTGGGGTTGGAAAGAGGAACAACAGGAGTGAAAGAACTAGAGAGTTTGGGGGGAAATGGAGAGACGTGATGAGAGGATAGCTTATAGAAATTATGAAATGATAACAAAGAAGACAGCGGTTTCTTTCTTTCTTTTTTTTTTTGTTGTTGTTGTTTCCAGTGTGTGTTGAGTTTGTGTGCAGTATACACAACTTTGGGGGCCCATTTCAGGCGGTAATAGATGAGCAGCGCATAGAGTTGAACAGATGGCACCGAGGAACACCCCAAAGTATAATCCTATCACATGGATTCACGTTCCACCATCTGGTTAATCCACACACACACACGTCCACACATGCACATGGAGCGCACATAATATCAGCGGCTGTGAAAAGGAGGCATCTTAGGCCATGATTACGGCCACAGATTGCTGCTTGGTGAACGTTGATCTCTGCAGGCGTATCAGGGGGCTAAATATCATTCCAGCTTGTTGGGGAGGATCAACAGAACAGGGAGTCAGGCAAAGAGCAAAGGCTAGGCTTCAGGGAAAAAAGTCAGCCCAGTCTAAAGTGGATTATGCCGCTTTACAGAATTACAGCATGTCTGACAAGCTGCATATCTGTTAAGGAGAGGAGATTTAGCCTGTATAAACATGTATTTTCCCAATGCTGTTCTTTTTCCTCAATCACATCCAGTAATCTCCAAGTCCATAATACCAGGAGATAAGGTCAAAAAGCCCATTGAATACCAGTTATTGAAAATGTGTTTTTTTGTTGTTATTCCATCTACTCTGTCTGATAATACTCGAAGAATATGCTTCAAGAGAAAACATTGAAAGCTTACAAAACGCATTACAAATATCCGAACAGCAGCTGAAATGACCCCGCGTGTGTGGTCATGTGCTCGCTGAGATATTTCCACCGATATGTACGAAACAGACAGCTGAGCAAGAGCTAAGTGTTTGGTTAATGAAGGCGGCGTATTCAGAGGGCAGAGCTACTGTTGGCTCTGCTCTGCTCCCCGGTCGCGTGGCCTTTGATCAGACACTCAGCACACCTGACATTTACACGCCTGCACGCTTTGCCACGTGTCATAAAACAAGCGCACCGCCGCTGCCCTCACACACAGGGCAGGGGTGATGTTTAATAACGGGGTGCGTATAATCACTCTGATTAGTATTCCTCGCTCGCCCCCGACCCCTGGGAGAGAGGAGAGAGGTGATGTGTGTGAGAGAGAGGAAGAGGGGACTGTACGTGGTGCCATCAGCGAAAGACCTTTACTGGCTGTCATTAGGTTAGTTAGCATCTAATCTATTTTATCTGTGAATCTTGCAGCAACCCCCAGCATCAAAGCCATCAGCCCCAGTGAAGGCTGGACCACAGGGGGTGCTACCGTCATCATCATCGGGGACAACTTCTTTGACGGCCTGCAGGTCATCTTCGGGACCATGCTGGTCTGGAGTGAGGTTAGTCACCATCTGGTCAACTCAAAGAACAAAATATTCCCCCTCAAGACACTTTTAACATTATAAGTTGACTAATAATGTTCTATTATCTTGTTAAAATCTTTAAAATGACATCAACTCCGTCCTCCTCCTTAAAGAATCCTGAATCTATCAATATGCAAATATGTGCCTTTTCCAAAAGTTTAACTACATCAGAGGAGACTTCACTGTGAAGTCCATTCTAAGTGTACGTGCACTGGAATTCGTAATTTACTTAAGTATTATTTTAATGCCAGCAGATTACTTGTAATTGAGTAATATTTCAGTAACATATCTTTACTCGTACTTGAGTTGGGATTTTCTGTACTCTTTCGACCACTGACAGAAATATTTTCTTCCTTTTCTATTACACAAATCAACTCAATCCATCCAATATATAACATATTGGGATTCACTGCTTTAAATGAGCTGAATCGCTAAAATTAAGAGATAACTTGATGTTTTATCATTGTTTATAAAATCTTTTACATTTTTCTATTTTCTGTGTTTCACATCAATCTAAATTGAATCCATTTAAGATTTTTTTACTGATTTACAGACAAACTTGAGGCATCACCAAGGTCTCTGTAAACTTCCTATTTGTGATTCATTCTCATTTTATAGACTAAAAAATCATCAGATAAAAAAGTAATAAATAGATTAATTAATAATGATAATCATCGTTAATTGCAGCCTTACTGTAAACCCATATCAAAAATATTTCACAGTCTGAACAGCCTGCTGTCTCAGTTCTCTGCAGCAGCTCTTATATTTGTCATATCTCCTTTCAGCTCCCTTCCTGTCTTTTATTATGTTGGTATCTGCCTTCTTGGAGTATGTGCACACCGTACAGTATGATTCTCTTTGTAGGGAGCATCTGCCACATGACTAAAATGTAAATGTAGTGTATGTGTGAAATTGAAGGTCAGTGAGCGCCGCAGCTAAACAGCTTTCTCTTTAGTAAAGGAATAATTCTATAAAAAGCTCTTATATTATCTCGCTGCGAGGTGAGTGGGGCCAGACAATGGTGGAATAAAAGCGTAGCTAAGTGAGCAATGAAAGGGACAGTTATTACCGCGCACACATACACACACATGTGCGCACATACACAAGGCAGTGGCAGCAGCATTGATAGCTTTTGAGCACTGCTAGCTTTGAGTGCTAGTTCACTATAGTGTGCAGAAAACGAGCTCTCAGTGAGGTCTCATCTGTGTTTTGTCTTGTTACCGTTTTCCTTCAAAGAGCCTTCACCATACACACACAGACACAGACATACGTAGCGAGGAGGCTCATCAACCACACTAAGTGAGCCTGTTTAAGACACAGTGGCGCTTTAATGTGGCTCACGGCAGCTAGACATCCTGAGCTGACAGACACAGAGACGGGGGCAGCGGGGACGAGCATATTATATCTGTACTTATACTGTGTAATAGACGTATGCAGAGGAAGGTGTGTTTTATTCATAAACAGATAACTGCTTTTGAACCCCCTCTTACAGAGCCCATGTCAGCACTGATAACCATCCTAAGCCTCACAGTGACATTGCCTCGGGCTACGAGGCCACCTGAGGGCTTTAGCGCTAACACATCATTTTCAGGCTGATTATACAAAGAAAGAAAGTCAAAAGCTGCAAAGGAAAAAGGTCTGAGGCGAGCCGAGAATAGTCCCCTGAGCACATGTTTGGATATGAAGTTTCATTGCATTAATCTTTTTGCCCTCTCTGGCTCTCCGTAGCTGATCACCCCTCATGCCATTCGTGTGCAAACTCCACCCAGACACATCCCCGGGGTGGTGGAGGTCACGCTGTCCTACAAATCCAAACAGTTCTGCAAAGGAACACCTGGACGCTTCATCTACACAGGTAACACAGTACGCACCAACACCTGCTAATGACACTAATTTACAGAGTAATCTATGGAGGCTGCTGGCTTTGTTCATGCAATTTCCTCTGGTTTTTCTCATTTTCTATAAACAACCTTTTTTTTGAGTAATATGAAAAAACACTGTAATCACATAAAAAAGTCACATAGTGGCTTCAAGCTTTATTAGGGTTTTATACTGTATTTGCAATATCTGCTAAAAGTAACCTGGTGCAGTTTATAAGATGCCGTTTTCTCTCCATTGTTTCTGGAGAAAAATGTGCATGCTAAACAATTTAAAATTCAATAACATGACTCAATAATTCAGCGAAAAAAAGTCTCCTGATCAGAGGAGGAAAAGTGTTTGCCCTCTTTTATGAAGCAGGTGAAGGTCAGGGGGAGGTTTAACCTTTTGATTAGTGGGATTATTGAGATTTAACCCTGTCGAAGGCGTTGTTCGCAGAGGGAGAAGTCCAAAAGGCGGGTGTGATTTTTGACATTGCGTGCAGGGGAATGAATACCTCGAGCGTTACATCAGTGAGCGTGTATCGGTGCAGAGTTATAGCCGTGCGGCGAATAGAGCGGCAGGGAGAGTGAATGTGAAGCGGTGATTAACCAACGCGAGGCCACAGGTCCCTGGGGAGACTGTGAATCACATAAATCTGTCTGTAATCTCAACCACTGATAGACTTAGGCCGTAAGTCCCGGCTGGTATTGCCAACATTTGACAAAATCACAATCGAGAGAGAGCGTGTGCGTCACGTCAACGCCGGCGTTTTCTGCATCTCCTGTGTGTGTCCTAATTACTGTGCGTGGACACAATCCATGTCCATGGGTCATAATTATGACTCTGTGTTTGTGTGCTCACGGGAAAGGCTGCGATAGGCTGCCTGTGTTTGTTTATACGTACGTGTGAATGTACTCCAAGCACACACATGCACATTGACAAGTAACTGCATTACGAAGACAGAGGGCAGATGGGTGGGCAGCCTTTGCCATGCCAGAGCTGTCCAACAGCCCACACCCTGCCAAACCCATAGAGCTGTGTGTGTATTTAAGTGTGTATAGGTTTGTGGTGTGTGTGTGTGTGTGTGTGTGTGTGTGTGTGTGTGTGTGCACAGCCTTTTAATGTGCCAGACATGTGGGAACCATATGCATAAACGCCCTATCTCTTCCCAGCCCTCCACTCTTTTCCCCTTGTCACGTTCACTTATTCAAAACTTGCTTCTTTGGATGAATTCATCCCCTCTCTCTCTCTCTCCCTCTCTCTCTCTCGGCCTCTGGGCTTCTATGGAGGCTCATCGAAGAATCTCAACAGGTGAGAGGTAGCAAGAGGTCATCCACTGGGAGCTGAACACACACACTGTGCTGCTGCTTGCCAAGCCCTGGCACCTTCACGGTGACACAGTCAAGCGTGTCGAGGCATAGATCCCAGCTCTGCTCTTCACACACTTCACTTCAGCCACTGCTCTGCAACCTCGGCGGGTATTTGTACCAAACCCACAGCTCCGTTTATCAGGCCACTTTTTTAAAATAACATTGCGAGGGAGTACCAGCTCACATTTGGTACCTCGAATGAGAGAATGACGACAAGAGTGTGAGCAGCATTTGGAGCAAAAAAAAAAATCAATTGATGAGAGTGGTGGATGAGAAAGGGAGGAGAGGAGAAGGATGGGAGAGAGGGATGGAGGATTACCATGGGCCATGTTGCCCTCCTGGGTCTGTTTGGCACCAGTTTGAGCCCAGTTGCCAGTGGGTACTAATCATGGAGGATTGGCAGCACCGCGTGGCAGCTGGCAGCTAGCGTACACACACACACATTAACACAGCACCGCACTCACAGACATGCATATACTCATATATTACTTGTGCACGCACGATCACACACACATGCGCGCACTGAATTACATTGGGGACAGCTGGCATTGCTAATCAACTTCAGCTGAGGAGAGGAAAGCGAGCAGCTCACAGACCTAATTAAGTCACCACATACCCAATACTGCTGCTACTGCTACTTTGCAAACATACCCAACACGTACACACACACATATAACCCGTCTATAGGTTTACTCCACCCCTCCACCCTCCTCTATGTGATCATTGATAGTCCACGACCGCCCGTCGCTGACTGGAAACGTTTCAGCTGTAGTTCAGGACAAGCAGGGGACTTTTGGTGCAGAGGAGATTCGTAGAGAAGCTATTACAGTAATGTGTCCTCTGTCGTCTCTGAGGACTCCTCTGCCATTAGACTTCAGAAAGCTCCAATTAGACTCATCAAAGGCAATTAAGCTCTCCACTGATAAGAATAAAAGAATGTTTTTTTTTTCATTCCCTGCTCTTCCTCTGTCTTTTTATCCCCTTATCCCCCTTCTGTTCCTCTCTCTGCCCTCTGCCTTACCCACCTCTGGGGCTGAGAGCTCTCCCTAATCTCCCTCTCTCTCTCTCTCCCTCCCTCACTCTCACTCTCTCATTATCAGGTCATTGCCCACCCCCCGCCCTCCCCCCTCTCCCCTGTACAAATGCATCTCCATGTTTGGTTGTGTATCACCTTTTACTGGATTGCTGTCTTTGTAACATTCATCAGGGAAGCTCTCCCTTTTCTTTTCTCCATGCAATATAGAGTGATAATGCTCTCTGCCACTATGGCCCACGTGTGTGTGTGTGTGTGTGTGCTTGTGTGTGTGTGTTTGCGTGTGTGACGCAGGGATACTGGTCATAGATTGGGGGAGTTGATGAATCACCCTTGTCGTTCAAAAGGCAATCCCTCCCTCCTCAGTATGCAGCCTTGTCTGCTTAGTGCTTCCGCTACAGCTTCTGCTGATATTAAAAGGCTCTGCTGGCTCACATTAAGGCCGGCACCACGCGCGCCGATGCGCATCCGCACACACACACGCACAAACATTAGGAGTAGTTTTTCAGCGCTGAGTGCAGATTAGGTGTGTAGGAAACATCACTCAGTTGCAGCAAACAGCGAGGGAAAAGACAAAAGTCAAGAAGAGAATTTAAACCAGGCGGGATGCTGCTGACATTTCTCTCCGTCTCTCTCTGCCTGCCTCTGTGCTCCAAATTAGTTTTAGGAGTGGAGGAAGGACTGTCAGTTGTCTGTCATTTTATACACTGCAGACTCTGGCGTGAAACACAGACGGTGCCACTGCAAGTGTGGCGAGCAGGAACATGCTCTGTAAAGTTTCAGCCCTAACGAAGCTGTTCACACACACTGAGAACATTGAGACCGTTTTACTCAGAGTACTTCAGTTCAGTAATACATCTGATGCTGATTGTGTTGACATCACGATGTTGGTGCAATTTACAGGATAATCAGTGAGAAAAACTATTGCCTTTTTTACAGATACAGATATATTCTGCATCCATATGCACATTTGATACATTTACACCCACGCATGAGCACATCCACAGATCACAGACACACAAATGCAGCATGTAGTCATCTGGCAATAAAAGTGGGGTGCAGCCACGAGCTGGTCAATTACTCGTCTTGCTCCTATTTGTGAATGCTGTCTTTTATTGAGCTTGGGTGGAGGCCTGCTGTTGATTAAAACGGCCGGTCTCCAGCTGGAGACAGGGCCAGCTGAGATAGCTACACACGCTCACATTTACGGCGCACAGTCTTAACAGTGAGGAAATTCACACCTCTATTTGAGATTGAGATTAATTTTCTGCACCATGTGGCTTGTCTTCCCTCTTTAGCATGCCACGTTCTTATTACAGGAGCATCTGGTCCATGATGATGATGTAAATGAATTTCGAACGTGGATTATTTTATACCCCGCTGAAATGAGCGGCGTTCACCGAGGGGAATGATTTCTTATGTTTTCTTATACCTTAATTCAAGCGTGCACTTTTCTTCCAGATTTTCAGAATTTGCATTTTTCCCAGTGAGGATCTGTGCTGTCAGGTATTGTTAACTGTCGGTGTGCACTTTTTGCAACACATAATTAGAGCTTAGGTTGTAGTAGCATCCACACCTCCATTGATTTGTAGAATCTCTTAGCGCCCCCCGCCTCTGCCTCCCCTCCACCCTCCCCTCCTCTCTCAGCCTCTTCCTTCCTTTAGGAGCAGAAAGCTCTACTCATCTGTTTTCTGTGTATGAATTTCCAGCCATGCATTAGTCTCCCTGACATGTTCAAGCGATGCTTTATTTAGCTTGTCGGATTCTGCAAATAAACGCAATCTCGGGGTTTATGGAAAAATGGATAAAAATTAGATTGTAAGGTATTGATCTGGATTGTGAGTAGTCAGTGGGGGTGTTGTGTGTGTGTGTGTGTGTGTGTGTGTGTGTGTGTGTGTGGTGGTGGTGATGTGGGGGGGGTGCTGCTCTCATCTGTGTGAGGGGGGGAGAAATGAAGCCGTAATTCAGGGCTATTGAACCCCCTGCCACTGGCGGCATCGATCGCCAGGCAGCGCTTATGAGATCACACCTGAGCACTGGAGACTGCAGAGGGGAGGAATAAGAGGGGGGAGGGAGAGAGGGGATGTGAGGAGGGAGAGAGGGGAGACGAAGGAGTGGAGAGTAAAAAAGAGAGAGAGAAACGGAGGGTTGTGATATGATCAGCTCCTTACCTACTGTCTGAGGGCCTGTTAAGGTGTTAACATCAAGCCTCAGAGCCAATTACCTAACCCTGCAAGTACACTACCTACTCACTGCACACACACACATGGTGTTGTGACACAGGAGGAGAAGGAGACAGGGCTACCGGACACTTACTGTAGTTTCCCCTCCTCCTCGTCCTCCTCCTCCTCCTCCTCCTCCTCCTCCTCTCTTGTGTTTCCAGGACGACTCCACCGTACTGACCTCTCAATTATCCCTCATCCCCCCACCTACTCTTTGCACCCCAAACATCCACCCCCTCCCTGACGTATTCTTCCCCCTAAAGCTCATACCTCCAGCACCCCTCCACTCTAGCCTCGTCTCCTCCTTTTCTACCCCCTCACCCCTTCATACACACTCCCCCTGCGGCTCTGTGGGTTATTATAGTGAAATATGAAGCGGTGTGGATTCTAGGCTTCATGAAATTTCCATGAGCATTGATCTGATCTGATGTGGGTGATTGCTAGGTGAATCCCTCCAGTCCAGGGCTGTTGCTCATCTATTCATTTATTTATGGCAGTTATGTTTTACTGGCTTTGATTTGCTCTTCTGGAGAGCGACAGCTAAGGATTATAAATATACCTGTATGGGAGAGTGTGCTTTGAATCCTGGAGTGTACCGGCACACCACTCCTCTTTCGAGGCAGACGAGTTTTTTTTCTTCCAGTACTAATTCCTGTTGTGAAATGTGAGATATTGAGCATAGCTATATGAGCATAAAACACCAAGATAATCCCCAAAGAGACGCAGCCAGGTAGTTAGTGGTGCGCATTGTCCCCCACGTACTCCTCCTCTGGTTTATGGTCCTTGAAAGCGAGCAGAGACAATATCACTTCCTCTCTCAATTACCAAAATTGTCTCTTTTATTTGTAATAGGGGGTATCTGTGTATGTCTTGGGGTTTTTATGCTATTGTTCACTCGAGGCTCATTTGGCACATTGTGGAGAACTGATAAAAAATTCATCATAAAAACAAAAGCCTTTGAGACGAAAAGAGAGGATGTTGTCGGAACAATCCCCTCCTCAGACTGCAGGCCTAATCCAGGGCAAATCCTCCTTAAGGCTTTAGAGAGATCAGAGAATAGGGAAGTAATGTCAAATATTTGTCCTCAGAAATAATTCATACTTTATTTGTTGCATGTGATCATCTCATTGTTTTGGCTTATTTTATCAGCGGACCAGCTGGCCTGTAATATGTGTGTCATTCTTCAGAAGTTGAGCCTGCCTCTGGCGTCTCTACTCCTACTTTTTTTTCTCCTCTGCACTGTCTTTGCTTCCAGCTATTCACCTTTCCTTTCTTTCACTCTTATGGATTACTGGAGCGGTCCGCTGGGAGAGCTGTCCAAATACGTTTGTGTTGCCAAAACAGAGCATCGCCGATTCTCGCCCCCTTTGCTCTCTTTTCGGTTTGTGTGTCTGAGCGAGCGGCTCAGGAGGAGCCATGGTGAAGTCACTAGAGGTCCAGCAGGACAGCTTGTACTCATAGCCTCTGGGGGCCTTTTTTTTTTTTCTGGGGGCCGCCTAGTCAGCCTGGCTGCTCAGATGTGAGGCGAGCAGGGCATCAGCCCTCAGGAAACGTCCAAGCTGCGACCCACAGGGGAAACAGACGGACGGCACAGACACATACAGTGCCTTCTCTTTCACTTTTTACACACATGCAAGTACAAATACACACATGCTCGAGCCACAAACTCGGAACAGAAGCAGCGTCTTGTAGGCTGCAGCCCAGAGAAGTAGTCAAGACTGTTATCCATGTACGTGCATCGACTCCCCAGGCTACCCACAAAGAGACACAGGGGGGAGGAGGGTAAAAGACAGAAGAGAGAGAGAGAGAGAGAGTACATTAGGAATGAATTATGTGGAGAGAGCACTTATCCAACAATCCTCCTCTGAAGTGTTTGTACTATAAGCCTCAGATCTTCATTGTATTTATTCTAATGTTTAAATATTCATGGTAAATCTTCTCATATTCAATTACCGTAGCACGACCACAGCATGCCGAGAGAGTGCTTTCTCCCTGCTGCCTGGATGATCTGACTGTGTGTTTGTGTGTGTGTGTGTGTGTGTGTGTGTGTGTGTGTGTGTGTGTGTGTGTGTGTGTGTGTGTGTGTGTGTGTGTGTGTGTGTGTATACGACTGTCTCTACGTGTGTGTGTTTAGCTTGTTCCCCGGAGCGATCAAGCCTTTGTTATATTGGAACCAGGCTCTGTAATTGCTTATATTAGTCGCTGATCAACGCAAGACCACAGGACACACACACACACACACACGCTCGCACACAAACACGCATACACTGCGCCTGATTCCTGACAGTCTTTTTATTAAGCACCAAAGCAGGCGACAGAGAGAGATTCATTACATCACAGGCAAACAAAGACACACACCAGACTTAATAGAGAACACCCACATTTTCGGCGTGTTTGGTTTAATGTTGAAATATTCATGTAAAAATCGAGCTTAATTCAGTCGTTTCTACCGCAGGAGAGAATCACTCGTTTGCTCCTGCTGTATCTTGAACAGTAGGTGTTTTCATTATTGAGAATCGAGCATTAAATGTTTTTTGTTGTTTTTTTTTTCCTGTCTCTCTTTAGCGCTGAACGAGCCAACCATAGACTACGGCTTCCAGAGGTTACAGAAGGTCATCCCCAGACATCCCGGAGACCAAGAGAGATTACCTAAGGTACAGTGCCTGCGCTCCTCTCATGTGTCTGGTTTGCCACATGCAATTATTTTATAGGAATTTGTCTTGAGAGAGGTATTGACAACTTCTAGAGTTTCATAGAATATATGGATATACATGGCACAAGGGCAGCGCGACCTCACAAACAGAGGAATGACTGTGTGCTCTAGACAGGAGGCTATACATGACACCATCCAGGACACGTTAACATTTTATCATACGTTCATGGTCATTTTCTGCTCAAACAAACACTTTATTTGCATAGCGGACGCACAAGCAGCTCTATTCATCCTTCCACTGAGGTCATTTAGACTGGCAAAGTAGTGGGAGAGCAAAAGGGGATGGATGGAGAGAGGAAAAGAGGGAGAGAGGGAGGAAAGGAGGTTGAGGGGAGAGAGGAAGAGAGAGGCAGAAGCAGGTTAGGTGATCCATCATAGCTGTCCAGTCTTACCTCCTGCTGGGTCAGTGGATCGAAGTCAACCCCGGGTGGACTTTATTACTTCCAGCACACACAAACACACACAGAAGCACATACACACTTCTCTGTGCCTGTACATGCGCACACACATACACTCAGTGGAAGGAAGTCACCATGAGGCAGAGATGGAGAGCCCAGGTAGATGCAGAAGGAAGATAGAGAAATCACTTGTCCTCGCCGTGTGTCATGTCTGCTGGATGCAAGACTTGTCCTGGTGAGTTCTGGTCTTTAGCCTATCAACCCCCTGTATCTCTCTAAATATCTTTGTATCCATCCATCTCCTCTCCTCCTCTTCCTCCCTCACTCCGCGGTGTCTCTTTCTCCTCTAAATGAACAGCGGTAGCTGGCAGGCCCGGTTGTTCATTTCAGCTCTATTGATTTGTGCCTTTATTGAGGTAATAACAGTTTGTTGACCACACTTCTCTCAACTGTTGGCCTCAATCATGAGAGAGAGGGGCATGCACTGGCAACTTCTTGTGCTACAAATGTCCACTCATGGCTGCCTTGGCAAAGTGTTTGGCTTTTAATCGGGAATAAATTGATTGGGAATATAATGTATTCCTCTCCAGTGGAACCTTCATCGAGGGGATTCTTAATGAACACACACACTGAGCGGGGAACAAGCAGGATATCTGCCAATGCCTGTTCTATCTCTGTATGTCGTGTCCAGCTGAAAACAGCCCCCATACTGTGCTGTGGCTAATAGTCAGGCAGTCAGAGTGAGCTCAGGCACAGCCAGACTGCAGGGTGTTTAGCTCAGGCTGTGGTGTAGCTGGGGGTCTGGGGCCGGCTAATGAGTGACCGCCCTGCCAGACGGGGCCAGGCTCTGCTCTGGATCAGGTTCCCCTTCCTGTTGACGTCTCTGTGGGCCTGACTTTACGGGAAGAGACCCTGCGCCCAGGAAATGGTCTCCCCTTACAGCAGCAGCGCTGGGGAGGCAGCGCGGCGCTAACCACATTTATCTGTTTATCAGAACGACTCTGGAGCGCTGCCTAATCGCGTTTAGCTACTGGACAGATCCCCTCTGCTAACGAGAGACTGATAGGTACAGACAGGGCACAGGACCACGAGAGAGTGATTAATAGAGAGAATGGGAGAGGAGAAGAAGGAGAGAGGAAGTGGTTTGGAGACGCAGGTGAAGAGAGAGTGGACATTAAGGACGGAGATGCACAGACAGTCTGGAGAGAGACGGAGCTGAAAGGATGTCAGGCTCAAAAATGTTTTAGATGAAGTGACTAAGGTTTCACATGTCCTACCTGAACACCGTTACACTCCAGCTGCTGATCTGTTTGTGTCCTAATGCTTCACACTTCCCTCATTTCCCCTCCTCCTCCTCCTCCTCCTCCTCCCGCCCGTCATCCATCCATCTACCTATCTAGCAATCCCTGGGAGGCACAGGGAGTCGAGGAAAAGCAGAGAGAAGGAAGCGAGGAGCGGTGCATACATACTAAAGAACCACTTACCTTCCTAGGGCCTCTACATCTCTCAATCACCTCGAGCAGGCCTCCTCTCTGGTCTCCCCTCTTTCCTTCTCCTCCCCCCCGCCTCCCTCTCTGCCTCCCCCAGATAGTGCTAGTAATGGGAGGTTAACACAGAGGCAGCGCTCCCATTATTGAGTGAATTTAGCACCTCGGACAGCGCTCTACAATCTTTATTGCTTTGCTGACCCTCTCGTCATGTCCTGGGCGTGCTCGACAGCCTCTGCATGTGCGCGGCTGCGTGTGTGTGTGTGATATGAGGTCTGATTGAAAGGCGGTGTGTCACGGAACAGAGAGCACACATGCTCCAGGGCTTGTTCACAGCGAGGGATACACTCAGGAGGGTATGGCGCACAGCGTGTGTGTGCGCGAGTGGAAGGAAAGGAGAGAGAGAAAGAAACGAGGGGAAGGTTGGAGGGGAGGGGGGCTGCAATTTTCTGGTTGTCGCGCCTCCAGCATATATCCTGGCCCCGGCACATTAACTTTTAAAAAGGGTTTCGTAGGGCTGTAGGTGTCTACATCACACACACACATAACGACTGCCTGGAGTCACACACTCATACACTCAAGGAGGGGAAAGAATAGAGACAGAGAGAGAGAAGAGGGTAAAGGGGTAGAAAATGAGCGCGGAGGAACGGCAACGCTACGGAAAGGATAAATGTTTGATGTGGGAAATTCCACTCGCCGGTTTTCACCTGAGCAATGATGTTCCACATTTATCACACAAAGTGGATGCGTGGCTATTCACGCGGATCATTACCGGGGTTAATGCAGGGCAGGGGACGGGTGTGTCCCGGCTGACGTGGGGAGTTGTATCGCCGTCAACCTGATGATATGTTGTGTTAAATGAGATTGATGTGTGATCATGTGCGGTAGATTCATGATTGGGCGCTGACAGCGGGGAGGAGAAGACGTAGAAGATGGTTGACTGATAAAGAGATATAGGCTCATGTTTTATTCACAGATAACAGTATCTTACCTCTGCTCTCCCAAACTGCCCGGCTGGTAACAAAGTGCCGGGACAGGCCCATTTCTCTTCCTCTCCCTCTTCCACTGTCTGCCTCCTTCCTCTCTCTCTCTCTCTCCCTTTGCGCTCTCTGTTCTGCATTCACAGCATAATGCAAGACGTGAAATGTAATAAAAGTGACTGAACTCCTTGAGCCGTCACACTCGTGATCAATCCCCTTCCTCTTTCTGCGCTTGATTGTAGGAGGTGATCTTAAAGAGAGCGGCGGACCTGGTGGAGGCTTTGTACGGGATGCCTCACAATAACCAGGTAAACACGCACACAAACATCAATATCTTCCCTCAGATGAAATTATGTTTGTGGTTTGGACCACTGGCAGCATCAAAGGCGGAGCCTCCGCCGGCCCTGCAGCACCCCGCTGCGCTCATGCAGGATCCGGGACCCACAAACACTCACGTGGGAATAAGTTTTGCTTTTATCAGCTTGTATGTTGAGGAGGGGAAGCACAATGGAAACTAAATGTAGGGGGAGGAGAAAAGACGCACATGAGGAGGAGGAGGAGAATGGAAACATGAAGCAGGGAGGAGGAGGCTAAAGATTTGATGAGTCTCTTAATGAGGCTTTCCTCCATTTACTGGAACCAATCCCACCACTCCCAGTGACCACTGATAAAAACCACTCAGCCTACTAGGTTTACATGCGCAATATCTCAAGTGGAGATCGAGCATTCTTGTGAGACCATAAAGCCTGCATCAAGGGCATATTTTCTCTTCTTCTCCTCTCCTCTCTTCTCTGCTGCCTCTCTTGCTGACCACAGCTCTTTTTTCCTTTCCTCATTGTCAGGAGATGATTCTGAAACGAGCGGCGGATATCGCAGAGGCCCTCTACACAACAGTGCCACGAGGGCACAACCAGCTAGCCAGCCTTGGCAGCGGCTCCGTCCACGCTGGCATGATGTCCGTAAACTCCTTCACGGGGTCAGAGGTGGCACAAACAGCCAATCAGGGTGAGCAAACTCAAAACAGGAAACAATTAGAGTCTATAATCATGGGAGATGTGGTGGGGATTTTTTTTTTCTTTCTTGATGGATAGTAAAGATGAGTGGTGCAATGGGGACATTTTATTTTTCATGTGGGAAATTCAGGGAGGGTGATTTAGGAGCACGGAGCGAATAAAGAAGGTTCTGAAAAAAGAGGACAGCAGGAGGAGGAGGCAGTGAGAAACAGGGAAAACTTGAGAGGAGGGAAGAAGGAAGGCAAGAGAGTGAAGAATGGAGAAAAAGAGAGGCACGGATGGAGTGCGATGGAGAAATATGAGCAGGTCCTAGGGGTGTGTATATTAGACTGGGGTCGGCCCCTGTCTGACAGAGAGAGATGTGGGTGCAGTCAGCGGTGATTCATCACATGTATCAGGGGAAGGAGAGAAGAGTGGATGGACCGGCCTCTGGATATGTCTCAATACTTTCAATGAGCTTCCTCGCCTCTTCCTCTGTCCTCCATCTTCATCTGGAAACATGTTCAGATGTGAGGAAAACAACAGATATCAGCTGCGTGAAGTTTCCAACTCATAACAGATGAGGAGGGGGAATCTTTGGGACCTAATTATCAAGAAGGGAGGCTGCTACAGTGGAGATTCCTGATGCTCAATTCCAGCTGTTTCTTATTCTCCAGTGTCAGCGCATTGGACCTGAGATGTATATTTATAGTCTTCTTTCCATCTTGTCCTCTTTCTGTTCGCTGCCCCTGCAGAGCATAAAGGAGGAAGAGGTCCTGTCAGAAATACTGGCTTCATTCTTTATAAATTACAGGAGAGCTGCAGAGGCCTTTTAGTGTTAATTGCCTTATCAATACATCTAATTTTGGAGAGGAGCCAGTGAGGTCAAAGGCCTCTTGTTTCACAGCTAGTTCTCGCTCATATCATTCTTCCTCCGCTCTGTTCATGGCTTTTCTCGCTCTGCCATATGCTGTCTAAGATTTTTCGTAAATTCCTTTTGGCTTTTATTGCTATGTCCATTAGCCGTGTAAGGAAAAGAGTATTTGGCAGCGTTGCATGTAGGCCTTTGGTTTTTTTCTGCCTCCTGCTACACACCTAACACCTATTCTCTCTCCGTCTCCCTCTCTTTCCCTGTCCATAGGTTTCAGTAGGAGTACAAGCAGTGTGTCCCCTCACGGTTATGTCCCCAGCTCCACCCCTCAGCAGAGTAGCTACAGCTCTGTCTCCACTAGCATGAATGGCTACGCTAACTCTGGCATGGCAACCTTGGGCACCTCGCCCAACTTCCTCAATGGATCTGCAGGCAACTCGCCCTATGCTAGTGAGTAAACACACCACATCCTAGATATGAAACCAGGAGGGGATGCCAGAATCAGAGCATGCAAAGCTGTAAAGATTGACTCGGAGCCCTTTGAACATAAAAGAATAAGTGTTTGATGGGAACCGAGAACGGGAGGTGGAAATAAGAAGTGACACTCAAGGAGAAAGTCGTGCAGTTCAGCTGGCTCATCTGTTTCTTTAAGAACAGAGTCAAACGCAAATCCCCACTTTATTGGCCAGGGGAGCAGATCACCTAGCACCCCCCCTCGACACGCACACCCCACCACCTCTGCTCACACACACACACATTCACCCTCTACATTAAAGACCCTTGATTAAATCAATAAACTAATTGCTAGAGAAGCAATTCCATTTCAGCGCTTTGATTCCTGGGTGTTAACAAGTATTTTAACAGGCTCATCGGCCCCACACAGACACTTTCAATCAATGGCCCCTCGGCCTGCCTTTGTAGGTCCAATTTTCATTAATTGATTAGTTAGGCCCCTTCATAAATGGATTATGACTTTATTGCGGGGATTTGTCAGGGAGAGCCATAAAAGCTAAGTGTTGGATAATAACAACAATAAAGGCAGAAGCAGATATCAGAGGGCAGGTGAAATACGACTTGGTTGATTGTAAAATCACTGAGGGGGAAAATGCTCTTAGTATATTAGAAGACAAAAGACAAACCCAGGCGAAGAGGATGGATGGGATGATGTCAGAGGGAGACAGGATTTGGGCTGTGAGGATAACCTCCTGCTCAGGTTTGTCTCACGATTGTGACTTACACAAGGCGACAACTTGTCCAGATAATAGCTAGGCCGAATATTTCACAGAATTTCTGTTTGGAGCATTTGTTAGAAAGCTGTTATGCTGTCTTATGTGTGAAATCTTCACAAGATTTAATCCAGAGCTCTAATGATGATGGATCTAAGGCTGAGGATTTACCATTTTAAGGCTTTAAATCCTGGTCACGCCAACTTTAAAAAAAGGCGTAATTTTGCTGAAAAATCTGTCTATTTCTATGGTAATGTGGTGCTCAACTTTTGAGCCATTGTTCAATAACAAGCCCCTCTGACAGTGTTAACATTTGAAGGAAAGGATAGTCCGGAATTGATATAGCTATCATAGCTTATTAGCTAATGTTGCCATCGAGATTAATCAACCCTTGTGACACCCTTTTTCACAACAAAGACTATTTTACATGTAGTTAAGACAGGAGTCAATGATGCGAACAATATACTGTATGTCGTAAGAACAAACTGTGTGAACAAGCCTCTACAAACACATATTTCACAGGCCTCTAGGCTGTAGATTATGACACTAATTAGAAGGTAGGACATATGACCAACAGCCATATTCAGCCATGTTTAAAATGGCAATAAAAACATAAAGAAGCAGCAGTTATTGTCAAGCAGATGTTATCAGTCCATGTGTTTGATTTTCATTGAAATCTCCTGCAGAATTATCTTTTTAAAAAAGAAAAGGCAACCTGGGGGAGTTTGTAAGGTGCCTCAAAAACAAATTACGGGTACAGCTCCCCAAGTTAGCGAGGAGTTGTTTACCAAGCCGCTGCACCCCTTGAGCAACAGGATGAGTCATCAAAACAGACTGATCAGAGGGGGGAAAAGGCTTTGGGTTGTTTTCGGTGCAAGTCTCCAACTAAACACTTTTTTTGTCTTAGCTATGGAATATCTAATTGCCAGGTGATTGCTTAACAACAAAAAATAATTCTGAGCCGGTTGATCTGAGACCAAAATATTATCCCTCCTGCCATCGTCCATTGATCAGTCCCTTTCTGTTCGTCCCGTCTGCCCGTCCTCTGCCCTCGGCCCTCTCTCTAACCTCATCTCTCCCCGCTCCGTCTTCATCTTTCCTCCCTGTCATTCTTCCCTGACGTGCTCCCCGTGACCCCCTTAACCCCCCTCCTTTCCTCACCCGTCTCTCTTCTCTCAGTCGTCCCATCGAGCCCCACCATGGCCTCGTCGACCAGCCTGCCCTCCAACTGCAGCAGCTCCTCCGGCATCTTCTCTTTCTCTCCAGCCAACATGGTGTCCGCCGCCGTCAAGCAGAAGAGCGCCTTTGCCCCTGTCGTGCGACCCCAGAACTCCCCTCCGCCCACCTGCACCAGCGCTAATGCTAACAGCCTGCAAGGTAAGACAGAGACAGATAACATTTATTTATATCTGATGAGTTCTGTTTCATATGAAAGTATACTGCCTGTATCTACCTCTTCATCAGGCTTTAATCCTGCTCTTCTTCACCTCCTTATAACAATTTCTCACTTTTACTCCCACTTCTTCCTCCGATTTTCCTTTTTCTCCCCCCTCCTCACTCCCCGTTTTGTCCTTTCTTTACCCTCCACTCTCCTTCCTCGCAGTAGATCAGTCTTTTGTGGACTCTAGCAAGTACTCATCAGCCAACGCTCTGCAGGGCCTGGCCTTCTCCTGAAGTATGTTAAATGCCTCTCTTTCATTTTCTCTGTTTCTTTCCATGCCGCACTGTCCCACGCCGCTCATTTGCACCACCGGCTCATCCTGCCCTGCCCTTCCTTCTCGTTTCTGTTTTTATTTGTCACTCTTGACTTGACCGAGAGAGCGGCATGCCACACCATATGTGTTCCATTTCCTGTTTTCACTTCCTGCTTCCTGCCTGCGCTCCGGTGGGTGTCTCTGTAGGGAGGTGGTAGAGGAGGAGGGGGGGGGGGGGGGGTGTTACGCCACCGCGGGTCATTCTGCTCTCCCATTTCCATGCAGTGCAGCGCGGGGTCTGTTCGTCTAGGCAGGATGTTGTATGGTGTTGAGATCCTGAGAGAGAAAAATGATGGATGGGAATCTTTATCAGAGCCCCGAGCTAAGCACTTCCTCACTTCCTCTGTCGGCGTTGATGAGCGCTGACCACGGTGACCCAAAGGCCATTGGCCACTGTGAGCTGATCACGCTGACACACACACGCGCACGCACACACACACAGCTGGAGACACTTAGGAAATAACCAGGGAATTAGTGAATTGAAGAGAGAGGGGAATCAATGGGGAGCCAATATGTTATATGAAAAAATTCCTCCCTGTGATGGCTTCTGTGTAAAAAAGAGGGGGAGGGTGAGGGGTGAGGGGGTTGTGGGAGTGAGGAGGTGAAGATGTCGGATCTAGAGAAAGGCAGAGCACGATACGAGGAGGTAAAAGTGTGAATAAAGGCTCACGGATTCCATTTCCATGTTCGAGTGTTGTGCTTAATTTCACCGCCTCTGTCATCCCACGTCACTGCGCCTCTCTCATGTTTGAATTATGCTCCATGATGCACAATGGGCTTACACAACGTAGCTGCTAACAATTAACGGTGGCAGCTCTTGCATGAAGCTATTCAGAGAGCCTGCGAAAAGTTGAATGATGTCGTCGGTGTGCGCCAAGTTAGCGGCGCGGCGGGGAAAAATGTTTTGATTTTGGGGCCTCGGAATGAAGAGATAATGAGGGAGAGTCGTCTTTGTTCGCCAGATGCTGGAGCACATTTCTGCTATGTGACTGTTGTGATGACAGATGAAACCCAGCAATCACATGACTGACCTCTCTCTCTCTCCTTCTTTCTCTCTCTCTCTCTCTTCCTCCCCCTGTTTTCCCACAAAGCAGCGATTCCCGGGATGATCGTTCCACCCATGTAGAAGATCTGGGATAGCTGGAGATTTGGGAATGTTGAGAGGAAAAGGACGCAGTAGCAGAGTCTGGCGAGTCTCTGTTATGCTCTGGAGCTGAACTGAAGGAAGTCAAGATAAGACACAGGACTCTGTTAAACTCAGGCCTTTCCATCGGGATTTCATCTGAAGGGATGGGGAGGAGGAAAAAAAAGGGACAACACAAACCTTTGTGATGTTATTTCCCTCTTGGTTGAATTAGTGTAGCTTCTCTGACACCGCGTTGGATGGAGTGTATAGAGACTGATAGTTTACCCAGAGTGTGACACTGACCTCATGAAAAGAGCATTTATTTATCTTTATGTTTATGCCTGTAAGGTTTGGGTTTGATTACTGGAGGCCCCCACGCCGTCTCGCAATGCGTAGCTCGCACAAACAACAGTCAAGTGTTGGTTTGGCCATGAAGTTTACATAACCTCTGTCACAATAGAAGATGCTTTCCCTAGCTCAGCCTCGCTTGCAAAAACCACATAAAAACACACTGGCCAAATGGGACGAAGGTCAACGACACAAAGAAACAAAGAAATACAGAAAAGAACAAAATCAACCCTCAATTCTGCTGCTAATTCTCCCGTAAATCTAAAAGTGGTCTCACGAAATCGCCCTCTGCTAGTTCAACATCAGAAAACATGCCTTTTTGGTTTTTTTCTTGGTTTGTTCGTTTGTTTGTTTGACTTTTAATAAAACTGTGAGGATTGAGCTGTTTGCAATATGCTTTTCTGCTTGTCATGTGAAGAAAAAGGTGATGATTTTAGCCAAAATTGACCTTTTTTTTTTTTTTTTTTGTCGGAGATTCGAGCGAAGACTTGAAAAGCCAGAGGATGTGTGCGTCCAGCCAGCACTGTACTGAAGGAGTCTAGCAAATATCAAATTAGAAAATAAAAGCGTGATATATGTGATATATTTTTGTATATAAAAAAAAAATGTTTTTCATTTGACGTTTCTTTTTCTTTTTGCGATAGCTCTAGTTTGAAATGTAAACATTAAATGTCTTAAGGCAGCTTCTCAGTACAGAAGATAGATTTACTGTGTGTTGTCAATATCTCATCTGCTAAACATGAGAAACATGGATTTGGATACAAAAAGGGGATTCCTGTAAAATATCCTATAAATAATGTATTTATCCCTTGTATTTGTACATTGCCTCTCACCCTCGTTTAGTTGTGTTGTGTAAGTTTAATACAGTAAGTGAACATATTTCACAGTGTTTTGTTTCATTATTTACTGTCGTCTCTCACTATTTAAATGTGACTTTTTTATCTTTTTTGTTTGTTTGTTTGTTTGTT